>NW_020292047.1:418693-1086630 GCF_003184925.1 Aspergillus vadensis CBS 113365
GGGGGGGGGTGGACGTACGTAGTTGAAGGTGTTGGGGTCGGTGGAGGGCTCACTTTGGTAGAAGTAGCCTGTTACGGTGTAGAATCGCCAATGCGATTCAGTGGGGGTGGAGGGGGTCATTGGGGTGAAGATAGGGAGAGGGTTGGGTATGGTTTTTGGATGGAGGGAGTGAGATGAGAACTGGAGATGGAATGAATGGATGGATTGATGGATGGATCCATTCAGTTTGGGGCCCGCAGGAACGCGGATAATGGAGGGCTGTTGATTGGTTGGTGGGATTGTATAGCAGTGGGGACGGTGGACTCGGGATTCGCAGTATGAGATGTCCTTGAGTACAGGGCTACTCCGGATTACCGGTTATTTGGGGGGTCCTGTTCAAAGTTCAGTCAGTATGTGGTCAACTCTACTTGTCAGTTGCCTGAATATGAGATCAATAGAAGTTGAACACCAGAATGAATGTTTGAAATGAATGTATGAAATATATGAAGACCATTCCTAACTGTTCACCTCATGCTCTAGCATGGACGATGGTATCAAGCAAAGACAGAACTAACACCGCTAAATAACTGGTAAATATACATATAAAACAGAGAAAACACGCTTATGCAAGTTTTAAATCACAATCAACCCCATCGAAATCCCTTCCCCGCGAGCCAATGCCGTCTGGTCGAGATCATGACGAGCTTGCCAAAGCTGGAAAAGCTCCAGGCTTTGTCAACGCACGTACTCAACCAAGAAGCGAAGCATACAGATAAATCCAAGAAGTGAGAGACCGGAAAGACGCTTTGAAGTACCCTTGACACAATTGTCCGCGACGCAAATTGGTCGTGGACATCGTTGGCTTGTACGGCCAACGAGTGGGGTGTCGATGGATATACCAAAGATCTGATGCGCCAGGAACTGGCGTGTCTCTCGAATATGGCACTGGTCTCAGTGCCGCGGTTGGATTGCACGCTTGCTGTGGCAGAAGCCCCTCCTGGGGCGCTGGGCCTGCAAAGTACGCCGCTGATGGCGGCTGTACCGGATCGGGATGGAATTGATGCCTGGACTGACACATGCATGCGGGCTTTCACAGCCTGGCTTGCCTGTTGTCTGTCCGGAGCATGGCGTAGAGCCAGTGCTCCCCGATCTGCCTGACTTGATGTCGAACAGATCTGCAGTCTCTTCGACAGTGAATGGACGAGGCCGACCTTGCGGTCGGAACCAGGTGACCTTGGTGATTGCTGTTGTCCCGAGCTGCCCTGGAACGTTGTCGGACGACCTGTACCGCCATTGACGTCTACGTCGCCACGACAGCTTGCAGCTGACTTGACTGAGTGTGGCGAGTGATGTCCATATTGAGGATCCATCGACGTATGGGTGGATGGCAAACGGTGGCGATGCCGAAGTTGAACGTATTGAAGATCCTTTGAACCCAAGCCTCCTGTCGGCTGTGAAACAGTTGACTTACTGGCTGGTGTCGGCGCCGTGCTCACAAGAAGAGATTCTCGTTCGGATCTGTGAACATGTCGTTGCGTGCTGAAGGTCGACTTGATTGGTATGTTGCAAGTAGAAACAGCCTTTTGGCTAACAGCAATTTGGGAGGCGGCCTTCTCAAGACAGTTGCACTATACTAGAATTAGTACACAGACATCCGGCTGCTCTGGAAGGTTTACTTACCCGCTTGTGTTGTTTCCTGTGCTTCTCGCAAGCACCATGCTTTCGGACTTTGATGTAGTTTTCTTTCTGAGCTTGCGATCGAGGCTTTTGCTTCTTTGGTACGTTCGTGGTTGTGTTCATGTTAAGATCAAGCACCAGTTCCATGGCCCCAGCTGCAGACTCAGAGCCCGAGACTGGTGTGCGCGTTACATCGGGCAGAGGTGTGGTAGCTGGGGTTGTACATGTGCCACCCTGATAAACGCTTGCTGCAGAGTCGGACCAGCGAGGGGATGGGAATGTTGTGCTCGAGTCCGACGACAGTTCCAGATCCTGCATTGCTGCTTCCTGGAGGCGTTGCATGTGAAGAGCAATAGACGCCTCCATGCGCTTTTCTTTGCTAGACAAGGCGCTTGGATCAGCAGCAGCTTGGAACTCCACCATCTGTCGGACAGTGGTGTAGAAGGGGTCGTCAACCCCGCCCATATCCTGTGACCATAGGTCAGTCAGCTCCGACCCCATCAACCCCGGAGTCGGAGATGCGGGCGTCTGGTGGAAGGACCCGGTGGGGTCCAGCATGGATGGCGAGGCGTCCAATGCATGTCCTCCAAAGCCCTCCATAGGCGCATCATAGTTGACCAGATCAGCGAATAGCTCCTGAGTGCAGACCCCAGGACTCGGACCCCAATTGCAGTCATCAAAGTCGGCAAAAGTTAGATCCAAATCCTTAGGGGAGACAGAATCCACCGAAGTGGGATTGCTTCCCACACCTCCGTAGGGGATGTCGAAGGAGTTGTCAAAGTCAAACCACTCTTCACCGGGAGTGGAATGAGCAATGGACTGGAGCAACTGGTCGGCAGCCATGATCGAAGGAGAGACGCGGCTTTGAGGGAGAGTTGATGCCCGGGAATTCAGGATGACCGGAAGGACGGAGGGGAAAAGCCGGCCTTGAGATTATTGCCTGATAAGGAAAGACGGAAGAGAAACCTTTCCGACGGGGTGAGTCACGTCGAACCCGGCACTTGGCAAAGCCTTCAAAGATGAAGAGAGGCAAACAACGAAAGGAGGTAACCCTCAGGAGTGTCCCTGGAGATGATGAAGAATCAGGCAGACAAAAAGGAGTGAAGGAAATCGAAGGATGGACCGGCGGTGGTACAAGGCTTACATACAATGGCCTGAACGAGGCTCATCTGCCCCAGCCTGGCGCTATGCCCCTTTCGAGACCCCGACTGCCTGCCGCTAGACCGCTTTGGGACCCCGACACCCGCGCGCCCCGCGACTGGATCATTGATCTTCCGGCCTGGTTTTGGCACTGCCCCTTTGGGTTTTACAGGGCTAGTATGCTTCACACCGCTTGTGTGGGCTTTCGTCCCTTCATATCATTCGTTCTATTCTCTGGATTTCAAGGTCGAGGGTTGATTGCTTACTATTGTGCAGAAACTAACTAGTGTAACCCCATGGCTATCATCAACCTGCAGACTTTCGTCATCCGGGGTGTCCAAAATGTCCCGCACTGGCTCCGCAAGGACAGTCAGTCACATGACAACGTTATTTATAGTGATAAGCCTGGAATAGATGACATGATCACATATGGCAGTTCCTAGTTAATATAAGATTCCATTCTTCTAACTAAAATGTCAAATAAATGGAGTAGAGCACTGCTGCCAGGCCACTACAAGTATGCTGCTCGGTCTTCTTGTTTTACATAAACCCACTATATTCCCCTTTCGACGAAAAGAAATCGACAAATGATTAGATAATACTAGTCTATTGTCACTAACATAGTTGGCAGTAATTACTGCCGAAAGAGATCCTGCAAGTAGGCCAAAGACATGTTTCACTGGCCGCCTGGAGCATAATGGGGGACAAGAATGGCTCAACAATTACTACTAATGGCCATTCCGAAACTTGAACTTTATGACCTCCATATCTCTATGCGATTTGACTGACAATAAGATAACAATCAAACTTAAACATGGAGCAATCCTGCCAGCAGAAGCCGCTTGAGTGTCCAAAAATAGTAATTAGTGAAGAATCCAGGATATCTCACACTCTTCATTATCTACCAATGTCCATGGAAATACCAACAAAGAACGACGCATGGATTTGACCCCCAACACAAAGAGCCCCCCAATCTCATTATCCCAAGAATCTTGTCTACCAGATAGGATATTTATAGGTTTCAGACCCTAATGCCATAAGTCCATGGTTTATCTCCAGTCTTTGAGTCTTTCGCATGAAACAATCCGTGATAAGACTATACAAGGAACAATAGCCCCCGACACAGCATGCTACCAAACCATGGAACCAAGTGTTCTTTCCCCAAGATGATCTATATATGGGCAAGACAAAGCATTCCTGAACAGATGCTTTGTGCCGAAGGTTTACAAACGCTCATTATGTTACACCGCAGGTTACCGGAAGAGTTCCGTTTTCATGATGGCAGCTTCCGAATACTTAAACCCCCGAAAGTTAGCCAACCCAATACAGGCGGAGCCTGTAGCTACCCAAATCAGACAGAGAAGCTCCAAAGACGTCACGATTCATCCCATCAATTAATTCTAATCATACCGCAACTACCTGATCTATGGCTGCGAAAAGAGACTCGGACAACGGTCCGAAAGATACCTCCAGTTCACGACCACGTTCTCTGAGAAAACGGAGGCAAGACGAAGGAGGAGACGCAGGCAGTTCTCCTAGCAAGCGGCCCAAAAGGAGTTCCCCCGCTCCATCCCGAACATTGCGATCCCAGACACAGCGGGGACAAGAAGGAGAAGACGAAGACATCTCCCCTAGCAAACAGTCTGAGACAATCCCCCCTACTCCATCAGAAACATCGGAGTCCCAGGAGGAGCAGAGGCGGGAAGGAGGAGAGGCAGACAGCTCTCCTAGTAAGCGGGGCAATACGACTCCCCACACTCCAGCCCAACCACTACAATCCCAGGAGGAGCAGGGGCAGGAAGGAGGAGAAGACACAGAAGGCTCTCCCAGAAAACAACCCAACACGAGCTCCCCAGCCCCAGTGCAACTATCAGGGTCCCAGACAAAGCGGCGACAAGAAGGAGAAGATGCAGACAATACTCCTAACAAACGACTTAAAATGGGCACCTTCCACCCCCGCCCATTATCCCCAGCATCTATACAGAATAGAGACCAGATCCTGCATGCGTTCATGTACGACTTATATGAGGTCAACGAAATACACAGCGAAAGTGAAAACAACAGGGTGGCAAGATTGGACTACGAGGTGCGGTGTATTTACGCCTCACGGGCCTTAGAGAAGGCCCTTACTTGCACAATATGGTCATTTAATGAGGCCAATATGGATTGCGAGGAGCGAGAAGCGAGCCGACTACGAATTTTCGCCGATAACTTCGGCTGGCCCATGTTTGCGATATGTGTACAAGCGGAAGCCTTTCGAAGGCTATGTAAGGAAGAAAGCACATTAATGTGGAAAGCCGTATATGGAAAATTTCAGGAACACCATTACAATATCTGGATCCAGGCTTCTACGCGTGGTTTTGAATGGCGCAACTTGTTGGCGCCATATGCGGGGGATGGTGCTCCACCTAAGCTAAACCATGCATTGGCTTCCAGGGTTGAAGCGGATGATCTCAGACATACGCATCATCATGAAATAGTAATCATTGAAGAGGAGAGACAAGTTCGCTCACCGAAATTCCAAAATCGCTTACAGAAACATATCGATGCTAGCATATTTCACCCTAGGGATTGGCAAACGGCGAAGGATCCAGAGCATCGGGGGCTGAAAAAGGATCCAACGCTGCGACAGGGCCTTAATTATGGTCTTTGCGATCTCTGCGCCGAAGGGAAAATCTGCGAATGTCAAATCAATAAGGCCCCCTTTGAGTTCGTGCAGTTGGTGGAAACATCCAAGGGTGTCGGGGTGCGTGCTCTTGCGCGATTTGAGAAAGGAGATATTCTGGGTGAATATGTTGGCGAGCTCCATCCACCTTGCTATAAAGGTGACCTTATATATGGGCTTACCATGCAGGGTAAAGTCGACGTAGACAAGGAAATTGCTCTAATTTGCCCGATGGAATATGGGAATTTCACTCGGTTTATCAACCACTCTTGCAGGCCTAATACAACTTTTGAACGGCGGACAATTGGAAACCGGGCAACGATGACCGTGGAGGTCGTGCGGGATATTCAACCTTTCGAGGAACTCACGATTAACTATGGCCGGGAATATTGGAAAGGTCGGACATGTATTTGTGGAGAGGAAGGGTGTTACACTCAGCAAGAGAAGAGGAAGAAACGGCAACGAGAACGGGAGATGGAACGGCGAAAGCAAAGGGATATGCAACTTCAGCTTGAAGCATCTAAGAATGTTGCCGAGGAAGTGGACAAAGATAAAACAGAATGTTTAGCCAAGGAACACGAGGAGAAAGAGGCAGAAGAAGAAGAAACCCAAGAAAAAGAAACCGACGAAGAAGAAACCGACGAAGAAGAAACCGACGAAGAAGAAACCGACGAAGAAGAAACCGACGAAGAAGCGACCGACGAAGAAGCGATCGACAAAGAAGAGACCGAAGAAGAAGAGGTCGAAGAAAGGCCACCATACAAGAAACCAGAAGAAGCAAAAGCACCAAGGAAAGGGTCAAAAGGAGGATCATTAATAGAAGCAGAAGAAGGGCCATCAAAGAGAAAGTCCAAAGACAAGATAGGATCATCGAAAGATGGGACAGGAAAAGATAGGGAAGAGGAAGAGAGAGCAGCACAGAGAATACATCAAGATTGGGTTCCTATTCTCGAAGACTACAATGATTACCCTAATTGCAATGACGAAGAAGAAGGGGGAGGAAAAGGGAAAGGAAAGGAGAAAGGAAAAGAGAAAGAGAAAGGAGAAGAAGATTTGGAAGGAGAAGGAACCGAAGAACAAGAAACATTGGAAGAATCGGAAGAATCGTCATCAAGAGAGTCAGAAGGATCCTCTTACGTGTTCGTCGACGATGAGGAGGACGAAGAAGAAAAAGAAGAAGAAGAGGAAAGAGAGGGAAGAGGACACTAAACATTATGTTTCTCCTCATGCAATGAATTATATTAAAGGGACTATATACACTTCAGATGTTGTCTATAACCAGTGCATTTAGAGCTTAACTACCCTCTATTCCAAATTAAGTTTAGCCTAATTCCAAATAAACTCATCACCACCACCAACGCCAGTGTCTACTTACGTCAACCAACAATCTCATCAACTCCCAAGAAACCTTCCTAAATTATTCTATACCTCCAACCCAAACCCAAACCCAAACACAATCTCAACCAAACCAAAATGCCCCCAACTCCTGGCGGATCCAACCTCCAAACCCTCCTCGCCTCCCTCTCACCAATTCTCCACCCGGACATCTTCGTCTTCCTCACCATCCCCCACACCAGCATCTCGCAAGCAAGTCCGGATCTCCACACCCTGCAACCCCAACTCCTCTTCCAGGAAGCAGAAGGCACCACGTACATTGTGACCCGTGAGCGTGCCGAAGCACACGGCTTCACCAACTATGTTTTCCCCTGCCGCATGATTACCATCAGCGTGCACTCTAGTCTTGAGGCGGTGGGGCTGATGGCTGCTATTAGCGCCAAGCTTAAGGAGGCTGGGGTGAGTGCGAATGTGGTTAGTGGGTTCTATCATGATCATGTTTTTGTTCCTGAGGGGAAGGAGGAGGTTGCGATGAGGGCGTTGGCGGAGTTGTCGGGGAAATAAAGTGAAGGAAATTGTTTTGTGTGAGGGAGCATTTTTCTTGTAGTATTGATTGGGGGTTATTGGGTAGATATTAATATTGAAGGAGCTCTATAGCATGTCATAAGAGGACGGTGTTGAGATGTACTATTGATATCATTAACTGCGCTGTTTTCATGACCAGTGCTACTAGCAGCTTCAATTGCTATGATATACACAACTGCTAGAATGTTTGATATAACAATACGGGTTGAAAAAGTTATCAGCTTTAGAATATTGTCGCTAACCCATACTAATCCAAATATTATTTATAACCTTACCATGTACTCCAAGAACCATATTTCATTACCCATTTGATCATGAACGTAGCGTCCAGCGCCAGTACCTCAACAAATACAGCATATCTACTTGGATTTCATCGTTTCCATCGTAATTTGGCCGCATGCACCACCCAGCCAATACCGCGTGATCAATTGCGCAGAATCGGTATTCTTGCGCGAAAAGTCATACAGCTTGGAAGCACGAATGTTGAGCATCTCTCCGTCAAAATCGGCTTCCAGGACGCGGGCATGGCGAGGGCCCATGAGAGATATGACCAGCATCTGTCGATATAAATAAGTGTACTGGAGTGTAAGTACTACTTGAGTTCATACTGGGGCAATGATATGCGTTCGTAGAGACCTGGTTCTCGGACGAGCAGCCATGATATCAGTGATAGTCATGATCTCTCCGCGGAGCAGTCGATCATCCCCAATCGCTTCACTTTCTAACATAGCCTTGAAGTGTGGGTAATTTCCTCCCGGATACTCCGTCACTGTTACGGCATACCATTTGAAATCGACAGACTCCAGCAGTTGGCCGAATTTATAGTCTCCAATACTGTTATGAACGGTCAGACAGACTGCTTACCATGAAAGATGTAAGTTTGGAGCTGAAAGGGGACATACTCTCGATATATGCCAGAGGGAGGAGGGTTATTAGGGTACTCATCCGATGCATATTCCCAGCTATTGCTGAAATGGTTGGTAAAAAAAATCTCCATATCACGAGTATCCCACAGGATATGCTTCGGATCGGGGGGAAATTCTAGAAGATCCTTCCCATCCTCCTTCTCTGGGAGGGGCAATTCTTCTGGATATGAATTGAAAAAGCGTGGGTGATGTTTACATTTCCCATCAAGGGATAAGGGCAAGTGACGGATACTGGCTGCTTTCAGATCGGAGGGTTCAACATGCTGGCTAGGAGTTTGCCTGATCAGCTCTTCAATCCTAGCCAACTTGTGATCACGATCAGCTCGCTCACGCGCGCGAGCATCATCCATCTTGACCTTTGCAAGAGGATAATAGAAGTAGATCGGTGATTGGAAAGAAACCGGGAGGGAAGAGTCGGTTACCAAGGGGGTGCAGGCTGCAAGGGTGGCGACTGCTGCAGTCTAAGGCACAAGTCATCTTGATGCGGGCCCTGACGTGGATCGGGTTGGATGCATTTGTATCTGTCCGGATACAATCGAGATGAGCATTACTCACCAATCAGGGTGGAATGGCCTAAAGTACCATGAATAGTAGTACTACATTATTCAGTCAAGAACAACACATCTGATAGCACAGAATATAGATAGATAGACAAATGGGGGTGAATGTGGCTTCGGTTATTCTCGGGCCAAAGTAGTCAGGAACCAATTGAGGGGAAGCCCTAAATTAAGCTGAAGATCCATCCTAGTAAGCTTCATTTCCCCGCCCGGGAATCGGAACAGTTCCGGCCTGAGGAACAAGAGTACAAAGTAGCTACTTGTACATGCGTGATTTTATCCTTGGTAGAGCTTTCATAACTAGTGCCACAAGAGTGCTGTTAATTAAGATTAGAGTACTCAAACCGATTAAGTATTGAATGTTACTGCAATAAATGAGCTGCAGGTACTAGTGTCCCAAACAGGCAAGCCGCCTGCATCAACCCCGCATCTACAGGACACGTGAGTCCCGGCCACATTCCTCCAGCTGCCTTTTAATTAATCCATCTCTTCAGCTCTTCATTCTTCTTTCTGCCAATTGTCAAGGCTGGATCTCAGCTCGTGTTCACTACTCTTCAAATTGCGTGGCGCAGTCCGTGCTCTTAGCTATCCGCCGGCAATTTCTGGTTGAGCCAATCTAGACCCAGCTTTTGGTGAAGCTAGAAGCAAGGGGAGGTACATCCTAGTGACGAATACCACGACCTCCACCTGTGTATGGGTTGAGTGCTATGAACATACCTTGCCACAGAGCCAGATGCGCGTTGTTTCAGTTAACTGTAGAGGGCTTTTTCACAGGAGATGCTCTGTGAGGAAGCCCCTCCAGTTGGCAGCATTGCCGGGCAGACGTGGACTGTTAACGACAAGCTATTCTCGAGGTCCTACAGAAGTAAGCATGTTCCATGCCATGTTTAGTCAACGTGGTATCGGGGCAATCTATTGACATGATATCAGCCTCCACTGTTAGATACAGTGATTGGAGACCACTTCGCAAAGATCGTCAACCAGTATGGCGATAGACCAGCGTACGCTTCCCCTCTGCCATCGAGCCTGTGCTTTGGAGGAGCGGTGTTCTGACATTAATAAGTGTCATCTGCAAACAACAAAATGATCGAGCGACATATTCTTCCCTTGACGCCAGAAGCAATGCCCTTGCGCGTGGTCTTGAATCTGTCGGTGTCCAGACCGGAGACCGTGTGGGCGTCATGCTAGGAAACTCCATGGAACATGCTGTTGTATGCTACCAGCCCGTGAAAGTCTTTCTCAAATATCTTGTAATAACCACATTTCTCGCAGGCAACCTATGCACTGTTCAAGCTGGGTGCGATCCTGGTAGGTAGGACGCTTGCACTCCATTTAGACCAAGGCTGATACAGCAATAGGTTCCACTCAACCCATCATTCAACGCGACTCAAGTAGTCTCCGCCCTGGCTCACCTAGAAGCAAGCCATCTGATCATTAGCACCGAATCAAACCTACCCCGAAAGGACCCAAGAAGCAATATTCCTCTCCTTCAACACCTAATTCCGGACCTCTCCAAGACCCGCATCGAGTCAGAGTTAGTTCCCTCACTGAAGAGCATCATCTCAGTTGACAACTCATCCGGTCGCGTCAACACCTCCGACTTCAACTGCTTAACAGCCTACAAATCACTTACCTCTGACGCAACACCTGACAAAAGCGCCCTACCACCTCGCAACTTATCCCCAACCGACATAGTCAACATCCAATTCACATCCGGAACGACCGCAATGCCCAAAGCAGCATGTCTGAGCCATCGATCTATTCTCAACAACGGTTCTCAAATCGGCGACAGAATGCGCCTCACTCCAGAGGACGTTGTATGCTGCCCACCCCCCTTATTCCACTGCTTCGGATCTGTACTAGGATACATGGCCACCGCCACCCACGGTGCAGCCATCGCATTCCCAACAGAAGCCTTCAATGCCAAAGCAGCCCTCCGAACCGTGCAAGAAGAAAAGTGCACTGCACTCTACGGCGTACCGACAATGTTTATCGAAGAGCTCAGTCTTCTAGACGAAGGGGAAATCCCCAACGAAGGCTTCCAGTACCTACGTACCGGCATCGCAGCTGGAAGTAGCATACCCGCGGAGTTGATGAAAAGACTACACAAGGTCCTAAATCTCACCGAGCTGACAATCTGCTACGGAATGACGGAGACCAGCCCCGTCTCTGCAATGACCACAACAGACGACCCCATCGACAAACGGATCAACACTGTCGGAAGACTACTCCCACATGTTGAAGCAAAGGTCGTGAGCCTGGATGATCACAATAACATTTTGCCCGTCAATACCCGCGGAGAGCTTGCAGTGAGCGGCTATCTCCTGATGAAAGAGTACTGGAATGACCCGATAAAAACGGCAGAGGTTATGGTTGCTGATAACGACGGGAAAGTTTGGATGCATGTGAGTACTATACATACACTGCTAAAAAAAAAACCACCGACAACCATAATTATCTAGTACTGACTTCTTGATCGTAGACGGGCGACGAAGCCTCCATGTCTCCCGACGGGTACATTACCATCACGGGCCGTGTAAAAGACCTCATCATCCGCGGCGGAGAGAACATCCACCCATTGGAAATTGAGAACTGTCTCTTGACATACCCCGGCGTGATCGATGCCTCGGCAGTGGGCGTGCCAGATGAGCGTTATGGAGAGGCTGTGGCTGTGTTCATTATCCACCGGGAACCTGAGAGTGAAGCTGCGGATGAGGATAAGATCCGGCAGTGGGTTCGTGAGAAGCTGAGTAACCATCTTGGTATGTTTCCTTTGATTCACCAAAATACTCTGTCAATTCATATGAGATAGCTAATGGATTGGCATAGTTCCAAAATACGTATTCTTCCTGCAACCATCAGAGTCTTTCCCCAAGACTGCAAGCGGTAAGGTGCAGAAGTTCAAGCTTCGGGAAGATGCTGTTAAGATGCTGAAGGAGAAGAATAATCTTGGCTGAGTTTATATATTTTGGCGGGATCTATCTACATAGAGGAACGTTGGAGTGGTATATAGGGCATACAATCCTTTTCGTAAAAGAAACACCATACATACAGGTCTTAAATTATTTATCTTCTATATTGGAATCTAGGAACTACAAGTAGATAGATGGTGGGATTTCCTTATTGTAGACTTCTAGTTGCTATGGATTCGCGTAAGTGTGGTGTCTAATCATGTTCTAGATGTCATGACTGCATAATCTATTCATAATAGAGCAGGTTATTGCTTTATTATTCGCTTAGTATATAAGCTGGTAGGAAGGAGGGTCCCAGGCTGCTCCAAAAAAGGAAGAATCGAACTCCAACCCCGCTCCTCCTTCTAGTCATGTACTGTCTACGCCGAATTCGGCGCATCTAAAAGACAGAATTCGACCTCTCCTCCCGTCTACCTACTGGGGGGATAACAATAAGAAGATCCAGAGGGGAGTGGGTCACCAATCCACTTCTCGAATTAGCGTGGCTTGTTCGCTGCCCCGGCTCTTCCGAGCTTTGCCAGGGTTCGTCTGTCACGTCCGGCCTCAGTACCTCTCCCGAAGCTACTGTTGTCATACACGCGGGGCCGCGGAGCACTTTTGTCTCCTTGGACTCCTGCCTCCAGGTCTTTACGAAGACTGCCTCGCTGTGTCGTCCGAAAGCGTCTCTGGGTCCGTTCCGTCATCATCCGTCGTCGGATATACTAGTAGTCCACTAGGTTCGTTACGATCGCAACCCGTCCCCACAGGCAGTGCTGGTATGCGAAGGAGTAATTATGGTACGCCTTCCACAGATGAATTACTTATAATAGAGTTATCTTATCAGAAGCTCAGGGACGCCACTTCTGTGAAGAATGTGCAGGAATGTATCATTAATAAGTGAGAAATGAGAATGAATATACTTTATTGGTTGTCCCCAGCCATTCCTGGGCCTGGAGATGACAGAAAAGCCTCTCTGGTCGGGCAGTCGAACTGGGATGTGCAATTACCCTACTTGGAACGTATCAGCATGCATGAACTAGCAATGCTCGCTTGGATTCAGTGTCCAGCCAGCCACTGTGGGATCATCCCGCGGGTACAGCATGCTAGGCATGCACCTTGCTGCATGCTTGGCCAATCAACAAACGTCACGCAATCAGATTCAGTCAAAATACACGCAAAGCCGGTTCACTTCAGCTGAGCTGGCGCACAGTTTCACATAACTCCCTACCCCTGAACAGCAGACCTCGTGCAATATTCCATGTATAATTTAACGGTCGGAGATATAAGCATCGGATTCACTACACTAAAAGGGCTGCAGTGCCATAATGTCAAGAAAGATGTTCAATATGTGCGTCAGGTGACATTTAATCATGCATTGGCCGGCTTTGCCGAGGTGCTTTGTGAAGCGGACGAGGTACTTCAAATCTCGAACATCGGTATCTGGAATGAAAGATCGGCAATGACTCAGGTGAAGAGATCGCACCTACCAGATGAGACACTGCACACACCATCAATTTACAGTTTGTCTGTAATGAGTGGTGGGTCCCACGATTGAGTCTGTGCTGTAGAGAAACCGCATATCACTTCCCAGCACAATGGAACTCTATGCATGTATACATTGCCAGCTGAACTGTGGGGCTTGGTTAGATTAATCTCTCTACCCTCCATGGGGTTGTGTCCTTCCATGTCCTACTTACATCGTTTTCTCTGCGAGCAATTATCTGACAACCCCCATACACGAACAGCAGATTGACCAGACTGAAGGCAAAATGTTTGACAAGCTAAAGAAGAAGCTACACCATCACAAGAAAAAAAGCCATGCTGCCGATGCACCTGTGAGTATCAAGGAGAGATATGTCGTGTTGTTGCGTAAAGCTCACATATTCATCTAGGATTTGCCGAAGGCAGCTGATACGAAGGTATCTTCCCCCGGACTCGAAGAAGAGAAGAAACTCCCAACCAGGAAAGCCGCAAATTCGTCGCACGCCGACCCACAGCCTGCGCCGCAGCCAAATGCTTTTGCAAAAGATCTCTGGTGGGACGCCCTCCAGAAACTGCCCGCTGCGAAGCAGACTCAACTGAAGAGCATGGGCTTCGGAAAGATCGGCTCGGGGGAATCGGTCGAGACTGGTATCGACGATCTCGTGGAGGCTGTCAATAAGAAGCAGGCAGAGTGTGAAAAGAAATTCTGGCGTGTCTCAGTTGGAGATAACGACATCGTCCTGCGGAACTATACAACGAAGATCGTCGGTTGGGTGCAGAAAGCCGGTGATATTGCAATTCAGTTCGCACCGCCGCAAGCTAGTATGCCATGGTCTGTTATCAAGTCCCTCATGCAGGTAGGTGCTTCACAGGAGTTTATCTACTCGCTCGTACATGCAAAACTCACAATAATTAGGTCCCCGTCATTGAAGGGGAACAGATGGCTGCCTTGCTAGGAGCCACTGAGAAGATTGTTCGCATCGTCAGTCGGGGACAAGTCTATGAACAAGTGTACTTGTCAAATGTCCCCGGTTCACCTGAAGATAAACTATCGAAGGGTCTGCAAGATGCCTTAATGAGGATCTACACTACCTCGTTGGAGCTTCTAGCAGATTCAGGCGGTCTCTTCTCTAAAAATACCGCTCATAGGACCCTTGATGCGATCCTGAACCCGGGGAATGTTTCTAGCGGGCTCTCAGCTCTTGCACAGCAAGAAGATGAGCTTCTTCGTGATGTCCAAGCATGTGAGACTCGACGCAGTGCAGCAGCAGATGATCGGATGATCGGGATGCTTGACGCTCTGAACGCTCCATTAACACGAGTGGATAAAAATGTACAGACTCTTCTTGAAGGGATGGAGAAGGAAGGACGCATAGCATTGCTGGAATGGATTTCGTCGGTGCCGTTTGGTGACCATCATGGCAATGTGAAAGAGGGGAGGACACCCGGAACGGGTGAATGGCTGTTACAAGATAGTAATTTCTGCAGTTGGGAAGAAGCCAGCTCATCTGGTATTTTCTGGCTTCAAGGCTCTCGTAAGTCTTCAATACACCCCACCATCTGTTCTTCTATACTAAAGCAAAGCTAGCCGGTACGGGAAAGACGTACCTCACATCGCGAGTCATCGATCTTTATCAAAGCATGCTGAGCGACCCTCCCAAAGATGAGGGTTTCGCCTTCTTCTACTGCAATAGGAATGAAGAGGATCGTGGAAAGGCACTGTCTGTTTTTCGAAGCTATGTGCGCCAACTTTCCACTACCCCAGCCAGTCCCGAATCAATCCAGACTGAGTTGAAGGAGGCATGCTCGAAGGCTCGAGAAAGCGGATCAAAGCTCAGCTTCGAAACCTGCAAGGAACTAATTGCTGAGTCTTTGAAAGTCTATCCGAAGACTACGCTGGTGATTGACGCTCTCGACGAATGTGACCCAGAATCTCGCGATATAATAATTGATGCGCTGAATACCCTTGTGTCTGAAACAAACAATACTGTCAAAATCTTTATCTCAAGCCGACCTGATCCGGATATCCAGGCTCTATTGGTGGGGAGTACCAGTGTCGCTATTCAAGCAAGCCACAATCAAGCCGACATTCAAAAATTTCTCGAGATACAACTGGACAACCTCGCCAGAAAGACCGCCTTCATCGGCCGGATGAAAGCAAAGATCATTGCTAAGCTTCTGGAAGGTTGCCAGGGAATGTAAGATTCCGGGATTACCCATCCAATAGTACAAGGTTGCTAATGCTCGATAGGTTCCAATGGGCGTCGTTGCAGGTTCACCAAATTTTCAGATGTAGAACTGAATCAAGCGCTTGGAAGCGGCTTGAAAACCTTCCAGAGGATCTTCAGAAGGCATATGATGAGATATGGGATGAGATTGAAGCCTTAGAGGAGCCAGACAAGACCCTCACGAAACGCGCGTTGACATGGGTAATGGCCGCACACAAGCCCATGAAGACCAATATGCTCCTATCTGCGATCCGTGTAGGATCGAAAGATGACGAGGAGTTTCTGGCTGATGAAATTGACGAGCAAGGCTTGCTATCACTTTGTAACAACTTCCTTGTGATTGATTCAAAGATGGGAGTGTGGCGTTTCTCACATGCTTCGGTCATAGAATATCTGGAAAGCAGGCACAATTGGACCCTCACTCAGGCACATTGCCATGCCGCTACTGCTTGTCTCTCGTTTTTCATCAACGTCTACGAGGATGATCTGGAAACCGTGCCCAATGAAGAGCTGCAGGATTTCTGGCGGAGCGAAGAGTCCATTCCAGATGGAAAGTTCGACATCATCGACATACGGAACCCATTTCACATCTACATTAGACACTACTGGGTCGTCCACGTGCACGGATCCGGATGTTCCGAAGAAAGCACGGTGGCATCCCTTTTGAAGACTTTCCTCGGGGCTCCCGATGACAGCAGCGTGCAATATCGGACATGGTACAGGCAAGTGCGGCTTGATGCGAGCATGAAGCCCCTCCTTGACAACTCAACTGGCTGGGACATCTCTGGCTTCGACAGCAATACCTTCAACTACTACCGCCCTATTCAAGAACTTCTCTATATCAAAATTGGGTATATTTGGGGGAGCGAACTAGAGCCAGAAGATGCCGCCGTTTTCGCCATGTGTCGCTTCGCATTTGACAAGATCCTGTGGGGATGGTGGCAAAACAGAGATATCAATATCTCCCGTCTGAACCAACGGGGCCACGACCTTCTCACGGTTGCCGCCATAGGGGGCAGTGTGCCGATATGCCAGCACTTGATCGCCAAGGGTGTCGATGTCAACTTCCGGATAGCCGCTGATGGAGATAACATTGACTACGGAAGTGCTCTTGTTGCAGCAGCACATAAAGGACGGACTGCGGCCGTCCGCTGCTTAGTGGAATCCGGAGCCGACGTGAATATGTCATACTCCTATGGACAAGGGCGATTCAGGAATGCACTGGTAGCTGCAGTGGATGGGGGACATCTTGAAACCGTCAAGTATCTGGTTCAGACGGCGAAGGCTGACCCCAACATGCCGCCAGAGGATACAGATTACCTGGGTTCTGCTCTGGGAAGAGCAATTGCACTGAAAAACCATGAAATGGTCAAGTGCTTGGTGGACGCTGGAGCCGATGTGAGCAAGCCGCTAGGACGCATTGACTACTACAGCGCCCTCGAGGCTGCCGCTCACAAGGGGCAACTCAAGACTGTTAAGTATCTGATTCAGAAGGGGGCAGATGTAAACATGGTTTCCCAACCGTGCAGCCTTGAAGGTTGCTATCACCATGGTACTGCCCTTGAAGCCGCAGCGCATGCTGGAAAGATCGATGTTGTCAGGTACTTGGCTCAAGAGGCACATGCCGAAGTGAACGTGGCACATTCTTATGGCCATGGCAGTCCTCTTGTAGCTGCGCTCGCAGGCGACAGGTCGAGGTGGGATGGCGATGACGGGGCCGACGAGGATGGTGTCGACTACCTGGCAACCGTCAGGTGTTTGATCCACGAAGCAGGAGCTGACGTCAACTTACCACTTCGCTGTGGTGAATATGGCAGTGCTCTCGCAGCCGCAGACGAGGTTCACGAAGTCAAACTTTTGCTGGAAGCAGGAGCTGATGTGAGCATGCCATTGACCCAGGGTAAATATGGCAGTGCTCTTGCAGCTACCGTTGCAACGTCTAGAGACCCCGAAATTCTGGAAGCTCTGCTAGAAGCAGGAGCCGATGTGAACATGCCTCTTCCCGGTGGGGAATATGGCAGCGCCCTCGCTGCTGCATCAGCGGAAAATCAGGCTGAGGCGGTCAAAGTCCTTCTACAAGCCGGAGCAGACGCAAATATGCAAATTCCTTACGGGAGCTACGGCAGCGCCCTTATTGCTGCGTCCGCAAAGGATAATACTGAGGTGGTAGAGATCCTTCTAGAAGCCGGAGCAGACGTAAATATGCAAGTTTCTGTTGGGGAATACGGTAATGCCTTGATAGCGGCAGCTTCAGGCTACGCTGCCACGGAAACTGTCAAGTGCCTTTTGAAATCCGGTGCTGATGTGAACGCACTGCCGACGGTGGGAAGCTATGGAAGCGCCCTGGCAGCAGCAACTGACCACGATATTGCCAAATGTCTCCTAGAAGCAGGAGCAAATGTGAACGCGCATCTGTCTCGTGGTGATTACGGAAGTGCTCTTGCGGCCGCAGCCTCCCGCAACTTATCGGATATTGTGAGAACACTGATGGATGCAGGGGCCGATGCCAACATGCCACTTCAATCCGGGAAGTACTCCAATGCCTTTGAAGCAGCAATTGATGGATGGGATCTTGACATTCTCAAGGCCTTGATAGAAGCAAAGGCGGATGTTAACCAGCCACTGAAGAAGCAAGACTACGGCAATGCCATCACCAAGGCTGCGATGTCTGAATATGACATCGACAAGCTTGAATTCTTGATTGAGGCCGGTGCAGATGTGAATCAGACTCACTCCGAGGCAAAATACGCGACTGCTCTGATTGCTGCTGCGGTCTTTGGACTTAAGGATTCGGCGAAGCGCTTGATTGAGGCTGGAGCGGACGTGAATATCCGGCTGGGAGAAGCATCTCTTGCTACCGCTCTGCAGGCTGCTCAAACTGCTGTCACGGAGGAAGAGATCGAGAAGTTCAAGACATATTGTTCCACGGACGAGAGTGTGGCTGAGGAGGTTAAGGCATTGGAGAATGGTAGAGCTGAAGTGGCCGAGCTACTTCGTCAGCATGGCGCGACTTCTTGATTGAATAAGGAGTCTTATAAAAAGATCGGCGGCTAAGTCCCAGACAGGCGTCTCTAGTTGAATAGTGCTAAGCATGAATATTTCCTCCTTAGAATGTTATCATTGAGGAGATATACGAGTAATCCATAAGGCATAAGCACATGTTTTAGTTCAGAGTAAATCTGGTTCTCGATCACATCTGGAATCTTGACGATTTTAAATACAAAATGGATGGCAGAGGGATTGACAATCAATAATTGTATCCGGAATAAATACGAAGCTCTGTTGTTAACCCAGCCGAGCCTCTGTTCACAAAAGGACGGATGGCTTGGCCACTAATCTCATGTTCCGTAAGAACGGGTTTAAGATCTACTTTCCCTGACTGGAGACAGAATATATACTCCAACAAGCCCACATTTATTTCAATTGTTTTATGATGAAAACACGTATAGTACAAATACCATAAGATCACAGTTTGGTACATATCTAGTGCAAACTGAGTAAATTCAGTATGCCAACCCGCCAACCAGGCTCAATACCAGCGCCTTTGGCCGCATCCCCGGCGTGGGGCTTCAGATCCTCGCATCGGTGTTCGTACATGGCTAATACAGCCCCAAATATCGTACCACGATCCTGATATTCAAAGCCACTTCAAAAGAATGGAAAGGGAACCAAGGTTGGAAAATACATCCATTCATCCTGAACCGCATATCGCAAATTTCTGTAAAGTGTCTTTATATCGGGGGCACATGTTAGGTAGTAACCACAAATAGGGCATTGATAGGACAGGTAGATGAGCCCCTACTGGGTCCAAAATCATATATAATAATGAAAAAGTAGCAGAAGTCAGCCTGCATCAGCTTAAGGGAGTAGGAAGGGTTCATGTATGGAAATAGAAGAGGCAGAGCGCAGGCTTTATACTCATTTAATGAATGTTCCAATTCTGTTCGACGAATTTGAGAGACTCGTCAATGTTGAAATTTACCGTAGCATAGTACCTTCTGGCTTTAATTATCTGAGTTATTAGACTCTCGTGGTATGTGTTTCTTGTCTTTCAGGGCCTTCGTTTATAAATAAGAGGTTGTAGACTTTTCTGGTCCTTTCTATAAAAAGATAATGTAATAGAGTACCATATTCAAGTCTTCTCGGTGGCCTTTAAGTGCCTGAGAGCCTCCAAGAGTACTAAATGCGGCTTGATAGTATCAAAGCAACATTGTGACGCAGGCGAAAGGATAGAAGTGAGCAATGTTGATGTATAGATAGTTATACTAGTTAGCTTCTAGATATTTTTCAGTTCTCCTGTGATTTAGATTGACAGAAGGATATCGGATTATCATCCGACTATCTACTTCTTCCTTGCTCGCATTAGCCCTCTAGATCTTCTTATTTCGAGTTAGTCATTCGAGAGACTCGTCACATCGAGGCGTAGTCACTGAAGTCGACATATTAGAGGAATTCTGTTGACACACAGCGGCGGAGTGGACATCTTATTCAAAAGTAGCGGCACGACAAATGCAGTCGGCTTGTTGTATATAATCGAGTTTGAAGCATCAACGTAGAACATATTAGATATCAGTTCGTTGACTTGGTATGTGTCGTTGAAGTCAATTGCGCCCATAATTTGGGGCCCGATTCTTTAGAGGATGAACCGCAGTATTGTCATTGCACCGCGGTTCAACGTGTGTAGTAAGCTGAGAATATTTTCTCAACTAAAGGATTAGGTTGAGAATCATCGACCCGAGATATATTGAATCCTAGTGAGTTATTCACTACTCACTTGAATATACTCGCCTATTGATGTCACTTGACTTAGTTGTCCTGGTGTCCGTGTCTGATGAGTGCTGTGGTGGTGACAGCCCCTGGGGATCCTGACAATGATGATGAGTATCAGGAGGGGGAGAGGGAGAGTCTGTAGAAGCTGTTTCAAGCCCCGTCGGAGAACAGCAATCAATAGCTTGAATGCAGGGACTATTCAAGGCTTTGTCGATGATGAGCCTTTTGTTGGGGCAAATGTGCAGCATCAGGAGGATCAAAGACCATATCTCAGGGCTCGGGTAGTCTGCAGGCCGGAACCCTGGCTGCCATTCGTGGATATCAGCCCAATCAATAAGGCTGACAGAACGGCTTTTACGAAATTCCGCCCAATCAAGTACAAACTTTTGGAAATGACTATCCTTTTTAATGTCGGCGACCTCCCAGGCTATGTTATGGTTGAACAAGTATCGTCCGATCAAGGCACAGGCCCATACATCAAGCCGGCGAGGGTCATAGTATCTACTGTACCATACCTCATGTGGCAGATAGGGTTCGGTACCGCAGATGTTTTTGTTCGAACACTGGCGGACTCCATCGGAATTTATCTCGGGGTCCCTGAAGACCACGGCGAAGCCAAAGTCGGTTATCTTGAGAACACCCTTTTCCGTGAGGAGTAAATTCTCTGGCTTCAGGTCTCGATGGGCGATGCCATGGTTATGAAGGTAGGATACACCACGTAGAAGCTGCTTGAACAGGCATAACTTGCCAGTGGTGCTTAGCCGACCGATCGAAAGGACATCTAAGAGGTCACCCTGGCTGCAATATTCCATGACAATGCCACACTGCCTCTCCTTGATGCAAAGGTCAACAGTTTTGACGACATTTGGATGACAAGCATGACGAGCAACGATGAACTCTTTACGAATATCACGCACAAAAACATCGTATGGGGCATACTTTCTCTCGAAGAACTCCTTGGCGACATAACGAGATGTCCTGTCTTCGCTGTTGCGCTTATAGACGATGCGGACCTGTGCGTAGGCTCCTCTGCCAAGAACCTCGCCTTTGCTACTGTAGAAGGCTTCCTTCATCTTATAGGCTTTCATCTTCTCGAGCACCCACATACTATCGGATGCTTCGGAGGTTAGGCTCGTGTCGAAGTCGTCGGGGACCTCCACAGCTTGGTAGTCGCTGCTTTGGCTAGGAGTGGGCTTGGAGCATGGCATGATCAACTTCCCAAGGCGATCATCCAGCTCGCTGGAGCCGACACTGTGATCGATGCTCGAGGAGGAAGAGGAAGAAGCAGTGGAAGACATCGTATTTGTATCGATACGAGTCTGTTGAGACGAGTGGACCTTTATTTGGTCCACGACGGGATATAGCTGGAAGCAAGGTATATCCGCTAAGATATCGTTGTGTAGGTCACAACGAGAACTAAAGGGAAAAGGATGGAGAAGGGGGTGGAGAAACAAGACTTGCAGCCAATATAGCAAATGATCGACTGCAATAGTTACAAAGCTAAGTTGGGCTTATAGAGCTATGTCCTGCTATAGCTAGAGCCAAAAGTACTTTGCAGAACAAGAGTTGAACGATGGAAAGGAGGATGTTGACGACGGGGGAGTTTCTGTGGGAAGGAAGCGGCATCTAGACAGTAGAGTCTTGTCATACTTGCACTTAGACCAGTTTTCTCACGACATCATGACATGACTATGGCAGGGCAAGCGATGCCATCAGCAACACCAGCCTGGAGCATCATCGCTCCAGGGCCATGGAGGCCACAGGCAAAACCTCGGAGATGATATAGACGCCTACGTTTTAAAGGGTACAGATTGGATACAGATACAGATAGTAGAGTATGGATATAGAGAATTCACCGGGTGCTAATTGATGAGATTGAAAGGCTTCAGGGAGGCGAGTATATGCTGAATATTGAATATCCGAGGTAAGCTACTTTAGGAAGAACAAGATCATATGTAACGGAGGTCGGCTTTACTGATGCTATGGACGAGCGTTAACACTATTTAGAGGTGGTCCAGCCTCCAGTCTGACGTTCCATCCTTCCCCGACTTCCCATAATACATTGAACTGGACCAAGGCACATGGCGCCACCACTTGACCATGCTGTTCCTGCGTCTACAGCACAAATGGTCAACGTATGAGCATATAACCGACATCATTGTTGGAGCCTCTCAGTAGGCCAATTGGAGGACTGAGTCATCAAGATGCTGGTTCTGTGAAGCAGTAAGGATGCCGACTGGATGGCACGTGACATCGCTAACGCATCCATTATGGTCGAGAGCAAGTATTGTTCCATCCTGGATATAGTTGTTGTTCCATAAGTATATCCACGGAATGCAAATTCATCATTGCTAAACCAATGTATGGCAAAGAGCACTGCATTCTCATTGCGGAATGAGGGTGACAAGCCTGCCAAAGCAAGAGCTTTGAGGCATCTTGCTCATTTATGACAGTTCCGATCGCGTGCTATGGACATGGGGTTTACCCATTCAGCGAGAACGCACTGTAAACAAGTGCAGCAGAACCTCCGCTCCGAAGCCAAAACCGCAAAGCAGTTGAATGACTGAGGACCTGCAGGTAAGCGCATCATTCGAAGGAGAACGCTGGGCGTAAATAGCCACCAGGATTTCTGAGCAAGCCACAACACCCGGATGAGCAATATCGGAGTACTGATTTGACCATCAGAAATCCTGGATACCGGTTTCGCCTTGCAGATGGGACTTGACTTCTCCATCATCTACTCCTTCAACAAGCCACTCTGGTTCTTCATCGTCAAAGTATTTTTCCTGCTCGACGTTCCAATCATCGTACTCGTCATTGTCATCAACCGAGGTATAATCGAAATCGCCGTCTTCCCCCCTTAGGAACCGCAAGGTCATCTCCCATCGCCACGCCTTCTCCCCTTCCTCCTTATTCGGGGGAATTTCGTCTCGATCTTCCGCGAGGATCTCTCCGTTGGGACCACGAGTATAGCTGAACATGGCGTGAGGATCAGGATGGGAAAGAGCCTCGAACTTGGCCTCGGATCTACATAGGTCCGCTTGCAGCACCCCTGAGAAGCCTTTGGCACGTCCTTCAGCTTCTCTTTCGGCTGGAGTTTGGAATCGACGGATTAAGCGATCATACAGCAACGGGTCTGCAGGGCTGGCATATTAGCTTGGCTTAAACATCCCCTGTCATAGACAGAGCGACTGAATGTGACACCAATCAGTCTAAAGGAGACAGAGCGAGCGGACCGGCTAGCTCGAGATCAGCAGAGAAATACTCCGGGTGCATGTCCAGATAGCGCTTGCGCCGGTTTTTGATTTTCGTCGCCGCAGATGGTGACTGGGATCTCTTCACGGGGTCGGACTCCATCTGGGAAGAGTCTGCCTCAGGAGCGACACCCGTACCCATGGGAAAAAGAGGCATAATGGGCGTAGTAGTTGGACCACGGTGGATGATGACGATGGGAAGTTGAGGATGAAGAGAAGCGCGGCGAGACACGCGGGGAAACTAAACCCATTCGGGCCGGAAGCGCGCGGACGGCAATGGGAAATTATCCTCAGCGTCAAAACGTCGCCCGAGCGAATAATGACCGTCCGTTGATCAGTCCGACTTTCTATCTGAAAAGTACCGGTAAGACTAGCCTGGTTTCAATCTGTTTCACAACGTGGGTCCCTCAGGGATTCTTCTTGGCTCACGTTGTGGCGTTGCATTGAAGCTCCCCGCCCCAGCTCTTCCGCTGTTAAATAGAAGCCAACAAACATGACAGTCGCGAGATGGACCTAGACTAATTGGTTCCTACAGAAGCTCTCAATTGATCGGTCTTACCGGATTCCCTTAGGGTTGGAGGTCTGACATCATGTCTTCCCTAGCTGGTCTTGTCCAGCCCACCACCAGACAGTTGCTCACTGGCGCTGCTCTGCTGTTCTTGATAGCGTTCTACTCGCCATTGACGGTGCTGATGCTGACGCCAGTATATGGCTCGGCTCCTGCCCATATCTTCCACGGCTATGGAGTGGCACTTGTTGGCGCTGCTGGATGGTTCCTTAAGGACTACATCCAGCGATTGACCGGCCGCCGGGCTCTTTTCCTGCTCCCTGTTGTGGCATTCTGGGTTCCTACCCTTCAGAGTTTCTTGTTCGCATCAAGCTCCGTTATGGGAAACCCCTTCGGAGCTGTAGTCACCGAGGTCATCTCCTACTACCCTTTGCTTCTGCTCTCTGTGGCTTGTGCTGGTAAGCTGGTGCAGTCGGGCTTGGATCTGGGCCGACACGGTGATGCTGTCGCTGAGCACGTTCCTCTCGTGGTCTCCTATGTCCTCTACAAGACCGGCGAGAAGTTCGCCAGAGCATTTCTGGCCAAGTTCATTGGAACGACCTTCTTCTTTTCTCGTGCTGGTCTCCAACTCTTGCTCCCAGTCTTCTACACCGCTATTGCCCCTTCCAAGTTCCTGCTCTTCGCTATTCCCTCCCTTCTGTTCTCCATGACGTCCAATGTCCACATGAACTCTGGAGCCTTGAACTCTTTCCTCAACGAGGAGGGATTCGCCCTTGTTGCCCGCCAGGACTCCACCACCGGCTACATCTCCGTCTTGGATAACCTGAATGATGGGTTCCGTGTCATGCGTTGCGACCACAGCCTGCTCGGCGGCCAGTGGACCAAAATGCCCAACAACTACAACCCTGCCGTTATGGACCCGATCTACTCGGTCTTCACCATGCTCGAGGCCGTCCGTCTGGTTGAAACCGACCACGGCGAGCCCCGCGTAGATGCCAACAGCAAGGCACTCGTCATGTAAGCTCAGCAGCAACTCCCTCTCTTTCAGACACCTAATCTCTCCCAGCGGCCTCGGCGTCGGCACCACCCCCTCTGCCCTAATCCACCACGGCATCGAGACAACCATCGTGGAACTCGACCCTGTCGTGCACAAGTTCGCCACCGAATACTTCCACCTTCCCTCGAACCACATCGCCGCCATCGAAGACGCCACTGCCTTCGTGAAGCGCACTCCCCCAGCCCAGTACGACTACATCGTCCACGACGTCTTCACCGGAGGCGTCGAGCCCCTCGAGCTCTTCACTCTCGAGTTCCTCGAAAGCCTATCCTCCCTTCTCAAGGACGACGGAGTCATTGCCATCGTAAGACCCCCTCCCCTCTAAACTCCCATCACCTCCCTATCACCCCCAAACTAACCCCCCAAAGAACTACGCCGGCGACATCTCCCTCTACCCCGCCGCCCTAACCGTCCGCACCATCCAATACGTCTTCCCAACCTGCCGCATCTTCCGCGAAGCCTCCGACTCCGACCTCACGACCGACTTCACCAACATGGTGATCTTCTGCAAAAAGAGCTCCGCCACGCCGCTCACCTTCCGCGACCCCGTTTCTGCCGATTACATGGGCAGCAAGTTCCGCCAGATGTATCTGATGCCGAAGGTTGAGATCGATGCGAGTCGCTTCGAGACTATCGAGAAGGGCGGTCGTCGTGTCCTTCACTCTATGAACACCCACCTGCTTCATAAGTATCAGGATCGGTCGGCTCTCGAGCATTGGAGCATTATGCGTCATGTGTTGCCTGATTTCGTTTGGGAGAATTGGTGATGATGGTTTGTTATTATGCTATACTTTCGGTATGTAATATTTTACGGTGTCTCTGAGAGATAGATTGATTAGTGGTTTTCGTTGTTGTGGTTTCGGATATCTGTATTCCTACTAGTATTAGGTGTGGTTTCGGGTGGTTATGGCATAATATCACTTTATAATATCATGATTTAGTTTTGAGTTTGGGGGACTATACTAGTGTCTGTTCTGTCTTGAGAAACACACCCCAACTCTGAATGAAGCTATTCATTATCTATTTCTCAACACCCACAGGACTCCAAAGCAACGCTAACGAAGAGAAGTCTTTCAACCAACCATGTTCAAAAGCTAGAAGCAGGCACCGTGAAAGAAAAGCAATAGATACTATCGAGAAATTCATTCATCTTTCTCCGACTCCTAAGAAAAAAAAAAAAAAAAAAGCCAGCCTAATCCATTCTGGTATCACAAACAGCAACAGCAGCAGCAACGAGAAAGCAGCAGCAGTAACAACAACGAGATGTCACCAAGCCAGCCAGGCCACAATCCCCCCGCGTTAGTTATAATCACTCATTCCAAATATGTTATGTATGTACTGCATCGTGAATGTGTGAAAATGAAAATGAAAATGAAAAAGAGAAAGAGGGAATAAGAGTGAAAAAAAAAAGGAAAGAATAAAATTACAATCCAACATCAACATCAACATGAACAATGACCGCCATAATGACAGGAAAAAGAACAAGAGAAATCATCTACTACCCATCGCCGGTGTATCGCACTATTCTTTTTACGCTGATGGGCTGCCGCGGGGACTTGCCCCGGGTTTCTTCACCAGGCCGGCGAAGAAGTTCGCCAATGCTTGGTTGTGGGCTTTTTCGTCGCCGGCGGATGATGAGAGGGTTTCTTTTCTTTGAGAGCGGCTGGCTTCGCGTTCCTGTTTGGGGTTGGGGTGGTTAGGAATTTGGTTGGTAGGGATAGGGGTGGTGAGGGGGGTATCTTACCTTTAGCTTGCGGAGCATGTCGTCTGCGTCGACTTGAATTCCTCCCATGTTGAACTGTACGGGACCAATGTGCTCGTTGACTCGTCCGTTGTCGTCTAATGGGGACATCTCGAGCTGTGGCACCTTCTTCGCTGCGCGGTCTTTCTCGTCTTCCGCCTTCAGTTGCTCCAGGACCTCAAGCTGTTTCGTGAGGAAGCTCTGCATGTCGGATGTGTCCACTTCGATCTTGTTTCCATTCCGTTGGCTGCCTGTTAGAGCCATTGATGTGTCGCGCTTCGGGTCCTGGATGGTTTGCTCGAAGATTGCTACGGCGCTAGTCCCATCGTCCACTGCGTTTGCAGCTTGTTCGTCGGAAGTGCGATCATCCACGCCGTTCGTGAGTGGCTCCGGTGGATCCTGAATCTCGATCGACCATGCTGTCGATATGCCTTCCATGTCAAAGCCTTCACGGATGATTCGGATCTTGCCCCAAGAATCCCAATTCGAGGGAACTAGAATCTTGTCCCGGTCGATCACGTTGTGTTTGAGGGACTGTCTTTTTAGGAGAGAGTGTATGCCGAGGGAGGAGTGTATTAAGCTCTGCAAGGAGTTGGCGAGGAACGGGGTGGTGTAGATCAACGATGCGCCGTCTGCTTTTCATTAGAATCGGATCTCAAGCGATGTTGGCCGCTGTACTTACGCTTGAGTAGTAGTGTTCTCATGAACTGAAGGATGAAGTCGAATTGCTCTTCGTGCCATCCGTGGTCCTTCTCCAGCTTTTCAATCTTGTCCGCCTGCATAGGAATTGTCAATATAGAGACTTGCCGGAAGCCTGAAGTAGATTAACATACCCCTTGGCAGACCACACACATGGGGATTCCAAGCCCCTCATCCCACTCGCCTGGCCCCAGCGGTATCGTCACAGGGCCTCCGGAGCTGGTAAATCCTTGTGCCCCTCCTGAACTCGGATCCGTGCCTCGTTTCCGGTCCCTCCACTCTGTGAGATTCTCTTCCATGACGATCTTCGTCTCGTCGTCAAGCGATATCAGCACGTGTCGGAGAAGACGGACCCATTCCCGGAGTCGCCGAATCCATGTCCATGGGTCCGACCAATCCAGTAGGATCACGACGAGTGTTTCCGGAATCGATTGAGGGGTCAGGAGCGGCTTGAGGAGGGGAGCGAAAGATAGAGACGGTTCAGAGAGTAGGTATGCAGAGACGCGCGCAAGAGTATCTATTCGCCGGAGCACCATTTGTTTAGCCACCCGTACAATGCAGGCTGAGCCGACCACTCAGCCCAACGCAAGGAACAATTACCTTCGTGATCCGCATCCAGCACATCCTGATATGTATATCCCAAAGCGAACTGGTTGGCTACCGGCGGTACCCTCCCTTTTCGCTTATCATTCGACAAACTAGGATCGGAAGAATCGGCGGCGAGTGTGTCTAGAAATTCTCTTTGACTCTCAGGCGTGCCTCCTGGAAATCAGTCCAAGTATTAGCGACCCAGCCCCAAAACAGTAAAATGTCCATGCCGCTCGACGGCAGCAGCGACCAGGTCTTCGCACCTAGGATAAGCAAATTCTTCTCAGGCAGACGCTTTCCATTCGCGACACTATCCAGCATAGAAGACCAGATGTTCTTCTTGGGTCCATCCTTGCTCGACGGCCGGCTATTGTTTCCAGTGCCGAATCTGGAGCCGGGGATCTGGCTTGACGCAGACATCGTCTGTTCGATTTCGACTATGTTCAGTTGGCGCAGACCATGCCATGTAACGCCCGAATAATTGTGAGGCTAGTCCGACGGCTTTGACGCGTGAGCCGCGGAGTTTGGAGGAGATGGTGGATATCGGTCCAGGCAAGCGGATTTGGGGTCAGGGGAATCTGGCGTTGGGGACGATCTCTTGTAGCGATTAACGGCGGGTCCGTGGCCAAATTGCCCACCCGGATGAGCGGTATCGTAGGTAAGCCCGCTGTTGCTATTTGAATCACACAGATGGTGGGGGTTGTCAGTTCAAGAGGAAGGCGGTTTAGTCGAGAAATACGTTTAAGTTGCACTCCAGTAAACAATCCAAAGTGTCGGCGTTCTTGCGGGTGGGACCCTCCCGCGGAGCCAGCCCGTGATGAGCTGAACCCGCCAGCTTTTCTGCTGCTTCCAGTCCCTCCCTCTCAGCCACTCACTTTCTTGCTTCGCCGGCGCAATTCAGCTGTGCTCTTATTTGACCTTTTTGTGTCCCGAGGGGATTATTGACTCGCTTCCGCGACCCTCTATTCAATAATGAATAATATCCGCCAAATCCAAGCGCTCAACAAGCGCGAGCTTGAAAATGCCATGTATGTCACGCTTATTTGCAGCTCAACCTATTGGTTTATTAGCTAACCATTGTGGACTACCTCAGATCCCCGGAAGCTTCCTGGCACGCCGACTACAGAGACACTGCTTACATCTACATCGGTGGACTACCATACGATTTATCCGAGGGTGATATTATAACCATCTTTTCGCAATACGGCGAGCCCGTGCACATCAATCTGGTGCGCGACAAAGAGACCGGAAAGAGTCGAGGCTTTTGCTTTCTGAAATACGAGGATCAACGCAGTACAGATCTCGCTGTCGACAATCTTGGTGGGGCAACAGTTCTGGGAAGAGTGCTGCGTGTGGACCACGTGAGGTACAAGCGGCGCGATGACGAGGAGGAAACAGACAATGTCGCAAAGCTCATGGGTGATACGAACACCAAGGATCATGATGACAGAGATACAGATGATGAACGGAGAAGACGGAGGAAGAGAAGGGGAAGTGAATCAAGGGAAGAGGAGCCTGCGAGACGGCCTCTGCTCAAGGAGGAGATCGAGCTACAGGAACTTATTAAGAATCACGACGAGGAAGATCCAATGAAGGAATTCCTTATCGAAGAGAAGAAGGAGGAAGTCGCACTCGCTTTGGAAAAGATGCGCAGCAGCGAGAGATCATCTCGGAGACGTGACAGCCGTGAGAGATCAAGCCGCCATCACCGTTCTCACCGCCGGAGACATGACGACGACCGAGATTCGGAGAGAAGACGCAGAGATCGGTCGCCCAGGAGGGAAGAGCGATCTCATAGAGCGAGGTCTCCTTCTAGAAGGGAGAGGTCCGACAGAGACAGGACGCCGGTCGCGTCGCGATCCCCCGACTCCCGACGCTACAGAGATAGACATGATCGACACCGTTAAATGTCTGGAAAAGCTATCTAGATATTAAATATGTTAATGAGGACTAAGTCGTCTAACTGATCCTGGGAAAAAGCCATCCAATAAAAGATCTCCAGGATCTTTGTGGCCGAATGCTGCGGTCCGCGCCTGTTCTTGAAATGCAAGTCTGCTATTTCATCATCCTGCGCCGGCTCATGCGATATCGTGTCCATCTCAGAATCAATGCTGTGGCATGGGCGCATGCATACGGATCTTGCCTGCATCTGGAACAGCTACTACCTTGGTGCAAAACGAATAATTAGTGCTGCGAACAGTCACTCTTTATCCCGCCGACAGAATTTCAGCTGCCTCCCAAATATCTTTTCCAGCCCTCTCTCAGGCAATACCGCTTTCCATCGTCCCCTTCGCGCAGAACGAACTTCTCCCATCGACCATCCCTGCCGGCGCCGATAACAAGAATGGTCCTGTCGTCGCGCCAACCTATCACGCCTTTCGACGGGCTCCCGTATGAGTTACCCAGGGGCGGGACATAATGCGAGCCGGGTGGTGCTTCCTCCCCCATTTCAAAGTGGGCGCTTGCAAATGAATACACATCAGAGAATACTCTTGGCAATAGTGGAATTTTCCCGAGAATGCCCCATTTCTGGTTTGTTTGTTCTTCGGTCGGGGAAGCTGCAGCTGGAGTACGGTTCGTCGGTAGTCGGGGATGCGGAAGGTCGAACACGTGCAGGGTAGACTTATCCGAAGTTACAGCCAGTAGAAGATTCGAGGGCGAAATGGCAAGAGAGAATATCACCGCATGATCAACACCGCGTCGTAGCTCGGCCATTTTGGTGCAGTTAGCCGTAGAAAAGACCCGGACCAACGTGCCCTAGATAGAATGCGCCTGGTCAGTAGTCTGCGTCGCATCAGCAGTCGTAGGGACAGGGACGTACCGCTTCACTCGCCGTCGCCAACACTTCACCATCGGGACTCAATGTCATCGCGCGCAATGGCGTGCTGTGTGCAGGGATGATGCTGACATTCCCCGTCTCAAGCTCCACCAGTTGGACCTGGCCCGGGGACCGACCTGGAAAAGCGAGCACCTGCTGCCCTAGACAAGCCAGCCCCAGTGGGTTATCCGTTGTCTCGAAATATGATAGCTTCTGTGGAGGGTTCGAGAAGGCAAAGATGTGGATGCTATTGAGGAGGGCGACAACGATGCGCGACTTGGACAATCGGACGCCCAGGACCGAGGTGCGGAACTCCAGCGTAATTACTGCTTTCTGTCTTGCGTCATCCCAAATGACCAACTGCGACCGCTGTGTGAGCATAAGCTGCGCAAGATAGATACAAAAGTCGGCACACCTTATTTTGTGGGAACTTTGGCTGTCTCCCTCCGCCAACGATAGCTAGGTAGTTCGTCTGGCCAAGCATCTTGACTACCCCGATGCCGGCATTGAAATCTAGATGGAGCGAACGGCATTAGTGATACGGAGCTGGAGGATGGTGTGGCTGAAGCTGTCGTATATACCTCTTGATACTCTGAGCTCACATGGGTCGGTATTGAAGACTGCATCGAGATCATATTGTTCTTAGCTTGGATATCCCGGAAGGGGATCTATTGCACGAAGGGCATGGTTAGGACCTACCACAGAAGCCGGTGTCCAACCCAACTGCGAAGCAGGAGGTATCATTGTTGAATGTAGCAGAGAGTGAGAGTGGCCCCACAGACTCATCGATAACTTGTCGGGTGTTCATTCTGGCCACCAGGGAAAGAGGCCATCAGAGCTATGGATGGTAGAAAGGTAGACAGGAAACTAGAAGATCGACAGCGGTCGCTGACCTCACCCGAGCATCAGTAACGTAGATAAGGCCCGGGGGTCCGCTTTTGGCTGGGGGAATGCCGGAAGGGCAGCGGATGCCGGGCCAATAGACTGTCTGCCCAGCGTGGTGATGTTGTTCAACGGAGATCAATGCACATCATCTTACACCCAAGCAGAAGGCGAAGAAGAACTTTTGATATACTTTGGCAAAGATGATCGAGAGTAAGAAAAAGAAAAACATGTACTGATAAGGCCGTGATTCGAACCCGCGCGGTTAGTCTACCGTTTTGCGGTTAGGAATATTCCGTAAGTCAATAATGTCTCGGAGCCATTGTTTCAGGCCTGAGGCCTAAATTTCCAAGCTTGTATGGTATTTGGGTAATTGCTTACCGCTACGGCGGCCCGCAGCGACCCACGGCGGCGGTGGAAACGCCTTCTGCTGCCCCCGACCCCTGAGAAGAACTGGGGAGAGCACAGAGGCTAGTAGCCAGACATTGCAGCAACAACCACTTATGCTTTTATTCAGTTGACTTGTCGCGCTGTACCTCAGAGAACAGGTTAGCGGATAATATGTGAGTTGGTCTAAAGGAAACAAATTCCCTATCGAGTCATAGCACTGGCCGCTGAGTGGAGACCTGAAGTGTGTTCTCTCTCAGTGAAAAGACAATAATTGATGATCAAGGCGTCCCCAGATTGGACAGGTATTATAATGAGTGTTGAAAGAGTACGTAGGTAGGGAGATACCCAAAGACAAGGTCTGGGCATACTAGATGGGAATCATACTGTGTACATTGAAATCGGCAGCTATCTACCCAAGCAATTGAACAAAGCGTTCGTAAGCATGTACCTTAAGTGCTTAGTAGGGGGATAACTACTAGACTCCATTTACTCCATACAGGAACCGTGCCTGGGAGCCCGCTATCCATGGGAGAGTAACTGAATTGTTTAGAAAAGTGGGAGTGGTACGACCAGTAAGGTATCGATGTATCATCGGTTACATGAGATACCAATATTACCAGCGACCGATCAATCTGGAGAAAGAAAGAGGGCGATGATTGGACCGTTGGGGACTGCAGGGTGAAAGGGGGCAGTTGTGACCGTTCCAGAGCGGTAAGAAATTGTTACGAACAGGAAAACGGGAGGGAGGAAATCCCCCCCTTAGAGAGAGTCTAGCAAATCCCCTAACTGCCAGATCAGTAGCAAGCGCCAGCCAAACGGCTCTTTAGTCCCTCCAGCTTGCCCAGAGAGTGTCCGCCCGTCGTCGAACCTCAGGGGAGCAACGCAGCCATTCCACATCCCATCCCATCCACTCCTCCATCTAATTCATTCAACCTTCATTCCACCTCTCTTGTTTTCCCCCCCATTCCTTTCCTTTGGCTCAAACCACCTTCGTCCTTGTCTCTGCCACTCGCTTTCTCCCTCTATTTTCTTCAATCTCTTCTTCTCTCTTCTTTAATTTCCTCCATTCCTCCCCTTTTAATTCATCATGTCGTTCAACGCGGTATGTTACTTCCTTCCCCTTTCTGGCCTTGTTGCTCTGAAGCCTATCCATGCTCCTTCCCCCTCCCATCCAACCCACCCCGTCCATTGTCCCTGGAACCGTCGTTTTCTTTTCATTATCTGTCTTCAGGCTCTTGGCCAGAGATTTGTCCACGATTAATTTCTTGCTCTAATTCCCAGATGAAGCTCCGTCGCAAGAAGAATGTCAAGAAGGGTATCCAGTTCTGTCTGATGGTCTGTGGTGCCAGCGGAACCGGTATGTGCAGCATCATACAACCCAACTTCGATTGCAGAATTGACCGAATTCCCCCCTTTCGATAGGACGTACCACCTTCGTCAACACTCTTTGTGGAAAGAAGGTCCTAGAAGGCAAGGACTGCGACGACCCGGCCAATGCTCACATTGAGGAGGGTGTCCGCATCAAGCCAGTCACAGTTGGTAAGTCACCGCCATCTGGACCACCAGCATACACGCCACTAATGAGATCTCGGGAAAAGAGCTGGAATTGGACGACGAAGGCACCCGCATTTCCCTCACCATCGTTGATACCCCCGGTTTCGGAGACCAGATTGACAACGAAGCAAGGCACGTTGAACTTGGCCGCCTTCCAAACGCCCCCTACGAATACTGACCGTCCCAACAGCTTCGGCGAAATCGTTGGATACCTTGAGCGCCAATACGATGACATTCTTGCGGAGGAATCCCGAATCAAGCGTAACCCCCGCTTCAGGGACAACCGTGTTCACGTCCTGCTTTACTTCATCACACCGACCGGCCATGGACTGCGTGAGCTGGACATCGAATTGATGAAGCGCCTTTCTCCCCGTGTCAACGTCATCCCCGTCATCGGCAAGGCCGACTCTCTCACCCCTGCCGAATTGGCCGAATCCAAGAAGCTTATCATGGAGGATATTGAGCACTACCGCATTCCCGTGTACAACTTCCCTTACGATATCGAGGAGGACGACGAGGACACCGTGGAGGAGAATGCTGAGCTTCGTGGTCTGATGCCGTTTGCCATTGTTGGCTCTGAGGACTTTGTTGAGATTGACGGCAAGAAGGTGCGGGCCAGGCAATATCCTTGGGGTGTCGTGGACGTTGAGAACCCCCGTCACTCGGACTTCTTGGCCATCCGCAGCGCTCTTCTTCACAGCCATCTCGCAGACCTTAAGGAAATTACCCACGATTTCCTCTACGAAAACTACCGTACTGAGAAGCTCAGCAAGAGTGTGGATGGTGCTACGCCGTACGTATACCCGCTTGCCATTGTTATGGTCCGCTAGAACGAAAACTAATGCCTAGCCACAGTACACAAGACTCTTCGATGAACCCAGAAGACCTAGCATCCCAGTCCGTTAGACTGAAGGAGGAGCAGCTTCGTCGCGAGGAGGAGAAGCTCCGCGAGATCGAACTCAAGGTGCAGCGCGAGATCGCTGAGAAGCGCCAGGAACTGTTGGCTCGTGAGAGTCAGCTGAGGGAGATCGAGGCTCGCATGGCGCGTGAAGCAAGCCAGAGTCAGATTGATAGCATCAGCGATGCTTGAGCTCTTCCTGAACCTGTTCTCCGGAGGGAGACGGATCTTGCATGTTGACCCCGGACGCCGTTTGTGCCTATGTAATGAGATTCGTGGCACGGCAGTTGTGACTGTCGACGGGGGAAAGATTAGTCGACCGTTTATTCACGTTAATAGCTTCTTATCCGAGAGGAGAGGGGGAAATGCAACGTTCCGTTTATCTTGACGACTGGCAGCATTCCCCTTTGTTCACTCAGAGGGTTGCGGACAAGAGGTGACGGAATCCTGCTGCTGCTCTGCTCTTTCCCTCTCCCAAATTTTGGCTTCTTCCCATGTCTTCTTTAATCTGGTCGAAAGATCTCCGAAGTGTTTCGCGCTGCCCATGTTGCGAAGCTTGGGGTCAGAGATAGCATCTTTTTAATTTGCTGACAGTTGTCGCTGAACCTGCATAACCTCCTTCTCATTGCCCATCCCTTTTCTATTTTTTTTCCCATTTCTGCTTTTGTCGATGAAACCTGTCCCAATCTCAAGCAGCGCAGCAAGATTCCCTCTTTTGTCGTTTCATATTCCTTGTGCTCGTGGTTCATGTCTTAATCTTATCATCATATGTCTTAGTTGAATAGTAGTATATGAGGACAAAAGACCCGAAGTTTTCCTGGTATGTAAGTTCTGATGGCATGGTAAGCAAATGTTCTATTCCCCGTCGTGTCTACGCAGGACTAGGAACATTGCACGTAGAGTCATTACTACGAGAAGTAATTTGAGTGCCTACGCGTATACAAGACACATCACATTGCCGTTCAGACCAGCATCAGATTCCAGTCTTGACCCTTCATTTCTTGGGCCCCAGCATAATGAGTTGCATAAGTTCATAATTATATATTAGATAATCATTAGATGTCTCTTCTGACCGTGTAAGCCATGAAACCTAGAACGTGCTATTTGCCATCTATATCGATATTTACTATTTGGCTTAGGATATAGCACTAAGGGGTGTCTAGTGTATATTTTACTGATATTCAAACTCTGAGCCTTGTTTACTAGCAGTAGCTGGAGCTTTATCTCTTTGGGAGTATGCTGAGAGATAGTATCATGATCCAAGACGTTTGGACTGCTGAAATATATATCTACTAGCAACAAGACCTACTTCAATGCAGTCAATCATGGATGGTCATAATATGTACTCACTATACTACTGATCTATAGTACTTAGTCCCTAGTATACCATCTATCCTCACATACTGGCCTTGCCCGAGTTAGCTGTAACTGACCTGGGTAGATGCTGGTAGAAAATCATTCCGCCTATAACATCGACAGACAGAGGGTGTATATTGTTTCTATTTTTATTTCAGAAAAAGCAATTCCCAGTCCTTTCCTTGCTCTCTACCTCGTATGATTGTGCGCAGCAGTTGTGTGCCTAACTTATTGGGAACGATCCAGATTTGGTTGCGATATACTCGGTATAGAGACATCAAATGGGGAGAGATAAGAACCGAAATTACGGTCTATAATTCCACTATACATCTCCCCATCTGTCTAAGAGGAGTGAGAATAATCTCATGAGATTAGTAATGTTGTTAGCATTGATCGGCCTCAGTGTACCCCGCCATTCAGCCGCACCAACTCAGCGCCATGCACCTTCCACCTGTGAGTTGGCGCGCCTGTAGTGGATTGCCTTGAAGCGACAATCCCCCAGAGCTCATCTTCACTCTCTCACTCCGAACTGGTCAAGGTGCTGGGACATATCTCTCCGTCTGCTCTTCAGACAGACGCGATTTATCGTTTCCAATCCCCTGGTTAGCGCGTTGAACTTAAGGTCCATACGATATTCACTGAACATCGTACGAGAGACTTGAATCGCACCATGTCTCCAGAACCGGCACGCAACTCTGATCTGACAGGACCTGCCTTTACCTACACAGAGGTCCCGTTAGAATCCCCACATTCAACTACTCGCATGATACGCCTTCTGCCGAATAAAGATAAAGATGCAGAAATCGAATGCGAACTCTTCAACTATGACTTAACGTCAGGCGGCGGCGCGGATTCGCACCTCTACGAGGCCCTTTCCTACGTATGGGGAAGTAACACGAGATCTCGAACAATTGTATTGAACAGCTGCGTGTTCCCCGTAACGGAAAACCTCTACTTTGCGCTGTCACGTCTCCGAAATCGGCAGCTTGGGAGAGTACTGTGGGTTGATGCGATTTGCATCAACCAGGATGATCTAAACGAGAAGACCGAGCAGATCCCACTTATGCGGACGATATATGCACAGGCCCAACATGTCACTGTTTGGCTTGGAGAGGCTTATGAAGATGGTGACAAAGCGCTTGAAGCCCTTCGCTGCCTAGCGGAAGGGCAGGATGTAGATATTAGGGGGTGTGGGGCACTATGTGTGAAGTTGTTCGAAAGAGCTTGGTTTCGCCGTATTTGGGTAAGACAATACTTCTCACACATTCCATATCAGAAGGAATGACACCTGATCATAATAATAGGTACTTCAGGAAGTTGGTGTCGCACGGCATATCTATATTATGTGTGGCTCTGCGCAGATAAACGGACATGCTTTTTGTGAAGGCCTCAAGAAATTGGATCGTCTTCTGGATTGTCAAGAAATGATAGGCTCAGTCGCGTTTCTTATCAAGGGGGCGCTTCTCCGGCCAAAGTATGAGCCTGGATCACGAGGAACTTTTACTATTGGGGAGCTTGTTGGCATGTACTGCTACCACAATGCTACCGAGCAGCATGACAAAATATTTGCACTTCTAGGTTTAAGTGCTGACCCTATCACACCCGCTCTAACGCCGAACTATGCCCTACCCTGGTACGAGGTGTTCAAGCAAGTTACCAATCACATTTTTCCAGGATGTTCTGTGGAGACATGGCCTGAATCAGATATAGCCATTATCAAAGGCAGAGGCTGGACTCTAGGCTATATTCGCTCTGTACAACACGTATCAGACTTCGGCCATCAAAAAGTGAAAATGTACTTGAATGACACTGCCCGCTCAATCGGGTATCAGAGTAACTGGGATGGTTGGGAACTCCAGACATTTGCACAGTTCTTCAATCCTGGTGATGTTATTTTCCTTCTACAAGGGGCTTCGAGACCAAGTATCATTAGGCTCTGCAGAGACCATTTCAGGATAGTCACACCTGCCGTGACCCTTTGCAAAACGCGTCCTAGAGAGTCTCTAGGAGGAGAATCCGAGGATTGGCATGCACAGGGTAGACCGAGTGACATCCTATTGGCGTGGAGGTTTCCTCTGAACAATAACACTAGGCTTCAATGCTGGCCCAAAGCAGAGCTCCTCGATATGGTCCTAGCCTATCAAGAACAGTCCTTGGAGGCGGAGTATAGTCGAAAGTATATTACCAGGATTATGACAGGTATTTTCATGGAAGCATTCGATGTAAAAAAGCCAGAATATGAGGATATAGCGCACCTTCTCATCTCCAGTGGTACAGATGTTTCAACTGCTTCAGAGTTGACTAAGGCTTGTGCAGACGATTTTGAATACCCTCCTTCCAGGATTATGCGAAAATTCTTTCAAAGTGGGCAAGACGATCTGTCAATTTCTGAGGAAATGGTCAAAGCAGTGGCAGAGAATAAAGGACCATGTGGCTATATAATTATGGAGCTCCTTTTCCAGCTTCAAGGGTCCAGTCTTCCCATCTCTGAAGAAGTGGTTGAGGCAGCAGCAGGAAACTCTGGAAGGTATGGAGATCAGGTTCTGAAGGCTATCTATCGCCACCGTGGAGAGTCCTTCCCGGTTTCCAAAGAGGTGGTCAGGGCGGTGGCAGGGAATACTGGAGGAAAGGCAACCAAGATATTGAAATTCCTCTTCAAAGCACGAGGGAAAGCCCTTCCAGTCTCTGAAGAAGTACTCAAAGTGGCAGCAGGAAATTATAATAAGGGATATAAGATTATGAACTTACTTTTTGTACAGAAAGGGGGAAGACTTCCAGTGACTGAAGAAGTGGTCAAGATAGCAGCAGGGAAACCCGAAGGATATATGCTACTAAAATTACTCATTCCGCATAGAGGGGAAAGCATTCCTATCTCTGAGAAAGTGGTCAAGGCAGCAGCAGGAAATGGGGACAGTGGGCGTGAAGTTATAGAGCTTCTTTTCCAACAGGAAGGAGGGAAACTTCCAGTGACTGAAGAAGTGGTTAAGACAGCAGCAGGGAATGGGGACAGTGGGCGTGAAGTTATAGAGTTTTTTTTCCAACAGGAAGGGAGGAAACTTCCAGTGACTGAGGAAGTGATTAAGACAGCAGCAGGAAATGTTTGGCTTGGACATGAGATCATGAAAATATTCTTTCAACAGAAAGGGGAAAGGCTTCCAATCTCAGAGGAAGTGATTAAGGCAGCAGCAGGAAATAAGGTCAGTGGGCGTGAAGTTATGGAGCTCCTTTTCCAACAGGAAGGGGGGAAACTTCCAGTCTCTGAGGAAGTGATTAAGGTAGCGGCAGGAAATTCAACATCTGGGAGTAGGGTGCTGGAAGTACTCTTCCAACAAAAAGGGGAAAGACTTCCAGTGACTGAGGAAGTGGTCAAGATAGCAGCAGATAATGGGGACAGTGGACATGAACTTATGGAGGTCCTCTTCCAACAGAAAGGGGAGATGCTTCCAATCTCAGAAGAAGTGGTTAAGGCAGCAGCAGGAAATGTTTGGCTTGGACATGAGATTATGAAAATATTCTTTCAACAGAAAGGGGAAAGACTTCCAATCTCAGAGAAAGTGGTTAAGGCAGCAGCAGGAAATAAGTACTATGGATATCATGCCATGGAGTTACTCTTTCAACAAAGAGGGGAAAAACTTCCAGTCACTGAAGAAGTGGTCAAGACAGCAGCAATGAATAAGACACTGGGAGTTAAAATCTTGGAATATCTCCTGCAACAGAAAGGGAGAAGCGGACTTCCAGTGACCGAGGAAGTACTCAGAGCAGCAGCGGAGAATACTAAATGCGGAGCAAAGATCCTGGAAATTTTGCAGCCGGAAAGAAGCCTTCAGACGACGGTTACTGAAAGTCCAGGAAGCTCGGAAAGTTCGCTGTCATCGGATGAATCGGACGAAGAAGATTAAATTGAAATACTAGTACAATAATCTACAAATACTACCCATTGGAGCCTGTAGCAGCCCTTTTAGTAGAAGAAGAGATAGAATTGATAACCAGGCATATAGATCCTGGAGACGTCCAGCATGAAGGCTCTCACAGCTTAAAACCAATCACGCTGTAGATATCTGCATGTATAGGCTATTGAACCGTATAGACGATTTGTCTACTCATTCCGGGATTGATTCTACGGAGTTAGGAAGCCATGGTACTACTAAGATAAGATGTAGTATTCTCTACTTGACTGCTCTGTATACGAGCACGAGCATAGTATACAGAAAAGGAAAGCCATCTATACGAAATACCCAAAACACAGATGCCCCGCTGAGTGTTTTCGAATTTCGCCATTCTCCAGGGATCATGTGGATGGACTCCGGGCATAAGAGTTATAACATCTATGGAGGGATGCATATACTGACTGCTATTGGGTTGCCAGGCCAGAGTGGGCATGTGACCGGGTCACCTAAGGGCCAGGAATAACTCATGTGACAGTGTAGAGCGCAGTAGGTGATTAAGTAGTGACCCCGTGATGGGTGAGGTGGCATTCCAGGCTCGAGCCATGACTAGTTAGAATCTATAGTCGCAGTCTAACAACCAATTGGATAATAGTGATTGGATAAGCATGTGGTATGGATGCGCTTCATTGTACAAAGATAATTTGATCAAGCTGACCTGATACAGACAGATCGAAGTGATAACATGGAGGTATTATAAAAAGGAGATCCTCGGTTCAGCTCAATAAGTCAAAGTGACCGCAAAGGTCAGTGAAAACTGAGCTTCAAAAGAAAAAAGGATGCAGTGGATATATGCGCTTTGCGACCATCATAGGGCCATTCTAAAGTGCAGTCAAAGGCAGTCAATGTGCATGAGTTATTTCTCGTATTCCCCTCTCTGTCTTCTTATTTCAGCGGGCCTAGTGTTGCGGCTTGTTCCAGAAATCCAAGCTGGCTACCACGTCCTCGCCCGATTCATCTTCGTAGGCATACAGAATCTGGACGGTGGTTAGTGCTGCAGGTGGACATCACGTGATTCAGAGCGACTTACCTCTCGCGTGGAAGAATGCAACATGCGGATGTTCTTTCCGGTCATGATATGGACCAATTCACTCGTCTCGATGTGTCGGATCTCAATGAAGTTTGGTTCGAAAGCAAGAATGTAAGGATAAGAGAGGGCAAAAGCGTTAGGGTTGCCTTCCCAAGAAATCTTCCAATCCGGGCGTGCGCGCCAACCATTGCGGTTGACAAAGAAAGAAAAGTCGCTGTAATTAAGCAGGAACTCTCCATTCATACGCTCGATATGAATCGGCTTGACGTTCTCTTTGCGTGCAACGAAGTCGAGTGAGGTGTCGGCCTGATCCAAGAGTGACTGCGTCTCGGTGGTTTCCAGACTGACAACTTCGAAACCACGTGCACAGCCAACGCAAAGTGTGGAACGGAGGAAATGTATCGACGACGATTCGGCGGGGATGTAAAATTCCTGCTCTGAATGTTAGAAATGCTAACCACGAGGACACAGACAGAAAGTGGACGCACCTTGAAGAGCTTCAGACTATCCTGACCACTCTGGAACATCTTGCTGACCGCAGACTTCTTCTTGCCTTTAGCCAGATTATCCATGGGTTCGTAAACCTTGATGGTCGTCGACAAAGCCGAAGTCTTGACAGAGCACACCAAATGACGGCCCAGTCCGATTCCGGCCTTGAAGAAGTTCGCATGTCCCTGGATCTTCTTGGGCCGCTTTGCGACTGTGTTTTGACTTTCACTGATCTCCAAAGCCTCCATTGGGTAAGACGAGAGCGTCTTATTCGACAGGACCAAGAGTAGTTGATACTCTTCCAAAGTGTCCATTTGCGTAACCTGGCTCACGTCAAGAACTCGTCTAGGTCTAGCCGATTTATCCTTAGGCCAACGCTCAGACAAGTAAATGCCGCTGTCTGTACCATACACGAGCTTTCTGCCACCGTCTGCCAGAAAAGTCATTAGCCATATCATCGAAAGCTATAATGGGAGCTGAGTAATAACATACCAACTGGAACAAGGCAATTTACCCTGTTGACAGAGGTAAAGAACTTCTCGCAAAGGACAGTTTTATTGTAGAAGTTGCTGTTCCGCTCCCTAAGTTTCCTCTGTTGCTCTTCTACCATTTCGATGAATTTCCTTCTTTGCGTAGGAGAAGTGGCGTATAGAGTCTGCTCGTAACCCCCCTTACCAAGATGCCTGAAAGTGATGGGCAGGCCGTCTTTAGTCGTGGGTGGATTTGCAGCAGCCTTGTTGGAGAGCAGACTAGAAGAGGGCCTCTTAGCGACACCAACCCTGGGAATCACCTCGTCCATTTGAGCAATGACCAGAAGCTCGAGAGGGATGGGCTTCCGATATACTCGGTACTCCTCCCGCTTGTTCACGATCTTGATTCTCACCAGGAGAACCGCATGATCGAAAAGGTATGCAGTAACTTCAGAACTGTCAGTTGGCGTTTTCTTGAAAGCCATCTTCGTCAGCATTTGACGGTTCTCTTCCGTCAGCTTCAGATCGACATATTCGCCCGGGGGAAACTTCAAAGCTGAATTGAGCTGCACAAGGTTGAAATGGTTCTCAGCTCTTCCACTCTCAGCATTGACGCGAGACAGGAAATCTTTGATGAGTTTGATGGCCTTGGGAATGTCTTGCTTGTCAGGATTATCGTCCGCCGTGTTCTTGGCAACCTGCTCCAAAAGCAAGGGGTACCTTGCCAGACGAGTGGTTGGCTTGGTCAAGTAACCGTTCAACTCCAGCTTCCGTGACTCTTTGAGACGTTCTGTTTCCTCAACGAATCTCGCAAAAGCCGGGTTTGATGCCTTTTCTTTCTCGAACTCGTACTTTCCGTAGAGCTGGTTTGCACCGTACTTGATAAATGGGTCAAAGCGTGGCACGTGCTGCAAGAAGATATCACCAACTGTCTTGACGACGTGGTTCTCCTTCTGGCGTGCGTTCAGAGCCTCACACAATCCGCCGTTGACCTTCAAGACTTCCAAGCAATTTCCGAATACCGTGCGAATGAACTTCTCCCGTCGGTGCTCAGGGATTGGCGAAAGATTAGCATTGCCTGCCGAACGCAATGGCCTCATCCAGAAGTCTCGTAGATACTCGAGGTCCTTGACGAAGTCGCGCTCGGTGTACATGATCTCGAAAATGATCTCCTGACGTTTCTTCTCGCGGTCGTCAATGCCATCAGAAATCTCCTTAGGAACCATGTTAATCCACAATTTCTGGTTATCATTGTCGTCGTCATCACCGTGCAAACTGCCCTTGGAGGCAGACGAGCGGAGTCCCGGCTGCGGCTTGAGATTCAGTCTAGCTTGCTGTTCTAACCTCCTGGGACAAGCAATCGAGTAGCATAAGCTGTCACGAGTGCAAGTCGGCGAGTAGCATTCAGTCAATAGCGTGAACACTCCATTTACCTCCGAACTGGGCGCTTCCTCTCCCATGGTTTCTTTGAACTGGTAAAGCTCACCGGGAGCATCTCGCAGACGGTGGTCATATGTCACATCGTGGAAGAACTTCTGCGCATCCAAAGCGCGTCCCAACAGCAGAGCCAGATTGCGATCCATAGTCTTGATTATGTAGGCGATCAGATCGACCGCCTCCGCACCGGAGAACGCGTTCTGATACGACAGTCCGTTCTTTTGCCGTTCAGCGAGCGTAATCCTCTCACGGAAGACATCGGCCACTCTCGAAAGCAGGGCTGGGTAAACTAGCGGCACCTTACTCCGACGGGAATTGCTTTGGACAAGAGTCGACGTGTTACTGGGCTTCGGAGCAATTTGGCTTTGCATGCTCATAGTACGGTCCGGAACAACGGTGGATGCCATGGACATGGTGCGGGAGTTCATGGAGCCATCGCTAGGGGGACGAGACTTTCCGTTAACATCATACGCGTTAATCACATCCGCTGGGTACGAGGAGGCTTCCGGGGGTGGACTAGGGCCGGAAGGCTGTCGCCTGGGAGGAATGACCCGTCCAGTTTGTGTTGTATGAGCGTGGTCGCGGTCAGTGGAGTAAGTGGTCAATGACATGGAGCGCTCGTTCTGATTCCTCTCCGGAACCACACGTCCCTGAGGTGTCATGGGGGCGGCGCCTGCATTATAGGGCTGTTGGCGGGAATAGGTTGCAGAGGTATGGTTGAAGCCACTGGATGGTGGCTGATATATCGGTGGCCCTCCCAACCTCGCCATTGACCTTGATCTGTAAGCGTCGGAGTTCAGGGCAGGGTGGGGCACTGGTCGAGCATAACCCTTTGCATCCGGATATTGTGGCCCGTGGTTCGGTCTCGAATCAAGCCTCTGCGGCTGAGGGTAAGCAGAGCGTCCGGGATAGGGTCGTGGAGGATTCTGGGAAGGGTGCTGGGAGGTCATTGTAGCTGCGCTTCCACCGTACGGTTGATAATAACCGTTGGGGGGGCCCGGGGGGTATCCATTCTGCATCTGGCGCGCGGGTGGTGGCGGACCCCTCTGCATTTGCGGATGGGGCACGTGTGAAGACATGGTATGGGCCCGATCTTGGGAGAACTGAGGAGTCTGGGAGGTCATCGTCTGCGAGCGTCCCGGTGCTCCGCCGAAAATCTCGGAGAATGCAGCATCACGTTGAAAAGCGGAGGGATGCCCGTAAGGCCGGTAGTTCCGGCCTTGCTGACCCCCTAAATCGGCCATGGTGTGTATGTAGCCCCCTCTTTACTCCTCGCTCTGGGGATATCTTGGGTGAAAGGTGGCAAGAAGGTGAATCACACGAGGCGAGAGGAGGGTGAGGTGAAGGTGGGAGAAAGGGAGGGTATCGAATCCGGTCGTAGAGAGCGTGCAGAGCGTCGCGAGGAGATCGTTTCGAATCGTGGAGTAAGGAGAAGGAGGAGAGCGCGGGTGGGAAAAAAGAAAATGAGATACTCCACGGGGCGATAATTTATAAGCGGAATCAAGAGTAAAATAAGACAAGAATAAAATTCGAATAGGAGAAGAAAAGCCTCTACACACAAAAGCCCCCTCGATGTATCATGCCTTTGGGAGGTCCAGTGTTGGTGCGATTTGGAAGTCTGGGGAGGGTGTCGAGACCGCGTGGTGTGTTAACGATCCAAGTGCGCTAGGAGCCTTGAGCGCAACGGCAAGCCAGGGCCCCTGCAAGTTCATAACCTCAGCATGCTCCCTCGGGCGGGATCGGTCGATCAAGACTGGGGGTGGCGTGCCTAGGGAAGAGGGAGAGAAAAGAATCTGAGGGGGTAAAGCCAGGCAAGATGGGTGGGTGGAGGAGGAGGAGGGGAAGGAAAGTTGTTTTTAAGGTTATAGAGGGAGAGAGAGTTGAAGGTAGAGAGTGGGGAGAGGGAGGGAGGGCAGTAGTGGATTAGTGGGAGTAAGTAGGCAGGTGTCAGTTATTATGATTGCCAGGGAAGTTGGTGAAGAATGGGACCGGCGGCCGTGTAGGAGAGTCTAGGAGAAGGAAGAGCACGGGGGTTGTTGGGTCGAACAGGCACATGTCACTCCTAACCCGGATAGGCCACCTTCTCCTATACGGTGGCCCGGGCGGACTACTTCGGTCAACCTCGCATTCCGCCGACCTGCCAAAGCTATCGTGTTTATCCAGCTGGCTGCTTCCGACTGACGTCTGGAGACGATAGTAATTCGGTTTTCTTCTGCTTTGGCCCAGGATTCGACTCACCTATCCAGGCTCTTGCTTCTCCGCTTCTTTGTTCCTTTCTTCTTTTTCTTCTTCTTCCTCCCCCTTCCTTTGCTCTCACTCCTGATCCTCGTGCTTCCTGGGTGGATTCGGTCATCATGGCGGACAGCGAGTTCTCCCCCAAGTTCGCTCCGTTCTTTTCCTTCGTAAGTTGCTCCCTCACGGTCTTGATTGTGAAAGTTTCACGCGACATGTATCGCTTGCTAACTCACCAAAAAACAGGCAGGTATTGCGGCAGCTGTGAGTATCAACTACACGCCACCCGTTCCGATCACCGCACGCTAACCACCTCTCCAAAGATGATCTTCGGATGTATGTCGACTCGCAAAGCTGGAGGTATTGATTAATTGTTATGAGAACATACCAGCTCACTTCATCTAGCAATGGGAGCCGCATACGGGACGGCGAAGTCAGGAATTGGTATCTCCGGAGTGGGAACCTTCAGGCCGGACCTGATCATGAAGGTATGTTGGACCTGTTCCAGCTTTTTGTCGCATCTTCCACGTTGTCGTGATTGTACTAACCTGTGCAGTCCTTGATTCCCGTCGTCATGTCCGGTATTATCGCAGTTTACGGCCTGGTCATCTCGGTCCTCATCGCCGGTGACATGGATCCTCCCCCGAACAAGCATATGAGCCTTTACACGTACGTTTCCCGATTTCAGCGTCAACTTTTATACAAAATATTCTGATGATATTGTCTTGGAAGTGGCTTTATGCACCTTGCTGCGGGGTTGTCGGTTGGCCTCGCAGGCGTGGCTGCCGGTTATACTATTGGTGTTGTCGGAGATGCGGTAAGCCGTCATTGCGAGGAGTGTCTGGATGGAAGTGCGCAGCTGCTAATTTGGACACAGGGTGTTCGTGCGTACATGCAGCAATCTCGAGTTTATGTCGGTATGATTCTTATCTTGATTTTTGGCGAGGTTCTTGGTCTCTACGGGTAAGTACACATCCACTGGAGCAGTCAAGATACTATATTTACACTCATAGATTGATTGTTGGCTTGATTCTCAACTCCAAAAGCTCTGGCTGAGCGGGTTACGCATGTTGCGCTTGGTGTTCCCGATTCTTGGCCACTCATGTCCACCATGGACGTGTTTTTGTCCCCTATAGAAATACTGCTGTACAGATGAGTGCAGCCAAATTGCGATCAAGAAGCGGCAATTCTGCTTATTGTCCAGGGACCATTAGTCGTTGGCGCTGACACTGGTATTGATGCCTTTCGTCCGGGGAGGTCTGGTGTCTTGTACTAGTACATTGCTGGAGTGTTGAAATAGCATATACGTTACTTGAAATGTCATTATATCCCTCTCTATCTTTCTATTCCAGGATTTAGAACCACTTTTCAGTTGAAAAGAAGATCGCAGCCGCTGAGCAGCGAGGGGATGGCTGGTGACCGACAGGGGACTCGAACACACAGGCCCGTGGCTGCCCCGCCGGCCGGTAACGTCAGAGTCTCTTCTTTCCCGTAGCGCCGCCGGCTGGATGAGAGCCAGACCGGCCTCATCAAAGCTCTTCCATCCCGCAAAATCCTCTTGCGAATCCCCGCGCCGTTGCTGTTCCCCTGATCAATCTCTATGTGCGATAATAACTCGCCTGCATTTCTCTACCAGCTTTAAGGGACCCGGTACTCGCCCAATTGCTACCCCAGCGACTCCTTGTTTTTCTCCCCACACCTTTCCCCCTCCCCGCGGTACTCCGCGACAGGATCCCTTGCCATTTTCTGGGTCACGAAAACCATCGATGCGCTAACGACATGCAAAGATTCTCAGTCCCAACTAGCCAGTTCAAGATGGGGTCGGAAGATATTCACGAGAGGGAAAAGGAGATAGTGGCTTCAGTCCGACCGCCTCATCAGCGTCGACTGAGTCCGTTCGTTATCGCTGGTCGTGCTGAAGAGAAACAGCTGGGGATATCGACTCGTCGGTTGAACGTCAATGACTTCGCACTGTTGAAGACACTGGGCACAGGTAAGCTTCGCTTCGTCGCTTGCGCAACCTAGCCAGTGTCTGACGGCGGCGATTCTTGTGCCCAGGCACATTCGCTCGGGTGTGGTTAGTGAAGTTGAACGACGAAAGGCAACGCAAGAACAGGGTCTACGCTCTGAAAATACTCCGAAAGGCAGATGGTATGTAATTTGTGATGCATACTGCAGCAAAAGCACCTGGCTAACCGTTTCTGTTTCGAAATTTGACAGTGATCAAGCTGAAGCAAGTCGAGCATGTCCGCAACGAACGGAAGACTCTCGCAGATGTTTCCGGCCATCCTTTCATCACAACGTTGATTGCCTCCTTCTCCGATGACCAGAATCTATATATGTTGGTATGAAGCCTAGATTCATCTGTATTCCTGTCACGCGACCAATCCTCAACCAGAGCAGTGAAACCTGTGGCATCATGGCGATGAAAGACTAATGTCGTCATAGTTGGACTATTGCCCTGGAGGCGAGATATTCAGCTACCTACGACGTGCACGACGCTTCAACGAGAATACATCCAAGTTCTACGCGGCCGAGATAGCGTTAACCATCGAGTTTCTCCATGACGTGGAGGGAGTTGTTTATCGAGACCTTAAGCCGGAGAATATCCTGCTTGATGCCGAGGGTCATATCAAGCTAGTCGACTTTGGGTTCGCAAAACAGGTTGGCGACCATGAGACCTATACTCTGTGTGGGACTCCCGAGTATCTCGCCCCGGAAGTGATTCATAACAGCGGTCACGGCCTTGCTGTAGACTGGTGGGCTCTAGGTATCCTAATATACGAGTTCCTTGTGGGACAGCCGCCATTCTGGGACCAAAACCCGATGCGCATATACGAGCAGATCGTCGAGGGTCACATACGTTATCCTCAGAACATGTCGCCTGCAGCTCAGAACATCATATCGTTGCTGTGCAAGACCAACCCGACTGAGCGGTTGGGCTACATCTCCGGGGGCTCAGCCCGAGTCAAGACGCATCCCTTTTTCGAAGACATCAACTGGGATGACCTATTCTACCGCCGCATCAAGGGACCCATCATCCCTCGAGTCGATCATCCTGCGGACACTGGAAACTTTGAAGAATATCCAGATCCGGATGTGAAGAACCAGAGTCTTTACACTGATGATTTGAGAGACAAGTACGAAGCACTTTTTGCTGATTTTTGATCGCTTAGCCGCTTTTGAATGCTCTTATGTCAGGCCACTCTTTGTCGTCCCGGCGACGACCGCACAAGCGTTCCAAGCGCAACCGCTGGTGACATCTACCATATATCCTTGACCCTACCATGACAGGCTTGAAGCCGTTTATGGTGGCAGGCTTTTGCCTTGCTCGCAATACACCCCGCGAAGCCTTGCAGCGATTACGGCACTTGTCCTGTCTTCAGCGAAGAGCTCTACGCCCGTACTTTACTATCCACTGCGTCCCTCGACGCACCACAATATTGCGCGTGATGTCTAGCTGATGCTTCTGCCATATCTGATGTGGCTTCTCGACATGAAGCGGGCTACAGATCCCGACCGGACATTGACACTTGCGAGCACGCTATGAAGAGAAGTCATCATGACTTCACTCTCGGATCCTGCAACGAGCCTTATTATCGATCAATACTTCAATCGTCTTTAATCTTCTAAGCATGATGTGCTTCTTACTACATTCCTTTCAATTCTTGAGCGTTCCAATTGGCGAGCCGGTCATTTACACCTACAGCGTGGGGATTCATCGAACACAAGCCAGCTACTCACAGCACCATTAGGAGGATCTGCTGCTTACATCCATCCCGCCAGTTCCTCTTATCAGCGGACCAGTCAGGGATATTCTTCAGTCACGATAATGAGTAACGATGTCTGGTTTCTTGCACATGCTTTCTGTCCACCTTTAACGGGTCACAGGGGATGCTACTAAAACTTAGGTGAAGGGGGGCCCAGTTGATATTACTTCACTTCTGTACTTTTTGTCTGGATGACACTGCGAGACATACAATTGGATACATAGTACAACGTTGCCTACTACAACTTGAATACAACACGTTAACACCTGAACATACACCGCACCCTTCTTCACCAATTATCCAGAAAATACTATATACTATGATCTACTTCCTTCCCGTCCCATTAACCAACTCCACCCCCCTCCCCATCCCCTCCGCCACCATAACCCCCTCCCTAACCGCCCTCCCCACGAGACCCCTAAATCCCCCTTCCTCCAACACACACAACCCACCCATCGTACACCCCCCAGGAGACGTCCCCCTCTCCTTCAACAACGCCGGATGCTCCCCACCAAGCAACAAATCCCCCGTGCCCCTCAACACCTGCGCAACCGTCACCCTCGCCTCCTCCCTCCCCAACCCCATCGCCACGCCCCCATCCACCAACGCCTCCACAAACACCGCCAGAAACGCAGGCGTGGACCCACCCAGTACAGTAAACGTATCCATCTGATCCGGCCGCACCTGCACCGTACGTCCTATCTTGTTGAAAATCCCCTCCGTTAGGGAAATCAACCCCTCCGGCACACGAGTCTCTGCATTCGCCTGCAACTCTTCAGAGGGGAGCTCGATCGCCGTGATGGACTGGGAGATGGTAGCGCAAATGTTGGGCAGTGTGCGCACGATGTACAGGTTTGAGTCTGGGGACGGGGAAAGGAGGGACCGCAGGGAGGACACGGTCCAGCCGGCGGCGATGCTGATGAGAAGTTTTGGGGTGGGAGTGGGACTGCAGAGGGCGGAGTTTGTCTCTGGGTTGGTGAGGAGGGAGGGGATGTCGGTGGGATCGCAGGCGAGGATGATGGTGTTGGCGGAGGAGATGGCGATGTGGTTCTCCGTAGAGGGGCGGATGGTTAGGGTGGTGGTTAGGTGCGAGTGGAATTGGGATTGGAGGGTGTTGAGGGAGGAGGGGGAGCGGACGGTGGCGATGAAGTGATTTGGGAGGGGGGTGTTGGTGGTCGATTCTGTGGTGGGCTGGGCGGTTAGGAGGCCGTTGAGGATGGCAATGCCCATTTTTCCTGGGATATGGTGTTAGTGGATGGATGTATATAGTGGGTAGGGGGGGAGGAATATACCGCAGCCGAGGATGGCGAGGGTGTTTTCTGGTGTAGACATTCTCGATGTAGTAGTTGTTGGTTTGTTTTGGTAGGATGGATAGTTAGTTGGAATGATGGATGTATTGCAGGTAGATGGTAGTGTGTGTGATATTCTAGGGTATTAAGTGTCACGAGAAGGATTGAGATTGACTGTTTGAGTTGAAGGAAAAAGACACAAAAGACATGGGAGGAATGAATGCACGACAGCACCCCTCATCTTTACTACCCCTCATTGCATCAATTGACTCCAAAGTGTAATGGAAGTATATCCAGATCCACTCGGATATCGGTGGGTCGCACTGCAAGCTGGCGGCTATTCTAACTGCACTTCAGCGTATGCCCTAGTAAAACCTAGTTGGGTGCTCACCGGCCGATAACGGTCGAGATTATCAGCTGCAGCTCACTTTGTTACAGTTGTAACTGTGCATTCTTGGGTGACCACCTTGCATCGGCTGGAGATGCCATGGTTGGGAAAATTATCCTGGTATTGCAGCTTTACAAGGATGATGTAGACACTCATGGAGGGGTAATTGATTGAATTGGAGACATGAATAGATACCATAATTGCGTTCATTCATTCACGGTCATACTCCATACACATAGCTAAACAATCTACCCAAAGAAAGCCCTAACTCGCCTTCTCACCTCCGCCTTAAGCGCCAAATGCTCAGCCATAGTGCGTGAAACCGCATCCTTATTTTCCGCTGCTCTCCGCACCAAATAACCCAGACACTCTCCCATACTACCCCAAGTCAAGCACTTGTACACACCAGGAGCCACACTGTTCTGATCTTTCAACTGCAACAGCCCGAAACTAACGCCATCCGCCATCCCCAGCAGCTGTCCGAACTCCACTCGGCCAGTGGGAAGCCCCGCCTGTAAGCGAGCCTGGTGCAGCTCATGCGCCGCCACAGCACTCTCAATATTATGCGTAGCCAAAAACAAATCCGTGGTGGGAAACCTGCGTCCGGATTCTCCGAAACCCTGATAACGCTGCTGCAAGACGCCCCGCACGATGGAGTTGTATGCGATATCGGTATCTTGCTTCGTATCGTGGATGAGCTGTCTCGGGTCCGATCTCATGTACGCTCCCCGCACCAGCTTCAATCCAAACGTAAATCCTTCCTTGTCTGCTATCTCCATGTGCGACGCTATCGTGCTCGGCGTACTTTTGAGATAAGCCTGGTATGTGTTGTACACTACTGCCTTGCCGTTTCGGTTGTACTTGCGCATCATGTCCAATGTGAGGTTGTGGATCCCTTGGAGGAAGGAGTGCTGTTCAGCATCCATGAGGAGACGGGCGTTCTTCTCGACTACCCGTTGGCACACTTCATCCAGGGCCTCGACCATTTGCGTGGGGACGGGTTGTCCGGAGGCGAAGGCTCCTGTGACTTTGGGTCCGGCCCCAGTGAGCCTAATAATAGGGATCAGCATCCACTGATTGACTCTCAAATCGGGTAAAAGAGTCCCTGGACTATGGGGGGTCGACTTACTTTGGGGCAAGGAAGTCACCTTCGCCAAGCATGTCCACGGTCTTCAGGTAACCGTCCCGCCAGGCGGCGATGAACTCGCATGACATTGTGTCGGTTGCCTTTTGGGATACCTGGCTGTGAGCGAATTGAGTTTGGTTCGTGCTGGAATCCTGCACTGTCTCCCGCGCGTAGGTCAAAATAACTCCACGTAGTCCTGTACTTTTGATTTGGCGGATCTTATCCCGGACTTGGCTCTCCTTTTCCCCCGCACAGAAGTGGTCGTAGAATGTCTTCTTGAGGAACCAATGGATGAGAGGATTGCGGTCCACATCTAGCAAGACACCGCGGGGCTTAGTAAGGAAAGATAGAATGGATAGACAAGGAACAAGGAGGGCTTGGTGGGAGGAGATGGTGGTCACGAGGAGAGACCGCAGCAGAGTCTTGGTAGGCAGGACAGAATGAGGTGGTGCAGAGGAGGGTTTCTCTGGAGCTTGTGTCTTAGCTATAGAGGAGGAGATGCTGGGGACTTTCTCGAAGGTGGTCCCTGTAGCACAATATCGGAGAGATGGGAGGAATAGAGTAGGCCTTGTAAGGACACTGGTTCGTGCCCGTTGGCCAACCGGTGTCCTGCACAGGAGGTTGGACATGGTATGTGAAAGTTGAAAAAATGAAAGAGACCTGGAAGATAAAGGAACCGATGGCATACCCGGAGGCATCTTTATACCTTGGATCGCAAGCTGCGGGGTGCATTCGTCCCCTCAATGATAGGGATAAGCGTGTCTTGGGAGCTGATAAGATGACCACTTGGAGCAGGACGATGCCGCTCATTGGTGCCCCCTAGATCACTGGTCCTATCAGTAATACTCTTACTCATGTAACAATGCTGAATTACGCTTCCATTCGTCTCAAAATGGATCTAATTGACGTGTCTGGCGGTTCCATCGGCAAAATAATGGCTAGGCTTCGACCGTCCCTGGATCGATGCTTGTTGAGTGAGGGGTAGACTTGAATCCGGTAGCCCTACCGTGTCAATAGTGTTGGATGTGCGAGACACTCTTGGCTTTTTCTTTCATCTTGTCTAAGCGAGGTCTCCAGGTCTTCTCCTGAATGAACATGGCGTTCTGTTCTGAGGGCTCGGGAGCTGTTCAATTTGCATATAGTTATCAATGGCCTGTCATGGTCATCTTCTTATCCTGTGCTTTGGTCAGCGCTCTGGTCACGAAGACTAACAAGAGTTAACATGGAATAAGTGCGTTTATAGAAAGGCCTGCCATACTCATTGCCATAGTATGCTAAAAGATATCGTCCAAAGGACATTCGTATACTGCGGAACGAAGCCGGAGAGTACTAAGACTTGGTCCATTGACCGCCAATCACACATGACCGACTCCTCTTACTGAGCAGTCATGTGTGGCAAACGCCATAGCTTCTGCTACTTACTGCATTGTCTCACTGCTACCCTCCCCTAAGAATCACTGTGGGTTCCCAGTGCAACGTGCCTTCCTATTGCGGAAAGCAGGCCTCTCATCACCTCCTTGTCTGATCCATTAAACCATACTCTTCCTCCTGTTTCTAACCACGAAGAATAAGAAGAAAAATAAACAAACGAAGGGTCATGATCTTTTGCTTTCCATTCTACACTAAGACTATCTTTAGATTGCTACGAGGCTTCGGATCGGAGCGAACGAGGCAAAGTGGTAGCATGCCCTTGAGCCCCTCGGACGCTGAACGAAACTACCTTTCATCTTCCCCTCTACAAAGAACAAAAGCTTACTCTGCTGAACTACATTCCTGCAGCAACGACACTCGCCGAGAGATCGCTATCACGAATCCATTGAATCAACGAAACCTCATCCGCCATCGTTTTTCGAACAAATTACGAGCCCAGAAATCGAGCGTGACGCAGCTTCCTCCTGCCGTTCTGGGTAGGAAGGGTCTAACGGCTACTCTTCGACAACTCCTTCAGCCGTTTTCCTTCACCGGCCCCTCTATCTCCTACGTCGGATAGAAGCGAACGAGGCACCCTGATTCGTAGTATACCAAGGCCTTGACTCTGTATTCATATCACCTGGCAATGCCAGCTTTGAATGATCGATATCTATCATGTTGTATTCACCATGCCTGTCCGTGGCTTTCAAAAGTCATCGGAGTACAAGCATGTCCGAAGATCGCGAACACAGTAGTACTCACTACACTGCAGAAGACATATAAAGTACTTTATTGTCTTAATGATCCCAACGAACCGGAGTTGAGGATAAAGGCATATCTCCGTGAATGACAAGCAAAGATCTGAGATTCCACGTCTTCATCTTGATACCGGCCTTGCCCATCGCTTCCCAATGATCATTCATCTATTTTGAGGGTACCGCAGAACCCATAGTGATGGGCGCCCCGATGTCTTAAAAGCCAGTATTGCTTCCGATAACCTACAAGATCTTTCATCTCTGCTGGCCTAATCTCGCAAGCGAAATGGTCTTCCTTGGTCCCGCAACGCGCAATTATTTAGCCCACGGCAGAGGGTATGGCACTGGACTTGAGCTACCACGAACCACACAATAGGTGTGAATATAGTCCAGCCCTACTAGTAGAAGCTGAGTCAATACAGCTCGGGCCACAATGCCTGGATACTTCCAAGTTAGGCTAGGTTCTTCTGATAGCGTCACACCACACCTAATATTTTCGCTTGCAGGTCATAAGTGACAGCCATGTGGCCCAGTGATCTTGAACTGAGCCGATAAAACAGAACATAGCACTTCCATCGTGATATACCTTCCCAGAACCCAATACGCATAGTACCTTGGTTTTCGAGCAAAACTTGGAGTGGCAACTACGATAGGAATACTCAACGTGACTTATATCGCCCCTAGATCATCTTTGACGAAACATACAGTTGAGTAGCGACCTTAACCTAACCTATATATGACCGAATAGCGAGTGACACCTTCTTGCCACCAATATTCATTAGTGATAGCTTCTTGGAGCCCATATTAGAAGATAGTAAAGGTACTGGTTGGAGGTTACTTTTATTAGGGGTGAATATGAGTGTCCAAGATACGCGAAGAGAACCCCCAGAGAAACGTGATTAGGAAAAGGATTATGATTCATTTTGAACTACAGAACGAGAGTCCCAACTCACCGAAGAGTACACCACTCCGCAGTACGCTTGTGGGTGGACAAACGCTCTCTCAAGGGGTATCGTCAGAAATATGGCAGGATGAGGTGAGACGCATTGGATTTAAAATATAACTAGCACAATTTTGTCCGCCTGTCTTGACACTGCACGCCTGAGCTTATTTTCGACTCATATCAAGGTAGTAAGTTTACCGTTCAGTTTGTCCACGTTGGACATGCACGTATCTAAAATCTTTGGACTCAGCCTTCATTGCCTAGCAGATCCATGCTTTATAATAAACTTGTCTTTACATCGCTGTCTAGTTGAACAACTTTAATTTCAGCTCAGCCAATCCTGACTTGGGCGTTAGTGAATTAGTTCAGTTGGATGTATATTTCCAGCCTTAGCCTAATGATTGCATGCTAACTACTATATATAACCCTAGTATGATACGCCACATTTTTGGGCACATGGACAGGCGGTGAGGCCATTCCCGTTTTGGATGGCTCCGTTTTCGAGGAGCTTCAGGATCGAAGTCATCCAATACACATACACAGCTTTGATGATTCTCTATAAATAGCCCACTGAAGTATGCCTGGGCTGTACACTTTCAGGGTGAGGTTTGGCAACGCGAATCGTTATCTCCTTTCACAATGCCAAGCGCTTGCTACTTGGCTTCTCCGCCGGAACCACAGGCGCCTATCCCCTGACGGGCGCGACAGTTGCCAAACGCCATGCTTGTTCTTATCCAGAAAGTATGTGCCGATCAATACACGCCTCTACGGTCAAAAAATTTTCCATAAGTGTCGCGTGGCCGTCATGAGCCACGTCATGCAACGAATTGGTTGCCGGGAAGTTCCAGATGTCGGCCTTGAAGCACAGAATTTAGTTTAGTGGCCACCGAGATATCCGAACGGAACCAGGAGATAACGAATGGGATCCACTCAAAGCCCCATCGCGCACACGAATCAGCAGAATCTGACGAGGTCAACAACATCCCCCAAGTCAACAGTTCGGGGCTGGCGAATTGCCGATGCGATACGTCGATCAGAGTACGGCATCTCGATTGTTTTCAGTTTTATGAATGGAAGGCATTCGCGGAATATCACGGAGGACTGGTCGCGTGTGGATATTATTAACCCCAGTCTAGTACCCAGTTAGTTACTATACTAGCAGCGTTCGGTTCTTGTCCGTGGATCGATGTCCCACAATCCCGGCAACCCCTGGGTGGGAGGCGTGGCCTGGAGAACAGGCGCCCTGACCAGAAGACGCGTACGCAAGCTTCAGAGTCCGCTGTACACAAATCCGTTCGTCAAGCCGTTATTGGACGTGTGTTCCCCTCCTAAGAAAAACCCCGGCCTGCCTTTTAGCATGGCTGGCGTCCTCCAAATACATTTGAGGCGACTCAACCTCATATTTTCCTTCCGGCAATGTCGCTGGAGCTGAACTCTTGCCGCCTGTCACATCTTGTGTCGGGTTAACAATGATTCCTCCCCTTATCTGGGCGTGCATTGCCGCCTTCGCTCGGACAGCCCGCGGAGATTATGTATCCACCAACTACCAGGAGTACAATGACGGAGCGCTAGGACACCGTCCTCACTTGGAATTTCACTCCAGCTCCGAATATGCACCCCTTCTACAGGTCAACATATGGGACCAGAGTGCCATCTCTGAGAAAGGGTCCCATATATTCATCAAACATGATGGTAACGACTCCTCGCCACTCTCGTCGCCGCTCATTTTGGATGCCAACGACTTGAGTGCCGTCTACATGAACCGGACCTTCAAGAATGTGTTCGGTACCCGTGTGCAAGAGAATTTCGGCAAGAAGTACTTGACTTTTTGGGAAGGTGAGAAAGGCGATGGTATAGGTGACGGCTATGGGCTCGCCTACGACGACACCTACCGCTTGGTCTATAAAATATGGGCACGAAACATCAAAGTTCACAGCGACCTCCACGAATTTGCATTTACCGGGAACGGAACAGCTTTGGTCACAGGCGTCAACGCCATCAACGCCCACTCATCAGACTTCTTAGACAAAGGCTGGATAACGCCCCCCAGATTCGAGGTCCTGGACTCCATTTTCCAAGAGATCGACCTTGAGACTAATGAGGTGCTCTTCGACTGGCGGGCTCTTGACCACATTAACCCCATGGACTCCTACGAGCCTATGGGCAGAGGTTGGGATGCGTATCACATGAACAGCATTCAGAAGGTAAGAGCAGGACATGTCTCCCGACGACCTGTAAACACCTCTGACTTTCCATGATTTAGACCAAAGCAGGTAACTATCTTATCTCAATCCGCCACCTGCACGCCGTCTACCTCATCGACGGAAAAACGGGCGACATCATATGGACCATGGGCGGCAAACGCAACGATTTCAAAGAGCTGCCCCGCGCCAAAGAAGCCGAGTCAGCCGCACCCCTGCTGTCGATGCAGTGGCAGCACCATGCTCGCTTTGTTGAGGGGACCGACGAGACCCAAATGACCTTATTTGACAACCATGTCAAGATCACCAGTCACGGCGTCTGCGACACCGATTGCTCGCGCGGCTTGCACATCGCTATCAACGATACTGCTTCACCCCCGACCGTCCAACTCCTACGCGAATTCCATCACCCATCCCACCTTCAAGCTCAGAGCCAAGGCAGCATGCAGCCCCTTTCGCCCTCTGCTGATGATCTGGGCAACGTATTCATTGGCTGGGGCCGGTGTCCCACGTTTACAGAGCACAATTCATCGGGTGAGACAGTCATGGACGTGCAGTTTTCGCCGTGGCACAGTGACAATATCCCCGATGCGCTAGACAACTACCGCGCCTATAAGATGGACTGGTCAGCTACACCCTGGTGGGACCCTGCTATCGCACCACGAAAGAATGAGGACGGCGAGTTGGTCATGTACGTTAGCTGGAACGGAGCGACCGAAGTGGCAAACTGGGTTATCCGGGGAGCAGCCAGCGACGATCTCGACGAAGAGGGCGAAATTATAGCTGCATCACGCCGGACCGGCTTCGAAACCAAGCTGACAGTTGGCGAGACCGATTGGCGGTACATCTGGGCTGAAGCCTTGGACAATCAGGGAAATGTCCTTCGATCGACCGAAGTCGTGGACCTGGATACAGCGGAACTATCAGTTGCTCATGACGCCTACGATGAGCCCGATTCTACCTTCATCCCCTCGGAGGAGACGCACTCTGGATTGTCGATAAATACAGTGATATTCTTGGCGAGCGGGCTGACCGTTGTTGTGTTGGTGACGATTGGGGCGGGAGTTATGTGGTGGCGCAGGCGCAAGGTGTATAATAGCCTGGAAGCAGAGGACTTTGATCTTGCTTCAGATGATGGCTTTCATGAGCATGATGACTATGACGAGGAGGCTGGTGATGAGGATGCTGATGTTGATCATCACTCCAGAGATGAGGACCGCCGTGCTCTGATTCCCAAGACGGAGCAGAGCAACATGAGTAGTGTGTAGGCTATCACCTACCTTATATTGTAAATAGATTCTAATTGACCTTCTACTTGTATTTCAAGAAACGTCTTGCTCCACCACTACAGTGGTTAAGCAATGTACCCCCGGTGTCCCACCAAGGCCTACCAAGGAAACTCATAACCACAATAAGATAAACCGTGGCCCCCAATGGCAAATCATAATAACGATAAGGTTTCGGCTCCGCACCACCCCGCCTCTATAAAGTCTGTTACATCGACATGTTTACTGAATGTAGTAACATCGGCAGCTCGTGCATGTCGGCTTCTACGCAGGAAATCATCACGTAACTAGATCCCCGTGGATGAAGCAATTGCCGAGCACTCCATGGGGCTGGCTTTGTATAGTGTCTGGGCGGAGGAGAGCAGGGCGGGGTAAGGTGGGACGACCCAAATAGCAGCCCCTATTGTTCAGATTGCCGGGATTGTGTTTGTGGTAGTTGTAATTGGTGTATATTGATGGTTTTTGTGGTATGCTGTACCACTTTCTAGAAGCACAGAGTACTGCTAGTCGGTGTTATGGGAGAGACAACACCGAAGAGGCACCCAATGCTGAAGCAGATGGTGAGGTCTCATTATATGTCTGTATTTATAATGATTGTATTAGTAGTATCACGTATTTGATACTCTACATTATCGCAAGAAGATATTCAGCATAGATAGTAGACAAGGTGTAAGTCGAGATAAGGTGAAGCACGCAATCCCGCGCCTCTCTACGTGATTTGGACCCTGGAAGGCCGGAGAAAGATTAAGGCAACGAGGCGGGGACACAATGGCAGCCGCGCACCATTCCCAGAAGGGAAGGGGCCTCTTATCTCCCGCTAACCCCCGCATTTTGGCTGTCTCCTCCGTGGCCACCGTTGATAAGCTCCTCTTCCTTGGGATTGTCTGCCTTCCTGTTTCCAAATTACCCCTCGCTGCAACCACTCACAATCCTCTCCTATCGTCTCGCTAGCTGCAACCTGCTCTTAACTAACATCCCCTTCAATCAATCAGAATGAACGTCCGGAGTCGAACTGGCTGTTTAGCTTGCAAGAGTAAGTCTATCCGCTCGATCAGCCGGCCGCCTGCATGGCCACGCTGCCCAATGTCCTCGTGCTGATAAGGTATCTTAGAGCGCAAGCGTCGCTGCGGAGGTAAGATCTACAGCCTGCTACAATCAGTACCATTGCTCTTAGTGCCACGGAAGGTCTGAGCTAACCAATTGCCAAATCAGAGGAGAAACCCGCTTGCAGAAACTGTGTAGTGCGCGGATTTCAGTGCCCGTACCTGTCGGAGAACTCACAACTGATTAATCTAAGGTTTAAGATCTCTCTTGGTAGGTAGACCTGCAACTGACGCTTGAACGGTATCCTAACTGCTTCTAGCAAATGGCTACCGGCTCCCTCTCAAGAAGCAGAATCGGAGGCACTTCATCTCCGTTTCGGCCGAGGATGTCGCCTTGCTATCGTCTGAGCATAACCAAGAAATTGTACCCGCAGAGAAAGATGATACACGCACTAAGAACCTAAATGGCCACGCACTTAACCCGGTCAGACTGGAAGGATCGGTCTTTGCATCCCCTCTAGTCGATTGCAGTGGGCTCGAGCACCAACTATTCCAGTATTGTGCGTGCCCCAAAAGATAACTGGCATATCCATGGCTAATTCATACACAGATCTGCAGGTAATCAGCAGGGTGAGAGTCTTCCGTGATGATTCAAGAAACAAGTTTCGATCTCTTGTCGTCCCATTCTGCTGCGGACGGAGACCGTTGCTCTACGCGGTTCTGTCCGTCAGCGCCAATGACCGTCGCGCCGAAACAGTGCCGACACACATAAACTACGAACAGCTAGCGCTTTCGTACAAGTCCCTCGCATTGAAGTCCCTTCGAAAATCTCTGTCGGATGTTAGTAATGCAAGCGAGGCCCTCATGACCTGTCTCATCCTGTGCACCCTGGAGATTGCCTCAGGCTGCCAACCGGATTGGGTGCGTCATGCTAAAGGTGCCTTTGCCATCATAAACAGCTGCTCGAGCATGATAGATCCTGAGATTTTGTTTTTCGCCCGGAGCTACTTCCAGTCTCGCACTGTCTTCTTCCGCACCACGGGCTGCCATGACGATCTACATGACAAGGATGCGGAGCGTCTGCTAGAGCCACAGACGGGAATCGATCATGGCATGGATTTTTTCTCACAATGCACAACCCTTGGAATCAATTATGCTGACGAGCGGACGGAGATCCAGCCCCATTTTGGCTGCTCCCTCAGCTTGCTCGACATCATCGCCCGGGCAACAGACTTGGTCAGCCAGAAACAGAAGCTTCGTCGCAATGGCTGCAATTCATTCTTTTCCGAAGGAGAAATGATGCAGCGGGCCATGTCACTACGGAGCGAGCTGGACTTATTGCCTAAAGAGCACTCCCCAGACAGCGAGTATCTGACAACCTGTGGAGAGTGCTTTCGCATGGCTGCCGACCTATACTTGCAATTGGCCTGCGATATCCCCTTGACCCAGCCAGCCCTCCAGACACTGTTGGGTAAACTGCTGGATCACATTGGCAAGGTCATCCGCGAGGACCAGGAGCGGCAGCTCTTCCCAATGTGGCCAATATTTCTGGCAGGTTGTCTGTCCACCACCGACGAGGACAGGGGGCGCGTTCTCAATTACTTCACCTATCTCGCTCATGCATGGCCAGTCAGCAACATCCCCATCGTGCGTGAAGCCACAGAGACAGTTTGGAAGTTCCGAGACCTCAACCCTCATGAGTGTGGAAGCGGATTCGATTGGCAAATGATTATTAGCCGGATGAACTGGAAATTGGCACTGTCGTAGCTGTGATTCTTTTAAGCCTGCCAATTAACGATATATGAAGATAAATAGACGAAGTTACATGACACTTATAGCAATAACGGATCCCAATTCATACCACACAAAAAGCAAGTCTACAGCTTCGGAGCCGGAGCTAGTCTGACTTCTTCAAACTCCCTCGTCTCCCCCAAACGCCAACTAACATCTCCCTCCCACTTCCCCTCCTTCTTCTTACCACCCTTCCACCTCCACCTCCCCACCCCCTGCTTCCTCTCCTTCAACAATGTAAACACCCAATCCCCCACAATCGGCAACATCTTAAACAAATGCCCCGAATCTCCCGAACAGAGAACAACCGAGCCCTCCGTCTCCGGCACAAAATCAATAATGAACTCTGAATCACTCGTATCCGCAAACCAACACAACTTCTTCTCCACAAAGGGCCGATCCGCAAACTGCGGCAACGACTCCCTCAACAACCTCCTCATCCTCTTCTCATCCTCCGCCGGCAACACTCCCTCACTCTCCTGCAGCGTCTTCGGCGGGGTCGACACCCCCGACGCGGGATCCGTGTTAATATACCCACCGCCCATCGGGCAGATCTTGAGTAGATTGGTCTTCGGATCCGGCTCGAAGTAGAATCCTAGATCGCGTGCATAGGTTACTGGAATTCCGCGGAGCATGGACGTCTCCTCGTCTGTGAGTTTGACATGTCCCAGCGACCACGACTTCGCGACGACTTGGCCCCCTGCTTCAGGGACGAGAGTAGATGCCGCGGCACCAATGGCGACAACGGCGAGTTTGCAAGGGTAGGTTTTGCCATTGGCTGTGCGGACGCCTGTTACTTGTTTCTTGTTTGTGGGGGATGAGTAGATTAGCGAGGTCACGCGGCCGATGTCTTCGCCGAGGAAGAATTTCACGCCACGAGCTGCGGCGGCTTCGTACACGGCGCGGAGAGCGTTGGCCGAGTGCGCGTACCCGGCTAGTTGGTTGAAGTAGCCGTTCCAGCCTGGGAGAGGGCCGGTGAGTTGCCAGGCGATGTTGCGGATGTCGGCTGGGGTGGAGATGGTGGTTAGTTTGCCTTTGTAGGTGGGGTGGTTGCGGATTGAGGCGAGGAAGCGGTTCATTGTCTGCGAGGCTTTTTCGGGAGCGGCGCCGGAGACGAGGTGCAGGAAGCCCGTTTGGTGGTAGTGCGGGGCGTAGAGGGGGGTTTTCCAGCCTTCGATGGCTTGCTGTTTAGAATGGGGTGTTAGGTGTGTGGATGATGGAATTGGATAGGGAAGGGGGAAGAACGTACGAGTGTCAGTTCAGTGTACCATGGGTCTTCATATTCTGCGCGCACGATCTTGTTGATGTCGTGGCCCGCGGAATAGCGGGCTGGGACTTGGTTGTCTCTTTCGAAGACGGAGACGTTGGTGAAGCCGTTGCTGGAGAGGTGGAGGGCTGTGGTGAGGCCGAAGACACCAGCGCCGATGATGGCGATGGGATCGGACTTGGATGTTGATACCATTGTGGGATGGTATACGGGGGCACAATTGGGGTGTGAGAGGGGAAGGGGGAGAGAGTCAGCTCAGGTGATGATCACTGAGTGGGAGCATGAGAGGTTGATTCATCCCGATGAGCTGCAATGGGGTTATATACTAGTAGTATCAAGACATTGGAATCACTTTGCAATTCGAATGAATCATACCATGTACAGGTAGCATGCTGTGAGCATGAACAGGTCGGCAGTTACTCCTCCCCCGTCTGCCCCCGCTGTACCTCCACCAGAATTGGAGTGCACATACCAGAAACGCGCAGCTATAGTGTAACGTGCAGCTTATCGGAGTGGCTCGAGCGTCTGGTGCATCTGGAGTTGTGGGTTAGCGCAAGCGATACATACCGGATACACTATCTTACTGTTCATGTGGGGATTGTCATCTTGGAGAAGAACGTGGGCGTTGGAGGCGTTAGCGTGAACGATGATCGCCGGTTAGTGTATGCGAGGGTCTAGAGATAGGCGGTGACGCTAGTAGATAGCTGTATCGGCTGGATAATGGGGATCTGGCCTCCAGAGATAATCAGTCGGTGGGTCTTGCATGAGGGGATACATGGCAATAGCCGATAGGAGGTGCGGGGGCTTCGTTGCAGCTGGAAAAGTCAATAATAGTTTTGGTTTTGAAAAGGGACAAGGAAGGGTTTACACATCCTGGCTCTAAGACATGTTTTTGGTAAACGGTGAGAGTAGTAGTACAGATCGCCTTCGCGCAAGAGAATGCGTTGGCTCGAGATTTGCTGAGATGATAATCATGGACGAGTTCGATGCCTGTGGTTCATTGAAGGTGAAGGTGAAATTGTAGAGTGAACAGGCTGTCTCGAAGTAGACGGTCACCTGATACAACAGGGCAGTCTATGCTGATGTCTACAATTGGAACTTGGTAGTGCTAAGATACTATCTACTCATGAGGAAAAAGTATAAGGTGAATCGTTATCATTGCAAATTCTATTTTTACACACTCCGACCTCCGATTTCATGTCTCATGGCGCCTATATGATATCCAAACCATTACTCGTTGCTGGGGTACCGGAAGCCGTTCAAGGGGAAGAATTCCTCCTTGATAGTTCTAGGACTGGCGAATCTCATGAGGACATTGGCACTGCCAGCCTTGTCGTTGGTTCCACTAGAGCGACTTCCACCGAATGACTGTTGTCCGATCAGGGCAGCAGTAGTCTTGCAGTCTGTTGCGTAATTCGTTAGTAGTGAAATCTAGAGGATTATAGCATCATCACTTACTGATGTAGAAGTTTCCAGCAGAGTAACGCAACGTATCCTCAGCCTCGCGAATGGCACGCCGATCGCCTGCGAATACAGCTCCAGTCAGAGCAAATCCACCGCCACTCTGGTCGACTGTCTTCAAAACCGAAGACCACTCGGCATCAGGGTAGACATAGACTGCGAGAACTGGACCGAAGATTTCCTTGTCAAACAGCTCATGGTTGGGATCCTTGGCCCGGTAAACAGTAGGGTGCACGTAGTATCCCTTCGAGCCGTCGTAGGTACCACCGGCAATCAACTCCAAGGATGGATCCTTGTTGCTGGCATCGATGACCGACTTGATCTTCTCGAAAGATGCTTTGTGGATGACAGGGCCCATGAAAGCTCCCATGTCCTCGGGAGAACCAATCGTGATCTCGTTGATCTCGGACTTCAACTTCTCCAAGAACTCCTGTGCCCGAGACTCAGGAAGGTACAGTCGGGACGTGGCCGAGCACTTTTGTCCCTGGTACTCAAAAGCACCACGAAGAGTGTGGTAGACAGCACTCTGAATATCGGCAGTGGGATGGACCAAGTGGAAGTTCTTGCCACTGGTCTCGCCAACCAGACGAGGGTAGTCCCGGTAGACCTTCTTGCCAATGTTTTCGCCGACCTGAGCGTACAGAGAACGGAAGACGTCCGATGAACCGGTAAAGTTGAGACCACCAAATTCCCTGCGTCCGAGCACTGTCTGTGTAATCTCTTGCGCATCACCGGTAACGAACTGGATAACATTGGGAGGCAGACCAGCTTCCAGGAGGATCTTGTAGACGAGCTCACTCGCGTACACGTTCGAATCGGAAGGCTTCCAGACGACGACATTGCCCATAAGAGCTGGGCCGCTAATTAGGTTTCCGCCAATAGCAGTGAAGTTGAAAGGCGACACGGCGTAAACGAATCCTTCCAAGGGTCTGTAGTCCACACGGCTAGAGAACAGTTAGTACCTGAGAGTCCCAAATTTCAAAGCTTTGCACTTACGTCCACATTCCCTCAGTACCGCGGTCGGGCTGCTTCTCCAGCAGCTCAGCAGCATAGTTGCAGTTCAGACGGAAGAAGTCGGCCAACTCTGCAGCTGCATCAATCTCACCCTGCCAGATGTTCTTGCCTTGTCCCAGCATCGTAGCAGCGATGAGTTCGTATCGGTATTTGCCGGCGACAAGCTCGGCAGCCTTGAGAAAAATGGCAGCCCGGTCGACAAAGGGAGTGTTCTGCCACGCTTCTTTTGCCTCCAATGCTGCATCAATTGCCGCATTTACTTGTGCAGCATTCACGCTAGGGTAGTTGGTAAAGGTAGTGGCATGTTCGGCGGGCAGAGGCTGTTGCAATGTGTTGGAGATCGAGAGCGCTTTGCCTCCGACGTATGCCTGACTCTTGAGCGGCAGTTGTGACTTCATCTGCTTTAGCACTTTTTCGACCTCTACCCTTTCGGGAGAACCCCTGGTGTAGTCCAGCTATCATGGAGAGAATTAGTATATGCGTGCTATGGGAGTGGGTAGGAAGCCAGCAACTCACGTTGGGCTCATTTCTAGCATCTGGCAGACGAAAAGGAACGGTCGCAACACCGCGAGCTCGAAGAACTGGAGCTCTAGCGGCACGGCGTCCTAAGGTGCGTACGCTGGGTGAGGGTTGAGACAAGGGTAGTTTGAAGGCCATTATGATAGTGTCTGGTAGCAGAGGCCGTAGAGGGAAAACTGAGCATAGACCTGGAAGAGACGAACATGGTGAACATCATTCTTATGTATGATGCTGGTCATGGTGCTGGCCATGGTGCTTGAGGAGTCAACTGCTTGGCAGACCGATGTTCGGCGCTGTTGCAGCTGGAATTGAGGAGAGTGAGGAGTAAGATCCACCGATTTGGAGTCCATCCAGCTGGCGGGTAAACTAGCCCGGCACTTGGACCTTCCCGGCTAAGTATAGTGGCGGGTACACTAGCCTTCCGCTGGAGATCCCCCTAATGCGGCATGAAACCGTTCCTTGTGGTCTACCTCTTGTTAACGCCATCTTACTTCAATTCCGCATGTCAGCCACATCTTAGTTTGCCTATCGCGTCTAGATAAGCTAGGGCATTGGCTATCTTATCCACGCAACATTACCGATAGGCTTTCTCACCGGTTAGAGCGAAAAGAGTCACGCTCATGTGAGGGGTGCCCGACTGCCCCTCCTTTCGTACACAGCATGTCTGGTGAAGAGCATTATCGGGCTATAGGCCGGTCAGGTCGACATGTTGCTTGTCATAGCTCCAGCTTACAAGCCTTGTAAATTCTGAGCGCAACAGCCCTAGACCCTTAGGCTTTTCAATGCATCTCCACGAGGTATGAAAGTTCTCCAAAATTCAGCACAAAACTGGGCATCCCTTAGAATGAAGCCAATTGGAGACTGAAACCCCTGCTGTTGAGCCGATTGTATCTATTTAATCGAATATCTCTCTTCCAGGGTGTATTTGAGTGCCTGGAACTTCGGAATGTCGCCTGAACGTGTCACCACGGAGCCATTGCACTCCCGTGGCTGGGATAATGACTGGCTCAGGCAGTTAGCCGGCGATATAGTCGCAGGATCACTGTCTGCAACGATTATCGCCCCGATCACAACAGTTATCGACCGGTACGTGTCATGAAGACAACCCGAAAAATCCATGTGCTGATATGTTGAGTGTAGGAGCGTCGTGGAGAGGCTCTCCTCAAATAGATCCATCCTGCATACACTTCGCACACATGCCATTTGCTCCATCCTCCAACCGAAAAAGTTTTACTTTTCCCGACCTTTCTTCATTGCTTGGTCTCTTTACGCCGCAACCTACGCTACCGCAAATGCCACCGATACAAGCCTCGACCAGATTTCCAGAATAAGAGAGAAATCAACAAGCGCGAGTCTCGTCGCAACGTTCAGCTTCCTCCCAACATACGTCGTCAATGTGTCTCTGGGAATCCTAAAGGATATCCGGTTCTCTCAGATTTATGGACACCCAGATGGTCATCTCAAGCAGCCACCTCCCATCCCAAGACTCGCGTATATGGCATTTCTTTTCCGCGACAGCATCACCATATCCAGCTCGTTCACGCTGGCTCCGCAGGTGGCCTCGTTAGTTCCAGATTGGATCACTGCAGACCCGCATACCAAGAGAACTGTGACTCAACTCGCTCTCCCCGCTTTGGTGCAATATGTGAATACGCCATTCCATATGATCGCGTTAGATGTTATTGCTCGTCCACAAGTGGCCACGATAGCAGAAAGATCCGTTACGGTACGGAGAGGCTATATGCAATCATCATCGCTGAGGGCAGCAAGGGTTCTACCGGCGTTCGGAGTGGGGTGTATAATCAATACGGATTTGAGGGCATCTTTGCACAGAAGATGGATGGTTAGATAGGGCAAATACCAGTGCGGGGCACAGCAAACGAGAATAACTTATCTCTCCACTTGATTGTCATGACCATCATTTTTGCGGGCACGTATCAGGACCGCGGCAGTAGCCGGACGGTTCCTAAGTATTTGGGCCCGTTACGAGGATCAGCAAAGCGAGTAGCCGAGTGCAAATGAAGATGCCAGATGTGGATGCACTAACCCCTGGCTCCCGGGAGGGGTAACTCGTAGCGCGCAGGTATGGATGTCATTGCTTTTGTGTATGGTAAGGACGGGTATCGGCTGTTGGCTCGATGCAGCAACCCGCTATCTCTTCAGCGCATACACTAACCTCACCTGCAAGGTTTCACTAGGGCTGTGAATAGCTTAATCTCCATCCCTTGGCCACGCTTCTGTGCACTCCTGCTCCACATCTGCAGTTGAGCGAGCCGCTCACAACAGGCGAAAGAAAAGATAAGTGCCCAGGCGCTATCGAAGCGAATACTGATTAGCCAACGATTACTCGACCCGTGCCATCATATCTCATTGACATGTTTTCCCCAGACGCTAATCAACTATGCTTATCCCCGCATCGCTGAGCCTTTCCCGTTCCGACACTCTATCCAATCAGGCTATGGATCAGCCATATCTATCCATGAGCTTCCGCTGTGGAAAAGAACAGCCACCGGAATTCACTATCAGCACCCAGCAGGTAGCCTTTGAGGGTTAGAAGGCCCAAATACACGTATAGGAAATACGTCATGCTAGCGGAGATAAACCGATGCCTCGCAAATGGTCCTTGTGCATTGGCTGACTGCAACCCTCAGGTCGATATGAACATGGATGCCTCAGGCAGATGGCATATCGGCCTCTCACTGGGTCAATAGCATGGCCAGGTGCAAGCCAACTTGGCTCAAATAGGCCAGATGTTCTCGAGTCTCACCTGCAATCTCACCACTTCTTGTGCTGAGCCTACTGTCCTCACTCCCTCTTTACACTTTCATATAGGATATCCATCTAATTGTCCTACCACTTGGTCATCCTGAGAAGAATGAGTGCTTCGATAGGACCCAGAGACCTGGCAGAGATTCATGACACTCCTGCGTATGACTACGGACAGGATGTGGAGAAGAAGCATCTGGATGATACATCCCCTGAAGAGGAAGATCCATTTGGAAACGAAGAGTTCGCAGAGGTGAAATATCGGACGATGGGTTGGTGGTAAGTTCTACATCCCCTGCCCCTAGACTACGCCTTGGCCCTGTATCTGACCCTTCTTCGCAACATGCAGGAAAACAGGGATACGTGAGCCTCAAGCCTATTACGGTCACCAAAAATACATAGACCCCTAACTCTTATTGTCTACAGTCATGGTCGCAGAGAATGTTTCTATTGGAATTCTTTCCCTTCCATCCGCCTTTGCAACGCTGGGATTTGTCCCGTAAGTAACTTGCTACACTGGTAGACGAAAGCTAAGCCTAGTCTAGGGCTCTTATCATACTAATTGGAATATCCGCTATATCATGGTACACGGCATACATTCTTTGTCAGTTCAAGTTACGATACCCCCAGGTCCACAGCATGGGAGATGCGGGTGAAATCATAATGGGGCGATTCGGACGTGAACTGCTTGGTATCGGCCAGCTACTGTTCCTTATATTCGTTATGGCCAGTCACGTCTTGACCTTCACGGTTCTCATGAATACGATTACCGAGCATGGTACTTGCACAATCGTGTTTGGTGTTATTGCACTGGTTGTCAGTTGCGTCGGTGCCTTACCACGCACCATGGACAAGGTATATTGGATGTCAATTGCCTGTAAGCGCCTTCCCACCTTTCACACTTCACTTTAATTATGATGCTAATTTAGTTTCTGTATAGCATTTCTCAGCATTGTAGCGGCAACTATGGCCACTATGATAGCGGTCGGCGTAGAGTACAAAGGCCACATCCCTCTTGCTGCGACTACCCATCTCAGTTTCAACGAAGAATTTCTGGCAGTCAGCAACTTGTTCTTTGCTTATGGTAAAGTCCCGGGCTAATTGCATTTTGTGAGCAATTTAACTAACTTCATGACCATCAACAGTCGGCCATGCGTCATTCTTCGGATTCATCTCAGAGATGGACAAACCTCGAGAGTTCACCAAGTCCATATCGGTACTCCAAGTCATTGATACCTCGCTATACATAGCTAGCGCAGTGGTTATATACCGCTACGTAGGTGCGGACGTTCAATCCCCTGCATTAGGCTCTGCGGGGCCCCTAGGAAAGAAAATTGCCTACGGGCTGGCTATTCCGACTGTATGTTACTTACTGTATCTTCTGGAACGACTACTGATTAATGTTCCCAGGTCCTTATTGCTGGAATTGTCAATGGCCATGTAGCCAGCAAATACGTGTACGTGCGTGTTTTCCGCGGCACAAACCACATGCATGAACGGACATTGCTCTCCATCGGCTCATGGGTCGCTATTGAATTGATTTCCTGGGTAGTTGCCTGGGTCATCGCAGAGTCAATCCCAGTCTTCAACAACCTTTTGAGTCTAATTGTACGTGGCCATCTCCTGCTACAGAACATGCATGCTAACCTCGATGAAGACTGCACTTTTTGGCTGTTGGTTCGCTTGTGAGTTTCAAAAATTCTAAGATGCTACGGATCATACTAACTACGTCTCATAGATGGGTTCCCTGCTATCTTCTGGTTCACCTTGAACAAGGGCCAGTGGTTCGCATCAACTAAGAAAATATTTCTTACCGTGTCTAACACGTTCATTCTGGCCATGGCAATCACCCTTGTATGTATCCCTTGATCCTCGAGAATCTTGTCGCTAATTGTCCTGTCCAGTGCGGTCTCGGGTTATACGTATCGGGAGATGCGATCAGCAAAGATAGTGGAAGTGGTGTCTGGACGTGTGCTAACAATGCTGTTTGAGTGACCTATCCTCAACTATAGCTGATCATCCTTCGAATTACTTCGAGTCGTTCAGCGATATACTTCTCTTGTTATGATGATGGTATTGATGAGCAGTTAGTTCTGGTCCATTGTATCAAGATGTTTTGAGCATGTGTTTCTGTATTGAGCAATAAACGTATGTTCTCTAGCGAATGTAAACGAATCAGTTCCATATTTCACAGTAAATTGAAGAAATGTAGAACAATAAGGGAACTGCATAAGCATCTTCCTCATGCTTAAACATTCCCTCGTTGTAGCACTATAGATATATCACTAGTTAGTATACCCATTTACTAGGCCATCCAGCGTATATGCTGACAGTTACACTACTTACTATTTCATTGACCAGGACCTTTCGAGTCTATCTCCTCAATACGGAAGTACTAATCACACTATATTCCAATCACAAGTACTCTGATAACTAGTTTCTATACATAAGATTAAGTTACTAATAAACTTCATCATTTGTAATGATATATATCTGAAACTGTAATATGTCACAACATTGATATTTGATCAACATTCCTTGTAAGCCCCTTCCGTTTCTAGGAAAACTCATTCAACTGAATACACCTACCAGCCTCTTATTCTGGGCCGAGGAAAAGTTTTGGAATGGTGGTGACACAATCGATCCTATAGCCATCGGTTTCATATCACCTTATCTAGATAAAAAATAACTTCAGAATGGTACCTCACCAGCCTAAATCCCTATCAATCAATTGCATAATAGCAACCTCAGCAGGCCACACTTCCACAAAGTCCTGAACTCGCCATGACCAGTCTTCATCCCACTCGAAAATGAAGGGGTGCGATGCACAAAAGAACTCCCAAAAGTCAGGAAACCAACCAGCATTCTCCCAGTCAACCAGCACAACGTCAAACGAACGCTCACCTTGCTCGTTTGAGCAACTTTTATTCTCCACAACCATGATATTCTTCTGCTGAACATCTCCATGCGTCAATGTAGGCCGGTGACCTTGAAGAACGCGAGCGAGATATTTCTCGTAAAAGCGAGCCTTGTAGTCGGGATGATTGTTGCGTTCGACTAAAGCCCTATAATTACCCACCAGGCCAGCGATGAAGGCAGGTTCACCAGTGAAAGGCCCTAGAAACTTCTGATTGCCGTGCTGGCTGTAGAATAGGTAGTGATGTACGCCGCCGCCGTCCAAGCCACCGTAAAAGTCGGGCCATGGGCACTCGACGTGTCGTAAGGTGTTGAATATTGATTGGAGTTTTGCTATAATGCCATCCTTCTCGGATGGGGTTAATACTGACCAGATGGTATCCAGTTGCACACCGGGAATGCGTTGCATGATCAAGAAAAGTTGTTTGCCCTCATAGTACATCGTGTACAGTCGAGGGGCTGGAACTTCGGGGACATGGCGTTCAAGATAAATCAACGCCTGGCCTTCACAGGTATTGATACAACCTCCATATTTCACGACAATATTGTCGTTGATTGTCACGACCTTGGACGCCGTGGTCTCCCAGAGAACATTGGTGCAAGCGCGGATTTCATCTGTTGTAGGTAGTGGAGGCAGAGGCTCGGAGTTCTGGAAGGGAAGATCAACTGGTTTCCACATTGTGGAGAAAGCAGAGATTCGCGGAAGTATTCTTGAAATATGGATCGTCGCCTGGATGAAAAGGGATCGAATGAGCAGTTGATCGCAGATCAGCTAGAATTTCACACTTCGAACTATAATATTTATTCCTAGACCAGTTACAAAATCCTCTTAGATGCTGATAGATCTCAGAAGAAAGAATAGAGTTGTCCCTACCGATAGACACTTGGTATGTGATACTGGAACCTGCGCAGTACCGTGGAATCGGGCTGTGCTGAGGCTACATTAGTCTCCTGCACGGTGACGTGTACAGCGGCTGTAGATGCCCGAGAAACCGCGTGGAAGAGGGGAATTCTTCAGCTCACAACATTGAATTGTTGAGTCTCACCTCTTTACTCAACTCTTCGAAAGTTGCTCATGGACATGGTTCAATTTCCCTTCACCAAAGAATGCTGACGAAGCTACGTGCGAAGCTCTGCTGTTCCCAGGCTGATGGTGATGCTGACGAGGCCAAACCTGCTATTCCCCATGCGAAACGCTCGAATGATGGAGGAAACACCACACCTGCCAAAAGAAGCAGTTCCGAGGCTACTAGCATCCCGCCGGATCACGCTGCTGCCTCACCAAGGATCTCTGGCAAGTAGCATTCGACAGCCTGGACCCGGAACATAAACACTGGTTGCCTGAAGAGGAGAAGAATCCAATCGAAATTATTCGGGAAGTCCTTGGCGAGACAAAGAATAAATATACCGAGTATAAGAAGAAAGAACTGACCATCCGAAGACATAATGGGGGTGAGATCAAAGTCCGCGAAATTGCCCAGAATATCCTGGCGTCCGCATTGAATGCGCAGCAGATAATCACTGCGATCGCAAGCTTCGACCCAAGTGGACATGGTAGGGTTCTCCAAGCCAAAATCTTATATACGCTGAATTCCTTGAATGCTGATATTCAACCACAGCGTCAAGCGCCTGGACGATAGTATCGCTAGGTTTGACGGTAGGCGACTCCCTGAAAACTGTCCGTCGAAAACCGGTTACAGACCCATTTACTCGCTTTTAGATGGTCCAGAGAGATATTGCGCGCAGAGATGTACTCATAGAAGCCTCCGAATACTTGGCGGAACAGCTAGCATACTTCACTGTGATAGATAGCGACCGCCGATATACAAAGGCTTCCGTGGACAAGCAGCTAGATGGTGCTCTTGTGGGAGTCTATACAGCAATACTTGAATACACGGCGGAAGTGAAAAAAGCATATTATGAAAGCGGCTTTGGTTAGTTCGAGTATTCGGTTAGGTTCGCGAATTGCTATAGCGCATATGTTAACATGCATATTTGCAGCTCGCATAGGAAGCACACTCATTCCCCTCACCGAGCAGCCACTGCAAAAGCTTCGAACGGTTGTGGACAATAAGACTACAATGGTTGACAGATGGACTACCGTCACTGATCGCACATGTGAGTTTATTATCTTTAATCCTATCCGTATCTTCAAAGTCCTCAATCGTGTTAGATCTGAGGGGACAGGCTGCGGACATCCTTGCGGCTATTGACGAGACGGTCGAGGAGCTCCAGAAAGTTCATTCCACTGTGCTAAGTGAGTTCTCTCAATACCTCCAGCCCAGAAGCTCATATTCTGACTTTAACAGACGTCGAGGATAAAGGAATACTTGAATGGCTATCTAAGTACGACTTTTCCAAAGCACAGAACGACACTCAGTATTATAGATCACCAGGGACAGGTGATTGGCTTTTGAAGTCAAAACAATATGTCGGGTGGAAGGACTGTCCAGGTAGTATACTATGGTTGCATGGAGTGGGTAAGTTTTCTAGACCTGTTCAGATGGAAAGTACACTGACTTATGGACAAGCGGGTTGTGGTAAATCAGTCATATGGTATGAAAGACCTGCTGGACACGTGTACTGTCGTATCTTAGGCTGACATTTGATTACATATAGCTCGACAATCATTGAAGACATCCAACGAACTTGCCTGGATAACTCGGATAAGCGGTTCGCTTACTGGTATTTCCAATTCAATGACCCGTCATCACAAAGAGTTGAGAATATGCTCAGGACGATCATCCGTCAGCTGCATTCAACACCACTCGACGAGCCTATCCGGAGTCTTTGGAACGACTATGGTACCAAAGGAAGCAATCCAAACAATACAAGGCTTCAGGAGACTCTTGAAAGACTGCTTGATGCCAACATAGAGGAGGTTTTCCTTATCCTAGATGCGCTGGACGAGTGCCCCGAGGCAGTCAATCGCAAGGAAAGGAGTCTTCTGTTACCATTGCTTACTGGACTTCGGAGGAAATACAGTAATAAAGTCCATGTTCTTGTGACTAGTCGGCCAGAGCCAGATATATTTGAGCATCTGGTGGAGTGTACAGCCTTAGACATTGAGGAAAACCAGGGGTCCGATATTTCGGCCTTCGTCAAGGACAGGGTTGATGCTCTGGACGACAGAAGAGCTCCAAAGGAAGTGAAAGCACAGATAATCCAGGAACTGCTACAGGACGAAAAGAGGTATGCTGCATCTCGCCAGCTAGTGCTACTACTAATATACATGCTTATTTGTGCAGACGATTTCGCTGGGCAGACCTTCAAGTGAAACGTCTCGAAGAATGCCGCAACAAGTCTCAAATCATAGAAGCATTGAGTACGATGCCACAAACTTTGCACGACATATATCTCTCTGTAATAGAAAGAATCAACGCGAAACCATCCGATGTTATATACGCCAAAACGATCCTTACCTGGCTCTGTTTCAGTGTCAGGCCTCTCACCCTGACTGAAGTAGCAGCAGCAGCAGGTCTTGAGGTCCCAGAGGACGTGGTAAAAATCTGCACGACTTCATTTGTTGCTTTTCGGCGCTCAAATGATGAGATCAGGCTGGCTCACTTCTCTGTGAAGGAATTCCTCGTTGGTAACGAGTGTACAGGCCAATGGCACCAACTCTCCGCGTTGAATGGGCACACCATGCTAGCTGAGCACAGCCTGAGAATACTCCTACAAATGACAAGGAGACTGTCTAAAGAGGAAGCGCAGCAGGAAGTGCTGCTAGACTACGTTGCCTGTAAAATGGCAGGAGCACTTCAAAGCTTCCGCTGTTACTCCAAGCCCAGCACTCGAAAGCCTCCAAGTGATGGTGGATCTACTATTCCGTCAACCGACTGCCTACCGCAACTGGCGTTATATAACGACAGAATTCGTGGAGGGAGATGTACAGTCAACCCCTATTGGTATCGCATCAGGCTTAGGGCTCATTCAAACCGTGATAGGTTTACTAGAAGAAGGCGCGGACCCTTTAGAGTGGTTTGTATATGGATCTGATAGGATATTTTTCCAGGCACTAAAGAACGCATTACTGATGGCTTCTGAGTATGGGCATCTGGAAATACTGGATTTACTGCTGCACAAGGTGTGCGTGTCTATTGATCTAGCTGAGGGCATAGTGGAAGTTGTTCGATGCTATGCTTCTGAAAGCAAGAAGCTGGAAGATATATTTGACACACTCTCAGCTTCAGGTTCTATTTTCAGTAAAACCGAGAACAAAGGGCTTCAGATAAATGAACGCATTGTTGTCGCTGGAGCGAGGAACGAGGTTTGTGGCATGAAACTTGTGACCATCCTCCTTAATCGGTACGAAGAAACAGGAGTTGCGCTTGTGCCTGTGACAGAGAAAGTGCTGGAAACCATCCTACAAAACATGGAGTGTGGAGACGATATTTTACAGCTCCTTCTTGAAAGGCGCAATGATGATGTCAGAATCTATCCACGAATCAAGGAGATGATGGAATATCCGGTCATCCTGAACAGGCGCGCAATCGCAATCCTTCTTGCACAACGGCTTGTAGAGATCGTGATAGATGAGGAGTTCATTGCTAATTTTGCGAGATACGCGGGTGACGCTGAAATGGAAGTACTTTCAAGTGTATTGGACGACGATTCAATGCTGACTGAGAATGTTCTGGAGAGCGTGGTAACAAGCAGGAGCGGTGTCAGTGTCTTGCGTCAACTTCTTCGCCGACGACAGCATCGGCTATTGGTTAGCGAGGATCTTCTGTGTACAGCAGCGTTCAACGGAGATAGCGAAAAGCTGGAAGCTTTACTAGATGACTGTGGTCTGGATTTTGCAATAAGCGAAAGAGTCATGCTGGAGATTGTGGGCAACGAAATCTTTGGAGCTAAGATGCTCGAAATGCTCCTGCGCAGGCAGCAAGCAGGATTTATCGTCACTCCCGCAATACTGGACACAGCAGCCTCCCAATCAAGTGCCATGAATGTTGTAAAAATACTTATGAACAACGGAGGCTTGAAGGTTCCAATCACTGAAGATACGATGCTCAGAATTGTGAGTGATGACTTGCTGTGTTTTCTACTGGATCTTGAGGAAAGGTCCCAGATACATGCTCTTCCTATCACAGAAGAGTTCATATTGCATGCTGTGGCGACCTTTGAGCCTACCACTTTGGAGGCCGTCTTGCGCAAGCGACCAATGATCTACGTGAGCGAAGATATGTTCGTCGAATGTGACAGTATGTCGACTTTGAAGCTTCTGATGAAACAACCGCATAGCCAATTGCCCGTGACGAGAATGATCGAAAGATTGGAAAAGAAAGATGGTCAAGAACCTACAGATATACTTCGGTTCCTGTTGAATGAGAAGTTCTTTGAGGTTGACCATGGGATTATAGAGAGGTTTGCACATAATGCCTCGGCTTTGGAACTCCTGCTGCAGACAACACCCCGTGTATCCATCACAGAGCAAGCTGCCATCCGGGCAGCTTTCGATTGGGGCGAGGATGCAATTCGCGTTCTGCTCAACGAGCGAATAGACGATTTTCCAATCTCAGAAGAAGTCATGACTGCTGTGGTAGGAAATCATCGTTTAGTTGTATGTTTGCAACGGATTTTGGCACATCATGGCCCACGGGTACCGATCACAGAGAAGGTTCTAGTGGCAGCCTCGGCCATATTAGAAATTTTACAACTTCTCCTTCAAACACTAGGGCCCGATGCGCCTCCTATGCTAACCGAGGGATTGGTTGCGATAGCCACTTATGCAGATCCGTCCGCATTACCGTGGTTACTTGAGAAGTATGGCTCGGCTGTGCCACTTAGCGAAAGAGTCATGGTTGTTGCCGCCGCAACCAGCCTTGACGGGCTACAGTGGCTCCTCCGTGAATGGCCTGGCGATATAGACCTGAGCTGCATTTGGAGAGCGATCTGGAAGTTTGATTATAACTTCTATGGTTTCTCCTATGGTTTTAATAAGCCCACTTTGTCAAGGGTTCAGGAGAACGCTAGTCAGCATGTTCTTCAGTATACTAAAGCAGTTGATCTCTCGGAGGATGTCTTTATGGATGCCCTGGCTTCATCTGCTCTTGATGAAAGGACAGGCAGATACAGTGGGTTGATTTCTCTGATCCGTGTTTGCATCGAACATGACTTATCCGTTCCAGAAACAGGAGGGCTAGTGAGAGTAGTGTTTGATAAGTGCGACTCTAATCTCAAAGAAGCTATTCGTGAGCTTGTCGAGGCGTTTGAGGAGGATGGCAACCTCCCTAAAGGGAAGTTCGGGGGACTATTATTATCGCGAATTAGGGAGAACCATGGAATATCGGCTCCTGAGTCCTAAAGCAGTCTAGGAAATGTTCATCTATCGCATGGTATTGTTGTCGTTCTGCTATAAACCCCGGTATCGAAGCCAAAGAAGTCTAGACATTTTCTCCACTACTTTATCCAGATTCTCCGTCACGGTCAATGTAGAAATGATACATCTCGAGCTTATAGTTATGTAATCTACGCCCATACGCTCCCATGGTGTCCACAATATCCTTCGGACATGTCCACGGAAGCGTGCACGAGCGCGAAAATCGTACCAAGCACGGATTCGATTCTCTTCAGAGAGGATATGCAATGAAAATGAGGTGCATATACCCAATTTTCATTTTTCCCCAACCAGACCGATCATCATTTCCGCTCTCAATATGTGCTGAGGCGCGTATGAGACTCGGCGTTAGGCACCGTCAGGCAGATTGTTTACTTGATATGTTTCGATTCTTAGGTCCGCGACGACCTCTCAAAATGATATATTTAGGGTTTATTTCATAAGTATCTTCTTTCTGGAAACGAGATCTTTGATCTGTTGGTATTGATCATGGTTGTGCCTTCGATCTCCTCATCAAATCATGACTAACGAGGGGGCGGAATCGGACTAAACCCCGGACTGCGGAGTAGTTAGTAACCGACTAGTCAGTTACAACTGTACTCCGAATCCGAGACTAGAGCCTCTCCTTGCTTGGTAAGGGAAACAGTATGACACAGGTGGAGGATTCTTGGCTAACGCGTATTTATACCCCCAAGGCATAAAGGCTCTCATCTACCATTTTATCATCCCTCTATACCCAACTCCACGTCTCCCAGAATGGCCTGCACTTGCATCCTAGTCGTAACTACAGAGTGTAATACGCGTAAGCTCCCCAGAGTTGTATTTTTCATGTCGAACCGTTTCTAATAATGCGCCGTTTATCAGATCATTTCAGATGTGAATGGAGCAAGGCGGACCCTGTCAAGGGCATTGATGACCAGAGACACGAGTCTCTCAACATCGTGCTTTATCCTAAGAACACCTTGATTACTCAGACCGAAGGCATCAACGGTGTTGCGTCAGCAGTGTGCTATGACGATGAACAGAATGATGACAAGGAGTTCAATACTCCACGGAATCTGACACCAGAAATCACCAGCTTTATCATCGAGTCTATCAACAAATGTAAAGGCGTGGATGATAAGTCCCCGGTCATCATGAATTTTATCTTATCTCGGGAAGACGGCTATCTCGCGCGGTCTGATTTCTTACAGCAACGCCTAGATGGGGTGAAGCATGTTTCCTGGGTAGTAGGCTTCTTGCGCCCACTACAACAAGTCTCAACCCTACGAGTCCAGATAAATGGAACGGCGCATGATTTGAGCGCACACTTGTCGTTGTCCGTCGGTGCCATCCTACTTGACACTAGCTCTGGCTCTGGTCTTCACGACACGCTAGATAGTGTCGAAGAGGCATTATGCAACCGGATCTCATACCCATGGGTAGTCTCCACACCAATTCCCCGTAAACGCCTTGCGTGGGTGGAAGGCCGCAAAGACGCGGATGCCAGTCGGCGCATGTACGAGGCGGCAGCAGCCTTGGGGATCACTCTAGTGATCATTGACAAGCCGGGCCACTGGTCGGAGGATGACTACGGGCCGTACGCCCATCTCCGAGAGGGATTCATTGCCACAAACATCGACGTTAATGAGGGGTTTGTGGATAGAATCGTCACAGCTGTCCGCAGCTACGACAAGCCCATTGATGGCATAATGACAGTGAGCGATAGTCGCTTAATCGGAGTGGCTCGAGCGTGTGAAATCCTTGGATATCCTACCTCCCCATCGTCAGCCTATGTGCTGGCCGGAGATAAGTATCGAACTCGCATGATGGAGCCAGACACGCACGGGGCTTTCCGGGTCTTTGGGACGGATGAACTGGAGAAAGTACTTCAGTCTACCGAGGTGAAGTATCCTCTCATCGTCAAGCCTTGCCTGGGATGGGGAAGTCAGGCTGTCACCAAAGTGTCTACGGAAGTTGAGTTATTTGAGGCGGTCGAGAAAGCCTGCGAGTGTCACGCATTAAGTCCGCAGCAGCGGAGCGATGCCGTTATTGAGCCATATATTGATGGCCCAGAAGTCGATGCCAATTTCGTATTGCTGAATGGAGAAGTCATCTTCTGCGAGATCAGTGATGACTTCCCGAGCCCTGGCGATAGGGACTCTCAGCAAAGCCATAACTTTGTTGAGACTATGGTTCATATGCCCTCTGCCCTTCCACCGCATGAATTGAAGGCTATCCGGGAAACGTTGCATCAGAGTATCCTTCGTCAGGGGTTCTCAACCGGTACATTTCATTGCGAAGCACGGTTGCAGTATTCGAGTCATGAATTTCGACAGGATGACAACGGGTTTGAGGACTTGAATCCCCGCAGAGATACTGATTCAAATAATGGAAGGAGTGCGCGCGTGTACCTTCTTGAAATTAACGCTCGCCCAGCTGGATATCTGGAGACTGTTGGCGTCAACTTGGTCTATGGGGTGGATTATTTCGCCCAGCAAATGCTCTTTTCCGTCAATGATGAGCTTCGGTTCAAGGCCCTATGCCACCAATTCCCTGACGGGCCTCGCTCCAACCTCTCAATCCTCGTACTCCAAGAAGACGTTGCTGGGATCATGAAGACCGAAGATGCTACAGCGGAGCTCCTGCGCCAGCACCCCGAACTGGAGCCACATGTGCCGCTGTACGCGACAATCAAGAAGAAGGGAGATAAACTGGTTGGGCCAAAGTCGAGTGAGGTTCATTTCATTGCGTGGATGTTGGTCATGGCTCAGAAGAGGCGCGAGTGTCTGCGGTTGGTGGAGCAAATACGAAGCAATTTCCGCTATGAAGTTGAATAGCATCTCCTGGCCAATAGTAACGGTTCCTATTTCTTGGCCCAGCGAATAGTAAGTCACTCCTAAACCTCCAAGTCAAGCATATCGATACAAGCCCTAGCAATATCTGTCTAGTCTTGTTGTTCTCCATTTGTGCAAAGACTCCGCGTAGTATGCTGCCAGTGTCCTTAGTGTGATAGGAAGAGTGAGAACGAATCACAAACATATGTGGAGTACCGCCAGGACTGTCATTGCGGCTGCAGTTTTAGTCTAACCCTCAATGCTTGTCTCTGTCGTTTTACACGGTTGTCTCACCTCCTTCAAATTCCTTCTTCATCCAACCAATCTTCCTTGTATCTTCCATATTCTATCCGACTGTACGCTCTGGCCTGACCAGACATCTATCACTACCACCACGTGCTTTTAGCCCGCATCTCTACCCCTCTGCATCCCACCCCTCCAAAGCCTCAACAAAAGACATCTCCGCTCAAGACTTACTTCGACGAGCTTGAATAAACCAACGGTGACGATGAATGCAGGAAGTGGCTGAACAGACTCTTCGACGCACGAGCCGAACTAGCAACATTCGTCGCTACGCGCCGGGAAGGCAGAGGAACCGGATCCTACGTTGAATTCCTCGAAGGCTCCTTCAACTTCGGCTTCCGCTACACTTTCAGCGATGGACGACCGGACACCATTATTCGGTTCCCCAAACCGGGGCATACTGCTACAGCTTACAGAGACGAAAAGGTCACAAACGAAGTCCAAGTGATGGAATACCTCCGTCAACACACCGATATCCCCATACCCCTTATTCACAGCTGGGCTTAACCTCCGATAGCCCACATAATCTTGGTCCATTCATCATCATGGACTATGTCACCGGAACCCTCCCATCAAACGTCTTAAAGAAGCCGGATGAAGAAGACCTGTATCTAAGCCCGAACATCGACAACACCCTCCTAGACAAAATCTACTATCAAATCGCCCGCTACCTACTCCAACTTTCCCACCTTACATTCCCCCAAATCGGAGCTATCTCGAAAGACAACACATCCAACACATGGCACGTCCTCAACCGCCCCCTAACATACAACATGAACGAGCTAGTCACTGTCTCCGGCTACGCTGCTAATAAATGGCCAGCGGCACCCTTTGACCGCGCCAGCAATTACCTCGCCTCTCTTGCAAACGAGCATCTAACCCATCTATACACTCAGCGCAACATAGCCGATGATACAGACATCGCTCAAGACCGATTCATCGCCCGCCATCTCTTCAAGCAACTCATCTCCAAATACTATCCTACAGAAAACAACGAACCATCCATACTCTTCTGCGACTACATGCGACCTTTAAATATGCTCATAGACCCAAAGACACTCCAAATCACTGCCATTCTGGACTTTGAATTCACCAACGCCATGCCGGCAGCGTTCAGCTTTGATCCGCCCTGGTGGCTATTACTGTCTGGACCGGAGGTGTGGCTTGAACGTTGTGAATTGGACGAGTTTCTCAAACTTTATGAGCCCAGAATGGAACAGTTCTTGCGTGCTCTGGCGAGGGTGGAGCACGAGATGGAGTATAAGCAGCCCGGTCATTTGTCTCTGTCTGCCAGGATGCGCGAGTCATGGAGGACCGGTCAGTTCTGGTTCGATTATGCGGCTAGGAAGAGCTTTGTTGTTGATGTTGTTTATTGGGATACTCTACTTTCTGCTGGTACTGGTGTTGAAGAGCTTGAGGAGAAGGTGCGTGCGGAGCTGGAGTTTTTTAAGAGGTTGAAGATGGAGCAGTTGAAGGCGTATAAGGAGGAGTGTTTGGTGAGGTTTTGTTCGGATATATAATGGACAAACGGTGTCGGTTTCTGTTTTGGTGGTTGTTATTTTGCTTATCATCCTGCTCCCTGGTAGCTACATCATTATAGCAAGCAAGTGCGTGATCGACCGTGACGAGACTTATCCATTATGAATCTTATTTGACTGCTTCATCTTCTCGACTTAAAATAATTTAAATGAATATCCATGAACAATCCGATTTTCTTAATTCCCGAGGAGTGTGAAAATATGTAAATATTTGAAAGAGAACACACTGTAGTACTACCACTACTCAATCTAATTAAGGCTAGCTTTAGAACGAAGATCCAAAGCTCAGTCTTGTTTACTCTTATACAAAAACTGAATAACCTGCTGAAACTACTGATATGCGCAGCAAGACCCTCTCAGGGGTACAAAGACACTTCTATAATAGGAGGAGGATATGTCCAAGGTGATCATGATGCATCGCTGTTCTCATTCGTTATCCCCAGCCTGCGGGTATCAAATTCTAAAGATTTTGGAGCAAGACACTAGAAAAATATAACACAAGTATATGAACACAGAGAAGAAAAAGACGAAGCCATTGACAAGCATAGTATCGATCGAGCTTAAGCTCGGATCTGCTTGTCATGGATAGAGAGCTAAGCTAAGAGCCGTTATTCAACAGCACAAGCAATAGCTTACTCGGTAGGAAGCCAGCATTTCGTATACGTGACATGGCTAGCTTGGGTGAGCAAGGGCAATAGGTTCAGGTCGAGGACGGAAACTGGTGGGTGGATGCTGCGAGGTTGCCGCACGGGCGGTCATAGGAGGGTTCTTGCTTGTGTCAACCGGCAATGTGCAAGCATCGGATGATATGCCACTGGTGCTATGTGGTCATATTCGGTTATGTAAGGACACGTTGTATAGGTAGAGCCATTCAGTGTCCTACTGGCGGAGCCAGCTGGTTTGATGAGTCGTAATGTAGATTATGATGCAAAGCGATTGATCATGACAGCTTATAGAGACGGGTCATCCTTCCAAGTTCCTGGTTGCCACGTTAGCTTCAAGTCAAGCAATAGACAAAATAGGTGGCATACCTTCAAAGTGATGTTTCACGAATGCCATAGGATCATCGACATCCCCAGCACCCATTTGGTGCACTCCCGGGCTGAAGCTAGTGATGGGCAGAACCACCACGTCTCCCACCTTCTTATACCCCTCCTGCCCGGTGAAGTCCTCATACGTGATGTTCAACGTCGAGCCGGGTTCAATGTTGAAGTAGTCAGGGTCGTTGAAATACCGGAAAACGGCATCCGTCCAAGCGCCGGGCCCAGTGTACTCCATGACAGTCTTATCCATCTTGCCAGTCTTCAGAATACCCGCCTTCTTCATCCGCAATGTCTCCTCCGTGATGTAGGAGACAATATCGCGCATGATGGGGTGTCCGGGCTTGGCTTGAATGGTCCATTGGCAGAACTGGATTCTGCGCGCATACCAGTCATGCCAGTCGGGGCGGTCAGGATCCGCCTCAATGCCCACCACCGCTCCAACTGTGGCCAGATCCAACTCTGCTGGCAGCCAGTCAGAGGCCGGCTTCAACGCCGTCGTATCAATATCGCTGTAGATTCCACCCCGTGCGAGAAGGATCAAGTAGCGGAAAAAGTCGGCCTTCAAGACGGGCAGCGGCATAGCATCGTAGGCCTCGAACACATCCGGAACAGCGCCGTACAGGTATTTGATCAGATGGCGTTGGGTATCATCGGGGACGACCTCGTGGACAAATCCGGGATGTAGCTCGGACCAGCTGGACTCGGGATCACGAAGGCTTTCGCTGAAGAACATGGAGGAGGGCGCATATTTCCACGTCTGCCAGATGAATGCAGGAAACTTGGCTTCCAGATCGTAGGGAAAGTGGTAGCGCAAGCGCTCGCGCAAGGGGGCGCTCGGTGGCGGGGTCAGCGGCAGCTGTTGTACGGTGTCCCTCGTTCCACCTTTTCGATCATTGTCTGCATGGCCATCGTAATCCTGGTTGTATAGGTGTCCGGCGGAGGCGGTCTCTGGGGACGGGAGGGAAGAGGCGGGATGTGACGATCGGAGGTAGACGATAAAGGTGATCAGAAGTGCAGCCGCTAGTAGCGACTTCCGAAAGGTGAGCATCGCTATGGATATATGCGAAGATCGCTGATTAGGTGTATTGCCACAGAGGCGCAATGAGCTGGCAGCAGCTGTGTTATGTAGAACCGCAGCCGGTCTTCTCCGCAACTCCGCCGACGATCAAAGCAGATCAACGCCAGGCAACGATAAACGCAAGATCGATATGTATATCGTGTCAAAAGCCGTTTCGCCAGAAGTAGTGTCAGCAATTTCGCATTGCTAGCTGTTTTGTGCGATCGTGCCACTGCAAGGTTTTAAGGGGATTTCGTAAGAAAAGCGTCAAGACTCCGGGGCCGCGCGGTCGCTGTGGTCGGGGGTCGGTAGGCGCCGTAAACAGAAGAACCGCAATTGATTGGTAGGGATAGCACAGCTGTCTTGCCGGTTGGAGGAGTTGCTAGGAGGCTAGAAGCAAATCAAGGCAAGAGCAGCAGAGCAGACAGAGGCCAGCTGGTGCTGGAAGAGGAGGAGGCGCCGGCGAAGAAAAAGGTTGTTGAGCTTAAGGCTAAGCAGCAGCAGTGGAGCCGAGTGACGACGGCGAAAGAGTAAGTGGTTTGGTGGCGTCAGAAACGGCGGGCACTTCGGCTGATAAGCATTCGACCATTCCACTCTCTGCCGTCTAGAATGTGGTCGTTATTCCACAGCCTGCAGGAGATTATTTCCTGGACACTAAGTACACCACCAGAAGAAGAATACAATCCTCTTTCATGATCAAATTAAAAACCAGGGGTTGCAGTTCTGCATTATAAGTTCCGACCCAGTCAAACGCGTCGCTAAAAATTGCTGGATGGCATACGACGTTGGCATCCACACACCCTCGTTCGTCTGCATCCGCAACAGGAGATGATCGTCTAAGCCTTGTCAGATTGATTGAATGCTTACTCGTCTGCAGTGCTTGGTTCGCAGTTCCCTTGGCACGATGGTTTGTCTCAACATGAGATGCGGGATGAGGGTTGTGTTGCCGATAAACTTCGCATCCGAGGTGGTATCGCCTTCGTTTTCCCCACAAATCGGATTGGTGGTTGTTGGCCGTTTGCAGCCAAATGTCGCCGTGATCGCAACGATTTTAGAAACTGTGCCCGGTCCACTAACGCGGTCTAGATCTCTGAGCAGTCCCTGCTGCAATAAGGTTACTTCTATCTCCAGGCGACCCTTTTTTGGGTGAAAGGGTTCATGCTTTCGCATCAATCTCTACTACGAATCGTGTCCCCATTCACATCGGAGTTAAGCTGAGGGGCACACCCGCTCAGCCCATCCCAAGAAGACGTGGTTTACGTAGCCTGAAGGGTGGACACTGCGTCAGCCTGGTGAAGCCGCGTCATACGCTGGGCCGGCTGCTGCACCCCCGACTTCTTGGCTTCGGCGCTTAGTAGATGAATTTGTAGGGACTGTTGGAATGACCATTCTGCGTGATAGTGACAGGTGAAAGCCACCTACATTGCTTGACCTGCATGGCTCGTCCACTTACAGGCCGCGGGCCAGGCCAAGCAACAACCACTGCAGCTGTTATTGGCTCGATATCTCCTCCACCACCAGCCACTGGCCATGTCAACTTAGCAGCATACTACAAACTTATCACAGTAGCTGATCTGCAGTCACGCTATACTCTTTGTGGTTTTAATAGCACTGTCAAGTTTGACAACTGAACACCTGGACTTTCCGCAGCAAGACATACACACATCTTCCACTCTTCAGGTGTAACTTGTCCTGTGGTACTCCGTACTCCATAGTTGCTTGGATGCTCCTAGTTGTGTTGAGGACAAGTCCAGATTCCCCTTTCTTCTCTAGGGTCACGTGCAACACGTGGAACCTCTCCAGGCGTTGAATGGCTCTTTGCGGTCTCCCAGGCCCGCTACATACCAGATAGGGATAAGCGCATCTCCGGACCTTGGATGGGTTCCTGAAACCTTGAGAAACAATTCCCACGTTGTATGTTACAGTGCCTGAACCGAGTCGTCAACTCTCCCGCAGATGATACCTTACAATCAGGTTTCTCAGCCAAGGAACACGGAAACGAGCTGTGGTTGTAGGTGGCTTGGATGAATCCAAGGTACTGATCGCTATCAATAGAAGCATCACGAGCTAGAGTGTGCACCTAATTGTAGACTCAGCCAGAATGCATACATTGAGTTGCTCATTGTCAAGCATACGATGTGGCTGTACTATTCTTCCCTGCTCTGCGACACCACCAAATCCATTACTGTAAACCCAGGAATAGAAGAATGTTGACCTAGCCGCTGAGGTAAGCAGGGGATCGAGCGGATCTGGATCTCTCAGAATGGCGAACAGGAATCTGACATTTCCGACGCTGTTGGCAGTGGCTGATCGTCCCGTCCACTCACATTATAGGAATGGTCAGACAGGTCAAGTCTCGCTCGGCCGGTTTCACAATGACTTGCGTGCTTTACTCCAAACTTTCCTCACCATCGTTCCTATCATCTGTTTGCCATGACCCGTTATCACTAACCCTCCAAACCTCTACCTATTTTCCACCAATGGCTCACCTCATTGGCCCAGCTACCTTCTCCCCCTAACCACCAAACACAGTAAGGTAGTAAATGCCACCCTCCAGACCCAAAAAATTCCCTGGTTCGCGCGCGCGGATGGCAACATCCCAGCAAGTACACTCTCACCCAGGTGGATACCATGAAAGGCCTCCCATCACTGCTGAACGGCAGCACCAGCCGCAGCAAGAAATGGACACAATCCACCCCATCCACAGATACTGCAGAGGATGAGGGCCAGAGTGGTAGTACTATAACACCCACCAAGCCGCCCTCAGCGGACACACCCCCAGGCGGCTCAAAAAACCCCATGATCTGGACGCGAAGGAAGATAACATGGCTCATCACCCTGATAGCTCTAAGCGTAGCCATAATCGTGGTGGTGATAACCGTCCCAGTAGTTCTCCTGGTGGACGATGCCCACAACGACGATCCCAGCTACTACAACAGCGCCAACCGTCCAGTCCGCGTCGTGCATGATTTCCCCGACCCGGGGCTAATCCAGGTGAACAGCACGTGGTATGCATATGCTACAGTCGCTACACCAGATAATCCCGATGTTCCTCACGTCCCGGTATCGACATCGCGGAACTTCAGCAGCTGGACCTGGCTGCAAGGATACGATGTCATGCCGGCAATGAGCAGTTGGGAAACGAATATGAATCAGTACGCTCCAGATGTGATTCAACGCGTGAGTAAACCCCAAATACTACTCCCACGCATGACTTTCAGTTGCTCCAGGCAAACGTGACTAAGTGTTCTACAGAAAGACGGCCGTTTCGTCCTCTACTACTCCGGCGAACTAAAAGACTGGCTCCGCCACCACTGCGTCGGCGCCGCCGTCTCCAACACCACAAGTCCCCTAGGACCTTACATCCCGCACAACAGCACCCTCGCCTGTCCCCGCGACCACGGCGGCGCCATCGACCCCGCCCCATTCAAAGACGTCAACGGGACCCTCTACGTCGTCTACAAAGTCGACGGCAACAGCGTCGGCCACGGCGGAGACTGCAACAACGGCAAGAAACCCATCGTCTCGACACCCATTATGCTGCAACAACTCAACGACGACGGCGTCACTCCCGTCGGTGACCCCGTCGAAATCCTAACTAATGAGAAAGTCGACGGACCGCTAGTCGAAGCTCCGGATATTATCCGCACTGATCGGGGCATCTACTATCTGTTCTTCTCCTCGCATTGCTATACCTCGTCAAAGTATAGTGTTAAATATGCATGGTCGACGTCGTTAAAGGGGCCGTATACGAGGGCTGAGAGGCCTCTGTTTCGAACTGGGGACTTTGGACTGAAGTCTCCTGGTGGTGCGACGGCTTCGATTGATGGGAGTAAGATTGTTTTTCATGCTTTTTGTGGGGATTATCGGTGTATGTTTGCCGCGGCGATGAATATTACGGCGAATTATACCATTTTGCCGGCGGCGCTTTGAGGGTGGCTTTGATGTATTATAGATTTGGTAGATTTGGTTATGATGTACATAATAGGATAAAAAGTTATAGACCATGTTCCATACACGAGGCAAACGTTTCAGCCATCCATCAATACAAACCTAGACTCAGTATCAACGGTCTCCATGGTATGGAATAGCATGGAACCCAATAAACAAAGTAAGGCCAGATACTATATCGACAACTCACAGCAGATCACAAAACCACACACCCCCTCCGACCAAAACAGAAAAAGCAGAAGCAGCAGACAGCCCTCAGATTAGCTCTCAGGTTCTCACCGGTTTCCAGGCAGACAATAGTAGTTGACTTATGCAAGGATGCACTTGTCAATTGCCGGATACCATGCAAATTTGGCTTTTGATTCATGAATTCGTCACTGGGCTGTCTGTTGCTTAAATTTCATTTTGATCCATCTCTTGTCCATATCATATGAGTTTGATATTCATGCCTTTTTGTTCTGTGTCATTAGCTGTATTGTATGTATGCACATTAACATGTTCATTGGGATAATTTGTAGTATCCATGTCATTAATGAATACTAGCATGTCCTATTACAGGCGCGTGGAAGTTGTTAGTAGTAAAGATAAACTGACATAAAGTATGAGCAATCTCAGTGTTAATTCGATATCAGAATAGGGGGAAATAAAGCAAGAAAGGTAAATGTGAGGGATGAGATAGCCATCAGATTGAAAACTACCGTACACATCACTCCTCATTGACCATGCTCGAACATCGTTATCTTCATGACAGAGAAACAGATGGAGCAGCAACGTGTGTAAGAGTCTCGGAGTAAAGTGCTAGATTTCTTTGTCATCATTGGCGGTGGCATGCTGGGATAGAAGCAGAGGGGATAGTGTGGCGGGCTTTTGCAAATATATCAGAAAATTTGTTAGTGCTGGAAATAAGAAGAATAATAATATCAATAGAGGAAATGTATGTGGTCAGTATAATATGAAAATGTGAGTTGAGCAAAGCAAGGCAAAGGAAGGCAAGGCTATCCCCGAACATTAGAGGAACATTTCCTGCCATGAATATAGAAGTGAAAAGGGCATGTTCAGAAAGAATTGTGCAGCTTGGTAATCTCTTAGATCTCTGTTCAGTCTCAATCATCCACGCTTGGGTCAGATGTCTTCTTCCATTCGGTCTCCCGAAGGATGAAGTCCACTGCCTGATATGAATCATTAAAGGGTGTCATGAGAAAGCTCTTTGTGTGTGGTTTATCGTCATTGAGATTAGAAAAGCGCTATCCTTAGAAGTTTATAGAAAACAGCTATGAATAGGCCAGAGTCGCGTCGAGCGGCTCATCATCTAAGATATTACACATGATGTGTTGCTTCGCGGAAGTGCGCGTGGTTTTGTGCTCAACGCGGAGGGCACGTGATCCTGGTTTATCCAGGTTGCTCTGCACCGTATGCTGAGTAAGACATGTGCATAAAATGCGCATTCACATTATCCAATCGTCTATATTGCAATATACGATTCAAAATCTATATATACCTATTACACCAAAATATCCACCAAAATATTACCCAACTAGGTAATCATGCCAAAGACGGTGAAACGGATCCAGAATCATCCACAGAATCGGCATCAGGAGGAACCCATTCCCCCTCACTCTCCCAAGTACCCGGCCTCGTAAAATCCTCATACCAAATCCCACCCAACGCGTTGACCTTAATATACCCGAACCGGAAATACTCCAGCTCACCATCCAAATGCCGCGTCCAATTGAATGACTCCAACATTCCATCATCAGACTTGAACGCCCGGAACCGTTCAACGTCGTTGACGAGCACACTAATCCCGTCTGCATCCTTGTCCACATCATTGAAATTGAACATGATGTTCTGACTCGACAGAATAGCCGGAGCACCAAAGACAGGCAGGACGCTGCCCAGCTGCGCGCCGTCCAGCAATGCCGCAGATGTCTGGAGTATGCTGTCGAAGCCCCAGCGCGCAATACCGTTGATGAACAATCCTATGAGGAGGCCTTGGTAGAGTAGACTGGGGCGTGTTTGGAGCGTTGTTCCGGGTAAGAAGAGGAGACTGAGGACGTAGTGATGGATGCGGAGGTTCATGTGCGGAACAAGCATCAGGGCAATCACGCCGCAGACCATGATTCCGTAAAGAAGAAGCATTTTTGGCATGCGGCCTTCTCTGCGGAAAGCGATGGCTTGGGTGAGGACGATGGCGACGAGGAGGCCAATGATGATGATCAAGGCGGGTATAGCGCCTGGTTGTTGTTGGATGTCATGCGGTGTGAGGCGTGATATAGGGATCTTGTCGAATGTGTCGGTGTTGAGGGCGCCGACCCAGCAGCTTCCCAGCCAGAGGACAGTCTTGTCCCAGTGTGCGGAGAGGTCTGTCAGGGTTTTGCGGACACAGAAGTAGTACATTGCAAAGCCGACGAAGGCGCAAGGCAGGAATCGTCCTAGGGCTGTGGATACCACTTCATAGTAGTCGGGGGAGTAGGGCGGGTCAGAGGACAGAGCGACCTGGAAGTAGACGATGAAGTAGATGGAGGCGTAGAATGCTGCGGGAGATGTGATGAACAGAGATAGTAACGTCGTGACGATGACTGAAAAAGTGAAGAGCGGCCAGCGTAAGTCCTGGCAGCTTGTTTCGGACGACTCTCCGCCAAAGGTAAAGGAGAGTGGAAAATATGAGGCGTATCCAATACTCTCGATCCCGTTCCTTGTCACTGACGGAAACTTGGTCCTTTCGCCCGTTCGTCGCAAGACGCCACAGCCACCTTTCTGACTGTCTATTAGACCAGCGTGTAGTGCTGCAGGACAGATGGCTGAGTCACCACGGTAGATGGCATCAGTAATATCACCATCTGCAGTTCCCCCGATAACAAGAGGACGATAATTGTACTCTTCCGGGCCTACAAAGTACGGCTCTAGCAGCATCGCATCTGCACAACTTGCGGGGCAGCGAAAGGCAAATGCCCCATCGTCAAAGGGGCGGCAGGAGTCACCATTCAGGCCGCAGTCGGTCGAATTTGGCCTGCATAGAGATGAGTTTAAGAACATCGTAGAACCACGAGCAAGCGACATACCATAGTCTAGCGTGACATGATAGCTTGACAGGCGCACCGTATCCGGAGACTTGCTGACCAGCTACAGAAGAATGCAGGATGGAGAGGAATATGACGCCCCAGGTGCATATGCAACCCAGCAATAGCCAAACTTTGGCACGGGTGCTCGGAAAATAACGCTCCACAAGGCGGCCTGGCGCCGTCTGCCAGCGCGGCAACCATGGGGTGATCTGATACCGGTGTGGGTATGGCGGGCCTTTAATCCACGCGCGGATTCCAGAAAGTGTACATGAGAATGGCTCCGGCGCTATGCGTCGGGGGTGGTGAGTTGAAGTTGGCAATAATGGTTCATTCGTGGTCTCTCGCTGGTCGGGCCGGGCGGAGTCGGAACTTTCCCGCCCAACCGTTATGAACTGACTGCTTTCGGAGTCATTCTCATTCGGATCAAAGACGGCCAATGGGTAGTCTTGGGATGTCTTTCCAAAGGAGGACGATGGAGATCTTGACCTGCTTCTCAAAGGGTGCTCCGGGCGCATTGTTGCTCCGTCGGTATGGTGAGGAAGAACCGCGGGAGAACTCAATCCAAATTCAAGAATGAACGGTTGCTTCGGAAGCTCGCCAGTTAGTCATCATGGACTGGATTAGGCAAAACCAACACATTAACTGTATAGAACCTTTCCAAGAGTATGGATTTTGAAGAGCTATACCGGTGCAACGAAAATTGGCTGAAAGCCGTCATCAAGAAATCGTCGGTGCCACTCAAGTATGCCAGGATGTCCCTCCCCGAAATCAGTGCAGCCTCGCTGGCTTCCGTTCTTCCCTATCAAGCGCAATCATTGGAGAAGCGCATATCCGGTTGCCCCTGTCAATAAAAAGAGAGAGACCTGTATAGCTGGTCAGTATTATACCTTGCCAGATGCTGGAAGCAACCGCTATTAAAAGTCATGGCAGTAGAAGTTCGCTCCTTACACTAATCTTCTCGCAGCCTTGCAACCGCCGCATTGAATGATGTATATGTATTAATCGCATCAAGTTCACCGGACATGGCTAGCCTTGTTGTTTGTTAGTTTGGTAAGATAGAGCTTCTTCATCCTATGAGAAAGGGGGCTACAGAACACTGATTGGTTCCGTCGCAGAGCCTGGCAATCACGCTTCTGCTTATTTGCTGCCTTTCTGTTGCCTCCTTTACACCATGATTTTCGGTGAATAAGCTTTTAATCGGCCCAAATAATATTTCACGGAACAATTGCGCAAATACGAACTTGCCAAATGACCGTGTTACCATAGTGGATGACCGCAGTCATTAGACACCTGACCACGGGTGGGCACGACCCAGCCTCACAGCCTCGTCTAGGATGCCTCTCGCAGCCTTGCTCTCTACACAGCTGAGATATATATGCAGTCACCGAACGTCGATATGAGCAACTCGGAGGATCTTCACTTCAAACCGACTGTAAAGCATTTGGAAGCGCTTCTTCAAGCATGACTTCTTTCCTATTGAGCGACGTGTCGACATCACCCTCTCCAGAGCCAAAATATGTCACCCAGAAGCAGTGTGTCACTCATCTCAAGCTTCTCTCAGCGTTTGCTGAACTGCGAGATGTAGTTAGCAACAATGACGGGCTTTTCGGGCTTCACGACACAGACGGACATCGAGAGGGTGATGCTCAAGACAAATACCATGCCTTGGTTAAGGAGAAGCGCTGGGCTGTATATGTCGCACGGGCTGTGAAACGATACACAAATTGGTGGTTCCGTTGTCTCCCAAGCCCGAAACCGCCTCCCAAAATGGCAGATATTCGCAGAAATACTTATGCCGATGTCGTCAAGCCTGAGAAAATAGTGCAATGGCACCAAGATATTCTTCCACCCCTAGGTGAGTGATTTCGATCTCAAACTGGCACACTGCTTGCTAAAGTAAGGCGTGGGATAGATGTGCTTATGGTGTGGCACTCGCATATGCTGAATCCACGCAAGTATCTCGAGGACTGTATCCGGTATGGCAAGATGTGTGTTTGGGGTGCAGGTTTCCCTTGGGAGCTTCTTGACCAGCAGATCAATGGCACAACTTTTGATTACACCGTAACTGGGGAAGCGTGCCGGTATTTCGAGTCTCAGGTCGGTTCTAGTTGGGACAACCTCCTTGATCCGCTCACTACCATTGTTCAATGTCCGAACTGCAGCACCGAAGTCGTCGTCAGCTGGACAGCGGGCCAAGACGTGACAGACGTCAAACACCCTTTTGACAACTGCACAGGCTTAGCTGACAAAGGCTTCCGTGCTGTCTGCCACAATTGTGATTATCTTATTGACCATGACCGGCTAAAGCTGGCCAAGTGGCGTCAGGATGTGCGGTCAGTGCGGGAAGAGAGTCGGCCTATGCCCGGGTGCTTCTACAACTTACGTGGTGTCCCATTCCCAGTGTCCATGAGCTGGAAAGAAGCAGCATTCCTATATCCAAGCCAACTTATCCGGGTTGTAGCAGACGACATCCTGGAGTTCACCGATCCCAAGACCAGTAAATGCCACAGTATCGCCGCTGTGCGCGATTATCTCAAAATAAGAGTCCAAGAACGCAGAGTCCTGCAGATGGCACACGAGTCCCATTTCTCCAAGGTTCGGCCCACTCGGGTCGAGAAGATATGCATCCGCCGGATGATCTCTCGATACTGGGATAACTCTAGCCCATTCTCCCTGGACTTGCTCGGCGCTGTCATCAGACAGGGCAAGTTTATTCAACAAATGGACCGTATCAACTGGCTTAGGTCACCGACTCTCCACGCCACCACAAACCGAATGATCAGAAAGTACAGTGTCTTCTTCGGGATCATGGCTGATAATCCCAAAGAAATGGCCGTACCGACACTACATGTGGATTTGGCATGGCACACACACCAACTTTCTCCCAGACAATATTACAACTATAGTGTGCGGTTAACCAATAGGCCAATGCAGTTCATTGACCACAATGACAAGGTTGATGAGCTAAAACTAACAAATGGATTTGAATGGACTTGCAAAACATACCGTGAGGTTACCGATGGGGAGATCTATAGCGAATGCGTCTGTTGGTTCTGCGAGGCGATCCGCTATCCCGATCTCTACAGTCACTTCCGCTCATCATTATTGTGGCTTTCCGATGCTCGCAAAGCCGTTGATGAGTTGCACAGACAGCATGATCAAGCCTCTAAGTCTGACAGTGGGCCGCATATCTCTATCCACAGTGCTGTCCGCCTTCAGAATAGTGAGGTCAACCGAATCATGAGAGAAACCAAAGCTTTGCAACTTCTAGAAGCTTACAGAAAGTCACTCAGGCGGGCTCAAAAGCATTCCCGTTCATCCAAGGCGCTTGGGTCTGCCATTGCAGCGGTCAACTCTCTTGTCTTGCCGACCAGTCCGACTACGGACACAGTTGTTTCTCAGGACGAGATAAGCATGTTGTCATTCGAAGAAGATGAGGTCAACCATGAGAATAAGCAAAAGGCCGTCGACACCATTTCGAATTTCTTCGATGGCATTGAGAAACTTGTAGATGGACTTGAACAGCTGTTCCATGACGATCCTTACTGTACGGACGGATCGCTCAGTGGGCAAGGAAATTGTATTTCAGGGACGTGCGGCTCTTCTATCGCGGCTGGGAACTGTGTCTCTTGTGGGAACGCGTCTGCTTGTGGTGCTTCTGCAGGGTGCGGTGGCGGTGGCGCTGGAGGATGTGGTGGAGGGGGCGGGGGAGGGGGAGGGAGCTCAGGATGTGGTGGTAAGTTCTTCCTTGTCTTGATATGAGTTTATCTGATGATGTATCATACAGGCGGGGGCGGTGGATGCTGATGTCCTAAACTGCGCCACAGCAGTACCTCAGCTCAATCGCCGGAGACATCTGCAGACTTGGTGCTGTATCGAGAAAGCACGAATAGATCATGACCCTCTTCGATTCGTGACGACGAAAAGGAAGGGGCGGCCAGGAACGAATCTGTGATGTTGTTACCTTGATCACCTGACACATGCATGTCTCTCCACATGATCGCTGTTTCCATAAAAGAAAATGTAGGGCAGATATTAGATAAGGGCTCAGTAAATTGTATGTAATGCAACTGTTTCAGTTCTGATATTATGATATAGTATATTGAAGTAAGTTATCCGAGTGCGCATGCTCGACATCAGATGTCTCGCTTGGCACGCAGACTCAGCTCCTGGGGTATAGTAACGAATGGACGCCTCAGTACCTCTAAAAGCAACCAGCTCAAACAGCTATAGGTGGGTATAAGCAAAGCAAAATCATGAAATCATCTCATCTCATCTCCCCAAAGCCTCCACCATATATAGAAGCAGAATCTCGAGCAAAATTAGTACTAATGTCGGCGGTAATCATGTATTAGAAGCATTAATCAACGTTTCACGTGAAAAGAGCGTTAGAGTCGGGAAGTTGCCTGGAGCAAAGCACAGGCGCGGCATTTCCAAGTCTAGATGGGGTATTCGTAGTCCATATCGAAATGGACCAACTATTTAGCGCCGAGATTTTTCCATGTTTAGACGGCAGAACGGCCGAAGAAGCGACGGCGACCACTGATGCGACGTTGTTAGCATCGAGGTCCACACATTGACGATGACTATGTGACTTACTAGGTAGGAGCAGTGCTATCCTTCCTGACACGGAAAGTGAACCAAAGACCCTGTATCACGATCGTCAGTATGCATCAATAGCCAGCAGGGGGTGTAACAAAACATACCACAAGCGCCGAAGCAAGCCAGACAATAGCCGAGATGAAACTGAACGCTTCAGCAGCCTTCCAACGACTGCAGGTATTGTTGCGGTAGAGGCCACCCCAGTGCCAGATACTGCCGCAGCTCAACTTGTGAATGGCGTTGACAAGGATACCAAATGCAGCAAACCACGCAAGGGAGATGATGACGTCAACTGCGGGAAAAGGAACGAGTCAGCAATTGCGGAAGAGTAACAAGGGGAGATGCGACAACGTACATGGCCAGGAAAAGAATCCAGAGGAAAATGGTATGAGCCATATCAGGCCAAGGAGGATCGATAACCCGGCGACGACTTCGGTGTAGATCCAGCGGGCCTCAGGCCATGCGTCACCGCTGTATTGGGCAAGGTAGTGGCCGATGATACCGGCGACAACCTATTTAAATCGATAACTATGTTAGCGTGTGAAATAGAGAGCAGAATAATTTTATTAATCATATTTGAATACATACCGCACCGCAAACAATTTGCGCGACGCGAAAGACAATGGAGATTAGGCGGGAGATAACAGGCATGTTAGCGATTAGGTGATGTGGAGTCGATGCAAATGCAGGGTCGCCAATAGTATGATGTAGTAGCTGTTGGAGTAAGCACGAAGTAGATAGCTAGCGTCACTGAAGCAGGAACGAGAAGTAAACCGGTAGAATAGCCAGCAAGAAGCGACGAGAAGAAAAAAGATGAGGTGGAGGTGTGATTTAAATAATCGAAATGACGATCAAGCTACTCAGAGGAGCCGATGATCCGCAACACGAATTTTCTTGGGCGAGGAAACACCAAGAAAGACGAGGGGGGGGAATCAATTTCCCTTGCTCATCGACTCCTTTCTGGTAATTCTAGTCTGTTCTGATCACCGGGTCTGCCAGTGACATGACATCGCTCATGAGACTACGATTGGCTAGCCAACAATCTTGCGTCCTGCCCAACGTTCAGTGCGCAACATTCTCCTCAACCAGGCTGGGTAACTGATCGACCCGCTGGCAAGAAGTGGATGGGGATAGGGTGGGAAGTTTCTACAAAGTATAAAGTAAATTTTTTCTTCTTTTCAATTCGGTGTGAAGAAACTAAATTAATTAGTGGTCCTTTTCGATCGGGTGAGAGCGTCACAATGCTACAATGGGCTGTGTTTGCGCCGAGTCCGCAGCTGTAGGTATCCAGTTATCATCCTATGGTCCAGCTTATAGGCAACCATCAAAGACGTGCCACATATAGACTCACTCAGCCACATTCTATACATTTCATCGTATAATCTGCAGAGCGACCTGCTTTAAGGCTGAACCACTCGCTTGAGAAAAATGCTGCTGGAGAATCGTACCTATTGCTATCCACTGGTCCCCATCACTAGGCTATTGTTCCTCTCCACCGCACATCCACCCGCTAACTTCAATAGCGCCCCGACTTTACCCCCTCCGGTTTAGAGGATCGTTGCCAGTCCCTTCTTTTCTCCTAGTGGGTGTGAGTGACCCATGTTTATCCCGCCCTGTGGATGGAGTACCTCGCTGGAGTCAGTCCATCCGACTGTCCATCTATCCGACCGGATGACCCAAGACTTAATAGTCTGATCGGTCACCCATGGAAGGGAAATGGAAAAAAAAAGGGGAGGGTAAAACAACTGGAAAATCAACACGCAAAAGAAACAACCAGAACCGTAAACAGTGGTAGTGGCTGTGACGTCAGGGGAGATGCGTGGCAGCCTAGAACACGTAGTTTAATGTGGCGCTGCCCGTAAAGGTTGTTGTTGTTGTACAGGAACCAGTGGGCACAACGTAGTAGAAGCCATTAATTTGCAGATACTCGGTGATTTCTCCTTACTATAAGCTGCCCTAATATTTACTAACACACCTACGTCATTTCTTCACATTCCGATCGTCTTGAGTGACAGCAGCTGGGACTCCAAGGCCTGGCCGGTAGTCGGGCCCTTCTCACCAGTGGTGGGTGTTGCCTGATCTATCTACTTGCTACTGAAGAACTTCGTAGGGTAGTCTACGAAGTACGTGTTGGCAACAAAATCTAATGACGGAGAACCTAACACTGTTCTAGGCTTCTTTCATTGGTAATATTCTCCGAATTTCACCAACAAGGGGTGATCCTATAAATCGGACAGACCCCGAAGTTCTAGAGTTTAGCGCGTGGAAACCTTAAGTTTACGGCAACCAAAAGGGGCGCAACGCCGGAGATTCTTTCCACGGGCGTTGGCTGTGTCACATGTCACAGCACGCCCTTGGACTAACTATCTAGAAAAGGACACCCCATTTGTGCGTACCCAGCTGGCACATTCCTTGATTGTGATCAATCTATCCTAGCTAAAAGCTAATAAATATATGGTAACGCTTATATACAATCTGCAAACTATACAGTTTAGTTTATCAGCTCATTGGAAACTTTCCAAAGTTCGCGCCCTCTAAGATGCACCTCATAGATCTGACAGCTCTACTAGAATCTTTTGAGGAACCATGATATCTAGATCGACTTTCTGAAAGCGTGTGCTGCCTATACCTTCTGGGATCACATGGTCTATGCTATTGCTATAGATCAGATTGATATGGCCCTGCAGGCCACCCCTATTCTGGAAGATTCCAAAAACTAAATGTGTGCAAACTGCCCCTAGATCGGCCCAGTCGCCTACCACTTCTTGAGAGGATTATGGGGATGACAACGTAATCAAGGCATTCTGAAATATCTGACAACTGCCTCGGGGTCTCTCTCGTCTTCTGCGAGCGAAGATAAAGCCAACTTTCCAACAGAACTGTCTTTAAAGGCTTGATCATGATGGACCGATGGCCGGATTGACCTGCCTGGCCCATACTTGAGGTTACTACTAGCCAGATTTCTACGGGCCCCTGCAGAATTATACTACAGGCAGTGTGACCTGAACCTGAGGCTCTCGACCCGCTTTTGGCAACAACGATCACCAGCAATGTCCATGTTGATAATTCAGCAGAATGCTCCGACAGCGTCAGTTCTGCTCCTTCTCAGTTTTCCACAAACTCGATCTTTGATGTGCATGATCAAGGTTGATAGGTGATGTCGTGTGAGAGACGGATGCCATCCTGCGGTAGACCTTTCGAGGCGGTGTATGGATCAAGGTGTGATATCCCAGAGTCCAAACCGACATGACATACGGCTGGTCCGCAAATATCTGGCTTTGAAAAAGGTGACCCTAATGTTAGCAAACATACCATCCGAATGGAGATAGCGAGCAATATCTGGACAACACTCGGACCAGGACCGCAGCTAACGCGAAGCGCAGACCGAGATCAGCAGCTATTTCATCAGAGCTCAAGTCATCAATGGCATGTGCCTGCTGATGGGAAATCTTCTGAGGGCGTCGGGCTGCCGGACATGGCGACAAAGAATGAATAGAGGGAATATGTACATGGAGGAAAATCGGTCGCGGGCTTCTGGCCGGGAGCCTTAGGATCGAGCACATACTGCCATTGACGGAAAGCATAGCCGCAAGAGGATAGAGACAAATCCCGCCGCATCCTGGCATTAGTATCCAATCGCCTCAAGCGAGCACAGCCTCCAGACTGGAAAGACTGTACGGCTGAGCTGCTAGACCGGGATTATTTGAAACCAACCAATACTGTCCATCTAATGGCCATAATGATCGTCGACGTGCACCAGTTGGTGCCTGCCAGCGCCGCATGGATCATGGTTCGGGCCTTGTCTAATCCCCACTACAAGTGGATACTTGCGGGCGATTCCCCCTCATCACATCAAAGAATCGCCTACACTAACAGGCATCCCAGCATGTTAGTGAGAGACAATTGTCGCACGAACGCGTAGTTGGCACAATGACAGAAACAGGGGTTGCCTGTCACTTTGTCTACTTATTTCCACCGTCATCCCTCGCTGCTCCCCTTCTCCAAACCCCTATCTATGTTTCTGGCATATCCTAACAATCCCAATCCAACCCCATGCCCATCAACATGTCCACTGAAAACCATAAAAGTACCTCACCATCCGGTGTCCTCCTACTAGGCAGCATCCCCCTCTCCTCAACGGAAGAAGTCTTCCACAAGATCCCCGCCGCACTACCAGACCGACTCTTCTCCATTCCCGACGGCGAAACAGGCATCCGCGACCTCTACATCCGGTGGCAAGTCGACAGCTTCCCCAAGGAAGCCATCCACCAATTCCTCGGAGGAACCGACCTACCGGCCGACCACCCCGGCTTCACCCTGAACGACATCAAGCCAACCCGATACGACACAGTCGCGCTCGAATCCTACCCAACCTTCCTCAAGCTCCGAGACCAAAAGATCATCCCCCCGGGAGTCCGCTTCCAAGTCTCACTCCCCCTACCCCTGAACTGCGTACAGGGCCACACACGCGCAGAATTCCACGCTCAACTAGACCCTCTATACGAGCAGCGCATGATCGAGTCAGTCCAATCCATCATCCAGAACATCCCTGCCCACGACCTCGCCCTGCAATGGGACGTCTGCTTCGAGGTCACAGCGCTTGAGAACGAGCGCGGCCGACTCCCAGACCCCTTCTTCAAACCTCATTTCTCGCCCGTGATGGAGGGCGTGCTAGAGCGTATTCAACGTGTCAGCGACATCGCTCTCATCCCCGCTGAAGTCCCGCTTGGATTTCACCTTTGCTACGGGGACCTGGGGCACAAGCATTTCGTCGAGCCGGAGGATCTCGGTCTTCTGGTTGAGTTGGCGAATAATATCTTCGAGCGGATTCAGCCTCGTCCGGTTGATTGGGTGCATATGCCTGTGCCTAAGGATCGGGATGATGTTGCTTACTTTGAGCCGCTGGAGCGGTTGAAGATGGGCAAAGATACCAGGTTGTATTTGGGGGTCGTGCATGCCCATGATGAGGAGGGCACTCGACGGAGAATACAGACGGCTAAGTCGGTGGTGTCTGATTTTGGTGTGGCGACTGAGTGTGGGATGGGACGGACTCCAGCTGAGGAGCTAGACAGCATCCTGGAGATTTCTAGGAATGTTTCTTCGCCGGTATGGTTATAGATTTCGTGCGGTGCGGTGTGGGGCTTTTGTTTGGGCTTTGAGGTACGTAGTGTGTATACCGTAGTAGAGCAATGAGCAATGGAAAATATCGCCTAGTTCTGTGTAGTATGTGGTGAATTATGCGATGAGCATGCTTGGACATTAGGAATCTTTCTTGTTGAAACATTTGTGTCACCCGTTGCTGAGTGGCCAGCGATTTAGCGTACTGATCTACTTGATAATATGCTGTGGTAACATTTTCGCCTGATGGCCGCTAATCATTGCCGTAGCTGACTTTCACCCCATGTAAGGGAGGGGAGCGCACAAGATCTACGTAAATACAGGGAGTGCCCACCAAAGAGCGCACAATGTCCGCTTTAATTCAGAGTCACAGCGCAGCTGTTCACATGGCTATTTTCATATTAGGCTATTGGTACATTGAAAGCATGGCGTTAGAGAACACCACGAGACAGCAAGCTGCCGTTATCAGGATATCTCAATTCGCGTCCCTCGAAAGAAAACAAGACGAAAGATTAACGAGTAAGGGAATCCAGGAGGTAAGACATTAACGAATTAGACCGGCCATTCATCTGTCGTACTACACGTGCTTCCGATCAGCAAGAAACCATTCCATGACGGTGCGGAAAACCCCCTTCGCGCCGCTCTCAACCACGTCCCCATGGCAAGGAATCAAGCGATTGAAATCCCACTTGTCAATCCTGCGGATGGACTCGGTGAAAGCCTGCCGATCTCCACTGGACAGGACATACCAGACGAATCTCTTCTGCCAAGTCGCAGGTGAAGTAGCGGACATCAATGGAGTTACCATCTTGGTGAAAACACCCGACGTGGCGCTCTCCTGAGTTCTGGAGTACTGCTCCCTCGCAGGCAGGTTGAACAAAAGATCCGCCTCGATGAGCGAGCGGGACGGGCGATGGTAGAAGACAAGTTCGCGCGAAGGGTGGCCATGGACATATTCAGTGTCGAATTCTGCGTCGAACTCTTCCGAGATCTTCTGTTTTCCATTGGCGTCCTTTCGGAAAACATGTTCGAAAGGTGCGGAATCCTTGGTTTTGGGGTTGGACTGGCGCTTTTCCCAGAGCCCTTCGGGAGCGATAATGGCAGCATCAGGGAAGGCCTCTTTCCAGGCGGTCAAGTGAATATGATGCTCCATATCCAGAGCTGCAAGGTATTTGACGTTGCCTCCGAGACCGGTGATGGTATCACGCACTTCTTGAGTCAAATTAACAGGAGAGAAGACGGCAAGGGAACCGGTTTCCATTTTGACTATATTCACCAACATTGTAAGATACCATTAGCATGACATGCGCACATTAGATTTGAATCACAATGACACCGGGAAAATGTGAGCCAGAGTAAAAAAAAAGAAAAATGGAAATGAAGTGCGAACCAAGAGTACCACGTCCACCAAACTTGAGCCGACCGAAACGCGCAAATGGCAAGCTTAAGGTAATGACGTTGGAAGTCACATTGCGGATCACCATGACATCTGAAGGATTGACGGGGAAGAGCTGGGGCGCCATGATGAATGTTGTGCGGCGGAGCAGCGAGTTGGTGAAACCAAGCTGCGGATGGGTGAAAGACCACGAGAGTCTAGTGATGTGAGAGTGTGTACAAAAGAAGATAAGGTCGCGATCGATCGGGGAGTAGCTCTGCCTGGGGAATTCACTCGGGCGTAGAGCCTATGACGTAAGGCACCCAGGGCCCGTCTCGTGTTCCCGCAACCAGCAGGAACAATCTGGTGTTACGTGCCTGGTGAATATTTCCGGAAGGCGCTAGCTACCATGATTTACTAAGTATTTACCTAACTCCAACTTGCCAGTCCTCGAGGAAGGTCGGACCATTAATTCTATTTGCATCTCCACATAAGCTGTCAACCACATGCCAATTGTCAGGGACTCAGCTTGGGTGGGGTTTGCAATTGGAGATAAAGTTGGGAGCTTGGCTGTCTTCGAACCAATGACAATTTGGCCAGCAGCACTAGTTGCCCTCCAGGGACCAGTGTTTATCCCTCTGCTGGATGCACAACCTTGGGGACAAGCTCTGCGATTCTAGACTATATGTGGACCACACTCTGTATCTAGTTCATTCAGGACACCCATACGCCGTGACAAAAACCATGCTCAAAATTCATACCAACACCGTTCACACAAAATGGGTATCACGTTATCCACAGACACATAATCAAAGCACTCCCACAGAATATAAACGATACACAACGCACTTCTCCGAACCCATTCAAGTCATCTGGAATTAGCCTTGCCAGGATTGTGCTGTATTTTGCGTCTCTTCCTCCCGATGAGGAATGATGGGGTCTTTGATGTCATAGGCTTGGATCAACTCCTGCCAAGTCTCAAAGTCGAGTGTGAAGATGGCCTGACGCTTCTTAATGCCCTTTCTCTGGGCCTCACTAGGCGCATGAGGTTTTGCCGAATCTGTTTGAGAATGGTCAATTAAATGCTCATATCATCGAGGGTACTGAGCAGGACTCACGCAAAGTGGGCAGGCCCCGGCTATCCACCGCGATCCCGACCAAGCCGTCCCGGACCAAAAAGCTAACGTAGAATAGATTTTCAACACTTTGTCCGAAAGAGTGTGGGTTGATGCAGAATTGGAACAGAGGGACACCTCCATCATCGGCCACATTGTTCCTCGCCATCACCTCTTGCACCGTATCTTCGTCGGGGTCATCTGGCAACTGCGACAATTCTGCCTCCACCACATCTTGCCCGTTGTTTTGGGTTCTAGCCAAGAGTCGATTGATGCTGGCACACATAGTCGTCAAATTCGATGTTTCTTGCCTGTCCAGGTCTTTTTCTTGCAGTTCTTGCGGTGCAACGGCCCGTGCTGGGTCGATTCGTTCACGGGCTCTTCGTACAGGTTGCTGCCGGACACGCTTCTGTACTGAAAGCGGTCCCAGTAGGAAGCCAGGAACTGACGGTCGGGCATTACTGCAGAAACAAGCAGCGCGCCCGAGCCAGTCCCAGTTCATCGCATCACCCTGATCCTCGTCACTGTCGTTGGGGTCCATCTGACTCCTTCCGATACCCGTGCGCCGCCGTTGGGTGCTGGAAGGCATCGAAACTTGGGAATCCGCAGGCGCCCGGCGCATGAAAGAGATACACTTAGAGACAAACTCATCCACATCTATCCCTGCACTAGCATCCCCCAGCACCAACTGTGCCGTCTTTTTGTATGACAGATCTGCCGCTTGAACAAGAAGCCGAGAATCGATGGTTGCGTCAGAAGTCTGCTTGACATTTTCGAAGATGTCGTTCGCTTTCTTGATGGTGTCACGCAGGCCATGGTTGCCAGCCTGTAAATATTCATTCCTAGAGTCTACCATAAACCATGTCAGACTCGGCGGCAAGATACAGAGCCTGAGTCAGCCTTACCGTTGAGGTCCCTCGTCAAATCTCTGAGGCCCTTACGAACTTGTCGCCTTTCGCGGTGGTCTTGATCCGGATCGTAAAACTGATTGGCACTATTCCGTGTCGCCTGCGACGCTACTTGAGTCTGAGTGGCTTGCACATTAGAATCTCTTGCTGATAGTCGAGCTCGCTTAGCTCTACGGGCGTGTGCCATCGTTTGCGGCTGGTTTCTTTTGCTGATCCGTGTTGCACTTGAACTATTCTCCTTGTCGGATGGCGATCCTTGCGATACAGGGTGGTTCGAAGATGTAGAGGAAAGAGAAGGTGCCATCTCTAGCCGCCGGGCAGATATTCTGCGACAACACACCGTGGGGAGGAGGGGTTGACAAAGAACACGATTGGGGCCGCCTCAGGCCGAGTGGCTAGAAGGATAGTAAGACAAAGGACAGATACAAAGAAGTTTCTGAACGAAAAAGAGGTATAAGCAGATGTGTTGCAAATCAGCATGAGCCTACGGGCTCATCGAGTCCCCGATAGCAACCCGTGATATCTTTCTCTCCGGGATATCGCTTTCTTGGTCGCCGAACACAGGCAAACCCACCGAAGCGCGCGTTGAACGCGTGCCACACGTGATCCTGGAGGACCCCGCGTCATTGCTGGGTGTTGCCCCAGGCCTCCCGCCAATCAGCCGCTGCGGCTCCATTGGGTCTCCGGCCGGAGCTTCCCATCCAATGTCACCCGCCGCTCACTTCCCCGGCAACCCAGTCCCGAGTCCTCATTTCATACTTGCAATGAAGGGCGTGTGTTGCATATACTGTGGACACAAATGGCCCTGAGCTAACGATGGAGGCCTTTACCTTTACCGTTTCCACTCAGGTGGACTTCCCAATTCATGTGAAGATGTATGTGTGCCTTGATTTCTGTTGGCTCAACAACAATCGAGCAAGTTGGCTAACTTTGGATGGATATAGTGGCTCGTTGGAAGGGAAGCAGAAACAAGCGCCTTTTTCCCTCCTTCTTAAGCACCCAGAATTGCGCCACATCGGTTCCGCGCAGAATCCCGTCTCCGACCTCTTCGTGACCATCCAACTATGGTCAGATTCCAAAGCCTTGGGAGTGCCTTTGCAGACCTCATATAAGGCCTTCAAGTCCGCTCGAGCCTGGAATGAATGGCTGCAGCTGCCAATATCAATAAAGGATGCTCCCCTCAAAAGTCAACTGGCCATTACCGTTTGGGATCTATCCCCGTTTGGCGGCGAAGGAGTGCTCGGGCACTATGTGCCTTTTGGCGGAACGACTATACCGTTATTTGATGACGAAGGAAAACTGAAGATGGGCAGGCAGAAATGCAAGATATATCGTCACCGAGCTGCGGACGGCTTCTCCTCAACGACAACGCCGTCAACACCGCCTCCGAAACGTCGGAAGAACAACGCCCCAGATCCGCTAGGCCCATCGGAAGAGGAGATGGAGCTAGAACGCATCGAAGTTTTGATCAAGAAGCATGAGATGGGGGAAATACCACGCATTGACTGGATGGACCAACTGGTCTTTCGCCAGCTGGAAAGGCTCAAACTCAATGCGGAGGAAGCTGCAAGGAAACGGGCTGTACGTCTGAAGGCTACGAAACAGAAGCGCTCGGAGCATGGCGGGGATGAGGACGACTCAGATGATGACGAAGTGGACGATGAGAATTTCATCCTCTACGTTGAGTTTCCGCGCTTTGATCACCCCATCGTCTGGTCCGATCATGAGTATCCAGCCCCTCCAATGTCGTCCTACTCCCAAGGTGCGCCTGCAAGTGCAAATCCCACCCTAAAGCCCGTACCGGAAGTTCGCTTTGGTCCGGGAATAGAGGGCGCGGATGGTGGAGGTGTCATCAGAATATACGACCCTGAAGTTGGTCAAACCGGTAATCCATGTGAAGACAAGCATCGGAGACTGATCCGTAGCCATCGGACGGGCATCATGGATCGTGATTTGAAACCAAACCCCAAGATTCGCGATGAACTCAACGTAATCCTGTCATACGAGCCCACGCAGGATCTCACCGCCGAGGAGAAAGACCTCATTTGGCGATTCCGATACTTCCTAACCCGTGAGAAGAGAGCGCTCACTAAGTTTGTCAAGTCTGTCAACTGGAGGGATGTTGGTGAAGCGCATCAAGCTGTCGAGATACTGCCCAAGTGGACCGAAATCGATGTAGACGATGCTCTTGAGTTGCTTGGACCGACTTTCGATAATCCTGCAGTTCGTTCATATGCAGTCGAAAGACTACGCAAGGCTGATGATGAAGAGCTACTTCTTTACCTGCTACAACTTGTACAAGCTCTGAAATATGAAGAACACTCTCACGGTGATGTTGACGACGCCGCCCACGACTCGTCTTTGGCCAACTTCCTTATAGCCCGCGCTGCGAACAATTTCAAATTGGGCAACTACCTACACTGGTACCTTATGGTTGAATGCGACGATGCAGGGCCAGGAACATTATCAGCACAACGTAGACTCTTCGCACGGGTGGAATACTACTTCATGGCAGAGCTGGAGAAAGTCCACCCGGAGCATCGCAAGACCCTCCTGCGCCAAGGTGAACTGGTCACTGTACTCACAAAGATCGCCAAAGACGTTCGGTTCTCCCGCGAGAACCGGGTACTCAAGATTGAACGACTGAAGCAGTGTCTCAAGGATCCAAAAAACGACATGCTACACATTGACCCTCCACTACCACTGCCCCTGGACCCGGAAATCCAGGTCACCGGGTGCTACCCAGACGAAGCAAACGTCTTCAAATCCTCCCTCTCCCCTCTCCAAGTCATGTTCAAGACCTCCGACGGACGAAAGTTCCCCATCCTCTTCAAAATTGGCGACGACCTCCGCCAAGACCAACTTGTCATCCAAATCATCATCCTAATGGACCGACTCCTCCAAAAGGAGAACCTCGACCTCAAACTCACCCCCTACCGCATCCTAGCCACCAACTCCACCGCCGGCGCCGTCCAATTCATCCCCTCGGCCTCCCTCTCCGCCATCTCCGCCAAATACAAATCCGTCCTCGCCTACCTCAAAGTTAACAACCCAGACGACAGCGAACCCCTCGGCGTCCGCAAAGAAACAATGGACACCTATATCAAATCCTGCGCCGGCTACTGCGTAATCACCTACCTCCTCGGCGTCGGCGACCGCCACCTCGAGAATCTCCTCCTCGCCCCCGACGGCCACTTCTTCCACGCCGACTTCGGCTTCATCCTTGGCCGAGACCCCAAGCCGTTCGCACCCATGATGAAACTCTGCAAGGAAATGGTCGAGGGCATGGGCGGGACTACCTCGCCCTTGTATCTTCAGTTCAAGCAGTATTGTTTCACAGCATATACCACGCTGCGCAAATCGGCGAATCTCATCCTTAACCTGTTCAGTCTGATGGTCGATGCGAATATTCCTGATATTCGTGTCGAGCCTGATAAGGCTGTTTTGAAGGTAAAGGAGAGATTTCATCTGGAGATGTCGGAGGAAGAGGCTATTCGACATTTTGAGCAGCTTATTAGTGATAGTGTTAATGCTATCTTTGGGGTTGTGATTGATCGGTTGCATGAGTTTGTGCAGGGGTGGAGGGCTTAGGTGGCTGGCGTGTTTAGTAGTTTACTAGCTCATTCTGCTGTTTCGTTGAAGGGCGGGGGAGTTTATGGCGCATACCACCGATTGAATGGTTCACTGATGAATTGATTGATACCCTGCCTTTGAAGCGGTGGCCTTGTCTATAATAATGATAATATATTGATAGATCTATAGACATTTCCCGTCCCTCATTGTATCTGTACTTTTATGACCAGCTTTCCATCTCATCGTGATCCTCCTTCAAACCACAATGTAATGATCACTTCTCCTCATGATGTCGTGGCGGACCTCCAGCCTCCTCATCATTACGGCCCCAAATCCCCAACTCAACCCACTCATTCCCAGTCCCATAATCACCCCGTCTATCTCCGAGATCACCTCCCCCCAAGTCAACTCCCTGGCTTATCCGCATATCCTCAGTCACGGCAGTATCAGAACCAGACGCATCATGCGAAGTAAAAACCCCTCCCGTCTGTTCAAGTTCACTGCGCAATTTCGCCTCGGCGTCTTCGTCATCTTCTGGTGTCCCCTCTCTACATGCCCATGCGTCTACGAACCGCAGGACCTCGCGGGGCCACCAGCGCTTCATGACGAGAAGACGGAAGGGGACAAGTAGGACGATGAGCACGGGGAAGGCGGGTGCGCCACGGGTGAGGGTGAGGATGAAGATGGCTACGGTTATGATAATTTGGAGAATGGTGTAGAGGTGGATGGGGATGTATGATGGTGTTGGGGGTTCTTCTTCGGGGGTGGTTGGTTGTTGCTGTTGTTGTGGGGCAAGGGATAGTGGGAGGGGAGGGAGCTCGGAGGGTGGTGTGAGGAGGTAGAAGGTTCGGTAGAGGATTGGACTGGTGTTGTTAGTGGGGTTGATTCTTTGTTAGTGTGGTACGGATGGTGGACGGCTTACTTTACTGATAGGCTCTGCTCGCCCATGAACATGAATAGTCCTGCTAGGACGCTTGTTGGGGTCAATCCGAGCACTTTCATGAAGGGCGGGCTGACGAAGAGGAGGATGACGGCTGAGTGGAGGAATGCTGACCAGCGCTGTTCGTAGACGCGCTTCACTTCGTATGTTTCGGTCTTCTCTTCTCCGTCGACTGTGATTGTGCGCTGCTCCTTTTCTGTGTGCATCAGGGATTCGGAGTGGAGGGGAGCTTGGGGGAGGAGTCCGTTGGCAGGGGGGATTCCTAGAATGCCGCATAGTGCTGTTGTGGTGCCGAGGAGGACTATGTCCCAAGCAAAACCTCCTGGTTTCCTGGTGCCGTAGCGATCGATGGTGCAGATGATTGAGCTAACTTCGTGATCGAAGAAAAAGAGCACGGTGATGATGATTCCGGGAAGGATAGCGGCGAACACCCAGGATACAGGGAGATGCCAAAACTCGACGAGGAATCTATCACGACTGGGAGATGTAGGTTTGAATGAGGTGCTGACTGGAAGTGTCATCTTGTCCAGATGGGCTAGTTCTCCAACGTGGGGAAGCCCGATGAAGATGATGATGGAAATCGCAGCAGCGTATTCGGTTAAACCCATCCGGATATATCGATGGAACAGGGGGCGCCAGCTCTCAGCCGTGGATAGGAATATTGCGAGCAGCATCGTGCCAACAGCTCCTATGATAGCGTAGAGGAACGCTGCAAAGGATAGGCTCTCGTGGGCTCTTTCAAGCTCTTGTATAGCTTTATGGAAGTAGATAATGCTGTTGAGAAGCGAGAAGATCTCAGTTGCAAAAGTGGTAACATAGCGCATTGTCCAATCGTGAGCGTTAACTATAGCCAGGACGTAGTGGAGCCAAGCAGAATGGATCAGAGACCAGGCCATAAACGGCAAGAAGGGGATCTATGGATAATCATCAGCCACTGCTGGAACATCCTTCTTGCTCGAGATCTAACCTTGAAGACATCCTCGCATAACGAATAGATGTTCTCAGCAAGAACTGAGAAAGGACCAGTAACACCAAGGATGGTAAGTGGCTGGATTGAGAATCTGAAATGTTGTCAGTCAATGTTGCTTGGTTCCCGATGCTAACAAGCCCTACAGTGAGAAGATGATGCCGCATAGGCCTGTACTGAACACAACCTCAATAGTTCCCCAATTCTGCCCAGTCAGAACATAGAGGTCACTGGCAAAGGTGATACCCGGCAGCAGGTTCGTAAAGAAGACATAGACCGCACTGGCAAAGATCAATTGATTGAAAACAGTCCAGTCGGATACGTATCTGCGGCGCAAGTTCAGAATGTCCTGCTTTATCAAACGAAAAGGCCGTAACGGGCCCCCTGACGACACAGAACCCCGTAGCACCCGGATGGCTCTGGGCGTATGCTTGGAAGGAGTGATGATGGAATGTGCATCTTCATCTTCTTCATCATCGTCCCGGTCAACTTCCTGATTGCGTTGGACATCGCCACGTCTCGGAGACCTCCTTTGCCTACGGGGTCTACGCCGGAGAGAGGAGCTCCGCGTGGAGGGTGGTCGGAAGGCAGATATCAACGGCATTGTTCAGTCATGGTAAAGAGGAGCCTGGCAATGGTGATCTGGAGGGGTTGAAAGTTGGTCTGGCGGGGAACCAGCGATGCCCGCCTTGGCCCTCATGACGTATCATATCCCGATAAGAGGCTCACGGCATCCTCTCCGAACCGCACGGGTGAAGCCGCCCAAGAGCAGGCTAATTGATCATTTCAACTGGGATATTCAGTGTACCGCGATTATCTGAAGTGAATCACCAAGCATGATAAAAGATAAGAAAACACCATTTCATATAGGAGTCACTCTACAGCAGTGAATCCCACCCCTTGTGGGTGCTGCAATATAGCCAAGACCGCCTGGCTCAACAGCCCATCAGAAAGTATTCATCAAAATCAAAGGGTATGTTTTCAAATCATAAAGCAATGTCTACAGGGGTTCCTTTGGGCATTCTAGTAGTTGTCGTCTGTGAGTATGTAGATAGACAGAGGCCGCAGTCCATCGGTACATAACAGCGATCCGCCTTCTTCACCGCCTTTATCAGCCGACAGAATCTCTCCCGCGGAGGAATTTCCTCGCCTCCAATTCCAAGGCAATGCCCTCCATACGGAAACAAGTTTCGCACAGCTCCTTGATGATGCCAGGTGGATAGGAGCTCAAGTCGCTAAAGACACCTTAAACACACAACAACTTTATGGACCGATGACAATGGCAGCCAAGTTCATTCCGCGTCAGGTTTTCCCCAACTATGGGTCCATCCCGAGGTCCTATTTCCTGGGTCACCACAGGGCCGGGCTGAAGAAGATGCAGAACATGCTTTCTTCTATCGATTATGTAGTCGAGTGTCGCGATTACAGGGTCCCCGTTACCTCTATCAACCCTATGTTTGAAGAAGCACTGGGAAAGACACGACGGTTGACCGTCTATACAAAGCGGGATCTGGGTGCTGCATCGGGATCGAATGCGCAGAAATTGGTGAGTAGAATGTCTCAAGTCGAAGGAAATGCTATGAAACAAGAGCGCTAATGTATTCTTGGCACTTTTAGGCGGAGAAGACCATTCGAACCTTCAATAAGAACGGCGCTACATTCTTCGTGAGCTCGTCTTCTCGCGCAGATGTAGGCACAATCTTAAAACACTTGCGGGACGATGCAGAAGGACCAGACAAGCTTGTTGGATGCCGGGTGATGATTGTTGGTATGCCTAATGTGGGCAAGTCGACTCTCATCAATCACCTGCGTAATCAGGGTGTGGGCAAGGCCAAGGCGGTGCGGACCGGTGGCCAGCCAGGTATCACAAGGAAGATCGGGACGCCCGTTAAGATCATCGAAAGAGAAGGTGGCTCCCATGTCTACGTGTTGGACACCCCAGGTGTATTCATGCCATACGTGCCGGATGCAGAGAACATGCTTAAACTAGCTCTGTGTGGCTGTGTGAAGGATTCGGTTATCTCCCCGGTCACGCTAGCCGACTACCTATTATATCACATCAACCTGAATGACGCCGAGGTATATAAGCGATGGTCTGAGCCAACAAACGAGATCGTACCTCTATTGAACAACTTTGCCCGACATGCTGGTCTTCTGGCCAAGGGCGGTATTCCAAACACCGACCTGGCGGCACTGCACTTCATCCAGAAGTGGCGTGCCGGCGACCTGGGCAGATTTATGCTTGATGACCTAAAGGAGGAAGAACGCCGTCTGCAAGAAGGCGGAGAGCGAGAGATACCCACCAGCTATACCCAGGCCTTGAAGGCCGAGAAGCTGGGCAGAAAGCAACCCAAGCTGTAAATAAATAAAGAATCATGTAACATAGATATTTCTCCCATCCATTGTACAAAAGAACGAATCATGTTGGTATCATCAATGAGCTTTTGCCTCCCCTCAGATGCATAGTAGACTTGTTAGAACCGCAGAACGACGTAGGAGAGAGACAAGAATGAGACGAGAAATCATCGTAAACCCTGAACGCCCATGATAGAGACGAAAAAAAGAAAAACAAGTAAAAAGTGAGAAGAAAGCTCGAGTCAGCGCATAGCGCAACAACACGAGGACAAACGCCCCAACAACCGCACAACCTCATGAGATCTTATCCAACAACCTCCTCCTCCGTCGATCAACCAACTCCTCCTGAACCTCATCAAGTGTAGGCAACCTCCACTCAACCCCATCGCCAGCATCACCAGGCAACGGCTCCCACCCATCCTCAACATCCTCATCCTTCCTGCGCAATCTCTCAACAGCCTCCTTCTCCTTCTGCCTCTCATACGCCAGAAGCGTGCCATCCTCCTCATCCAACCCATACCCAAAGTAATTAGCATCGACCTTTTTCGTCGCAATCTCACCACCTCTCCCCTTCCCACCTTCTTCATCATCCTCCTCAGCCGGCCTCCTCCCGCGTCTCGCCGCCGCCTCAAACATCTCCTTCACACCGGGCAACTCTCTCGCTCGTCCAAAATACCGATACCCCTTCCCACCACCCGGTATTTCCCTCCCATCATCATCAAATACCCGTCCGGAGCCTCGCATATAGTTCGGCCCGCCTAGGTTTCGAATCTGCATCTCCCACGTCCACTTCTCCTTCATAAGCTTGTTGATCTCATCGTTCAGATCGCGGATCTGGTAATCGCTTAGACTGAGCTCCTGGATCCGGGAAACTTTGCGTGAGATTTCCTTCAGCACTTGGCCGCGCCATTTCTCGCACATCGGGATCGAGTCAACGGTCGTGATGGCTTTCGGGCGGCGCGTGCGCCCAATGTCGATGATTCCGAGATCCGCGGCTTGTTGGGCCCGGAAACGGAAGAGCATCGATTGGGCTTTTTCGCTGTTACGCGCCTGGTCATTTTGTTAGTTTGGGGGGTGGGTTCTGGTTGAGCTTGACGTTGGGGTGTGGTTGAAGGCGAAGGGAGAAGGCGAGGAGGATTTTTGGGTATCGAGTTGAACAAGATTCGAGGGAACGGTTTGTTGCTGGTTTTGAAGGGGCGATTTGAAAGGGGTTGAGTTGGTGATGAGGGCTTACCATTGTGAAGAGCGGCGCGGGGGATCCCCGTGGCTGATGGAGCTTGGTGGTTGAGAGGATTGAAGTGAAGAATGAGAGACTGGAACGCTGGCTCTCGCGCTCTCTCTTGATCCAAGCTCGGGTGGGTTCGTCCGCCCGTTGACAAGCGAGCGCTAACAGATGCAGCCGCGCGGCTATGGCACCCGTGGTTCTTGGCTGTCAGTCTACCGAGTTTATTGTCTCCCTTGCTGCCAATAATGCAGTGCAATGTTGTTTTGAGTTGTGGTGGCTTACGGCTCACATGGGAAGCTAATTCTGATTTTCTGATCATGTCAGATAGCAGTTGATCAGAAAGGCAAGCAATATTAAGAAATTTGGTTCTGTTAAGCACGTTTTCTGGTACTAGTGTCTATTGTATATTTATGAATCGCTTCAGCAATGATGGAATCGAGGTATAATTGGTGAACAACCACATAAAACAATAACAGAGACTAGAATGCACACGGCTATCCGTTGCATATCATCAAGATGCATCATGAAGCATTAAAACAGATCATATAGCATAGTACACATCAAAATCATTCAAAAGCATAATCCAAGCGCCGCCTTCCGTCAACACTCCGTGGCCATGCAGGGCTGCCATCAAGTCATAGTCGTAATTGGTCGCTCAGGCCCTAAATGAATGTTTAGCGCCTGAGTGTAGTTAGAGCAATGTGCTCAGCAGGATCAACCTGCTAGGTCGTCATAGTCTTACAAGAAGCCTTTGGTGTTGCTAGGCATCCGCTGCGGTATATCGCCTGCTCCATACACGCTGCTCCCTCTCCTGCTTCCGGCGTCACTGAAAGCGCCGACGTGGCTACGTCCGAGGACGCTGCCCCTCTCAACACGGAGCGCTCGCCATCCCTCTAGTTCACGCTCCAACCTGAGAGACTTCTCCCGCTCTTCCCGGAGTTCTCGCTCTGCTCGGCGCACTTGCAGCTGCGTCTCTGAGTCGGCATGCTGAAGCTCCTCAATGTTTCGAAGAAGCCGCTCGATCTTGTCGCGGGCTTTGCTAACGTCGTCATTCAGCTGGGAGTTCATCTTATCACGGCGCTCAATCTGGGATTGCAGGTCTTTGACCGTGCGGTCGACGTTCCGCAACGAACGCTGCTCAGAACTGTGCTTCGCTTCCTGGTCTTCAAGATGGGTCTCCAGCTATTTTCAATGTAGTTAGTATTTTGCAGGGCATTAGATTCATCATTTTCTTGGGGTAACTTACTTCCTTGATTCTCTTGTGTAAGAACCGGACGTCCTGGCTTCCTGATGAGTAGCTCTTGGTCTCCAGATCCACGCAACGAAGTTGAGACTCCTTCAGCTGCTTCTCGAGAGCCGCCTTGTCCTTGAAGAGCTGGGCATTTGTTTCTCTCTCAGCAGTAACTTCCTTCTGCATCTCCGTCGCCAGTGCTTCTGCCCGCCTCATCTTACCGACTGCAGCTGCGGAAACATCTTCCTGTTGAGCAAGCTTGGACTTCAGTTCCAACAACTCACGGTCCATGCTGGCAGCATTGCGCATGGATGGACTCTCGCCCTTGGCTAGGTCCTCCAATCTTTCGCCTGCTTCAGCTAACCGGGTTTCCAGCATCTTCTTCTCCTTCAGCAGCATGTCACGCTCCGCGGTCACATCGTCGACGGAGGTGCGAAGAGTTCTCACCTGCGACAGGAGGGAGACAACCCTGCTCTGAGCTTCGTTATGAGCATTTACTGCCTCGTCGCGAGATGTCGTCACGTCTTGAAGCATAATGTCCATTCGAGCCTTCTCCTTAGCCCAAGTAGAACTGTTCAGGACTTCATTGTCCCACTTGCTCCGCAGGTCTTCAAGTTCTTCACGGAGACGTGAGTTCTCACCGCGAACGTTAAGAACCTTTTCACGCTCCATCTCCAACTCGTTGTTGAGTGTTGTGAACTCGCGCTGATACTTCTGCCTTGTCTGTTCCATCGATGTCTCCTTGTCTTCAATATCAATGGCACGTTGGTTTCTATAGTCTTCAAGCTCATTCTGGAGGCGCTGTTTGGCCTGGAGGGCGCCTTGGAGCTCAGCTGCTTGATCTTCCATCCTGGCCTCAAGCGACTGGGTTTGGCGTTGCAAGTCTTCAACCAGGGCATCCATTTGTTTGCGCTCAGACATTATCTGGGCACAGGTATCCTCGGCCTCCTGGGCCTGAGATTTGGCGAATTGCTCTGCTCTGGTAGCCTTCAGAACTGCAATCTCAGCTTGTTCCAATTTGCTGAAATACTCATCGGCACGGGTCTTGTACAAGCTCATACTGGAAGCTAGATCGGCTGACTTCGACGTCTCCGCATCAAGACGAATCTGAAGGTCAGCAAACTCCTGGAGAAGCTGATCTCGGCTAGCAGCATCCTGGTCCCTTGCAACCTGCAGCTCCTGGAACTCGGAACGAGCGTCACGGAGTTCTACTTCCAGCGTAGCCTTAGCTCTCTTAAGCTTCTCGAACTGAGCTTTGGCGTCGCTGAATTCTGCAATGGCTTCGTTATGCACCTTGAGCAAAGACCTTCTGGACTGCTCCTGCGAGTTAATCAGGTCGTACAGTTCTTCATGCGACTTGGCCTGGACGTCCCGTAGTGAGAGATCGCCTGACCGAATGTTCTTCTCCAAAGCGGAAACCTTCTTTGAGGAGTCATCGAGCTGCTCGTGCAGACGTCCGTTCTCACGCTCAAGCAGCTGCATGCGTCGCAGAGATGGGCTTTCTTCCTGCCACATGTCTCGACCAGGTGCCGCTTGAGAGAGCTGGTTCTGGAGATGCTTGTTCTGCATCTCGCTCATTTGAAGCTTGTTCTGGAGCTCCTCAATCTCGGTCGCCAGATCCATCCGCTTTTGGTAGCCGACTGTGTCCACGGTCCTGTCGGAACGAGCAGAGTCATTGGCCGTTTCGTTGAAGTTAAGTCTGCGGTTCGGCGTTGTAGGAGTGCCGAACTTCTTTGCCAGAACATTGTCGGAGTTCTTTCTGAGATGGGTTGGGGTCCGGGGGCTAGCCACCTGGTTCTGGTCGATTTCCTCCAGCAAGGCGCGTTTAGATGAGGCGTAACGTGCATCCAGCTCCTTCATCTCATCCCCATGCCGACGGCGCATTTCCGCCAGTTGGGCCTCAGCTCGACTATACTTCTCCTCGGTGACTTGCAATCTACTCTGTGTCGTCTGCAGCAGTTGTGCCAGATCAACCTTCTTAGCCAGACTAGGCTGAACCTTCTCCCAGGATTCCGAGTCATCAGACTCGGGCTCCACTACCTTGTGCAGCAACATTAATTGCCGGTGTAGATCATCGATCTCCTTGTTTGCCGTATCCAGAGAGCCTTGAAGCTTGCGCGTATTCGCTTGTGCCTGGGTTCGGAGCTGTCTTTCGGTCTCAAGGTTCCTGTTTGCCTCCGCCAACTGAATGTTGGCAGTGGAAGCAGCCTTTTCCGCATTCCTACTGGCCTTATGTTCCCTAGCAACCTCATGGTTGAGGTCCTCCAAGCTCAAAGAGAGCTTCTCTTTCTGCTTCTCAAGAGAAGTGATGCTGACTTGAAGGTCGCCAAGCTGACGGCTTATCTTCTTGTTGTCTTCTTCGAGCTTCGTCTTCTCTTTCTGAAGAGCAGTTATGCGTAGGCGCGAGTTGTCGCTGGCCCTGGAAGTCGATCGGGCTATGTCGAGATTCTTTTGTTGGATCTTTGTGAGAAGAGCCCGGTTATCATTCTCCGATGCTGTAAGTCTACCCTTGAGCGTCACCAGTTCCCTCTCCAGGCGTTCCTTGTGCTGATCATGGCGAATGCGGAAATTATCTGATTCAGCGATAGCGTGGGTCAATTCTTGGATTCTGGTGGAAAGACGTGACCTTTCAGCTTCTACCTCCTCTAGCTGACGTGCCTTGTCGTCCAAATCTTTCCGCACACTCTCAAGACGCTCGTTGGCCTGCTTCATGATGTTGCGTTCGATGTCGGCCTCTGCGTTTAATCGTGCATCTTCGACCTTCGTGAAGCGGTCCCGCAGCTGAATCAACTCATTTTGGAGTTCCTTGCGTGACTGCTCAGCAGCAACGCGCGCTTCAGTGGCACGACGAAGCGTGTCCTGCTGGATGTACATCTCCTTTTCGATGATAATCTTTGATTCATTCAAGGAAGTGTATTTGTCCTTGAGCTCGGCAAGATTATGCTCGGCAAGCATTTGCACATCGTCACGCGATTGACGCTCCCGGCTCAGATCTGCTTGTGCCTTGAATAGTTGATTCTTCAGTTCCTGGATTTGCTGCTCGAGAAGCTTTCGGCTTTCGCCAGCCTCGGCATCCTCCGAGATCTTTGCCTCCAGGAGCTTCTTGACATCGGCGGCCTCCCGCTCAAGCTGAACCTTCTCTGACTTCATCGCGTCCACCTCGGCTTGCAGTTCTCGCAGGCGTTCCTGCATGCTGCCATGTCGCGTGGTAAGAGAAATCTTCTCCGACTCTAGGTATCGCTTCTCCTCTTCATGCTTCTTAGCATCATTTCGCAGGACAGCCATTTCGCTTTCCTTCCGCCTAAGCATCTCTTCATAGCCTGTGGATGTCGAGGAGAGGTCGGTGATCTGTTGTCTTATTACACGGTTTTCTTCAATGAGTTCTTTGATGTGCTTCTTGGACTGATCCAGGTCTCTCGAGGTCTGGGAGAGCTTAACTTCAAGATCTTGATCGGTCTTCAACAGCTTGGTCTCTAGATCTTGCAGTTTGCGCTCCTTCAAGCTGAGGTGACTCTGCAGCATCTTCATCTCTTGGCCCAGGTCCTTAATCTTGGCATCTTTCTCGACAGCAGAGTTTTCGGCCTCGGCAAGCTTCTTCTCGAGTTCCTCCAGACGTGCCTGCATCTCATGCTTTTCGTTCTCAAAGCGCTGGATGATCTCTCCTGCTTGTTCCAGTTGAGTTATCCGGAGCTCAAGCTCGTCATCCGTTCTTTTCTTGGCAGCTATTAGGTCGTCTAGTTGGTCTTCAAGGTTCTCCTGGTCTGCGATAGCACCGGCCAACTTCTCACTAAGTTCAACTTCTCGGACTTGGAGCCTCTTGAATATTTCCTCCTTGTCAAGAGCCAAGGCACGCTCACTCTCCAACGTTTGCTGGATCTTCTGTATCTCAATCTCTGTACGACGCCTCTCTTCCTCTAACTTCTGACGATCGGCTATATCCTGGTTCATCTTCGCTTCCAGGGATTTAATCTTCTCGTCCCGTCTTTTAACTTCATTGGCAGTGCGAGTTTCTCCGAGAAGAGGTCTCATCCTTGTATACAATCTCCACCATGGGTTCGCTTTCAATTGGAGGTAAGTCTTGAAGTTGTCCTGAATGATCCGTGTCGCTTCCGCCCGATACAAGCGTTTGTTGGAGATACGTCGCTGGACGAAACCCCTTGCCACGGATTGGAACCTGGTCATGATGGTGCGAATAAGCTGGTCTCGTTTCTCTTCCAACTCGGCCAGGACACCGGCCCTGAAGAATACCTTCGTACGACCGACTCGATACCAAGCAGGGTCCAGCCCGAGCTTTTGCAACATAACATGAGCGGCATTTCGGCCGTCGAGGTATCCCTTGGGCATGGCAGGGCAAAGAACTTCATAGCGTTGACGGAATTCCGAAAATGACAGCCGATTAGGGAACCCTGTGCGTGCAATTCGAATTCCTTCGAGTACACCGTTGCAACGTAGTTGATCTAGGACCAGGGGTGCATTGAACATCTTCGGGCGTTTTTTGTGGTTTGGTATAATACAGCGCACAAAGTGTGGATGCGTTGAGTTCAGCTGATTCATGAGGCTAGATAGTTGTTCCTTATGTCTCTGCGCAACGGTGCGGAAAAGACCCTTCTTCACGCGACTCTTTGGGTAGTCGCTGTCATCGTCGGCGTCGCCGCAGTCGGAGAACAGAGTCGCGACATGCTTTTCACCTGATCTGGCAAGGAGTCGCGTTATGTTATCGTTCAGCGGGTCCTTGTTCTTCTCGAGCCAGCCCTCTGTGCCATACTCTACCTCAGCAGCGTAGTGTGTCAGAACGAATCCCTGGCTTAGGCGAGAAGCACGATACTTCGGTGATTTCCGATCCCAAAGAGAGTGCAGCTTTTCAGTAAATGATTTGTCCGTAGCCTTCGGCATAACAGAGTCTTCATCTAGACAAGAAAAGATACCAATAGGGTTGGTCAACTCGATTAGATCAATTGTTGGCTGCAAGTCCTTTCCGAAGTCGATGAATTGCCACTCAATTTGCTCCCGTGCATATTCTTCTTGCTCCAAGACAAACATATGGTGGTTGAAGAATTGTTGCAATTTCTCGTTCGTATAGTTGATGCACAACTGTTCGAAGCTATTGTTCTTGAAAATTTCGAAACCGGCAATATCGAGGACTCCAATAAAGAAGCTGTCATCGCCAGCGACAGTGCTTCGATCCAACTGGTTGTTGATCCTGTCGACAAGATTGCTGAATCCTCGTTCATAGATTCCCTTGGCGAGAGCATCTAGCGCTAGTCGAACCTGTTCTGGCGTTTGAACCTTTTCCACCCACTCGCGGCCAGCTTTGACCTTGGGATGCAACAGTCCCTTGACGAACAGGTCAGGTTCTATACCTAGCAAGTGGCAAGCTCTCTCTACACTATTCAAGGAGTCCGGACCAAGTGCAGCTTGATCAGCTCGTAGGCTCTCCTTGACGATAGTGACATTTCCGAGATGAAGGACTGCTGCGATAGTGCGCAAGATACACATCTGGTCTTCTTCAGAGAAGTCCATGACGTGGAAAGCCTCAATCAACATTTTCCATTCGTCCTCATCAGAGACCCCGGCAATGGTGTCGTTACCATCACGAGTGTAGGCAAAATCTTCAATCTGTAAATCGGACAATAGGAGAGCCTCTCTAAGCTTTCGGTCTGCTCCTCGTAACAACTGATAGAAGATATGGTAGTTTCTCTCATGCGAATTCGGTTTCACAACACGAGACTTCTCCAGTAGATACCAATCAATCGAAGCACCCGATATTTGGCCAGCACGGGTGAACTCGATACGGATGAACTTGCCGAAGCGAGAAGAGTTGTTGTTCCTGACGGTCTGGGCATTTCCAAACGCCTCCAGAATGGGGTTTGCTCTCAGGATTTGTTGCGATAGGGCGGACAACTGCTTCGTTCCAGATCGAGCGTAAGGGGTATCGGTTGTCGCAACAGCTGCAAGGTATTGTATAACCTTCTTGGTGTTCTCGGTTTTACCTGCACCTGACTCTCCTCTTCACAGTTGCATTAGTGTCTTGGGTTCGTAGCCAGCCTTTCAGTAGACTTACGTCACAAGAATGCTCTGATTCTCTCCTTCTTCGACCAGGTTTCGAAAAGCCTCATCAGCCATAGCAAAGATGTGGGGACGGCTTTCTTCTCTGTTACGACCCTTGTACATCTTCACATACTCGTTTGTGTATATTGGCAATGGGCAATATGGGTTCACAGTAACGAGGAAGAGTCCCGAGTAAGTCTGTGCCCGACAAGAATTAGCTCTGAAAGCTATAACTTTGTCGGCATATCAGTATAACTCACGTAGATAAGATCGGCTTGATATCGAGTGTGCAGATTGTGAACCACTGAGGCTTCATTCAGATGTGTGAGTTCAGCCATATCATCTGCTTTATCAAACTTTGCCGGGTTCACTTTGTCGACCTGGTCAGCGTCGACCTCCCTTTGCTGTGTTTATCTGTAAGCTCCTCTAGCTCAGTCTTCTGCGCCATTGGGTGATTATACCTCTCCATTGTCGGTCTGGACTAGCATCCGGCCACCTTCTTGCTCTTCGAGAACAAGCCCACGCACGAATGCTTTTTCAGGATCGCGCAGCCAGACATACTTGTTGCCGGAGAAGTCATTGTCGCCCTCTTGTCCCCGAATCTGATCCGCACCCCTGCGTAGCTCCTCCGACTTGATGAATTCGGGCGCAAATGTTCCTGATGAAACATCATTCCTTATTGAGGTCGATCTCGGGCGATGCGTTGTCCTTGCCACCAACGGAGCTGGTGATTGTGAGATGGAAGCAGAGTTTCGAAAATGGCCCCGGGCCTCTTCGAATTTACTGGAGGATGTAACAACGGCCGACTTGGGGCGAATGCCTCTTGTCTGCTGAGTCGGGGAGGGAGTCGGTGACGGCGATGCGCGGCTGAAAGGGTTGGCCCGCTTAGGGGAGCCATTTAACTGTGATGGAAGCATATCTTCGTTAAGGTCAATGGATCATTATTCAGTGAGAAGGTCGTAATCATAACAAATATCTATGAGAGTGATGGAGACTCAAGCAATGAGCCCTCGGATGATGTTGCAACGAAGCATCCAGGCCAACTGAAGTGGCCAGGGAAAGAAGAACGATTCAAAGACAAGGGAAGAAGAAGATAAGGAAAGGTTGGGCAGGTGTATATTAGATGAAGCTGCAGCATACCAAGCAGCGGGAGGTGCAGAATGACAGTCACCCACTGACCACCTGCTCCCTCTGGGGCCCCTTCGGGTTCCGCTGTTTGTTTACATCCGCCGTTCCTCAGGCTGCGGGCGCCGATCATGCGCTAGGCCGGATCGGTCGTGCACCCGTCACGTGGAGACCCGCGGCACGAAACTCGATCTTTTCCGGGTTGGTCGGTCGTTTCCCCGTTTTGCTTGTCGCTTCACGTTCTTGTGCTCCGTTCCTTCAAATCTCCAGCTCCTCTCACCATCCTCACGTCGCGTTCGCATCTTTGCTTCCCGTTGATATCTGCTCGGCAGGTGCAGAGCTGCCTCACCCACATATTATCACCAACGCGCCCGACCTCATGTATAGCAGAGTGTTGTGGTTACTGATTCTATCCATTTCGTTCTAGTCTTATGACTTTTGACTTGATTCCTGCTCATTTTAGCTTGAAACGATGTGGGATGCCTAAGCACTCGCTTTAGATGTGACGAGCTAGCGTTTTTTTGCTTACTGGACGCAGACATTATACTCACCTTGAAAGCGCGCACGCGGTCGCTCTTCCCCAACCATGTCTAATTATCCACCGACACCGTCATTTGTGGGACCAAATTATACACCTCAGTGGCCTCCATCAGATCCGTCTTCTTCGACCGCCATGCCATCCTTGTTTCCTCCTAACCTAGGCTTTGGCCAAAATCCTTCGCCTGTCCCTCAACACGCGCAGGATGGTGCTAGCCGTCCGTTTGATTATAATACCGACACCTACAACGCAAACACACGTCTACCGGGATTAGGGGTCCCGAGCGCCGCTGGTCCCTTAGTACCGCCGCCTCCATTCACTTTCATGCCGCCATTTCCTTCCACTCAGTTCCCTCACCCTCCCTTTCCACCACTACAGATGCCACCGTTACGATACCCCTCGATTCCTGTACCCCCGGTTCACGGTTATGAACCGGTTCATCATGCAACTAGCGACTACCAGATGAATAATTCCATCCCTACTCCGCCGGGTCCTCAGCCTACTGCTGCTGCCAACTCCGAGTCAGATCCAGACCGAGAGGAAGGCGAGCTTACAGATCGTGAAGAATCTTCGTCGACGCAGCCTAGGCCACATAATTTGAACCCGGGACACGGGTCAGGACCTAGCTACGATACTCAGATGGCTCGAGCTATGGACATTAACAACGATTTCAGGGAAAGTGATCGTACAGTGAAGCCGAATGGCACTGGTAGTCATGATTCACATAACGCTCACTTGTTGGCGATGGCCACCAGAGGCTCGGCGCCAGATTATTCGGAGATGGATAGAGGCGGGGCTTCACCAGAAACTCGCCTATCGTCCAGAAGCAGTGGGTCACGTATGTTATTCCCGCCTTATGCACAGTTCGGTTACTGACTTCCTGCAGCCTATAATCCTGCTCCTCCCATCTCTACTGAGCCACCGGTTTCGGACACCGCACCAGGACCAGAAGTGCCAACTTCGTCAATCACGCAATATGAAGCAGACCCCGATAAAGGAGTGAGCAGCGCAGCTTCAACTGAACCACAGTCAACACCCGGCAGCGGTAGGTCATTGGCACAACTTCGCGTCCAGGCACAGGGGGCACTTCTGAGCTTGGCGCCTCACAACATTCGATATGCCGAGTTTGTCGGGGAAGGAATTAACCCGGTTATCCTTCGTCAACTCTATGAGGAAGTGGGAATAAAGATTGCCACTCCGGTACAGGGCGTCTCAACTCCTCCATCCAGTGCGACTTCCTTGGAATCCGACCGTTCGTCGACTAGTCAGTTCGAGGAACCAGAGCAAGGAAGCCACTCAGTTCTCAAGTCAGATGCGGATCAAAGTTCGGCATCGCAATCCAAATCTTCCGAATTGCCACCGGATACTACGAAACCCATGGAGCGGAAGGAGGTTATTGCTCGTATGCTTGCTGCAAAGGCTGCAAAGGGTTCCGGGGCGCCTGGACAAGTTCAAGTGCAGGCAACCAAGGAATCAAGTGCGTCCGAAGATTCGGTTCTGCCGAATGCTGACAAGAATGCGACAATTTCCTCCCAGGACTCCATAAAGGAAAAGGAGACTCGTGTTAAGGAAAAGAACAAGGCTCAGACTGAGTTGGCCCGGCAACGGATTGAACTGCTCAAGAAGCAGGGCTTAATGAGGAACGGTCAAAAATCGCAGTCGAATTCGGTGCCTCCCGAGAAATCCCAACCATCGATCAACTCCGGTACTGAATCATTGTCGACTTCGACCCCGATGCCAATCCAACATCCATTGCCAGAACGCCCTCCTGATCCTGAGCCCAATGCTTCGGCCCGTATACCTGGGCTCTTCATGACGGAGCAAGAGCCGGAGAATGTGCAGACTCCTGTTTCTGCTGGTCAAGGTGCTACTGATGCGGTGTCACAAACCCGTGTTAATCAGCGCAAACGTCCTCGAGCATCTGATTTTGACGAACCTGTTCCGATTTTAAAAAAGACCTTCAATAATGGTGGCAATTATGCCTATCCTGAGGCTCAGAGGCTCGTCATTGATATTAGCGATGATGATGAGTTCTACGGCGATGATGAGCACGACAACATGGATGTGGACCTGCCAGCCGGCAAGGACATGCAAGATGTGGAGGGCTTGCTTCGTACTTACACACCAACCGTTGATATTCTTCCTCAACGGCCGGCAACTGCCTCTAGTCAAGGGTTTTCTGCCTCGGCTACCCCGCAGAGCCTGAGGAACAATGATCAGGAGCATCAGGAGCATCTTCGAAGAAAGGACCTGGAGATTAAAGCGATGCACAAGCGAATTGCCGAACTAGAAGAGCGGAAGAAAGCAAAACTGGCAGCCAGTCGTACACAATCCCCTCGCCCATCAGACGTTCCGGCTTCACCTCCTACGGACAAACTCTCACCTGCCGACGTCAGCGATACACCGAAACTCCCTGTGGAAGCCGAGGAGAATAAGTCCCCTGCCAACGTTGATCTGACCCAAGTGGAGAGTATCAAGGTCAAATTATTGCGCAAACAAGAAATTGAAGTTGGTATTCCTGCGCTAGATGCCGAGATACATAGGTCCGAGGCGAGATTGGCTGAGGTCAATGAGGAAGAAGCCAGGCTAGTGTCCGAAATTACGAAAGGGCGTGAAGGCCGGCAGCAGCTCTTGGATGAATTGAACAACCTCAACGTGGAGCTTAATGGGCTAACCTTCGATGATGTGGAGGCTGCGATACGCCGCGCACAGGAAAAGGAAGATAAGGAAAATAAGGAAGCCAAGGAATCTACTCCCGAGCTTGAAGGTATGGCCATCAAGAGTACTCGCCAAAATTCTCTGCCTTGGTTGTTTTGTTTGACAGTACCCAACTGATGCTTTGTCCATGCTTTCTAGCCGCAGACCAACAAAAAGGTTCCGAGATTGAACATGCAATCTCTGATCCCACACACGCCGGTTTACCCGTCAACAAAGAACCCGAAGATGAGGAGCCGTCCCACCAATCCGTCGTATCTGAAGAAGTTCCCGAACCTGATTCCGGCAACGGGTCTAGCATTGTACCTGATGACAAGGTGATGGATGACGTTAGCGATTCTTCCGGAGAGGTATCCAGTTCTGATTCTACGGGTTCGGCAATGGATGAGTCTAGCGACAGCTCTAGTGATGAGTCTCTTGACGAAGAGGAGCTTCCAGCTCATACACCCGCTCCAGAGACGAACACCCCGTTGGAGTCAGGCGGCCCCGCTGAAGATGGACAACCGGAGCCAATTGAGGCAGAGGCAGGCATTCATCATGACCTTCCCGAGCGCCCGCGAACCCTGGATGCGGAGCCACGGGCGGAGCTACATCCTGAGCAGGTTGCCGATGAACAAGTCATCGAGGACCAAGGCCAAGCATCCCGTGAATCTTCCGTCTCAGATGCGTACGAGCCTCCTGAGCCAGAAGAGACAGCTAGCCCCGCTGATTCCAGCTATTCCCCACCTTTCAGCCCTGCATCTCCCGATCCTGTTGACTCCCTTGAGGTCTCCACCGCAGATGAGACGAGACAGGCTGACGAGCCACTAACGAGAAAGGTTCAGGAATGGGATACCCAACAACCAAGTGCTTATGCTCAGGTTGGCATTCTGGATGTGCGGTGCACCTCAATTCCGCCTAAGGTGTGATGCTGACAGGATATCTAGAATCCACGGGTACCAGAGCAGTCTGAACCAAAATTCTCACCCTACGTTAGTCCGCTGAAGAATTTCAAGGCTTACCGCTACCACCCAAACTTCACTGAAAATGTTTCGGGTGGCTATCGTTCTCTAACATATAGCCACAACATCGACCCTATGAGATATCTCTGTCCATTTGAATCTTCAGGGGGAGTATGCAATGACCGGTCCTGTGAATTCCAACACTTTCGTGATATGACTCTCAGCGGTGCGTCGACAGATCTGAACCATTATTTGCAACATTTTCCCATATGACCTTTGGCCATTGTCTCCCTGGACCTTTTTTTTTTTTTTTATCTTTCGTGCCTCCTTTCAGTATCGCGCCTGCAATCCCCTTCTCGTTAAGCGTCTCATTTCATGTCTTTTACTCATTTGTTCTTCCCTTCGCTGTGCGGATGCTGACAGCCAGGCTTGTTAACTGCCACAGATGACAAGATCCTCGTCCAGATGGGATCTCTTCGAGAAGGCAAGACACCCGAAGAGAAGGATGAATACATTGCTGGGCTGAAACAAATCATCAACGACATGCGACGCGACAAGGTGAAAGATTTTAACACAGTGGCCACGGAAATAGCCGCATACCGTAGACGCTTTCTCCAAGACCCTTCACGGGTACTTCCGTTGTAACAACTTGAAGAACTTGACTACTTCACGCTCTTGGAGAGAGCCACTCCTTACTTTCTGACAAGGTGAGCTGCCGGCGTCGAGCACCGGCGAGTGCAGACGACCAGTCCAACTAGCAGCGGCTGCTTCTGGCTCAGTACCAGCAATGGCAGCGATCCCTTCTACATCGCGCCAGCCCTCCTTCCTGACCTGGAGGCTTCCTTTCCCCTCCCTGAACCTCATTGCCTTTCTTAGCGTGGCCCACACTCTTCCTTTCTGATACATGAGATCTGGTATCTCTTTCTGAAACGACACAAGTGGGCATTTTCCCGTTATCTTCATTATCTATTACTACTTGGCGTACAAAAGCGAGCCTGGAGTTGGAGGATCACATATTTTCACCCCCTTAGGAAGTGGGCGTAAGCGATTTACCCACACTACGACATCTGGTCTGGCCAGCAAGGCGGGGACATCGAGTCTGTGACAGTTTCGATTTTCCCTTTTCCTCTAGCCTGGTCTTCAAGGTATGGGATGAGAATCCTGGACGCGGTTATGAGCCCATTGGATGGAATGGGACTGTACAGCAGGGCGTCAGGGCATAGGGAGTACATAGCGATAGCAAATCATAATTATCTTCTACCAAGCCTCACTTGCGTGATTTTCTTAGAATCTTCAACGATAAGCGGGAAGCTAAACAAGTAAATGTCGCAAAAAAGGAGAAAAACCGCGCACTTTAACCGCGCACGAGAACTAATATGCCCCGTTGACAGAGCCGCGACTAAGAACACAGACCAAAACAAAACACTAGAACCTCTTAGGTTCGGACAATTGGTATGGCACTGGACCGGGCGTCTAGCGTCTAAACCGGGGCAAAAGCACACCCACACCAAGGCGGCGAGGCGCAGACCTATGGACCTACTCCTTACTAACCCACAACAGCTAGCATACTACTTACTAACTAGATAAATAGATGATAGATTAGGAGGATAGTAGTGTAGCTTGTTAGGCTAGTCGGATACTACGTAGTTAGTAGTATTCCCTCACTACTACTAGCTAGCAGCTTGCGCCCCGAATTTCTCCGCACCCCGTTCATCCCTTAGATACCACATACTCAGCCTACCTACCGTTCATCACAATATTCATTTAAGATCAAGCTAATAATTTTGAAGAAAGTAAATGAATAAATTAGCCGATCATATGATCAAAGAATGAAGGAATGAGTCAAAACCGCGCCCATACCTAAGTTAGTTAAATAGTTAATAAAGTTACTGATGTCGATGTGGCAGTGCTGACGTTCCTTGTTTCTGCTTCCCCCATGTCACTGGATATAGTACTACTAGCTGGTATTGGTAATGGTTGGATATTATCTAATTGGTAAGTACCTACATAGTAGTGATGTATGTATGTAAACTATGTAGGTAGTTAGTTAGTTATGTATGCAAGGTTGACTCAGTCAGGAGCCAGTCAGTCATTTGAACTGGCTGGAAATATATGTTGGTTACTACTTAGTACTACGTAGGTATGTGTGGCTTAACTTCAATGTGTATGGTTGGTTGGGGGACAATATTCAAGTTCAAAGTTCATGCAAGGTATGGGAGTCATATGTAGTCTTGTGACTTACTGACTAGTAGTCATAGTCACTGGGTTTCTCTGACTCAGGCAGAGCTGAAGCTGAAGTTGGTTCGTTCGTTCGGGGACGGAAAATGGAAGAAGGGTAGGTATCGGGAACAGTCGGGGACGGGTGCGGGCGCGGGCGCGGACACGGAGACGGACACGGGGACGGGTCTCCGTCGTTGCTTGCTTGCTTACCTACTGCATAACTACAGATGATTTATTGTGTCGGTCCCGAGGAGATACTACATAAGATACTAGATACTAGATAGGCATAGCCTGGTTGGTGATAGTCAATGTAGTAGTGTAATAGATATGCAAGCAAGTGGGCTGGGTTTCAGCGAGTGTGTTTCGGGATTATGCATAGTTGGTGAGGGGGGAGGGGGATTTGCAGATGGCTTTTCTATTGATAGTAAATAGTATGTTGGTGTCGGGTAGGTACTTTGCAGACGGAGAGGGTTAGTTATGTTGTATGTATGTGATGCATGCTGGGAATGATGATTGGTGAGATCGCTCGTGGGAAAGAATTCCTAGACAGCTGCGATGTTCTGTTGCGATCGGGTTACTGTACTAGGAAGGGATCGCGACAATCATGATCTGTATCGGGGTAATGCTGCGAGAGCGAGAGGGGATGTGGTTGTTGTTGAATATAGAAGGTAAGCAGCCAGGGTAGTTAGTGGTGGTGGTGGTGATGCTTATCCTGCAGGGTGTGTGTAGTTACGTAGTATTTGTCTAACTACGAAACAACGATTGTCCATGTAGATGTAGGTACGGCACAGTCAGTGCTAAGCTTAGTCTCAAGTGACGCAGCAGTACCTTGGAGACGCAGGTAAGGAAGGTATAGTCCAAATCTCACAGGAGACAGTGCGGCATGTAGAGTGTAAGGCTGTATGTAATCAGTAATGCAAGTGAGGATGCAAGTACCAAGTACCTACCTATCTGTCAGTCGGTAATCATCTACTATCGACTAAGTGAGATACACACCGGCAGTGTGAGCATGTAGGAAATGCCAGCTGAGACATGCCGCGAAGGATGAAAGCGCGCATAGTGGGGAGAAAGAAAGAGGCCCCCAAGCTACTACTGTACTAAGAAAGTCGGAAGAATTGAGTTGGAGAGGGTGCCACATTCCGTAAGGCTGTGCTATGGAACTACTACTAGTAGTCTGGCCAGTAGTGGATGGAAGCAATCGAATTACTACTCGAAAAAATGGCCTGGCAGCTAGCATGATGATTACTATACTAAGTATCACTCGCGACGCAGTCTAGCCGCCAGTCGGATACTTGCATGGGCCATGATCATGGTCCAGGGATTGGATGCTGCTTACATTACCGGTGGATCATGGATTCTGGGTAGTGCTGACGGGAGTGCCTTGTTGCAAGCCATGGAACGTGGTGGTCAGGATATGTGGTTGCTTGGCGGGGTAGCGTGGGCTTGGCCGGGCGGGTAGAGAGGATGATGATGATGATGATGATGATTTATTTATATATACTTTCTCGAGTCGGGGAAACGAAGACGGAAGGATTATTCAGCCTTGAAAAGGATGTAGGATTTTTCACACTATGTGGAGTGTGATTTTAGGTTCGATGGGGGGTGATACGGAGAATTTAGAAGCATGACTGGCATGCTATGCTTTTGCTTGCTTCTAGAGTTAAGAATAGATCTCGAGTTCGGCGCTCGGTCGCAGTACTAGGTGTATATGTGTGGAAAGCGTGTGAGATTACCGGAATGGGACATTTGAGGTTGTACAGAACGGCGGAGCAAGAGAGACAGAGAACAAAGACATTTGAGACAACTTTAAAAATAACCCTCGAGGAAAAGCAAAACCCAAAAACAAAAGCAGGTCAGTGTTCAACGTGATCCTAGTCATCGACGAAAAAGAGAAAGGAACGTTAAGCGTAATCCCTACCATGTCTCATCATGCCATGTGGCCGCTGGCATTACGGGGGGCCGGGCTCTGGCGGCCGTTTCACCCATCGCGGTCGCATCGTTGGCTGGCAAGTCCAGGATCAACGGCTATGGATGGGTGGCCCCAGTTTCAACAGCTGCCAGGGAGCTGAACGGCGGGGTTGATTGATCGCAAGACCACCAATAAGCAACTTGATCTGACTGAGTTACAAGAATTGGTTGGCAGCAGTCGGCAGGTGTCAAGGCACTATCATGACATTTCGAATCCTGCCGAGAAGGTGTCGAGCTGAAAAAGGATCGGAGTCACTTTCCTGTCCGGCGGTAGCAAAGCAGGGTGACCGCGCGACGGAACGAACACACGGACGCCATGACGAGCTCTACTAGGGGAAGAGAAGCGGCACTTGCACTGCCCTTTCTGGAGAGAATCAGCAAAGTCCCTGGCACCCGTATCTTCTCCCAACGCCAATTGGTGCAGTCAAAGTGTCATCCACCGAGCTGAGCGGCCCGAGTTTCGAGAATGGAGACACCCATCATTCTGGCACTGGCAGGTACGTACCAAGACTACCGACCGCCAGTTCCACCGCCATCATAGGGTTCAGTGCATACAAACTCCCAGTGAAAGGGCGGTGGATTCCAGCGCCGACGCCAGGTGTGGCTGCATGATCTGCATGGCATTGGCTGACACGGTTCAATGATCCTCCGTAATCCCCCAGCCAGTCAGTGCAGGCCCATGGACAACCAAGACTTTTGCGGCTCGGAGGGAAATGGGCCAGCCGTAGCCTGTATGGCTGTGAGAGGGTGGATATGGATGTTGTGTGGTGGTGCGAATGCGGCGCAATACGGGGTTCGTCCATCAACACGTGTGGTTGACAGTCCGTGTTCCCCTTTTTTTACTACTATTTTTTTTGGCCCGCTATAGTGTGGCTATTATTGCATCCCGAGACGCCGTACACTTGGGATATTCGAGAAGACGACCACTTTAATCTCGAGTACGAGATTTGATCAGTCTGCGGACGGATTCTTTGTCGCTTATGCCGTCATTTACGATCGGCCCCCCGTAGGTTTGTTGTTCCTTTTCTATTTTACTCCATTCTTTATTTGCTTTTACTGCATCGATGCCGAGTGGTGATTACGAGAGGATCTTCGTCAACATGGTTCCAAAGGAGTAGTAAACATTGCTTATACATTGATGCACTCAAAACCGAAATCTAGTCTAACAGGGGGGTGAAACAAGAGATCGCATAATAGAAACCATAGAACAATAGTGGAAATTGATCGCGCGGGAAGCAAAAAGAGCACCAGAGTCTATCCATCCAGAAAAATGTCCCCCACGACCCACAAAACTCCAAGGCTTTCTTCGCGGCTGCCACCGAGCGAGTCCGGCTCGCTCAGGCGTGCAGCCGCCCCAACTCTAAGTCGTATCTTTAGTACAGTCATCCATGTAATAAAAGACCCGAAACCAAAAACAGAACTAAACTCGACACTTGAGAATTCAACCAATGCAATCGCTCATGCAAAGAAAGTCACCAAATAGAAGAAAGGAAATTAAAAGCAGAGAGTAAATAGAATAAAGAAAAAGGAAAGTAAAGAAAACCAAGACTCCTGGTCATGTCTGTTCCATGTTCATGCCGCTCATAACGATAACGCTCAGATAAAGTACCCGCAATCGATGGATTAGGTGGTCGTAGATCAAACAATGCGTTGACATCTGTCAAAATCAAAAATTAGTCGTACGCTCCAACCAAACCAATCATTGTGTTGGTCCTTACCAATTCATGTCACCATTCTCATGCTTTATTTCGCCGGCTGGCAGTATGCGCAGATGTTATGGTCGCAGATCACACATCTCGGCTGGTTGTCCCACAGCTTTGGTCCATCTCCACACTTGCAGCAGAAGTATAGGCTGCCATGGCTGACCGTACCCCGGGAGTCCTGGCTGTTGACCCCAGGCATGCCATGTTGTAATGCATGGCTGTGGTGTAAGGATGCACGGAGGATGGACTTGTTACATCCCAACATGGACGGCATCTTTGCGACAAGGTTCCCCGACAGTTCACAGTTTTGGGGAGCTGGAGCGTGTGCGTATGGCGACAACTCGTGACAGTGGTGCGAAACAGTGTCCTGAGTATCAATGTGGCAGTTCGAGCAGCGTGGTTGATCGCACTGGAGGCAGGTGTCGTCGAGGCCTAGCCGGTGAGGTCCAGAGGAGCAATCGCAGCAGTACCAGACTCCAGACATGATGGTAGATGATGTTTGAGAGGTAGCTTTGAAAAGTGTAGTAGGTATGTTGGGAAGCTATGAAGAAGCAAGCTAGAAGGCAGAGGCAATGGATTGAATCCGAAGCTGTTTTGGTGAATGTGTTTGTAGTAGTAGATGAGAGTGAGTGAATCCATATCGAAGGCTGGGGTTTGAAGGTTATTTAAAACCTCAAGAGAAGTAAGAGAGAAGCACAGAGACGAGACGTTGTCACTAGCGATGATTCAGAGCCAGGCCCCAAGGCGCCCTCGCCATGGCTGTGGCTGATCTCACGAAAAGGCGCCCTCCTGGCCTTCATCTCAGTCATCAAGCAGTTGCAATGCCTGATCAACGTCGGGGCCATTCAGGTTAGGGTCGATCGACCACCGTGGCTTGGCAACCCCATTTTCTTTTTGGGACCCCGAACTGCTCGTACCTGAGCAATCAGCAGTCCCAGACGGGGTTGAATCATATTGGACTTGTCTCACTAACAGACATCGTAAGATATGCTGTCCGAATGTTGACTCAAAACATTCTAGGGTCCACCGGATACCTTCGCGAAAGGCGGAATCCGCGAGGCTTGGAGGGCTCTCGTTTTTGCCCGGGAGCGCGCGCCCACTCCGCCCATGCCCTTTTCCTGCTCTCTCTATGGCTTAATTCCTCATTTCGTAGGAAATTGGATTATTATTTCCCAAAGAATATTGCTCATTTTTTTGTTGCTTGCTAATTTCCTCTTTCCCTTTTCTCTCCCCTCCCCCTTCATTGCTTCTGGACTCGCGGAGTATGACACTGACACTGCGGGACCTGGGCACTTCCATTTTACGCTAGACTACAGTATGTTGCCTGGTTGCGGCCTTGGAGGGGGCTCCACTTTAGTTAACAGCGCGCGCAAATACAATTCAGGCAACATCGTGCCCTGTGCCTGGAAATTCCAGATGCCGCAGTTCGAGACTCTGACTGTGACTCCGATGTTGACCGTTCCTTTCCCCTAGTTAATGGGGCACCGATAAGCCTATTCGTGATGCTTCCGTCGGTCAAGCGTTCGCGACTCCTGCTGCTCCAAGTAAGCAGGCACCCATACTAGTTCTGCCTAAGCCATCCACGCCCATCGATCACCTGGGCACATGCCCTGCCAAAATGACGTCTTGCTCACTTTGAACGATGACTGGATGCATTACAAACCTCATGTTTAGGTTTGTCATCGTTTGTACTCTTGTTCTCTTTTGGCACTGTGCTCTTCCTGCTTGATCTTTGACTTTCTTCCTTCCGCTGTTTTTCTTTCCTGTACCGCCCTCGTTCTCCCCTACTTAGTACTATTTTCGGCTTCTCCGATCTCCCGCATGAGGCTCCATGTCATGTGCAGCCAAGACGGCCGACGCTGACTCCCTTCGGCTCCATCTCCAAACCACTAACGAACATCACCCATCACTAGCAACCGGCACTAGTGTACTAACGTGTCCGCGTCTGTTCAGAGCTGAATCTCGCTACGAACTAAATGGGGGCCTTATCCTGAGGTTCAGCTCTACATGGTGCATCACCTACGGCATTGTCCGTAAAAACGGCACAGCAATGGTGCAGCAACTGCGGGGAAACTTGTCATGGCCAGTTCTAGCTCTCCATGACATATCCGACTAACGATCCTGCCACAGCCATGTACCCTTTTGACGTTTCAACGGGGCCGTTATTTCCGATGATCATCGGTTTCCTCAGCTGTAGATGTCAAACTAATTCGTGATCTCACTGTGCATCGGACCATCCTGGCGAAGTCTGGAAGCCTTCAGAGCAACGGCGCACCGCATTTCAGGATATCACACACTCTGAAACAAACCGGAAACCGTCCCGCAGGTCAACTCATACACGTGTCGATATCTACATCGATGTCAGCGGACAAGACCGTCCCGATCAAGCAGGTTCGGCACGTATAGACGAACATTAGCAGGTTTAAGGTTTAATTTCTAGGTAGAAAAATTGTCAGTGACGTGAAAATACCTCAAAGCAGCACAAGACGGGCCAGCTATGAGTCAAACTGGCTGCTAAACATGGCTGCCTTCTGAATGGAATTATGTTGATGAAGACTGTCCCACATTCTCTCGTAGGCATCACATTGGATGGTATGGGGACATCGCGAACGTAGATAGCCCACCCCTTATCGGCACGTGATCTTGCACATGACATCATGACGGAGGTTTGCCCTGTTTGCACATGGTGCCTGTCACGTTCCTGGAAGCCTAACACTGCCAATGCAACCTCTTGCCAACTTCAACTCTGTCCCCCATCGTCGCATATCGCTTCACACGGGCTTGCTTGTCTCGCCATTATCTCTCTCCGTGGGATCTGTATATACTTTATGTTAATATGGATACATATGCGGGTTGACTTCCCTGAAACTGGCTAGCTGACTGTTCTCCGATGCGGAGGCGTTTGTAAGCCTTCCACGTTCTGTTTCAAATGGCGCGCCCAGACAGGCGCGTCAATCTAGCGGTTGCCAGGACTATTCCGCCATTTCTATTGTGCGTATGTGTATATGCAAGCTATATTGTCACCAAGCCGTTATGCAGTATGTGCCCCCTGAGCCAATGGCTTACATCCGCCGCTAATTGTCCGAATCAGTTGACTACTTGATACGCCCTCTCCCTAAATATTCCCGAGGCAGTCGAGTTGGCGCCGGCATAGCCATTCTCGTTATCTTCTACATACTCATCTTTGTCGCTATAATAACATATCTCCGGCTGTTGTATAATGTCACCCGCAACCCCGGCTTCCTCCCCCGATCGTCCCCGCCGACGAAGGAACAGCAAGAAACGGAACCATCGGAACGCCCTCAACGCAGGAAGAGAAAGCACCGAAGGACAAGAACTGCCGAGAAGCCAGATAAGACGGATATAGACATCGAAAGAGGTGCAGACGACAACGCTGACGGTGGTGCAATTTCTTTGGATATTACCGGGTTGGAAAGTTTTTATACAAAAGATGTTTTTGTTTGTCAAGAGGATGGAAGACCACTTTATTGCTCGACATGTTGTCGCTACAAGCCGGATAGAGCACATCACTGTCGAGAGGTAGACAGATGTGTGCTTAAGATGGACCACTTTTGTCCTTGGTAAGTTCACTTTCTCAATAGTACTGTACCGGCCTGTGATTAACACTCGAACAGGGTAGGAGGCGTGGTTTCCGAAACATCGTTCAAGTTCTTCATACAATTCGTGTTTTATACTCTGATATTCTGCGTATTCAGTCTGATAATATGCGCAACCTTTACGGCTGAGATCATCCAATATGTGAGAACGGGCCTTCAACTTCTCTAATATGCAACTAACCGTTATTTTTTCGCATAGACTGGCGGAGCAAACGTTCATCTTGCCATTGGTATTGGATTGTAAGTATTTCGTCCTACCTTTTATATTTTCTAGGTCACCTTGTAACCATCAGTAGGAGCTCCCTTTTCGGGCTTTTCTCTTTCGGAATGACTATCAGCTCCTTACAGCTCGCGATGTGGAATCTGTCCACAATTGAGAACCTGAACCGTCGGTCTGCAGTCTGGACTTTGGCTATACGCGTGCCAGATCGTATGCTGGCAAGGCTCAACCCCGAGTCACGATGGGCACCCACATTCCGCACCATAACGTACCCACTGCCACCTGTGCCTCTATCTCCTGAGGCAGCAAGAGATTACCAGCCACCAGAGAAGCAGCATGTCTTTGCCATTCTCCAAACCCTACCTGGCGAAAATCCTTTCGACCTCGGCAGCCCCTTCAAAAACCTCCAACAGGTCCTGGGGTATTCCATCATCGACTGGTTCTTACCTCTCAAGCAAAGCCCATGTGCAGACCGCACTACAGGGGACAGCTTCTACGAATTAGGACCGGTAGTGTCCCGTCTGAAAAAGGAGGCCGGACTAAATCCTCCACCCGAATCCCAACCCACTACACAGACTGACACCGAAAGAAAACACAAGCGAAGACGAAGTTCACATAGACAATCGCAAGAGTGACAGATTGGTTAATCCATAGATTTTATCGTTTACTCCATCATATACTAGCGCCCGCATTGACCGTCCCAACCACCCATCCCAATTTTCCTTATTACCCTTTCATTTTTGTATTTTCTTGGATACCACCAGTGCTTTGGCTCTCCCGACTGGTGACATTATCCCTTTGCATACATAAATAGCTTGGGCTCTATTCTATCCATACATAACTAATGCAGACTGATCCTACCTCACAACAACAATTACCGGTACAGGAATAGATAAATGGTTAAATAGGAAGGAATGTAATGGTATATTCCGATTAGCCCGGAGAATACACCCGCACGTGGCAATAGCCTCATAATTTTCCGTGGCGTAGATTTAACCCCTCCCCGTCTATAGTAGTATCCAGGGATCAAGTTCCTTTAGGTTCCGAAAATCATATGCTATACCCGAACTTTATCTGCACTTCATCTTGTGATCGCTTTTAGACAGTAGTAGAATGAGTACTAGGATTTATATGGATCATGATCATAGTATTGACCGCCTTGGTGGCTTCGTAGGATAAATATACTGTATTACTGCGCGGAGGACCCTTCCAGGTGAGTTTCAGAACAATGGGTCTATGTATCAATTGCGCAGATGTAGTGATCTTGAATACTGCGTAGAAAAATGAATAATGTGTTATCAGGTAATTAATGTAGAGTAGCTACTTGTTGTATGGTACTACTAAGTACTACTATATTGTTGGGGTGGAACTCCCGAGTTCGGTTATATATAAATACTTGGAAGCACTAGTACCGCAGCGACTACTGCTGCAGTCGTTGAAGAAATTCGACCAGACCAATTCACTATCACAACTACCAAGTTTTCCGTTACAAATCCATTCGCATCATTGGTAGATATTTCGCAGAATGTGATACTACTAGTGTAAATGATCTGCAAGAATCTATACATGTGCTGCCTAAATCCGTCTCTCGAGTCGGCAGGCAGACAGGCAGGCAGGCAGCAATGAGGAGGCCTAAACACCACCCACTACAAAGTATAATTTAGCGTGAACATCAGAACCAAAACCTTGACCTTCCTAAAGTACACGTAGTAAGATGACAGACCTAATGTACAGAGACCCGAAAAATCTATCTATTGTACAGGTACCCAGTAAACAAAACCAAGAAGCAAGACCAAAGCAAACCCAAACCATCTATCATACTTTGTCGAGGATCATCACGCGCAAGGGATATCGAAATTGAGGGTATTTATGATCGTACAGGTCGTAAAGGCTGACATATCCATGAGAGTCGTGACTCGTGTGCAAATAAGGATACACATAGGCATAGGATGGCGTCGATGTATCTCAAGCAGCACTGCAGGAAGTGCAACGGGAGTGGTCGTTGCAGCTAGTGCAACGGCCAGAGCTCAGCGACGGGTTGTTCATGTTGCCGCAGTTGCAGCATACCCACCAGCCGGCCATAGAGGGTCTGACGGCTGCGTGGACTATGGTGGTGTTGGCGTTCTGGACTTGGTTGGTCATGGTTGCAAGACTGGGGAACGGTAATGAGATCTCCGGACTGTGGTTGGGAAGATCTGGAGATAGGACCAGTTTGGGACAAGACAACTAGCCAAGCACAGGATCAATTGAGAGTGGAGAGGGTCTGTGGAGTGGTTCAAGGGCCCTGAGGATGTATATAACGGTCCAAGGAAAGCGAGGTGAGAGGAGAAACACTTGAGTTCTTGTTGATAGTCTGAGATTGACTGTGAGATCGATGACAATGAGATGGAAAGAAATAATTGAACAGAGACATCTACTACGATGCTTATATGTAGAATCACTCTCAACAACAGATGCGTGAATTCATGTACCCTTGACAGTTGATGAGTTGTCCAGGCACTGCGGGCGATATACCTGGGCAGACAGTCCCTGCAATTGAGGTGCCCCGGCCTGCATACATCAAAGACGAAGCCAGCAATGTAAAGCTTTCCCGATGAGATAGATGGCATGCGCGTACTCCGAATGGGTCACCTCGTGGTCAGGGACCCAAAGGGTTGGAACGGCCCAGGCACCTGCAGGCAGAATCCTATAGGCATTGCTCCATTAATGCAAGCAGATGGCCCGTTCCCTGGTGCGCTGAGCAACGTCTGTCCCGTGAAAATGGGGCCCCGGGCTGTGCGTGACTAGTAGATGCCTTATCCCAATGCTGCCCCGAAGGATTGAGTTCAGGTATGCGGGCAACAAGTTTCCAGGGCACACTAGGTGGCTTAGCTGGGTCGTGGCTGGTTGCTCCAATAAGAGTCCGTCAGATTTGACGTTCCCAAATGATGACACCTGAAACAGAGGGCCGAGTGAGAAAGAGTCATGAGCAAGTATCCACAATGGATTTGAAGTCGAACGAAGGAAGCGTGTGGCTGGCTACGAGGAGAGAGTAGACTTACGAAGGTGTAGATGTCAGAGTACTATAATCTCGTCAATCCCCAACCCGAAGACGAGCGCAATGAGAAACTCAAGACGACAGACTGCCTAAGGAGCTGTGTGTTACTATGACCTTCACACCACAACCAGGGTGTTTTACTTTGTTCCCTGGCAGCGTGCTTGAGAGTGCTTGGAGAGGAATTTGCTTCCCCGTCCATTGCAGGATATTGCCAGGGTGCTGAAGGGGCCCGAAACAAATCGCGCATTCCCTTCGCTTGTCCGGTGAAGCAAGTCAAGTAGCACTGGGGTGGATATTAACCGCCGCAAGGACCTTCAACCGACCAGAGCACGCCCGTCCCATTGTTTCAAGGGGGCTAATTTATGCCCGAGGTTATCTGCATCCCTTGGCTTGCAAGAAGCGGGAGACGGGGTGCTAGTTATGGCTCGAAAAGAGGACGAAAATGATCTAACGACCCCGGGAGGGCACAGTGTATGCGACTTCGGCGGCTGATCAAGGTTGAAGCCGCCCGGGACGTTACGTGGCTCCCAGCGGCGGAACTGGCAGACGCCATTCTCGCAAGGCAGATGTGTGCCGGACTTCCGTCGATAACTTCATGGAAGGCTAGCAGCGCCCGTTGGATCGACAGACAGTGATGGTTGAGCCATTCTTCTAGAAATTCCGCCCGACTCCACCGGGATGGCCATTCAGAGCCCTTAATCTTACTCGGGCTGGCAGTGGGCTCCATACTGGGGCCACCGAAAGAGTGCCGAATGCCTCAGACTCGTCCGGGATGACATCATCCGCTCCTAGCTTGGCGAGGCGTAACTGAAGAAGGTGGATACGAGGCCACGGATGATTTGCCCGGGCACCCGGGTGGGTGGAGGGCAGCGGTGTTGGAGCGCCTGAGATGGAGCAGGAAAGTCATACAATATCGGCTGTTGAGACCGGACTAATGAAATGGTCTTCAGACTAAGAATATTAGTACACACGGTAAGTAAAGTAATCCGTGAAGAGGGTCTGTGTCTTTACACCACAGACGGAAGATGGCAGAGGGGGGTAGACAGAGAGTGGGACTGACACAGTACTGTAACTGCCGTCATCCTCAGCTGGGATCACCGACAATGCTTGAAGGCTTGACGAATAGAGCAAGAAAGTCAGAACCCGTGATACCTATCGACGCCCAGTCACCAAGCGGGAGACAAAGAAAAGCGAGATCATGATGGACATGATGGATATGAAATGGGGAGGAAAGAGATGTTCCAACCCCAATTAGTCCAATTAGTCAATCAAGGCGGGCTGCTGAGATAAGCCGCTGCGGCTCCCACCCGAAACCCAGCGATTGCGAATCCGTGGTTGGCCAACTGCCATTCCACAGTTCTGACTAGTACCGAGTAGTAGCATCTACTTACTTTCCTTCTCATTCTCTTCCACACTTCTTTCCTGGATTTACACTACTACAAACAGACAGTATTGTATATCAGACAATAATAATTTTGAAGTCCACTGCTCCGGACAAGTACTAGTCCTACAAGTGGGGAAATTTATCCTTCCATCGACATTCGTCCGTGTTTCGGAACAATACTGCTTGGAATCCGTGTGCTTCGGATTGGTTTCTGGTGCTTTTTTTCTTTTCTCCCCCCCTCCGCGCGCATCTTGCGTCACACGTTCTCCGCCTCAGATTCTTGAAGATCGCTTCATCTTCATCTCTTCATCTTCACATCAATCTATCTTCCCCTTCTTCCTCCCCGCACCGAGTGGAATCTCTGGCACTTGCTTTGATCCTTTCATTCTACTCCCTTCTCCTGGAATCCACTGTCCAGTGTTTGGTTCCATCAATCAGTGAGCGCCATCCCCTTCAAATATCGTCCTCTATTCCCCCCCTCCGGTTGGTCTGTCCTTTCGGGCATCGGCCTGTCAATCGCTGTCAAATTCCTCCCTTCCGTTTATTTTTCTTTCTTTCCTTTTTTCTTTTCTGCATCTTTGCCCCTCCCCCTTGCCTATCACGGGGTCATTTTGCCCCTCTGGCATTATTCTTCTTTATCATCTACTGCTCGTCTCGTCGGGTGCCTGAACGGCTTTACACCCAACCAACCCCCACAGACTTTTTTTATCCTCTCAAAAAGTCCGTCTGTTCATCCACTTCTCTTATCCAAATACTCTCTCACTTTTCTTTCCCGCCCTCACTGCAAGTTCGGCCTTGGAACCTCCTGCGGAGCTTCTGTTGAACGACTTGCGCTGTCCCAACCCCACATTTCCTCGGTCGGAAATAGCGCTTCGCAGCCCATTGTTAATCTGAAGTAGCTGCAAGGGTTCAGCATGGGTCCCGCTGCGCGTTACCGACCCATGTCTCCCAGCGGATCGCGTATGATCGATCCTATGCGGGCCTCCACCGGCACCGTGCAGCTCAGTGCTTCCTACGATCCTTACCACTCTGCCGGCCGTCCGCCATACCCGGGTTACCATGCCGATGTCAACTACGCTTCTTCCTACGAACCTCGCCTGGTGCGAGAACCCCGACTGGAAGCACAACCCATCTCTTCCACAACATACCGAGACCCCGGCCATTCGACCAAGTTGAGGACCGAGTACGCCATCCGACCGCGAGTGCGGAGCAGCACCATGTCTGCGGTGGATCCTCGCTATTCCTCCGGCCGGTATGACACACCTGCATCGCCCTTGTCCCGGGCTTCCCCCGTCATTGTCCCCGGCCACCAGCGGACCCCTAGCCCGCGTCGAGACCATGACCGTTACGTTGTACCGGCCTCCTCGCACCGACCCCATCGGCGGCATCATCTCTCACACGCTGATTATGCCAGCGATACTGGGCACTTGGATCCACATGAGGGAGCAAGGCAACGAGTGCCTCATGGTGGATATCCGGTGTATGAGCACAGCCCTCGTTTGCGGTATCCCCCCACTGGCGGTCTCCGGAAAGGCGAGGATATCGACGACTATGATGCTTATTCTTATACCAATGCATCGGAGCAGATGGAAAAAGACTCAATTGCCAGGCTGCGCTACGAGCGAGGAGCTTATCCAAGGAATAGACCACTTAGTCTGACTGGCCTTGATGACCCTCAATTGCTGCCTCGCAAGGAGTCACGAGCTGTCGGGCCTCCTCCGTCTCAGAGAGGCTTTGACAAATTGGACCAAGGCGGCCGTGTGCGGCGTTCCACACACGGCTCCGCTGACAGTGATGTAGATCTGTCGAGTGCCCGGCGGCGGTCCTGGCAGAGGGCCCCCGTATCCTTGCACCAAGATGTTGATGAAGGTTACTCTTCTTATAGGGATGAGTACGACCATGGTCACCATCGCCGACACCGGCGACATGATGACGATGCGAGTAGCCGGCACTCCTATGATGACCGTGCCCCAAGGCGAACTTCTGCCAAGAGCGCCGTCGCAGCTTCGGGGTCAAGCACCGGCCTAGGGACCGCAGTGCTCGCGAGTGGTTACTCGGACGACTTCGACTATGATCTCTCACCCAGGCCCGACCGTCATCGCTCCCGGGACCGGAGCGCTCGGGATCTGGAGTATAGAAGGCATCACAGTCGATCCCGCAGACCTTCTAGACGTCGCTCAGGAAGCGAGTCTGATGAGCATACCTCGGATGAAGACCTGAAGAAATACCGACGCGAGCCATCGGCGCATAGGAAGCCTGATGGCTCCGATGTGTCAGCCAGTGGCAGCGAGCGACCGTCTCATTATTTGACCGTCGATCGCGCCCATCGCCGGCGGTCTCATTCTCGTCACCGAAGCGAAGATGTGCCGCGTCACAAAGAAGCAGATGTCGGCCGCCCAGACGAGCTCCAGAAGTCTGAGCAGGCCACATCGAAAGAACAGGACCCTCCTGCGCCCAAAGGAATCCTGAAGCGTCCCCGTGAGAAGTTCCCGGAGGAGCCCAATCCCGTACGAGAAGGCGTGGCCCCATTGAAAGATGCGCACAAGAAGGGCATCCCTCCTGGGGCACGGTGGACGAAGATTGACCGACGGCTTGTGAACCCCGCTGCCTTGGAGCTTGGCCGAGAGCGGTATGAGGAGCGAGCGGAGTACGTGATCGTGTTGCGAGTCTTGACCAAGGAGGAAATCCAAGCGTATGCGGTCAAGACGCAGGAAATTCGAGGTAAGTTCCCAGAGCTTCATGGATCCCAATGCGTACTAAACAGGCGTGTAGATGCTCGTCGGCAAGAGGCCATGAAGGAGCGCCGTCGACGTCGAGAGGAGGACCGTCGCCACGGGCGTAGAGTGGATAGTTCCTCGAGTGATGATGAAGACGAGGATGACGAGGCTGCGACCCCTCTTGCCATCGAGGGTGCGCCTGACACTAAATCGGGGTCCAAGACCTCGACTGAACCGGTTAAAGCAGCAGTATGATCATGTTCTGTCTGTGCTTTTTTTTGTTCTATTATTGTTTTTGTTTATTTGGTCATCTCAGTTGCAATACCTCTATTGTTCACGTGATTACATGCTGGTCCAGATCACGAGCTGGGAGGAATAGAGAATGAGTGTACAACAGCGGACTGGCGTTGCTCGGGATTGAAGGAACAGGAATGTATGGTTTACGGCAGTGCCTATTAGACGCAATGACCTGGATGCATGCGCAATCAAACAAGTCAAGCAATTACAATTGGAAGCGTTTGGATTTCAACTGGTTCTACGGCATGTGGTGTACACAGTACGGAGTAAGTAGTAAGTAGTAAGTAGTAAGTAGTAAGTAGTAAGTAGTAAGTAGTATGTGTGCCACTTCATCCACCTTGGAGAGGGAGACAAAAAAGAAAAAAGGAAGCAGAAAAGGTAACTCTTTCACATCACTAGCGCGAGATGTCAGTGCAGTGGCAATGCGCGACTTCCCAAAACAGAGAAAGAAAAGAAAAATAGCAGAGCATGCTGCTGATGATCAAGTTAAAGAGGACACCCCCCAAACGGTCTTCTGACTCCGTCCAAGCCCTGGTTACACTTCGTCCTACCTGAGCCTCCTTCCTCAGTGGCTGATCCAACTTTTCTGCGCGTGTTCAAGGAAAACTACTCACAGCGGGCCTAATAGACAAACTTCTCCCACCTCGTCAATGTGTCATGTCTTGTGTGACCCTTCTTTTCTCCTCTGCCTGGATTGGGTATCATTCTCTCGGTGCCTAGAGTAGCCCTCTTTTCTTCTCCCTGTTTGTTCTGTTGTGTGTACTTTTTTGCTGTGGCAAGACTCCTTTTGTTTCTACTGGCTGGTTGGGAGTCGTGTCTGCTGCATGGCATGGCATGGCTATGTGTAGTAGTTGTATGTGTATGTGTGTCATTTCTCTTCCATTTTCCTTTTTCCCCTTTTCTCCGTTTCTTGTTACTACTACAGGAGGTGTTCTCTCTGCGCCTACTGGGTATCTAAATTATATTACTGTAAATTAGAGAGAAAGATGGGTATAGAGCATGTCATGTATTAAATGATTAAAAGGGGCTGAAGGAAAACTAAACTCTCTTTAGTCCGTATTATAATAAGTCTCTTCCTAATAGTTCTAGTAGTAGTTGTTCTATATGCTTGTTTCCGATGCGCATGTGAACACAAATATATAAGAATATGTGGAAATGAAGCATGACGAATCTGCGTGTGTGGGGTGGGTTTAGTGTCGGGTTGGTTGGAAATTTGTTAGTCATTTAGTAAACTTCTTTACTATTATTTCACTAACTTGAGAGTTTGAGGAAGCGGCTTTTGGGCATGTGCTATCAATTACATGACGGGAAGATATAGTTTGAAGTGAAGCGTTGATAGTCCACTAGAAGGAGATAGTGTCGGGAGGGATGATGGGATACTTGTCAGGTTGATGTAAGTAGATGTCATGGCATATTCCCTTCGTCGGCTGATGACTGCTTGTATGATTTGCTTTAAGTTCTTGGAATATAGTATAGTAGTTTGGATGGAATTTGAGAGTATATCGTCATATCATTGCCACCTGATCGTTAATTGGGGAAGGGATCGCAGGACTCGGATAAAATAGGACGAATGAGGGATGAAACAATAGTGACCATCTTCCTAAGTACCTGTCTATCTATCTATCTATCATATGTACATACACCCTTCATGAAAATGATGCATGCACATCCATCTACGCATCACAGATGGATAGATAGATACATAACTCAGACAGACAGACAGACAGACAGAAGAAATTCAATCAGCCAAGTCACTCCCACCATTCAACATCCAACAAAGATAAGTAGAGCAAGCAAGTGTATACGTACCTCAATAATAGATAATACTAACCATATAATATGATCTCAGTGGCGTCCTCAGATTTCTTTTCGCCGAACAAAGCCTTCCCAAGGCAACCGTGCAAACGATCAATCAACCAAGCAAGCAAGAAAAGAGGCAGGCAAGCGGGCGGCGCCTCACCTCTTCAATCTCTTCCCCAACCACACCAAGCCAAACAGATCTGGTCAGCTTAGTAGCCTGTCAGTTTCAACCACTTCAGACAAGACAAGTTTTTGTGCTCTATTTCTTTCTCAGGAGGTAATGTCCCATGATCAGAGAAGGGGGAATTCCGGCAAGTAAATGAAATCAAATAACGGGGCTTGAATGATTGAGTTTATGTGTTTTCCAGCCGGCTTGGAAGCGCGGGAGAGAGAAAGAGAAAGAATGGATGGATGAAACGAGGAAGGTTTGGTGGTTTGTTTGTTTGCTTGGGTGGGTAGAAGAGGAGAGGTGAGTGCGTATGCATATGTAGAAAGATAGGAGTATCTGCCACTGCCAGTGTGATGCAATTAATCCCCTAGAGACAAATAGGAAGGTAGGTAAATGGGCTCTCTGTCTGTGTGCCTTGTGGGGTGATGAGGGGGTAGAGTAGTATATGGGTGGTAGTAATGAAGTGATAATATGCCTCACTCTATAGTGCGTAGTTAGTAACAAAGTATCTCGTTGGATTTGGCTAATCTAGTAGGGAGAGACATGTTGGTCAAAGGGATAATCTCATAGGTTGATGGGTTATATTGGAATGGGGTGATTAAATGGTTTAGTTAGTGACCTCCACCGTAAGGCTCTCTCCTATATGCATGGGTGGGATAATAGAATGGTTCTACTATTACGATTACGATTACTATACTATACTATACTACCACACATATACATAATCTATCTAGGTTTTCAGATGTGATGTGTAATGGGGTACGTAGGGCTGCTTCTGCCACAACTAATAAGACAAGTCTTAGTATCTCGAATTAGAGGACTTCATATAGCTCACATACACCGGACTAATTTCACCACCAAAGTATATAACTTGGTAACGATCAATACCTACAGATGTAACAACCCAGTCCTGCACCGGGAGAAGTAAGCAAGCAAGCAAGCAAGTAGAACCGTTCCCAACGCTTCTGCATCATTGTTTCATTTGGCAGCGACAAAAAAAAAGCGCATGTCGTCCCGAGTCACCCGAGTTAAAGTTTCCGCTGCGCCAGATTGAGTTTTTGAGAAAAGAATAAGGGAAAGTATGGGTAAAAAGGTTGATTTGCTTTGTTTCGTGTGCTCGGATATGCCATGCCATGCCATGCCGTGTGCTATGTCAGGTACGGAATACACATTGCTGTATGAAGTAGGTATTCGGTTTACGAACTACTTGAGGGTCAGTTAGTAGTATAACTACGAACTACTTTGTGGTAAAGTAAATAGTATCTGGTCTAGATGGGTTCATAGAAATCCTTAGTATCCCCTGACTACTAATCCAGCTAGCTACATCGCTAAATAGGAAGTAATATATAAATATAATTTCATCTTAGATAGACAATCTAGACAGGCGTCTATGTACGTACGTGCCTCAAATTTCCATAAGCGAAAATGCAATTTCCACTACCTACGGGATGATAATAATGATGAGCAATGAAACAACAAAGTAAGAAAAAAAAAAGGCTCGGGAAAATCCACATCACCAGGATGGCCGACAATCACCCGTTACTAGCTGCCGTCAGTGCGTGGGAGAGAAAAAATAAAAAAAAGGGAAAGGAAAGGGCGAAGGAGAGGGAAACTGGACAAAGAAGCTTACACTTCATACCCCCTCCCTACAAACTTAGTACATAGCTAGACTCACCACCGATTATCCAAACTAACTAACTACTAGATAGTTTTAAGTCCACTTTAGTTTAGTACGCAAGTCTAGGTTACATACCTATCGTTGCGCACGAAGAAAAAATAAAAAAGGAAAAGAAAAATTAACCAACGGCCACGAATCACAGCACATCAATTTAATTAAGACCTACATGCCCTATGTACCTAGTCATGCAGGCTGTCAGGCTGGAGAGGAGGGGTGAGTGATTGAGTGATTGAGTGAGTGGTATTCATTGTGTGTGTGCGTGTGGAAAAAATGCAGGTGTGTGTGTGTGCGCGCGTGTGTGTGATAGCTTTACGGATAAGTTAGTTAGTGTCAGTGTTAGTTCGAGAGATGAATCAATCCCATTCATTTCATTTCCCCCCTCCCTCTCCAACCCCATCTCCATCTTCCCCCCTCCGATCAACAGTTAGTAGTACCGTCTGGACCCGGCGTGACATCCTTCTGTTTGTGATCATGATGGTTACTACTCTTCCGTATTTCTTTTTAATTTTTCCCTTCTTAGTCATTAGCTAAAAATATCCCTCTCATCTATCTACTAGCTGAATAGTACCAACTACTTAGCGAGTAATAAACTAATTAGTTAGTTCCCTACACACACACATCCAGACTCCCACTTTCCCATGGATTGTTCAATGTTGCTCCATCTTCGGCGGCGTCGGATGGTGGGGCCGGAACACCAGACAACAACAACAACAACCACCACCACTACTACTAATAGTTTAGTCCGGAGGAAGAGGGCATGAGTCGTTGGGCCACTGGCCAGCCCTTAGGGCTCAGATCACATGTTTCTGTTTTTGTTTCTGTTTCTGTTCTTTACTTACTTACTTTACCGGACTAAAATCTGACAGCTACTGTGTATGTATTCCTGTATGGTATTGTAATGTTTGTTCATTACATTGTTTCCATTCCCCATGGGAGGGAGAGAGAGTGTGTGGGAGAGTTAGTAGTTATACTAGATCGAAATAGGCAAAAAGATAGAGGACCTTCTCTCTATGCCAATTAAGATCCAAAGAAGGACTTGTCTACAAGTTATGGTGAATAGCACTGTGACTTTCCGTAGATAGGCTGAATCCTCCATCAACCACTTACGTATGTCCAATTTAACGCGGAGATTGTTAATTGCTTGAAAGCTTGCTTTGCTGAATATCCGCCCGACGGGACATACCCATTGGGGGGGTGGAAGTAATCTGGAAGCCTAGATTTTTGTTCTGGTTTGGGTTTCAGTTTGGTATGACGATGGGAGGAAGCAAACGTCTATCCAGAAACAATGGGAGTTATCTAACTCTAGTGGAAATAAGACTCCATACGTTAGTTACTAACAGTAGTGCAGATATAAGCAAGTTGTAGAAGCATTCCTACTATGTACTTATACTGAAAAGAGACAAAAGCTACACCTCCGTAACCAAACAAGCAAGCAAGCAAGCAATCTACGGGCGGCTCTTGCTAACTACTACCCATCTCTATAGACGTTAAAACCCGAGCCCGTCATTCCATCCATCCATCCGTCCGCTTGCTGGTGCGGAGAAAATAACCCCCTCCTGTCATCTCAATAACCTGTCATGCGTGGTTGGACACGGTTGATATTATCGGGGGGTCTGGATTGGAGGAAAGGGAGGGAATTACATAAGGGGTGTGGGAGGGCAGATTTGAGTAGGGATCGGCATGTAGGGTGACATTTGTGGGAGTAATGATGATGGGATTGTTTGATTTGATTGATTGAATGTATGACTGTATGTATGTATGTGTTGGTTTGGGTATTGGTGTTACATTACGATGGTCATATTTGATGGTTTTTGAATCGGGTGTTTGATATGGGATTGTTTGATTAATTAGGGGGTATTGTTTGAGGTAGCTACTTGTAGATATAGTCTTATTATTTGGACCGACCAAGTGATCTTCTATCTAATGAAGAGAACCTATATGTGTGGAAGATGAAACAAATGAGACAGTCCTCCGGCCGAAGTATCTTCCCCAGATACAGAGAATAAATAACTATGCAGTACATACGGGTGTATAACTCGGTACTAAATCTAGCGCTGTGCAGTAAGTATAGTCAGTGACAGCACGCATACATACATACAGTTACTTACCTAGCTACATAACATCGGATGTAAGTCCACGGTCGAATATCGGACATTTAAGCTTCCCGAAATCAAAGAAAAGAAAATGCAACTACTGTATTATCTACCTATGAAGAAAGGGGTCAAAACATCGAACCATGGTTCATAACTCCCATCTGATTTCAAATCAGGGTAACCATGGAGCGAAGAAAATGAAAATACGTGGGCGCGAAATGTATTGGGTGATTTTCTTTGTTCTGTTTTTGCTGGCGCTGCCTTGCGACTCCTGCCAAGATGGGTCCAGCCGGTTGTTGATCGGGATTATTCATTTTGTCCATCCATTCTCTTTCTTCCTTTCTTTTCTCTCTCCATGGGGTAACTGCCTGACATGGGGGGAGGAGGTTTCGCACTACTATTTTAGTAGATACTCTGTTGGTAGATGGTGTATGCATGTCGTGGTGTATCAACTACGAGCTGGTGATGGGTAGTGGAGTGGATGGACATGCTCACTGCTCAGGTACGGCCATCAAAAAGTCTAGGTCGCTCGAATCGATACATCCCACACACCTTCATCCACTTTCTAGTCTAGATACCTCACGGACTATCGGACTAGATACAAGGGAGGTTTAGTGCCAAAGAAAAGAAAAAGAAAATAATAAAAGAGACAAGAAATGATGCCCTACGTATTAGAGCGGCAGACCCACTCACACATGTTATAATTACTCGACACGCCAGAGTTAGTAATGGTAGTCCCCCAACGGCGACTCGACCATCGTAAGTTCGTTCGTTCGCCTAAAAGGATTCTGCATCAAGCTAGACCAGCGTTGTTCTGGACGTTGCAGGATGATGTTATAATTACTTTTTTCTCCCTTTTTGCTTTTCGACGACTCGGCTTTCAACAAATTGAGGGTGGGAGAGAGCTGGTAGGCTGTAACGGGTGGAGTCGGACTGCGGGGCAAACATGGTGATTGCTGGCCCGTCGTGCTATTATTTACCGGTTCAAAGATCTCCGTTGCGATATTTTGATGGCTATAATCTTGGCTGATATTACTTTAGCCATCGGGGGATGATGGAGACATGACATCGCCATTACATAAGGGTTCATGTAATAGACAAGATCAAGATCAGAGGCAAAAAAGGTAAGCATACTACCTTGTAACCCGCACATTGGAAATAAAGAGGCACATCCATCATCAACTGCTGCACTCGAGATTTTCCATCCGTGCTCCGTACATAAGGCGGAGAGGGTGTCTTGACGGCACAGACACTTATGCATGCTAGGGAGCTGATCCATCCAGGTATCCTTGTAGAAGGCTACTTTGACAAGCTCACTATCCGTAGATAGTTGATCTGTCGGACAAGGATTGTCCTTAGTACGGTCGTTAAGAGCAGCGGCCAACCTGATGTGCATACGGCCCCCAGTTGCCGATCACCACCTGAAGCATGCTAGCCATGATGATGATTAAGTGGGAAGGGAAACGAGCCAGAACGGGTCCCACCGCAGCTGGATGCGTCTTTTTTTTTGTTTTTGCTTTTTGAAGGTGAGAGAGTTATGGAGAAGATTAATGCGGCGCAGTGATTGCGCGCTAACTTTTCAGAATGGGAGGTTCGAGAAACACATGCTAGTGCAAGGAGAGTGTTAGAGACAGCCAGACAACCTTCGCATAACCTGCCTAATACTGGGGAAACGAAATTCGTAGGCTGTCGTGTCGTGTTCCTTCCACAACCACTGCCATTGGCAGGCAGTAAGTACTTGCGGTAGCGCAAGCGCCGGAGTTGACCTCCGTCTCAAGCGAGCTCAGCTCGACGGGTACCAACCACTACTGCGTACGGACTTTACTCCGTAGAACCAGACCGGTAAAGTGTAAACAACTTGCTCTGTCGGTTTTTGCTGCTTGGTTCCATAATAATCAACACCTCACTCCCCCCAGTCGATCCGATGATATCAAAGGGAAAAAATGGATGATCCACCCAGGGGTTCTGATTCCCTGTCGGAGTCGGAAACGGAGCCCCCCGTGATTCGGGCTGAAAGTGGGCTCCCTTTTTAGTTCCTGTTTTGCGATCTCAGTGTGGCTCCGCTTTTGTTCCCTGGCACCCAACCTGCCTTGCCTTGGTTCGTTATCGGTTTCAGCTGGAAACCTTCTGTTCCATCTGCTAGTCCACAGCACTATGAGTAGACTACGACAAAGTATGTGGATGAAAGACATGAAGCAACTGGGCCCGACGGGTTCCCCGATGTTGCCGTGCTCCCGAGAGAGGCATTGATTCTAGATTCTGGTTTCATGGAAGTACTTAGGTTCGTTCGTTCGATCTTCTTCCGAGGAGAAATACGAGGTTTCACCGCCCTGATCGAACCAGTCGTCGGTCCTTCGAACAGGTAAACCTTCAACTAGTAGTGAATATGGAGTCCTGAGTAGTTATCTCGACCTGTCGGAAGGTGTCGCAGCTCGAACTCAAACTCACACCCATCTCGCATCGATGGCTCCATACCCACTTTATCTAACCTACACCTACCAAACAAACTTCGAGGACCTGCCTTTCCTCCGACTACTTACTATCCGGTTAGTCCCGCGCACTGGGGCTACCGTACCTAATCTATTCAGAGTTCCCACCCTCTAATCGACACGCCTGAATTCTCCCGAGCACGGCCTCCCGATAGGACCCATTCAGGGAAGCCGCTTGTTGGACCATTCGGTGACGGTAGTAGGCGATGATTGTGGCGGTCGCGAGGTCTGGTGACTGCAGAGCCTACCACCATTTGTAGATCAGGCAATGGCTGAGACGCGATGAGTAAAGTCCTACAAAGAGCGAGTCTCACTCATCGCCATCCAACGTACCCATTCTAGTTCAGCATCAGGTACGCGGAGCACCATCACCCGCCAATGCTGGATTGGATTCGTAACCCTCCGGTCGTCACATCGCCCGGCTCCGGGCCCCAATCGTTCGCCAAAGCTTCGCTCCGCTCTTTCCCCTCTTCTGTACCTGCTTAGGTTCCATCGCAAGCTCGGTGCTACTTACTTGGTCCAAAGTCTCGAGTCTCGACAATGGTCGTTCAGATGGGTTTAGGGTGGCACTATCCGTACTACTCACCTACTCGTGGTAGTTCTGGAACTGTCCTTTCAAGAGCGATTACTTAGCGAGGTATAGTAGTATTTCTCGGGGACTGAGGAAAGAGACCAATCAGAAGAAACAACTCCTGTCATCAGGAGAGTAACAAAAAGAGGGGATATGATCTGAAATGAAGGCTAGAATTAGGAAAGGCAAATCGAAGTAGTAGTAGTAAAGTGAGACAGGAAAGAAGCACGAAATGAAGAGCGAGAAGGCGGAGACCAGGACAGCGACCGGGGGGTCACGGAACTACCACATAGTGCGAACGCGGACTTTAGCACCCTGCATCGATCACAACGAGCAATGCCAATGACAGGGAAGGAGGAGGTCTGACACCGTTGCTTGCGTTCAGCCCAAGGACTCCACCAACCCGACGCTAAAGGCAGCTAAGGTGGTGAGCATGCCACACACATGGCCTTCTGGAGGGTGAGATTTGCGACTGGGCGGCGCAGCAACTCAGCGTTTGCGAACTTGTCCGAAAGAGGGAGAGCTTGGATTACGACGACCTCTTCCACTAACCCCCGTCTGGTAAGTCTCCTGTGTCCCTTTTCGGTTCTCTGAGGGAGAAGACGATACCAGCTACCCACTCAGTAATCTTAGTACTCCGGCGATGGCGTCAATGATATGTTATGGCCCGAACCGACGGGCTAACGGTGGATTGAGTGGATGGAGGATGAGGAGAAGACGGAGCAACAACAGCAGCAGCATGTTGGAGACCAAAGCTGAGTCTGGAGCTCCCCACAAGCTACACCAGGTCCGGATCCGACCCCTCCTTTGTTGGTTCTCCACGTACTCCGTGCTCGACAGCTAGCTAGTCCCCTTCATCTACTACGCCGCACAGAGGTGGTAGTTCACCACTGTAGCCATCGGACAAAAGGCGTTCCAACAGTTGCAGTCTGGCTGCAGCAAAGTACACGGCATGCTTACTTTAGCTCCTGCACGTCGAGCAAGTGGTAAACCTTCCCATTGTTGGTGCTGGTGGTGGTGGTGCTGCGGACACAGCATCGGCCGGTCCCCCTTTCAAACATATCATCCGAGACAACCATAACGGGAGGCCCTTCTGTGCCGTCCGATTCAAACTTCACATGGGAGTGGGTGCACGAGGACATTCTTATGCTTTTCTCGAACAGGAAAAGAACAGCGGAAACCCCATTTTCTGGCGGACATGGGCCAGAAGAATCGCGCTGTAACAGTGTGGCTGGGAAAAGAAAGTAACTTGACTTATCTGGCCATTTTGCTTTAGTTGCTCTCCGGGAGGCTAGAATCGTCGAAGCACCACTTTCTTTGATTTCATCTCCCATACCACCCAATCGCCAAGTCCCACTAACGGTGGAGCTGCCGTCTGATTGCACGGAAGCCTCAGTGGAGCTGTCCCGTGAATTCTGGCAGGCTGACTGAATGAGCGTCCCGGCTGAGAATGGAGAGGAAGAGAGAAAGAAGATTTGGGCCGCGCCTCGTTAACGAGAATCAAATCATGACCCTTCCTTACGATAAAAAAAGTGGTGTTGTGGCCATGGCCCCTTCGGCCCATCCGGGGCGTACCGGCTCCTCCTGGCCATGGACACTGCACTTGGCTTCAAGGATGCTTTCGATCGCCCAAGGGTAAGAGTAGGTTCATCACCTCTCAACGTATGAAGGTGTCTTGGGAAGCATGATGCAGGAAGCTAGTCGCCGGGAAGCGGCAGGATCAGGAGCCCACCAAAGTGCCAATGATGATTGATCGGCCGCTTTCCAGCCCAAGAGCTGGGGTTACACCGTCATTACTCTCCTTTCAGGAGCATCATCAGCAGCAGCAGAATCATCATAATCATCATCATCCGCATGGGGAGGGTGAGTAATAGATGGATTATTCGACCGGTCACCGTTAGGCTGTCTCAAGTTTATTTGAACCGGGCCGAGGAGGGATCGATAGGATTGGACGGTTAATGACAGCATCAATTCGCAAACTGCCAGACTTTCGTCATCCCGAAGAGAGAAAGGGAAAAAAATCAAAAGAGGAAAAACGAAAATGTGTGAAAAAGAAATGAAAGAGAAAAAAGAAATGAAGCAAACTTGGATCTGATGGGGCGTACGGAATACCTCAAATGCCACTGGTCTTTGTGTGTATGTGTGGTGGTAGGTGTACTAGTAGTAGTTGATCTTGATTGATGGGGGGCTCGGGAGGGGTGCCATTCGTTGAGTGGCGCCTCTGAGATGTGGGAACAAGGCTGACAGCAGCAAGTCAGATCGGTCGTTCCCATACCGGAGTGTAACCAGATCGAGTCGCGTATTCCGTATTATTGACTGGATATCCCGCGAACGAAGAAAAACAGGCAGACAGATGGGGCTAAATCCTCGGAGAGGAAACAAATGGCGAATGAATTGACAATTGGGATTGAGAAAAAGGAAAAAGGGAAATCAAAACAAAAAATAGGCCGCGATGTTGACTGAATCGGAATTATTCAATAAGAAGGAATATCAAACAAACAGTCTGGAACAATTTAACCCATATCAGCAAACGCAGACAACGGTAGCGACGAAAATAACGTCCTCCATGACACGATCATCAGCACTATCGCGGGATCAATAGATGGCTAGAGCTGTGGTGACTGGGCCGATCCACCGAGCCAGCGTCACAGGCCATGTCTACTAGGTGGAGTTTGGGCTGGGCTGTTCAGGGCATGGTTTGTCAATCCAGGGTGCCATTTCAGCAGCTCATTATCAATAACGATCACCATTGTGAGCTCTAAACTATGACCCTTTAAGCATGACCAGGGGGTGGTCAGCCATATCCTAGGCAGCGACTCGTGTGGGTGGGAATCAAGCTCTTACCCGGTGGTACCTGGATTGAATCTCTGAGAGATCCCACTCCGATGGTGGACTCGACCAAGTGGTTCTCCCAAACCCATGATATCCAGTTATTTCCCGAAGACGAGGATTATACTTCGCATCTATAACAAGATGTTTGGACGGTGCCGTTCAATCCGACTACCTACCCATCAAACTAAAAACGGCTACTGTACTGTGCCTAATCCTCCCGGCGCCAATCTTCATTAATCCAGACCATCCATTTTCTGCCCTTTCCTTCCAAACCTAAAAAGACCTGTGTGGGTATTGGAGCCCAACATGCCAATGGGAAATTTTCTTTTTCTATCTGTTTCCTTTTTTTCCCAAATTCTTTTCTTGCCCTCTTTTTTTTTTATCCCATTGTCTCTTTTCGTCCAACACTAATCATTATCCTCGACAATGTGAATGCCCTTTTTTCCCTTCACGCTTTTACTTTGAGAGAGGTTTGGGGCTTGTAATCTTTTTTGCTAGTGTATTTGCAGAGACAGCAGCTCCAAGATGACTGGCCAAATGACTCGAGATAGCGTTGACTGGGCGAAGTTAATGCAAAGAAGAAAAAGGAAAATGCCAACGAAGAAATAAAAAGAAAATGACAGCTGATTAATAATCCCGGCCAACACGATCTGTCACGGCCATATTGACACTCACCCGGCCGGATGCACACACACCCGCACACCCACTCTGGTCTTAGGGTGGTGTGGGTGGCAGGTGCTTGCTACTTACCTACTACCAAGTAGGTAAAAGTAGCTGCATGTTCTCCCTCCACTACTCATGCCTCCTAAGTGGCAGCTCGCAAGCCATCCTGATTGTCACAGTAATTTCATGAGATTATTTCCCGGCCTGTTATAATTAGTCGTCTGCAGCATGATAGGCGAGAGAAGCCATGCGGATTACCACTGACCATATACCACTTACTCTCTGTACATACACCGTTCGACACTCGGTTGATCAGTAGATACTTCTCCAGAACCACCAACTGCTCTCTTTTTGGATCACCTTTCTCACTGGCGCATTTGTCTCCGATCCATTCCTTGCTCGTCACAATCTCAAGTACAAAAACGCAAGCGAAACAACGGAACCCCATCTGCTTGACCTCCTCAAAGTTTTGAGATCTCGACGCTTGGCGGCTGTTTCCGATTCTTTGTCTACAGTCTTTGTTCTACCTTTCTTTTTTCCTGCTCTTTAAGCTTTGCCCATCATCCCTCATACTGCTGCTACTCTGGTCCAGTTGCCAGTTTTGCTGGACAGTTTTTCCTAGGTTGAACCTCGACGGGCCAAAGGTACGTTCTATTTCCTTGCCAATTATCCCTACTACCCACGGTTCTTATCGTCAAACAAGTCCCGGGGTCGCAGCCATGTCAGTGGTGGCCTACAGGTAAACCGTCATCCGCTGCATCTAATATTTCTTTTTTGCAAAGAAAAGTCCCCTACTGTATGCCGTGCTCGGCGTCTACTGGCTCTCTTTCCCTCTCTTACTCTCTCTCTCTTTCTTCCCCAGAATTCTCACTTTTTTTGCCCCGTTGACTTTTATGATTTTACTTTTCCCACCATTTTATTCTTGGATTTGACTCTGCCACTGCATGCTGCAAATCATCCCCCCAAAAGACAGTTCATCGAGTCAGCCATCTCTTTCCTTTTCAATTGCGCCTGTCTGTCGTCAGGAGTCACTTTGTTCGAGTCAATCCTCTTCAGAGACCCTCAAAGTGTCGCATTCGCGTTTTTGCTCCTGCGTCCTGCATCCATCCTGGTCAATATTACACCACCTTCCCGCTAGTTACAAGCTCATCCTGATATCCCCACTAGTCAGTGCATCCCTCTGACGCTGTCCTGCCCTCCGTCACTTGTCTGTTTTCTGTCCCTATTTTTTTTTATTTATTCATTTTTACCCTTAACCCTCTTTTTATTCAAATCCGTTTTCTATTTTTTTTATTTTTTTATTTCATTCTTTCCGCCCCCCTTCTCCCTGCTTGGTTTTTTCTCCCAGACTTCTTCATCTCCCCCCATACCTGTTCCGGAATAGCTAGCTGGTGAACAACTCCTCTGACTGAAGGATGGGTCTCCAGCGCAGCTAAATAACGACCCTGGACCCTCCACAATTACACTTGCACACTCGCATTGCACCGTTTATCCAGGCCCATCATCGCCAGGCCCCCTTCCTTTCCCACCCTCACCCCCCTCCCCTCCCCCAGGTCAGAACCACACGGACCAACGAGCCACCACCGTTACCCTTCAGCCTCTCATTAGCTTTCCTTTTCATAAGCTCTCCTCTAGTCTAGTCTAGATATCCTTTCCACCCCCGTTTCTGGGCCCCTCCCTCCGGACTATCTTCTTACGCGCATCCTTTCTTCTCTCCCGCACCCAAGCTGAACTTTGTTTTATGTCTCTCCTCTAGACTTCCCTCCCCTTATTATATGAGCTGAAGCCATTGAAGGACGAAAGCAAAGGAAGTCCAGAAAAAAATCAAAAAGGAATATCATCCCGGACCATTTGAGGTCAGTCATGACCGGCATGGTTCAGACTGACCTAGCTCATCCACCTGCACCAAAGTACAAGGACGAGCCAGTGGAAGATCCTGTGAGTGTATTCTCGTCACTTCTTGAGTGCTAGAAACCCGTGCTTTTTTGCCTGTTATGTTGTTCTTTTCTTTTCCAGTTTTTTTTCTTTTTCCCTTCTCCGACCTTTCTATCTTGGTCTTTTGCCTCTCATGCCTGCATCAATCCATGCCTTTGCCTTCATCCAAGGTCAACCTGGCCTACTGCGCATGAGTGCTACTGGGGAGAACCCGGGAGTATGTGGGCATTTGGTCCTCAGTAGAGCAGGCCTCCCTGCTTGTTGAGACCGTATACGATAACCTGACCGTGTCGCCTGTTTCCACTGCGATGACGTCTCCCGCAATGCGCCAATAATCAATGCACGGACGCCTTGTCTTCCGACGTACGTCGAACACCCTGTGGTCTCACCCTCGACATTCGGAATATTCTTCAACGTCCTGCGACACTAGAGCCGCCAATGGGGCTGGAAAGTTTCTTCAGCACGGGTCATGCCCACATCTGTCATGCTCTCTAGCCGCGCTTGCAGAAAGTCATCGCTGACTCGGCTTTGACTGTTCGACCAAACTATGAATCTGATTCGGACCCCACGTGTCTCTGCCACGTTCCCCTGGAGGCGATAAAGGAAGGTCATTCTTGTTGCCTGAATGACACGACCTACCAGCAGGATGGACTTCATACCCACCGAGGTTTTCGGAGGTGCGAATAGGTCCAGAGTTGCCAACCTTTTACCAACGATGCTTGCCTGTGGCAAGTGCTTCCTGATTGCCTGTATGCCGCCATATACGCATTGGGCTGCCTCCTACAGATGCTCAACCACATGTGTGTCTGGGTTTCTTATAGAATACGGAAAACTCTGATTGGTGTTCCCATGTGCAGTTTCTGATTCACCTACATTGTTTTTTTGTCTTGCAAATTCTTTTTTTAAGCGTTTTTTTGAGCAGATCGCAAGCTGCAACATATCGAACACTTGGGTTCTGAAACTTTCTTCGAGAATAATTCAGGTTCCAGCGCTAACTGTCATTTGACCCAGCATCGCCATCCCGGCCCGCAACCGCCTCATCTTCAGCATCCTCGACCAACTCTTCTGGTCCAGCCACAGAAACAACCAGAATCACCACATCAGACTTCAGCTACCCTACCTTCTGGTTCATACGCACCTCACGCCTTAGGCAACGGAGTTATACATCATCAGCACTCCTACGGCCCGCCATCAGAGCATTCGTACTATTCATCTCATTCCTCTTATAGTACAGCAAGCGCACCCAGTCAGTACTCATCAAGTGGTAAGTGCGGTGTAAGAAGTTTCTTTGGTGTCTTTTGGTATAATGGTATTCGCAGCAGCAGTGACAACAATATGCTCTAAAGATTGCTCCGGTTAATTCAAGCCACAGAGGCTGATTCATGTTCAGGACCGCCAGAATGATGGCTACAGCCACGCAAATGCAGCGGCCGTATCCTCCAATTTATCATACGCCCCAATCCAGCTCGCCTGCTTCAGTAGCTTCCCAAACACACGAACAGCATAATCGCGGCATATACACACAGTCGCCCCAAATGACCTCGCAAATGTATGGCTATCCGCCATACTCACCCATGAATCCAGTGCAGCCTCCACCCTATGGACCGAATACATCCCCCCAACAGCACCCTCTTACGACACAGCCACTGATGGTGCCCCATCCGACAAGCACTGCGCAGTTACCGCATCATCCGGCTCAGGCTCCAGCAGGGAACTTGTCAAGTAGTACAAATTCAGCTGCGGCACAACAGCCAACGCCCCCTCAGAGAACGATGCTAAACCCCCCTCACTCAGCAGCTAGTGGTGCACCTTTGTCAGCCAGTGCTGTTCACCATCAAAACTCTAATGTCGGGGCCAGCTCTAGTGCGGCACCAGGACCAATCCCTGCCACAACCCCCCTGGTTGTCCGACAAGATAGCAATGGTGTCCAGTGGATCGCGTTTGAGTACTCTCGGGATCGTGTAAAGATGGAGTATACAATCCGCTGCGATGTTGAGTCGGTTAATGTGGATAATTTAAGCCAGGAGTTCAAGACTGAGAACTGCGTTTACCCTCGAGCCTGCTGCAGCAAGGACCAGTACAGAGGCAATCGGCTGGTCTACGAAACTGAATGTAATGCTGTTGGATGGGCCTTGGCGGAGCTGAACCCGGCACTGAGAGGCAAGCGTGGGCTGATTCAGCGGGCAGTGGATAGCTGGAGGAATAGCAACCAGGACCCTCGACTTCGAAGCCGGCGTGTGAGGAGAATGGCCAAGATTAACAAGCGGCAGGGGATGCCTGTGCCTCCGCCTCACATGGCGCCTTCCACCCCTGTCGGCCCTGGGGTGCCAAGTGCTAGTATGCCCGCCCCCGGTCCTCGTCCCAGCCTGGGGCCATTGCCTATGGGCCCCCCTCAGCTACATCACCACCATGCCCAGCCAGATGGAAGTGCAGGCCACGAAGAAGCTAGCGGTATGTTCCACCACACATGATGTGCTTGTCCCTGACACTGTTTGAATGAATCGACGGTGCTCTTGTCGGTTTGTCTTGTATTGTTCGATGTTTTTTGCCATCTCTAAGTAGGCAGATCGCCACCGAACGGACGTGAATTTGGTGTGCTTTCTTCCAAGAGATATGGATACCGTACCCCATGTATTTCTATTTGGTCTGGAGAGGCTCTTGTCGTTTTGCTGCTTGTTGTTTTGCCCATACCCGGTTCATGTTTCGCCTGTTATGCTACGTTGACGCTGTACCCCGCTGTGCTTTCAAACATGACGTGCCACCTGCAGTTTTGCGTAGGCTAATTTATATATTGTCCTATCATACATAATAGGTACCACTGACTATACGAACGGTACCAGTCGTCCACCTGTCTCGGATGGTCTGCAACCCGGGCCATCGCCAACGGACATCCGCACGGCGCAGGTGTTCCATGGCTATCCTTCCTATCCGACCCCCGCGACGGCCTCAGGGGGACCAAGGGGTCCCTCAATACCGCCACTACTCCGAGATAGTGGCATCGGGTCTCTCGGGCGCCATCCGACCATTGCGACATCCTCGAACCGGATCGAAGAAGTGGACGATGACGATGACGAGCGCAATCCAAGCAGCGATGCGCTCTTCGGCACACTGCCCGAGGGCAAACGCCGCAAGTTCATCCTGGTGGACGACAACCAGCGGGGTTGTCGCGTGCGAGTCAAGGTCATGCTGGACCAGGTTGATATGGACGAGCTTCCGGACTCCTATAGGATGTCTAATGCGGTATACCCCCGGACATACTTTCCTGTTCAGATGAGGGACCCGGGTCGAGTCGTGCCTGGGAATCGATATATTAAGGACCACGTTGGGGTGGATGAGGGTGACGATGCCGATGATGATGACAGCCCGACCGTTGGAAGGATCATGGTTCCTGCACCACAAATTGATGGTGAGGGAGAGATCGCGGTCCCCCGGCTGTCCCGAGGACGACGGAGAAGAGAGGTACTCTTGAATGACTTGGGCTACCGAATGAGTTGGAGCCAAAGTCGAGTGTTTGCGGGGCGAATGCTGTTCCTGCAGCGATCTCGTGCGTGATCTTCCCTTCCCTTACATCCCTTGCGTCGCCTGCATATTGGCCATGCAGTCCCCACCCCGGAATACCGTGAATGTCACTAATCTTTGGCCCGTGTCGGGAATGTAGTTGACGCGTACCGAAATAAGATGCGCAGCACGATGCTGGCGGCCGGCCAGGACCCGACAACCATTCCCCGGCATTTCGAGACGCGGGCGGGCAAACGACGATTCCTCGAGCGTAAGCGACGGGCGGCGGGGGGCCCGACTCGGGGTGCCGGTGCCCATGGGGTGTCTGCCTCGCAGCGCAGTGCTGAAGAGGTCGAGGCTTGACCCATGCATCTTAGGGAACACACCATCTCCTTCTATTTATATTCAGTGCTACCGTATCCCTGAAGGTTGTGTCAGGGAGATGTTTACTTTGACCGTGTCACTCGTTTTTGTCCCAGTTCGCCTGATCCTTCTGCCGGGTTGTCCCTCAGAATTATGCTGACGGGGCCGACAGCGATCATGGGCCGCTATGTAAAGTAATAGATATTGGGAGGGAGTCCAAGAGGGGGGAAGGGGATATGGCGGTCTGATGGATCGGGCGTTGGAATTTTGACGATGATTTTTGTTCTTGACATGATTATGATGATTTGACGGCTGCCCTTACTACGAAAACAATATGATGAATGACTGATGATAAAGCTATGAATGTGAATGATGGTATTGTGGCTTTGTTCTTTTTTTCCTTCCTTTGGTGCCGTGTCAATGAAACCCCAAAGAATACGGGACAGAAGAAGGTTACTTGGTTGCTGCCTGCCGCATTCAGTGCATCTGGGCGGGCACGTGCAACCCCGATTCCGATTAGGTCGAAGCGGCAGTGGACCAACCGGGGAAAGACCCTGACCCGATGCGGCTTAGTGGCTGCTGGACCCTGGCGTTTAGTACGACGTTTGGCTTCCAATTCAGGGCACAGTTACATACACCCGCTCCATACAGCCATACAGTATACAGTACAAGTCTAGTGGTTGTCGGGGTCACCGCCGCTCTCTCTCTCCCACCCCCTCCACCACAAAAGTAACTTCATCCATTAACCTTTTTGCTCGTCGCCATGGAAGCTGGGGTTCTTTTCTCCACTGCTTCTGTGCCGCATGCAGTCACTTTATCTACTACCAGTCTTCCCGACTTCCATCCATCTACTACCACCCACCCTAGTAACGACTACTATTCATTCACCTTTTCCTTTCGGGGGTGGTTGTTTGTCTTTCATATCCGCCTTCTCCATCCATCCTTCCACCCCCTCACGTCCCGAATCCAAGACACCCCGAAACTTAGTCTAAGATCCGGGTTTGCATTTCAAATCTGATTGAGTTCGTGGCTGCGTTCCTTTTTCTATTTTGGCGGTATGCTGACAATTGCGTCGAAGAAAATAGCCCGTCGCAGTTCACTGGTCCACGATACTCCGCCCATCCTTGGGTGACTTTCACGGGATCGTCTGTAAACGAACGAACCGTGGTTCCGTCGGGCTGTCAGACTTGTTCTTGATTTAGAAGCAACACCCTGCGACGGTTGGGGTACCATACTGCTACTACTACTACTACCACCTGCCTGCCTACCGGGAGACCGCTTTTTCTGCCCTTGCCTCGTTCGTCTGGCTGTCTTACTTGGGGTCTTGCTTGGTGCTCTCTTCCTTCCGTTCACTGCTCCTACTAGTAACTCTTCCTCATCTATCGCCCTCTCTTCCTTCGTCGCCAGTTAGCTCAGTACCCTATTATTATACCTATTTCGTCTGCTATTGCGATATTTCCTAACATTCATTCACAAAGAATTCCTTGTCACATGTCCCAGCATGGCCGGCGTGAACCGGTCCTTTAGTTACAGTCGCGGCGACGATGCGTTGTTGAGAGATGATGAGCGAGAAATTTCACCCCTCCGATCTGCAGAAGACGGTCTCTACAGTACATCATATGGCGACATCTCCCCGCTATCTGCTGGTTTTCAAGCACAGACTAGGCCACTCGACCGAGGTCTGGTGTCAGTCCCGGAAGGTCAGAGTCTGGAGCGCCACATGACCTCGACGCCGGGGATGGATAATCTAGGGCCGGCCTCTGTGGGTGGCGGAATCAGTGGTATCGCTCTTGGCGTAGCCAATTCTAATAATCGCCAGAGTGGAGTTGACGCTTTTAGGGAAACAGATCTTCCAGTACGCAATCTCCCTGCTGAACGGGATTTCAACACCACCGGCTCCGATAATCCTTATATTCCTGCTCCGCCCGAAGGAGACGTCTATCCAAATTCGGAGACGATGAGATATCGCGACTCTTACAGCTCGCATACCGGGCTTGGTGCTGGCGCGCCCTTTGCAGAACATAGCACGCCGGGAACCACGCCATCCCAACGTAGCTTCTTCGATAGTCCGTACCAAGGTGTGGATGCTGGACCGTATCAACGGCATTCGGCTTATAGTTCTCACGACTACCCGCTTGTCATCAATCCGGATGATATTGCTGACGATGGCGATGATGGGTTCCCTGTCCACCCCAAGGGAGTGGCGGACTACAGATCAAATGGGAACGTGCCTGCTGCGGGTGTCGCTGGTGCAGCGGCTGCCGGGGGGCTTTTAGGGAAGTTTCGGGCGCTTTTCAAGAAAGAGCAACCAAGTCCGTATTATGATTCTGATATTGGAGGTGGGTTGGGAGGAGCTGAAAAGGCACAAGGAGGTAGGCACATTATTGGAGGCGGGAGTCGCAAACGTGGGTGGATCGTTGGGCTCGTATTGGCGGCAGTGATCGTGGCAGCTATTGTTGGGGGCGCTGTCGGTGGTATTCTGGGCCATCAGGAGCATGACGGCGATACATCTTCGTCGTCATCATCATCGGGCACAGGGTCTGGGGGTTCAGACAAAGGAGATGGGCTGCTCGACAAGGATTCCGACGAGATCAAGGCGCTTATGAACAACAAGAACCTCCACAAAGTGTTTCCCGGTGTTGACTATACCCCGTGGGGAGTGCAGTATCCGCTGTGTCTCCAATATCCTCCGTCGCAGAACAACGTTACGCGCGACCTGGCGGTGCTCACGCAGTTGACTAATACTATCCGACTTTACGGCACGGACTGCAATCAGACTGAGATGGTCCTCGAGGCCATTGACCGCTTGCAGTTGACTAACATGAAGCTCTGGCTGGGCGTGTGGATCGATACCAATACAACGACTACGGATCGCCAGATTAGCCAATTGTATAAGATTGTGGAAAGTGCAAACGACACCTCGATATTCAAAGGAGCTATTGTGGGTAATGAAGCTCTCTATCGAGCAGGCTCGGACGTGGCGAGTGCGGAAACGAATCTAATCGGCTACATTAACGATGTCAAAGACCACTTCAAAGAGAAGAACATTGACCTCCCGGTGGGCACCTCGGACTTGGGCGACAATTGGAATGCACAACTCGTCAGCGCAGCCGACTTTGTCATGTCAAATATTCATCCGTTCTTCGGAGGAGTCGAGATCGATGACGCCGCCAGCTGGACATGGACATTCTGGCAGACACACGACACCCCACTCACAGCCGGAACGAACAAACAGCAGATCATATCAGAGGTCGGATGGCCGACGGGTGGAGGGAATGACTGTGGATCCGACAACAAGTGTCAGAATGACAAGCAGGGCGCTGTGGCGGGCATCGATGAGCTGAACCAGTTCCTGTCGGAATGGGTTTGTCAGGCGTTGGACAATGGTACAGAGTATTTCTGGTAAGTTGCAGACTGCTACAATAATCAGGACGCTGCTAAGACACATGCAGGTTCGAGGCCTTCGATGAGCCGTGGAAGGTCCAGTACAACACGCCCGGTCAGGAATGGGAAGACAAATGGGGGCTGATGGACTCGGCTCGCAATCTGAAGCCGGGCGTCAAGATCCCTGATTGTGGCGGCAAGACAATTACGTGAACGCCGATACGTCTCTAGACCTGATGAAAGTGATGATGGATGAAATGTACACAACATATCCGACATACATCATGTGTTATGATGCATTACGACTGATCGATTTCTGCTGTGCTTCCTTGCGGTGTTAGAGCTTTGTCCTGGGACTGTATTCTATTGAGCTGATGCATGGGTCGGCTGCCGTCGTTCATTTGCGCGGCATCCCGACGAGTGTCACGACGCCATTCTACGCGAAGTGCTCTTTGGCGTGTTTGTATATAGCGTGAGCGTGTGATCCACATAGGGCTGACAATACGACCCTTGTTGCATGCATGCCGATTCGGTATTCGGTGCGCATAGCGTAGGCGTGTAGCCAGTAGATGGTTGTCACCATACCAGCCATTCACCACAATTTCATGGTGAGAGGCAACCATTCCCATCTAGATGATACTCCCTACTACTCCTCCCCCTCCTTCTCCAACGGATAATAAACCCGCATGTTCCAAAACGCATGTTCCTGCGCTTCAAACAGCGGCAACCTGACGGACCTCCTCCTCCTCTTCACAAACGCACTCACCACCTCTGACTCGACATCCTCCAACGGTCCCCCAAACACAAATGCCGGATCCAGCGCCAATAACTGCTCGAGATGTGTGCGCTCCGCGCCAGGACAGAAAAGGAATGTACGGGGAGTTACTTTCTCGAATGCGAGGGGGGACTCGAGAACGGTGATGTCGAGGGAGGAAAGGAGGGATTTATCGAGGGTATTAAAGACGGGGTCTTGGGCGTAGGTTTTTATTGTTGGATCTGTTATTTGAAGTGGAATGATTAGTTGTGTAAACGAGATAGATATTATATGGATATAACTCACCAGCAGAAGAAGAAGAAGAGGAGATAGAAGCCATGACATCCACCAACGCAGCCAACTGATACAGCGAAACTAATCGCCGATCGACCCACCCTCCACGAAGGAATCCGCTCGGACTGCCGAGACCGATGCAGATGATGGAATCAATCCCTAATCCTGTTCCATTATGCTTATTCTCTGCTGTAGTATGCGATTGTTGTATATTATCCGTATTTGACTCTTGGGGTTTTGATTGAAGGAGGATATTGTGAAGCGTCCTCCCCACCACATCGCAAGTCGACGAATCTTTCCATGTGCGTTGGATGATCTGGGTGAATTGCGTTTTGAGGGTGTCGAGGGTCGTGGTGGGTGGGGCTTCGGCGGGGTGGAATAATGATTCTTCTTCTTCTTTTGTTGGCGATTGGGATTGGGATTGGGATTGTTGGTCTTTGGTGGTGCGCGCACAGCGGCGCGCTTTGCCGCTCGTGGTGACATGCGTCCAGCCGGTAGTGGCGTCGGTGATTTGGAATCGTTTTTGCGCTTGTAGGGTGTTGTTGGGGTGAGGGTGTTTTTTGCGCGAGGTGTGGGGCATTTTGCTGGTTTCCTTTGCTTCTTTCGCTGTGTGATTGGGGGGGGGAGGAGGAAGAATTGGTGCTAATATAGAGTGTTGTGGGCGTTGTGCTTGTTGGTGGGAGGAGGATGCATGAATGAATGGCAGAGAGAATTGAATGCGACGGAGGGGAGGCCGGCGGGCGGTAAGTGAGTGGGTTTGATTGGTCGGAGGATACTAAGTTGTAGACACGCTTATAAGGCGGCATACTGCTCCCCACCATCTATTTCCACCAGTATACAGTATCATTGAGGGCTAATCGCATCTCTTTTCCCCTTCACCATGTCTACTGCAGAAGAAAAGCACAACGTCCAGTCTGTTGGTTCCGGCCCCCAAGTCAATATCCTCTACTCAGCCCCTGGTTTCGCAGTACTCGATCCAGACACTATCAAGACTATGGCGAACCCCAGCAATACCATTTTTGGCTGGGGCGGCGTACAGATAGTGAGGATATCTCCTGAAGTTGTGGTCAAATATGGCTCTCATGTCACACTACACGAGGCTAAAAGCATGGTATTTGTTGATCAGAATACAGAAACTGTACCAGTGCCCAAGATTTTGGCCTATTACTCTTACGGCCCAATAGATCGAGATGTTGATGACTGTGGGAGTCTTTATGATAATTATATATTCATGAGTTTTGTGGAGGGTCAACGGCTGGATAAGGTCTGGGACACTTATGATAGTGTGACAAAAAGTCGAATTGCCGGCCACTTGAAAGGGTATCTCGATGAGCTTCGCCAGGTTGAGCACAGGAATTACATAGGCTCTGTTGATCGTGGGCCTCTTCGTGATTCAATTCTAGGAGACCTTGAGTACAAGGGTGAGTAGTGTCACCGGTGCCTGTAATTGATACTGATGCTACTAAGGACCCTTTGATTCGGAAGATGATTTTAACAACGCAATAATCAATGCGTATCAAGACACGACACCAAAACGTCATGTCAAGAATGTCCTGGTTGGTATGTTGTCGTCTCAGAAAGGACGTAATATCGTGTTTACCCATGGAGATTTTCGTCATCCCAATATCATGGTTAATGATGGGAACGTCACTGGAATTGTAGACTGGGAGTTTAGTGGATGGTATCCTGAGCACTGGGAGTTTGTCAAAGCTCTCGTGGTATGGCGATGGCAGAATGACTGGACAAAATATCTGGCACAGATTCTCCAACCGTATTATACTGAGTATGCGGTGTTTTTGTTCTTTCATGAAGTTCTCTGGATGTAATAATTGTGGTTGGGTTTGTAAGACTACTTGGAACGAAATCAGTAGATATTGGATTAGTCCCGGTAGACCTGGTGCCTGCAAGGTCGGAAGACAATGAAACTGCAGCTGATAGAAGTATGAAAGACAACGTCGTAAGAGCCTTGAACAATCTGAAGAGATAGTAGTGAGCCATAATCTCTCTTATTGTGCCTATCCGCATAGCTTTTAGATATCGAGATCACGTGGTGTTATGGTAGGTGATGTCTTCCTGAGCCTAGATCATGATCAAGCTAAGGATATGCAGCCAAAAACCAGCTATGAGAATAACCAGCGGATAAAGACATTACCTACAATTATCCTTGTCATGCAAGCTTGATCACGGCGCTTCAAGTCGGACTGAGATGCGTAGCCTATACTATGGCGGGGTTGGGCGCTTAGCTACACATAAACATATGAGCGGGCTGAACACCAACAGTATCAGCTTTCGTCCAACTCACAACGCAAATTGCATGGTATATCCGTTGGAGATGGAAGAAGTGATTATCATACAAAACAATGAATGCAAAGTACTCGGTTGGTTTTGGTGTTCCTCTCATGTGATTAGCTATAGCAAAATCGTGCCCCAACACATTCAGAATCGGGGTGATAATGCGAATCAGCGTGAAGGTTGCCAACCATTAGAAAGTTCCGTAGTAGCGCTGAGACGGGGCTATACTAACAGAAGGAGATAGTTACCTGAAAGACTGCAACGAGACTAATGGACAGAAGCTGCATGCGATCGTCCCGTCACACTGCGATCACCTCCCCATCGGCCCCTCTGAGTCGATCTCTAAGCGCCCTGCCCGGATAGCGCCCGTCGCTCCCCCTCTTCTGCTTCCTCCTGTGCCCTCTCGTGCCCTCTCTCAACCCTTGCTCGGCGCTACCAGCAGCTTCCTCTCCGCGAATGACAGTCCAGAACTGCACCCTGTCGCTGTGATGTCTCTTGCAGCCCGCCTCCCTGGTCTATCCACCCAGCCAATCTGCTTCTTGCAATCCTTCGCGCGCTCCCCAGTTGTAGTCTAGTCTGATCCAGTCCTGCTATCAGCTAAACTTCTGCCGTTGGAACCGTCACTCATCCCATCCCATCCCCAATCGCCGCTGTCCCCTGCGGGAGTTGTCACATCGCACATTGCGCTGTGACTCGTCCATATCGCTTGCCTTCCCCGCTATGCCGGTGGCCGTGAGCGCCATTGCAGGAACCGGCCATGGCCTCTTCGTCTCGACTCAAAAAGTCATGGCAACCCTCCCTCCCGCCCAGCTGCTGGAAGGCTTGATTTCATGATGATCATTCTTCTTCCTGCAGTGCTGGATCGCTTGCCGTGACTGTTTTCGTGTGCCTCTTGATGAGTCGAGGTTGCTAAAGGTTATTTCTGTTCCATCTGAGCTCCTCTGGCGCACTCTGTATATCTCCTCTTTCCTATATCTCCTTCCGCTATTGTTCTACCCACTGGTGCCCTCAGAATGAGATCCTTCAGCGACTCGATATCCCGCTGGACAGCGGCCCTCACTCTCCTCTGGCTGGGCCTGGTCAATGCTCACACCGTCATCACTTACCCCGGATATCGAGGTAACAACCTGCACACCAACGGTACGGTCGAAGAGACCAACGGTCTGGGTGTCGCATGGAAGAACGGCTCCTACGTCTATCCCTATGGAATGCAATGGATCTATCCTTGTATGTATCCTATCATGCCTTGTCCATGTTCTCAAAGAGGGTAATCAGCTGACTGTTTTAGGTGGCGGTATGGCCACCTCCCGCAATCGCACCAAATGGCCCGTCACCGGCGGTGCTGTCGCCCTTCAACCTGCCTGGTTCCGCGGCCATGAGACGGCCTTCGTCTACATCAACATCGGCTGGGGTACCATTCCTCCCAACATGAGTAACCCCATGCTCTCGGTCTTTGAAATCGAAGGTCCCACCAACAACCCTTACCCCGGCACCATCTGTATGCCGCAAGTGCCGCTGCCGGCCAATATGAGTGTGAGCCCGGGTGATAATGCGACAATTCAGGTGGTGTTGGCGGCGAAGCACGGTGCTGCTCTTTATGATGTATGCAGCAGCCCCTCTATGTATCCATTTACATCGGGATTGATACTGACTGACTATATAGTGTGTGGACATCACCTTCGCTGAACCTGAGGATGTTGAAGAAGTGACGAAAGACAACTGCTTCAACTCAACCGATATTGCCTTCAAGTATGTCTTTGCCTCGAAGTCCCTGACGACTTCTGGTGCACTGGCGCAGCTGAGTAGTCCCGGGTTGAACGCCGTGGTACCGGTGCTGGTGATGGTGTTGTTTGGACTGTTCATGATGTGATGTGATGATGTATTCTGAAGTCGTTTTGCTCCCCGGTTACTTGGCACATACCTACCAGACATACCCTTATACTCTCCTTATACCCATACCCCGTTTGGCTGTGAGCCGACGATGACTTGTTTTGCAATGAAGCTGCATGTTTAATGTTCCATCATGGTGTTGTGGTAATATGGTACTCATTACATACTACTTATATATCGAATCAATCTCATATACCTAAAACCCTAACATCTACGACAACTATCTCACTACTCCTCACTTCTACCTACTACCTAAACCCTGCTATATAATTACAACCCCCTCACCACCCCCAAAATAACCTCCACCACCTCCCCCGGCGCCTCCTGCGGTGCCCAATGCCCCACCCCAGGAATCAACCTCACCTCCCTCAAATCCCCACAACTCGTCCCATTCCGCATATTCTCCAGCGCCCCCGGCTCCTGATACACCCCCCAATCACTCTCCCCGGAGGCAAACGCACACGGAATCCCAATCCTCCTCCCCGCAAACACCTCCCAATCCCAAGTATATTTCCTCCCTGGCGTCGTCCGCACCCGATACCAATTCAACGCGCCCTGGAACCCCGTACGCGCATATTCCCCCACATACACCGACAACTCCTCATCACTCATCCATTCCTTACTCCGGGATACACCCTCCACACCCGCCTGCCGCATCATATCCTCCACCGTCTCGGGCATACTCAACCCCACCGGCATGATATAATACCCCGGCATTCTGGCTAACTGTTCCCCCGTCCACGAGGAAATAGGTCCCATGCTTGAAGGGTCATTCCCCTCCCAACATCCACTCTTCAGATGAAAATACCCCCGTAGGAAATCGTGAAGACCTTGCGCAGGGTTCTCCATCTCGCGGCCGGCGTTTTCGGTCGAGTAGTACCATTTATAGTGTTTTAGACCGAGGTTGCTTAGCTCGGTTTGTATATCTCCTTCTCCTCCTCCTTCGTTTTCCCCCTTACTCTCATTCTTCTCCTGGGGAATAGCAGCCGGAACCCCCGGAAACGGATGACTTAGCAGCACGACACTCCGAAACATATCGGGTCTGGCGACAGCGCAAAACGCTGCTGTCACGGCGCCTGCGTCATGACCTACTACGCATTCCACGGTGGTGTAGCCCAGTGCGTGGACTAGACTCACCACGTCCCGGACTAAGGATAGGCCTGTGAAGGTGGTGAGGTTCGAGTCCGGGTAGTTGGGGGCGTCTTTTTCCCAGCCGGTGGTGCGCCCGAAGCCGCGTCCGTCTGGGGCCACGATGTGGTAGTCCGGACCGGCTTGGATGGAGAGTTGGGGGAGGATGTGGCGCCAGGAGTAGGCGAGTTCGGGGAAGCCGTGGAGGAGGAGGATGAGTTTGCGGGGGCGTGGAGTGGTTGTTGTTGTTGTTGTTGTGGGGGAGTTGGATTCGAGGATGTGGGTGGTTAGGGTGGGAGTGGTTGGGATGAGGCGGGAGGTTATTGAGGGGGGGAGGGGGAGGGGGGATAATGATGGTAGTGATGAGGAGGACATTGTGGTATTTTGGTGGTGATTATGGTGATGATGATGATTATGGTTATGGTGGTGATGTTATTAGATTGATGTGTAATATAGTAGGGTGAGATGGGCAGTATATAAGGTTCAAGGGGAGAGGGGAAAGGGAAGGTTAAGTATTATTCTGACAAAGAGGGGGATCAGATGTTAATTAATGGTTGATAATATGGCTAAAGACCCGAGGTTAAATTACTTTATAATCTACAGATCTGATGATGATTAGTATAGTTGCTAAATGGTTCATGTTCATCAAGATGAAGAAAATCAGTTGGGAAGCAAAAGAAGAAAAGGATCCATCCGGCTTGGCTCCATGACGCAAGAGCCCAACTTTGTTTTCCGACTTTCTGCTTCTTTGGCCAAACTTTACTTTTTCTCCTGTTTGTCCCTCCAACTGCTGCGTCACTCATTTTTGTTCTTCTTCTTCTCTACTTCTTACTTCTTCTTCATCTCCGGCCTGCATCCGAGCTGCATCCTTAATTCCCTCTCCTGCATTCTCCCTCCCCTCCTTGCTCGTCTCCCCTCGCTAATCTCGCCGCCCTCCTTTCCTTTCCCTTTCTCCGCCTCTCGTTCTCCTCCCCGTTGCTTTGCTGCCTTTTCCTTCGTGCCCATCAATAAACAATTTTCGATCTTCGCATACCAACGCCCGTTCGTTGATATTCTCTTTCCATTCATCTCGCATCTACGACGTTTACGATCTACAATAATCTACAATTCATTGCAACTTTCTCTCCCTCCGGCCTCGGGCACCGCCTGAGCCATGTTCCGCAGAAAGAGGAGCTCCTCTCAGCATCAGGTGAGTCTCCTATTCCGCCAGTCTTCATCATCCCCATTGACACGCCCAGCATCCCCTCTCTGCCTCCTCCTCGCAATCCGCCCAATCCGCCGCAAGCCATGCCTTCCTCAAATCTCAACCCTCCTCCAGCAGCCTGTCCTCCGCCGCCGCTGCCGCCGCCCTCCGCAGTCTCACGCCGACCCCGACCTCTGTCGAAAATGTCCAAACAAAGCGCATGATGCAGCGAAGGGCCTCGGTCTCGTCCCAGGCAAGCGGCGTACCCAGTCTGCGTCCAACAAGTCGGAATGGCCTTCGTCGCGCCAACAGTTCGGCTTCCATGTCCACCCGTACATTCCGCGACCAGTCACCGCGACGCCCGGCCTCCAGTTCCGGTCCAGTCGAGGTTGCGCCGCCACTTCCTTCCATCCCTCAAGTATACTCCGCACGAAGTAGTAATGCCCAGCGTTCGGCCAGTGTCGGGCCGTCGCAGCGACCCAGCCCTCGCGGGAAGACACCGGCAGGACGAGGCATGAGCGTTGATCGCGGTTTGGCTACCCAGCCCGCTATGCGCGCGCCAGGGTCGACCCCGTCTCCCGAGCTTCGACGTCCAACAAGTCGGAATTCCGTCAATTTCTCCTATCCGATGCACTCTAGGCCAAATTCCCCGGACGGGTCCATCAATGCATTGGATAGGCGCGATGCGTCCGCGAGCATCTCACTGGCAGGTCAGCTATCGTCGCCCGAATCTCCCAAAGTCAAAAATGCCAGTCCTCGATCAGTCCGGGCGACGAAGAGCATGGGCATGTCTCCGGGCAGCCCTGGTCGTGGTGCACAGTCCTCCGGCACTGCAGTAGCCGCTGCGCAGGCTGCGGTGGTGCCCCGGGTACAAGATGTCACTCACACCCAAGCCCCGGTTTCTGCGGCCCCTCGCATCGCTGCCCCTCGCGAGCAGACAATCCCCGACCAGGCCCCTAGCCAGCCTGCTGTTCCCCCAGAACACAAGCAGCCAGTCCGCCCGCATCTAGTGAAACGACCTTCCACGGTCCCTGAGGATGCCCAGGGCGAGGAACGTGCCGAGTCAAATGTCCCCAAACAGCGGCCTGTTCCACCCCGAGGCGGCAGTGTGACGCCCGATACCCAACCGACGGTCGCATTTCCACCCACACCCGATAGAAGCAAGGATCAATTACTTAGCCCGCCCATAAGTCCCAAGCTGCCCACACAAGCCACTGAGACTGGCCAGGATAGCCAGCCGTCAGACATTCGCCAGTCAGGTAGTCCCGGCAGATCTGCGCACTTTTCCCGTCACTTGCTGGTGGCAGCCTTTGCCGGCGAGCAGCTGCACCAACCTCCCCCTCGGTCCCTGTCACCTGCCAAGTCAGCCATGAAGACTCCGCGTAAGATCTCACTTTCTCCGGAGGGGCGGACTGAATCCGTTCTCCGGCCGGGACCACCGCTGAGCGAGCTATCTGATGGGACCTCGGCAGCTTCCGACGAATGGTCCAAACCAGGAATCCGGAGGAAGCCAATTAAGGTCAGTTTCGATGACGAGGCGGAGGTGGTGGGGGTTGCTGCAAGTCCACCAACATCGCCGGAGGAAACGTCTCCTGAGCCGCTGTCCGAGAAGCCCAAACCCAAGACTCATTGGTTTGGCGGGAAGAAGAAACCAACGCCATTGAATACTGAGTTTGACGAAGTGCTGAAGCCGCGGCGAGCTCTCCCATCTTTCGGCAGTATACGGGCCGGTCGGGATGGTGAGACGCAAGAGAAATCTGTGCCTGAGTTGAGCGACAACGAGTCAACAACGTCGTCTGACTCGCCTGCGGAAGCACTGAAGTGGTCTTTCTCCAATGACCACGCGCTTGGGGGCCTTCTGACCGAAAATCAATCGAAGGAAGCAGAGCCCCGCGTGGCGCCGCTCATGCTTGCAAATGCAGCCGAAAGCGAATCCGAGGCGGAGAAATCGCCACAGGAGAGTCATTTTGCTAGTCAAACGAATCAGCCAGATATTCCTACGGGGACGGTCGATGTTTCTTCTCATGCTGGGCAGGAGCGTACCGCAGAGACGACTTTGGCAGTACCCAATATTATGGTCCAGCCGGCGTCTCCCATGTTTGAGAAGGAGCGTCGGAGTCTCGAGTGGTATGAGGTTCCTGGGGGTTTCCCCCGCTCGTCATTGGAGTTCGACTCCAAATCCCATGGTAAAATGAAGGCGAGGGAGGATTCCACGGACGCTACCAACAATGCCACCATAGGCCCTCCCGATGACGAAAGCGGTGACGAGTCGGGCGACAGTATCTATAGTGATGCTGAGGAAGGGACTGAGGGCAACGGCTTCGGGTCGATCAATGCCATCGTGGATGATGAAACAGCTGCTACTTCTGCTTCCAAGAGCGCAGCCAAGATACCTGCAGAGACTGGTGGCACCACAGAGAGGTCTCACTCACCGTCTACCGACTGGCCAGATGTACCTCAAACATGTCAAATCGCACGCACGGTGACTACGTTCCCGGATAAGGTTATGGAGCCGATCCCAGAATCCCCCGGATCTTCCCACGAGCCTCTTCCGTTTTCGTCACCTTATCCCCCGTTTCCGATCGAGCCGAAGAATAGACGAAGCTCTTCTCAAGCCGACATTTCACGTTCCTCTTCGGTCGCTGTTCGTCCAGCTAGGCATTCCATGCTGGTAGGAAGTAGCGACGCAATGCCTAGTAACAAGGCACCGCGCGCTGTGAATGGGTCAGCTGTAAATGGGCAGTTGGCATCCCAGCCCGAGCCACCTAGTGTGAGGCAGCGGCCTACTCCAGACAGTTCCCGGAGACGGCCGGTTTCATGGAGCCCAGCTCTTGCCGACTCCCAAGACGTGAGCCGTACGCCGCACATTAATGGCAAGACTTCGCCGGCGTCACCACGACCGCTATCCAGCGGTAGTGATTCGTCCAGCAGCTTCAAGCGGGCTACTCGACCTGCGCGCGCAGACTCCAACTACACCATGAGACGGACCATGCGAAGTACTCCGGGCCGCTTGGCCTCTAACAGAGCAACGTCCCCGCCATTGGAAACCCGCCCGGTGTCATCCGAATCTGGATTTGGCACCATGCGCACAACCTTACGGGCAAATGCTCCCAAACGTGAGAAGCCCTCGTTCTTCTCCAACAACAAGGCTCAAAAGTCTAAACTCACAAAGGTGCCGGGCGGTGGGTTCGCCTCCCGGTTCCCTGACTCGGACTCTGACGATGAGGGGTACGAGGCCTGGAGGTCACGGCATCGGTACGAAGATTCCAGTGATGATGAACAGCGGAGCCCGAATGCCATGCGACCCGTTCGGGGCATTCCTCGTCGGCAGGGCACGCACGACGGCGATTCGACTGAACTGGAAGACAGCTCAGATGAGGACCATCGTGCACCCCCGCTAGCCAATCCGCAGTCCCCAGCGAAGCCGAGCACATCTCGGGACCCTGCACTAGCCGCTGTAGCTAAAAATCGCGGGATGACGGAGGAGGAGCTCGACGAATTCCTGCGCCAACCTAATCGCGGTCGGAAGACTGGACTTCTCAAGCGTTTCAGCATGCGAAAGTCGAAGTCCCCTCTGAATAGAGGCCTAGTCAAGCCCGGGCTAGACAGTCCCGTACGCAACGGAGGGCCTGCAGAGCGGCCCCGAGTGGATCAAGAGCAAGCACGAGGGGAATCTCCCTTTCCTGGGGCTGAGTCGAATATTGTGACCACCATCACGGCGACTAATCCGCCCCCACCCCCGTCCAAGCTACTTCGCAGGCCTTCGCAGCGGTCCTCCCGCAGCGACAACTGGCCATTGCGCTCCGATCGGAAGGAGACTCGGACAGGCTCACCTCTTCCTGCGAATGGCCCTGCAGAGCGACTAGCCACTGTTGATGAAACTCCTCGGAACGGCAGTACGGTTATTTCACCTTCTCAGGGATCTGTCAAAGAGAACGTGAATCCTTCGACTGGCATGACTGCGGACAAGAGTGAGGGACGGCCGACCAACGTGGCGGACGTACCGATATCATCTTCAGGACGCAAAAAACGATTTCCCCGACTCCGGAAGGCGTTTGGCCTGCGCGATTGAAGCGAAGCGAACCTTCTCTTCTCATATATATACATACGATCTAATACCTGGTCTTGCTATCTTCATTCTGTCATTTTCTTCTCTTCCATGTCTGTGTTGGAAATATGTGTTGTAATAGCTCGTTGATTTGTTACGATCTGACCTAATTCATAATCATGGCGACTGCCAGCCATCGCAGATGATGTCTGGGGATGGGCAGCGACACGGCGCAATAGGAAGCAGGAAACATCGGGGCAGATGGGTTGATAAGGCCTGACGAGAATACAGACTACTCGGCGCTGAGAGATGGGGCATTGTTTGAACATTTGGGATTTCATTTTGGACTTGATTGATACCCTCGTTTAGGTTGCGAAGAGGTGACAGGCCATGGCCGATAACTTACATAATCAATATTTATATGAGATCTACACTACGTTTTGGCTCATATTCCCTCGCATTGTTATCTTTCTTGTAGATTTGCGGCTTTCTTCTGTTCGAGTTGCAAAGTGGTGACCGCGGAAAGGGAAAGACCAGGGTGAAGAGCAGGTGGGGAGTCAGCATGTGAGAGGTCCCTCTGCAGATTATTGTCCGACGGCTGTAACCTTGTGTGCAGCACGAGTAATCGATGCGGCAGATTATTCGGACGCGTCCTCCACGACGATGGCGGGCACAACACTATTACGGAGCTCCCGGTTCACCCAGGAAGCGACCGGAGATGAGCAGTCACAGAGCAAACAGGCTAGGCAGCAATGGCCTCGAACCGACCGGGTATTAGTTTCCCGCTGGGAGCGCCTAGACCCATATGTTGCAACCAGCCGAGGAAGCTCAGAGCAACGAACTGGAGCTGGGATCAGGCAGGGTCAAGGAAAATCGGCAGGCTGGCGCCCGCCCGAGCCCATCGACTGCACATACGATCAAGCCGAGCGAGAGGCTGGTCAAGCACGGGCGAATGGCTGGGAATTGAGACACTCAGAGCTTGGCCGGAGTGGAGACGAGAAGTGAGACCGGCTGGGGAGCAACGAAGCTCGATTCGCCAATGGCGGGACAACACGATGAGCACGGCGCACAGCTGCAGCAAGCCGTGCTGGGCGAAGAGCAAGCTGGATGGTCGATGGGGGGAAGCTCCAGGCGAGTCAGCTCCACGCATCGGGATCAATCGAGAGGGAGAAGAGGAGGTGGCAAAAAAAGAGATGAGAGAGAGATGAATTGACTCTGTCTTCATCTCATGGTTTCTCAGGGAACCGGCACCAAAGAGATGGGGGTTTGGGTTTCTGAATAATGAACGAAGAGCAGCAATATCGGCAAGGAAAAGCATTGGGCGACGATCGGTTGGAGCTCAGCGGGATCCAGATTGTCCGATCGAGGTTGTTGCCATGGGGACTCGGCTGGGGGCGGCTGGCCAGCCTCGTGGGTGATGAGATTTAATATGGTGTGAATGCGAAATGAACCCAGCTGCATGTGAAGGATGTGGTGCCGAGTGGAGACAGACTAACTGTAGTGCTATAACTTGCTTTACGGGCAGGGCAATGCGTTGGAGTCATTAGAAAATGGAGCTATCGATCAAACTACTGTGATCGGTCTCAACGATGGCGTCAATGCGAGTCTGAAAGGGACCCTACAAATAGCCAGCAATTGGAACACGCGGGCGGGAACCGTGGATGGGATCAAGCGCCGACCGTGGATGGAGAGGAGATTAGGAACCTCGGGATAAACCTCCCCTCATCATTAGATTGTACATCCCGCAGGAGGCTGGAAGGGGCGGAGGGGGGCAGGACAGGATGATTATTCCAGTAGATACCAGATAGTCAGTCAGTCACTGTTCTACTGTAGATACGGAAGAGTGAGTCGTGAGTAAAGTTTGGAGAGCTGAAGCACTTCAGTGGACTGTAAACATGGCCCCAATCCGGCATGGCGCGGTAAACAAACGCGTATCTCCAGCTACTTCAACACCGTCTTTTCCTCCTCGTCATCAAGCTGTTCTCTTCTCTCTCCCTCCTCTTCTCTTTCTATCCTCATCCCCCTCTCTCTCCACCTTCTACTTCTTCCATTCCATTCTTCCCCCCTTTTTCTTTCTTAAGCTTAAGCTTATCTTACATTCCTCTACCCCAGGAATTCTCCGCTTGATTTGAGATCGATCACAAAAGTATCATCTCAATTTCAACCCCACGTACTCTCCCCCGAGAAAGACTTCTTCTTCCCCGTAACAAGTCTTTTCTTGTCTCGTCTTTCGAGTTGTTGCCCAACAGTTCGAAAGGCATTCGAGAAGAGACGCCCGAAGGACAGCCAATCTGGACTTCGACGCCCGCGTCCCCATCCCCTTCAGTGTCTTCCCGTCGTCGTACCGGAGTGACGCTGTTCCTGAAGCTACTCTCGCGGCGCCTGCCAGAGTAGAGGAAGAAGTCAATCTCGATCGCACTTCGCACGTCGAACGGGAAGATACTCGAACCTCTGCTCCTCTCCCAGACCCCCGTGTCTACGGAAAGGAAGAAGTCGACCTTCACGCTTCTTCTGCTTCAGCTTTTGTCGAACAGGATCGTTACGGTCCTAGACCCGGTGCTCCCTCTGCTTTCCGTGAGGAGGACGTGACTACTACCGTCAATACTGTTCGATTCGACGAGCGTGTTGAGACTATCCCCCCCGTTGGTGCTGCTGCTTCCTCTGCTGCTCCTCGGTATCCCCAAGTTGATCTAGCGCGTGAACGGTAAGCCACTACTTTTTTTGTTTTTCCCACTTTTTTTTTTCTTTATTTACATGTGTATTATTTTTGGTTTGTTTTCTTTTTTTCCTTACTGTTTTTGTTTTGTTTTTTCCCGGTGGCTGCCTGGCTGGGGCATAGGATTGGCACGGGGCACCACATCCACTCCAGCCTAAGTGGAGAGCGACAAGAAGCGGTGTCTGGCCGTGGCTTCACTACTAGTCGCGTCCTCCACTTCCTTCTTACGTGGCACCAAAACAAACAAGCCTCTCTTCCCCAACCCTCTTCTCATTTCCTCTTCTACTTCCTCTTGCTTTCCTGTTTTCCTCTTTTCCTTTCCCTTTTTCCTATTTCTTCCCACCCCATCCATTGCATTCCCACCCACTTGTGGTCCCAGCTTAAGCTTCCCCTTCCCACATACCACCCTCCCATAAAAAGTATTAAGTCCTGTTCCACCCAATCATCACACGTTCCCCTCAATCATACCCCAACCCTACTATACATCACATCCCCTTGCCTGCTTGCTTGTTTGCGTGCTTGCTGTTTGTCTACCTATTACCCCATTGGACCTCCACCTTCCCTTCCTACATGACTATTGCATTAGTTCCCCTTCTCTGACGCACCCATAGTTATCGTGAACCGTCGGTCCGTTTCCAAGACCGTCAACCCACCTACGATCAGGCTCTCCAGAACCAGCTTGACATCACTGAGCGCGAGTATCGTCGTCGGGTCAATAACCCTACCTACGACGTTCCTGCCTCTTCGTACGACCGCCGCTCTCAAGCCTCGGTAGAATCCTTCTCTGGTCCTCGCCAGCAGTCTAGGGACGTTTCGTACGACCGCCAGTTCAAGCAGTCCGAGTTTGACGTCTCGTACGACCGTGCTTACCAGTCTAAGCCTGTCGACTCCTACCCCCGCGACCCCTACAGCCGCCGTCAACAGAACGTTGAGCCGGTTCCCGAGTCTCCTAGCAGCTCGAACTCTGTGAAGGTTCTTAAGACCAAGACTGTCATTGATTCCCCTCCTTCTCGCAAGATGGGTTACTACGACGACGACGGTAACTATCACTCCTTCCGTCGTGGTGTGGAGCGCGCTGCCGACCGCATCATGCACCCTCACGGTCACCACGACCGCCAGGACGTAGTCGTCGCTGACGAAGGCGGTCCAGTTCGTTTCCGTGAAGGCGTCCGCGAGGATGTCCGTATCGTTGAGCCCCGTGCCGGTGGCAGCTCCTCGACCGCCGAGACCGTGCCGATCCCCTGCCACTTCATCCGCATCGGCGACATCCTGATCCTTCAGGGCCGTCCCTGCCAGGTGATCCGCATCTCGGTCTCCCCCCAGACCGGCCAGCACCGCTACCTGGGTGTCGACCTGTTCACCCGTGAACTCCAGGAGGAGTCCAGCTTCGTCTCCAACCCCTCTCCTTCCGTCGTGGTCCAGACCATGCTCGGCCCTGTCTACAAGACCTACCGCATCCTGGACCTCCGTGATGACGGCCGCCTGGTCGCCATGACCGAGACCGGTGATGTCAAGCAGGGTCTGCCCGTGGTGCCCCAGGGTCACCTGTTCCGCCGCATCCGCGAGGCCTTCGAGGATGGCCGTGGCAGCGTCCGCGCCCTGGTCATCAACGATGGTGGTCGCGAGCTGGTCGTCGACTACAAGGTGGTCCACGCTTCCCGCCTGTAAGCCCACAACATCCACCTTCCCCATTCGGTTTAGCTCCCGTGTTGTACCCGCTGGTTTGTTCCGCCGGGTATGATCCACGGGATACCTTCCCGAATAAGGTTGCCGGGCAACTGGGTGAGAAACTCTTCTCGACGATCCTTATGACATGACCTGACCTCGAGCTTTTTGTATCTGATGGATTATGCAATGATGGAATGGCCTCTTGAAAATGATGTATTGGCATGGCCTTGTTGTACTTAGGATAATGGATGTAGCTTATGCTGTTTGTATACATGATTTCAGTAAGCTTAATGTAGTTGACACATTCCGCTGCAGCTTAACTTCTGTCTCAAACATTCCAGAGCAGAAAGTAACTTCCACTCAAAGACTGTGATTCCCTTTATCCTCTTTGTCTTCAATCCCATGATGCCAAATTACACCCCGGTCACTCCATGTACCCTCCTACAGCTTATGTATTGTACGTCCTCTCTCACTATTGCGTTTGAGTTGCAAATCAGAGCGCGATATATTTATTACTACTTTCGGTACACCGTAGATATGTTGGTAAACTGATAACCGCAATCCTTAGCTCAGTCGGGTTATATACATAGATAGATATATCTATCCCTCCGTTGGATATTATCAGTCAGTATACAACCTACCACACCTTGACGTTACTCTTGGTCCACAGGATGACAGGTACCAAGTCGTACTTATTTTGTATGTTCTTACTGCCGGGGCGTAGGTCAATCGTTTATCTCGCAATGTCGTGATTGATTATGAATGGTGCAAGACTAAATGACTGACACACTCTGGATTAGCACAGTAGGTTGGAAAAATGCAGCCGTCTTGTTATGTGAGTAACTTCCTGTGGTCATTCTCTGCTTGACTGGGACTCAGCACAGCCTTAACAATGTGGAAGTCGTGTGGTGGTTGTTACTAGGTTCGCGCCCTGGGAGACTACGATTGGCTTGTAAGTCTTATGAACATGAATGTGCATGTTATGTTATTGGAAAACTTTTATACGAGCAGGTTCAAGGGGATGACTAGTATTATGCTAGTATATTTTGTGTAGGGGCAGTTGTTTGTACTAGGTAGGGTGTAAAGTAAGTAGTAGTAGTAGTAGGTCTCGGACATGTGTGGATATATATTCCGATCATACGACGTCATCGTATGTCGACAATATAAACATCCACTATTGCAGTTGGTAATATATCATGAATAAACCACTTTAATATGTCCAAGAGAACAAACCCTACTGGCCGCAACCTGTCCCTGAAGAATCTTAATCTAAATTAGCTCGCTGCTCCTTCCATGGCGTCTGCAACCACCCGTGCGGAGCTTAAACCTGTCTGGGTAAATATCTCGTCATACTACTATACCCCGCGTTCAATGAACAGCATATTTATTGTCCACAAGTTACCTCTAAGTCTTATCAATTCGTTATCCAATTCAAAATGCATATCTCTATCATCACGCTGCTACCATTACTCGTAGCCAGCCATGTCAACGGCCTGGCCCATGATTCCGGAGTATACGGGCCCTCGCTGGAGCTAGTCCACCAATACTATGACCAGTTTCCCACCGGCATCGCTGTATCCTCCACGGGGCGCATGTTCTCCTGCTACCCTCTGGGCCTGGACGCCAACAACACCCGCTACCAGGTAGCTGAACTTACGGACTCGACGACCGAAGTGCCGTATCCTTCTGCGGAGTTTAACTATCCTCCTGGTGGAGCGGTTAATTACTCTACTTCTCCGGCGGTTAGTATCCCCCCTACCAGTAATACTATATGTCTGTCTAACATGGATATATCATAGACAACGGTCAACTACGCAGATCATCTCATCAGCGTCCAAAGCGTCGTCGTCGATGCCAAAGACCGTCTCTGGATCCTTGACACCGGCCGCGCTACCACGGCAAACAACACCCTCCTGCTATCTTCATATGGTGGTCCAAAGCTAGTCGGAATCGACCTGGCCACGAATAAAGTGTTCAAGACGATTCTCTTCCCTAGAGACGCCGTTTACGCAGACTCGGTATGCCCCCTTAATTCCTTCCAATCAAACCATCACTACATATCTAAACAAAGAATGAATAATAGTACCCCAACGACGTCCGCTTCGACCTCCGCCCCACCCTCCCCAACACCTCCGGCCATGGCATCGCCTACCTAACCGACTCCAGCCCAGAGGGCCGCAACGGCCTGATCGTAGTCGATCTCGGCACCGGCAAAGCCTGGCGACAGCTGGACGGGCTAGCTATAACGAAAGCAGAGCCGGATTTCCGCGCCTTTATCTGGGGCGACGTTGTCGATGTCTCCACCGGTACTGACGGAATTGCGCTCTCCGCTGATGGCGAAACGCTGTACTTTGGTGTTGTCAGTGGACGGGACATTTACTCTGTACCTACTGCTGTGTTGCGGGATGATTCCTCTGAGGGCCGGGCCAAGGCTGTGAAGAGCGTGACCAAGATAGTTCAGAAGGGAGTCAGTGATGGTTATGAGACCGACTCAGAGGGACGGATTTTTGTGGGAAGTTTCGAGTCGAATGCGATTAATGTGGTGTATCCTGGGAATGACAGCGTGGAGACATTTGTGAGGGATCCGAGGATGGGGTGGACGGATACGATGAGTGTGGTTAGTCTTGGAGGGAATGGGACGGAGGAGAGGGGATACTTGTATTTCACGGAGAATCAGCTGTGGAGGCAGGAGAGGGAGAGGCCGTTTGCGCTGTTTCGGGTGGAGTTGCCGGGTGGTGCTGGGAAGGTGGTTCTGTAGTAGGTAGTTTGGTAGGTAAATATTATGCTATGAATGCTCGGTTTCTGGAGAGATAAGTCCGGAGTAGCTGTGAAGAATGAGACATCTCTTGATAATGGCCTGTAAACTGGATGCTCGGTTTCTAGGGATAAGTCCGGAGGCGTATGTAATGGGGGATAACATGATAATGGTGTGTGAAGGTATTCAGCCATGGAGATAGGGATGGTATCTGCGGCCTCCAAAACCCTAAGTCCGGATATCCGCGGAGACAGTTATCACCGAGTGCAGCTACTATACTCATCTCTGATATATTATGCTATACAACCAACACTCATATACCATCGACTATATAAGGCCTGAAAGAGCCACTTCCTACTATACCTCATCACTCACAGTTCCACCATCATACTACACACTCACCACTCAACTACAAATCCACCCCTTATACTCCGAAGTATACACCACAACAACAATGTCCTCACCCACCACCACCACCACCACTCCCCCATCTCCAACAAAGAATGGATCCCCCCTCTCCCACCACCGCCACCTCTCCCCCACCTCCTCCATCCGAATCTCCCCCCTCCAACTCGGCGGCATGTCCCTCGGCACAACCTGGAGCGACCGTCTCGGCGCAGTCCCCAAATCCTCCGCCTTCACTCTCCTCGACAGATTCTACGCCCTAGGCGGCAACTTCATCGACACCGCAAACGCCTACCAAGCAGGCCAATCGGAGGAATGGATCGGCGAATGGATGGCGACACGGTCTCCCACCCGTCGCTCGGAGATGGTCATCGCAACGAAATACACACTCTCCCCTATCCCCCCTTCCACCGATCATACTCAGTCCCAAATCCAACAAAGTAACTTCGGCGGCAACGGCACCAAATCCATGCGCGTCTCGATCGACGACTCCCTCCGAAGACTCCAAACCACCTACATAGACGTGTTCTACGTGCACGCGTGGGATTACTCCACCAACGTGGAGGAGTTGATGCAATCGCTCAACCATCTAGTGGTCCAGGGGAAGGTCCTGTACCTGGGGATTAGTGATGCGCCGGCGTGGGTGGTTAGTAAGGCGAATATGTATGCGAGAGTGCATGGGCTTCGTGGGTTTAGTGTTTATCAGGGTAGGTATGGCGCTACGTGTCGGGATTTGGAAAGGGAGGTTATACCGTTGTGTAGGGATGAGGGGATGGGGGTTTGTGTTTGGGGGGTTTTGGGGAATGGTATGTCTGCCCCCTTAGTATCTCCCTTCTTCTTTTGGTTGCAACTTGGTGGTGGAGGTGAATGTGGTGTGCTTGATTGGGTTTGCTAATTGTATATGATTTGAATACTAGGGTATATTCGCCCCCCGAACAACGACTCTGCTCCGAAGAGAGTTCGAAACGTCTCCCACCTACTCACCGGCTACGAAGAGCAGGTTTCGGTTGTGTTAGATACCGTTGCGAAGCGTCATGGGGAGGGGGTTTCTGTCACGAGTGTGGCTATTGCCTACGTGTTGCAGAAAACACCCTACCTTTTCCCCATCATTGGGGGACGGACGGTCGAGCAGCTCGAGGAGAATGTGCAGGCGTTGAGTCTGGAACTTACCCCGGAAGACGTCAGGGATATTGATGCTGCGTATCCCTTTGACTTGGGCTTCCCGCATAGTTTTCTTTGTCCTGGGGGGTATCGTGATGGTGGGGGTTGTCCGGGACCTCAGGATGTGGCGTTTTCGAGGACGATGGGGGAGTTTGATTATGTTGAGGGGAGGAGGGCGATTAGGGCGGTTAGGGGGTGAATATACTATTCCATTGGGATATTGGGGGGAATGGGGGAATGGAAATTGGGTGTGTTGAGTGTATGTAGTTGATAGAGAATGGACTCGTTTAGTAGGTGTGGCTATGGTCATGTCCATAAGCTGTTTGTTGTATCTTATGTTATAATTTCTCAGGATTAGCAGAATGGTATTATACTATCCACAGCAATGAACATTAACCGTATGTGAAATGAAGCCATATGCAGAACCATAACAGGTGATCTAGTTGATCAGCTAAGCAGACTGTAACCAGCCAGCACATGGCATAACGCACGCCTGAACTCCAACCAACATCAAACATATCCAATTCACGCCTCAACCAAGCAAATCGACTAGATGAGCAGGGTACTTCCATAAGAATCGTAACGCCGACTGTCCTCAAGATGCTCCAGAAGCCATAATATACATGTCCACACTTTCAGAAGAGACGAACCGGGTATCGTGCGTAGCAAAAACTCCGAGCCAGCAGTTGCCAAAGAAGAAACGGATCTGCTGTAGCTCCGTCACCGTTCCCCAAACTTGCCATACTCCTGCTGCCACTTCAAGAGATGACGAGTCAACACATCCATCATCTCCACGCTGCTGAGATCCTTGAAGTCCTTCTCTGCAGCGGGTTGCGTCATTGAACCGCTTTCCAGGCCGGCGCTCTCGATAGCACTGGAGAGGAGTTGATTCTCGCTCAAAAGTCGGGTGATCCCGTTCGGCCGGTCATCATTACCCGGCGGGGTGGTGCTCTCCCCTGCGACAGCCATTTCCACCTGCATGCGTGAAATGAACTCCAAGATTGCCGTCACCCGCCGCTTCATCTCGTTCATGGTAGTTCGTTGGTTCACGTAGCGGGGCCGGCTGGGCTTGCCCGATTCACTGCTGTTGATGTGTGTCCCGTTGACACCCACCCGCGGCGAGTCCCCTCCTAGATCATGCGACTGTCCACGCCGCGGCGACCGTGTTGTTGAGTCGGTGCCGTTGGTGTCACGATCGCGAGTATATTGATTCCGTCCGATGCGACCGCCACGGCGTGCAGGCGGGCGGCCGGATTTGCGAGTGGACGGACGCGAAGGTGCAGCTTCTTGGGCAGGGGCAGGCGTTTCCTCCGGACTGGGCTGCTTCGGTTCGGGTTCGTTCGCATTAGGCTTGGTTGGGGATCCTGCTTCATGGTCGGACTCGGCGTCTTTGACAGTTAGCCTAATGATATGATATTGACGATAGCAGCATCACTCACCATCGCCCTTCTGTCGCTCCGAACGGCTTTTCCTACGAGGTGGAGCCTCTGGCTGCTCGGCTTCGGGTTCTTCAGGTTCTTTGGTTTCCTTATCACGCTGGCTGCGTGAAGCAGCTCTCTGCCGCCGGACGCCATTGGTGGCAGGTTTCTTTGACTCATCCTCCGAGACAGGCTGTGAAGCAGGGTTACTTTTCGAAACGGCACCCGGCGAGGGAGAGCTCGTGCGCTGTCGCTTAGTCGCTTGTTTTTGCCTATTGTCGTGTTAGCGTGATCACCAAAGCGACCAACGAGCAATGTTCCAACGTACGCTTCACTGTCACTGCGACTTCTCTTGGGCCTCCGGGCCGCAATATCATCACCAGCTGGTTTATTATCCTCCTTGCTCTCTTCGATGGCCCGCCGCAGCTGCTCTTCTTCGTCATAAGCGGCATCACGGCTATTCATCGTTGACCGTCTCTTAGGATTGGTAGGATCATTGTGTCGGGGTTTGGGTTCCTTGGCGCGTCTGGATGTTTCCCGCGACGATTCTCGCGACGAGGGAGCAGTAGAAGGGGGAGGAGCGACAGGAAGGTACTGAGACGAATATGATCTGCGAGATCGTAAGCGAATATGCCACATGCTGAGAAATAGCAGATAACAGAGACGACAACACCAGCGACCAGATTGAAAATTTAATTCTGGCAGCAAGAACAGAGACGCAGACAAAATCGAGGAGAGAGAAAGGTATCAGCTTACCCATTTGTTTCGCTGATGATTTTATGGAGGTCCTTGCGACACTCTTCACAAAAGTACTCATCGGGGCTCATAGCCTCGTCCATGATCCCCACACAGCCACCATGCTGCCAGACTTTGCACGAATCACATTGGATGAACATGCTCCCGATCTCGTCTGGCAACAAGTCCGATGCGTCTGCGGTAAGATTGAATGCCTCATCTTTGATACCGGCACGCAACCCATTGCGCCGACTTAGGTCACGTCGAGAAGGAGGCAGACCCGGGTACTCCTGTTGTCCACAGAGACACCGGGTAATCTCTTCCTCTTCGTCCTCTTCTTCCCCGTCATCGTCGTCACCATCCTCAAGTCTCATATGGTGATCATTGTCCTCCTCCCCCCGAGCACGCTGTCGCTGGCGTGTTTCTCGAAAGTCACTTTTCGAGCCTGTGTCGGCATCGTCGATCGACTGGGACCGATTGGTGGAGGAACGCTGAGGGGAGGAGATTTTGTGATTCGACCGGGTGCTTCTTTCGCGAGCCATGGAATTGGAGGAGCTGGAGGAGTTTGTATGCTGAAGAATAGCTGGAGAGGGCTGGTTGCGTGCACGAGAGGAACGACGAGGCGTCATAATGGAGGGAGGTTATTAGCGGGGGAGAAGGCAGAGCGACCGAACTCTGACAATAAAACGGTCGTAAGGTATGGAGGGGAGGGAGAAAAAAATAGGATATGGGATCAGAAAGAGAGTGGACAACGTCAAGGAGAAGAAACCTGCCCGTGAGCGAGCTGTCGCACACGGGTGGAGAGCTGAGGGAGTTGACCACGCCTCAGACAAGTGGTTAAGGATGACAAGAGATGCAGCAGAGGGAAAAAAGCCGGCAAGTCAAGGACAGAGGAATGCCAATTGGAACCAAAGGGGAAAAGACATCCAAGAACTGCGCCTGCGAGCTTGAACGAAGACCGAGGACTACATAGTCTGTGAAATTGCAGGAAAAGGGTTGGTGGGGAGGAGAAAAAGGAAGAGGAGGAGCGAGAAAGAGGGAAACGGACCCAGAATGAGAGCGTGAGTGACGGCCGGCCGCCGGAACGGGTTTTGAGCTGCGCGCCTTTGCGGTCAACGCGCATTGGCCGTTTCCCCGCTCTATTTCTCTGTCTTTCTCCCCTCTCTGTCTCTGCGCGCGCGCTGTTCTTATCGACTTTCACTCCTCTCGCAAGACTTATTGATCGATACTTATAGGGTGACCCGTTTCTCACTAATGTGTACTCTAGTGAAGCCGTCCTCTCTCTTCTCATCCGCCAATAATGTCGATCGGTGATAAAGCCGAGCGGAATGCGATGATGACATTCATGCCATTACTGTCCTCCAAACCCCGCTCACCTCTCAGCGTTGCTTGTTGCCAGTAACCCGGGATCGTCCTCTTCTGTTTCGATATCTCTCTCTCTTTTCCATTCTATTTGAATCGTTGCCCCATCTCGACTGACGTTGGCCCAAGCGACTACTGGTACCCATCGCCACGGACATTCCTGGGACAAGATCGGAAATTTGAGGCCTTGCTGACTAACCCACACTTTGGCAGACTCGTGAGTCCACCATGCGCCTACATCCTTCATATTCGTGTCGGTATGAAAAAAGATTCTGGTTGATCCAGCTCAGCGATAGCGATTTCTTTGTTCCACCCCACTACTTCCGCGATCATACAGAGCCTACCAGACTACGCCGGGTGTTCGGGTGTACGGGTCAAGATACAGCTCACAATGAGCTGTTACAGGGTCAGTTCACACAGTTTTCACCGTATGGCATGAAAACCCGGTCATATTATGGTCTCTTCGAACAAGAGCTGGCTGAGGATATAATGAGTGCCACGGGCGAAAGCACGTGTAGTCACCGACAAGCGGATATTAAGAGAGGCATGGGATAGACTAGAGGACCGAGGGACGCAAGGCATGTCGGAGCCTCCGTATGCTCAACATTTGCAGTGTACCTGGACAAGCCCACCAGATTATACATAGCTTAGTTGAGAGAACTCAGGTCCTTGCAGGGAAGGAATAAAGGATGCGACACTGCAGGACAGGCTAGACACATTTGGGAGGAAAACTATTCCGCATCGTATGAGGAGAGCTGGACATGCGCGGTATTCCCCCGAAAGAGATTGCCCGCGCACCGCGTCGTGTATGACCACGATCGGAGGAGGAGAGACAGTGACTCGACTCCGGAGTAGATAGTTGAGGCTTTGGGGTGCACTCTGTCCTAAACAGGACTAGCGGCACCACATGGCAGCCTTAGGCAGCCGTAGGTATCCGCTCGGCCCAGAAAGGAAAGCGGATTAGTTATGGGGAGTGACTTATTCATCTAATTATTATCCACGAGCCATTCGATTCCCACCCCTCCGCCATCTTCGTCCCCTGTTGCCTTCCCCTCTTCTGATTGCTAGTTTACTTGTTTAATTCCCCGGGATCGGCTATCGCTGCCCGTCTATCTTTACACCCGTTTCTGCCCTTTTCCCCTGTCCCTCTTTTGCGTGGTCCGGGGTTGAACTGGTTTCGATTGTCGGTCCTTCCTTGCCGACACCTCGGGTTGAGTCGTCAAAAAGTCTGCGTGGGCGATATCGGTGCATGGTCTCCTACGTAAGTCCCTTGCTCTGTCCCGGGATCCTACGAGTTCAAACCTGGCTGTTGAGACTGGCGGGGACCTTGGATGCCCTCGTGGCTGGTCTCCCTCCAAACTCTGTGTGGTTCCGGGTGCCAGCGTTGGGAACATGACAACTGACTTGTGGGTGCCAATCCAGTGCGGTCAAGGGTCATCTCCGTATTGCTCCTCCACACCCCTCCTCTTCCCTCCGTATCCACGCCGACCAGACGGAACTGGCTATAGAGTATCGTGTTGGGGATAGGTTGGCCATCGAGGAATCATAACAAAATTAATTGGAGGGAAGGGTTGTCTCTAAATTAAAGCAAAGGGAACCATCCGGGGAACTTGCCGGGTTGGGCTACAAGGAGGCAAACCGCCATTCGGCTGTGGTTGTGGAGGTCGAGAGAGAGAGCCGAGAAACTGCCATCATGACTGCTACGCTGAGTATGTCTTTTACCAAGGATGTCTGTTCCTCCGGGGAAGTAGCGTCTGGCCTTGTTGGTGCGTACAATTGACGGGTTGTCCCCCGATGATGGATCCGCGAATTCCTGGGCGGTTCTAGAAATCAGGGTTCTGCTGGCTGCTCAGTTGCTGATACTGCTCACCTGCAGATGGGATGTTTAATTCGGCCCCAGATACACCGTCCCCTGTCTACCCAGATAGGCTCATCCGCCCTCTGCCCAAGCGTACCCTCCGCTCTCGCCTATCCTCTGAAGCGGCCGACTCGATCCTCTTCCCACCGGCCCCTCCTGCCACCCAGCTGTTCTACGGAACCTCTGTGGACAGCGCAGATATAGTAAATGACACCAAAGTGTATGTGCAGCAGAGCGACGGTCGCGACCAAAGCCCTGAGCGTGACCATTTGCCGTATGAGAATGGGGTGGAGCTGGAGAGCGGTGATGAGGATGGGCCCGTAGTTGTGCGTCGAAGTGCTGGTTTCCGCGGGTCGTCATTGTCCCCCTCTGCCGCCTCCAGTGCCCCTCCTCAGACGCTGCCCAGCAACAGTGAAGGGCCTCTAGTGAAGTCCTCCTCGGCGGGTCCCGATGGGTACGATGCGTTTGAGAACACCAACAACAAGAAGAAGCGCAAAATTCCTACACCCGGCAACCTCAGCAGTCACCACTCCACCCTCTCTCCAGAGTTCTCCAGCATGGGCCTCGCGACGTCTTTTCAGTCCCCTTCCACTGCTGGCGAAGGCAGCCATGTGAGTACCTTCTATGGCACGGGCAGCCCCGCGTCTCCGATCTCCAGCGGCATGTCCGGTGCGGGACGAGGTCGCCTTGGCCGCCAGCCGCAGCGTGGTAGCACGGGGAGGAACTCCTTATCGCTTCATTCTCCCATCAGTTGGCCTCGGACCCCTACGCGGCGCGATGGCCTGTTGTCGTCCCCGGGACCAGCAGGTATGTTTCTGTTGTGTGTCTGACCGAGTGTTCGGGCTTCGCTTACGCACGTTTAGGTGACTCCGCCCCGAAGCCAGACCAGGGCATAATCTCCGCCGCTATCGCAAATGCCGCCGCTTCAGCATTCTCCTCACCTCCTCCTGGACCCGGTCATGTCAGCATGCTCGAACGACAAACGCCTACGCCGACCAAGACTCAGTTCACCTTCACATGCGAGTCGGACTCGTCGAAAGGAATGGCCCTGCAAGCACAGAACCCGTACCCCGCGCAGCATCGGTCACCCAGTGCTCTCACTGCGGCTGTCCAGAGCCAGCGGGGCTATTCACAAGGCACCCAGACGATCCCAAATGTCGCTTCGCAAGTCAACTCATCAGGGGCATCTCAACAGTCACAGCACTCGCAACCGCCGCAACTACCAAATGCTGGGACTGAGCCTGCAGCCACGGGGAGGAAGAAAAAGCGGTCTCCGGGTAGCCTCTATGCTCTGGCCGCGCGTCAACGCAAGATCCAGCAGCAGTATGCCAACCTTCACCACCCGCCCAGCATCGAGGACATCTGGATCTGCGAGTTCTGCGAGTATGAGAGCATCTTTGGGCACCCGCCTGAGGCTCTCATTCGCCAGTATGAGATCAAAGATCGCAAGGAACGGAAACGATTGGCGGAGAAGAAGCGGTTGCTCGAAAAGGCCAAGATGAAGGGCCGTAAGGGCAAGAAAGCGACTAAGAATGCCAGCAAGCACGCAGCGGCTCAGCACGCAGCCTATGACCAAGGATACGACCGAGCGTCTGTGGATCATTCTTCAACCGGAGGAGGACCAGGTGTGCATGATGACGAGTATTTAGGCAACGAGTACGAGGACGAGGGCATCCCAACCCCACCTCCAGTGCCTCCAGGTTCCGTCAAAAATGCACCACCGCCAGGACATCCGCCCAAGCCAGCCGCAGCAGCAGGGTCGGGCGCTAAGAGTGCAGCGGACGGCGGGACAAGACCGCCCTGACAATGGAGCAACGGCTATCGAGCTAGCGAGCGGTGATAGGCCGTTGCACACTCTTCCTTTCGGTTTTCTCTTTGTCTGTTTTCGATTTAATGCATGCTTACTTTCTTCCACAACTATTAATTTTCTCTTCTATTTCTTTTCTATTGCATGATTGTGTTAGCCTTCTGCTTTTCTTTTTGCCCATTACTTGCATGAATGAATCCCCGCTCCGGTCGATGAATGTCACGTCAGCGTCATACATGATTATTTCAGGTTCAGGTTGGAATTGTTGAGCAGCATCAATGTATGTTGGAGGCTGTGATTGGAGGAGAGACGAATGGACGGACAGATGAGAATTAGGGGGGTCTTGAGGTCTCGGTATTATGCATGCAGAGGGAACATGGATGGATGGATGGGATGGAACGAGTTGGTGATACTATTTTAGTCCGTAGCGCTAATGTAGATCAGATCCCACGATGCGAGACGGGATGAGAGAGTAAGAAAGAAAGGAATCCATGTTTTGCTCTGTTGAAGATTGATCGTTCCACTAGCCGCCAAGCGTAACCCCAAACCTCCCACCCGACCAACCCCGTTCCAAGCTTCTAAACTCCACGAAGGGCACGGCGCTTCGCCCACCAACCATACACACCACTTCCCCCATGATCAACGTATTTGCCGTCCCTCTGCAGCTTTGAAACTATGATTGCATGAACTGGCGCGCTCCCTACACAGCTGTCAATCAGTTCCTCAATATCTAAAAGTATACAGTTACCGCCGACAGACATGGCAGTTTCAGCCCAGCGACGCGAACCAAGCTTCCGAGTGTGTAATTGGATGGCTTAAGTTCTGCTGAAGATATTGATGAGGATGAGGATGATAAAAATAGATGTGCTGGGTGTCTTGGTATTGGGTTGATGGTTATATAAAGAGAGTGCAGAAGGGATGGGTTGGTTTAGATTGTTCAGCAGCAGAAAGCATTCTTTATTCTTTATTCATCTCTCTCTATAAGTTCTTTCTTTGAGAATCTCCTTTGTTTAGACAGTGTCTATTGTTTCGACGTGAACGATCACTACTACTACTATCTACTATTGCCAAATTTCTTCTCTCTTTGATTGACCACTTTCCTACTCCTACATACTAAACACTACTACTCGTTACATATAACTGTGATTGATCGTGACATTATCTTGCGCTGGCGCAATAATCTCTCACCTCGATACATACACACACATACACACTCAACACACATACATATCTCTCCCTCCCTACCAAACAACCACCACCAGTACCACACCACACCCCAAAACAAAACCAACAAAATGTACCTCCTCGCCTTCCGCCTCATCCGACGCATCTTTTCCAAATCCAAAAAATCCAACAATCAAGACCCCACCGGCATCAATCTCGACTACCCACCCCCACCTCAATCCAACATCCCCCGACGCCCCCGTCTAAAGCACTACACAGAGCTCTTCCTACACATCCTACAAGCCGTCTTCGGCCTGACCACCATAATCCTCTACGGAATCGACATCCACCACGCGCACGAAAAGTCCGAGTCGGCAGATGCACGCTGGGTGTACGCCATCGTGACGGGGATGATGGGGTGCGGGACGGCGCTATTCTACCTGGTTATGATGCACTGGGTGTTGAAGACGCGGACGCCGTTGGCAATGCGCGAGAGGTGGAATCTGCCGCTATTTGTGTGGGAGGCGGTGTTGTGCGTGTTTTGGTTGACGCTGTTTGGCATCTTTGGGAAGTTGTATATTGGGGATTATGAGGATAGTAGTAAGGTGACGCGGATGAGGCGTGCGGTTTGGGTGGATTTGGTGGATTTGGTGCTGTGGGTGGGGACGGCGTTGTGGAAGGGGATGAGGTGGTGGAGAGGGCAGAGGGGGGTGTTTGGGGTTGATGGGGTGGAGGAGAAGGAGGGGGTTTAGGTGGGTTTGGGTTGGAATTGGTTTGTTGGGGAGGGGGGGCTGGTGGTGGTATTGGGGGTGGGATGAGGGAGGGAAAGGGAGGAAGAGGAACAGATGGGTTATGAGATTGGTGGGAGGATTGTTGGATTATTATTGTATTTTGTATTAAGCACTGAGTGCATGCGTCGGCGCATGAGCAATGTCTTGAGATCTAAAAAGATAGCTGTGAATCGCATATTGCATCTTTCTTTCTGATCGAGCTGTCATGTCAGTACTCTTTTTCTCTTATTCTACTACTCTCTAATCTCTTCAATGACCTCTTCTGTTTCTTGATGACCCTCTTCTCCCCCCTGCAGTCGACTCTGCTCGATCATCACACTAAGCTGGCTTTGTCTGCGTGGCATCGAAAAGTTGGTCAACACTGGAGACACTTCCTCGTCCGTACTGCCCTGACTGTCAGTTGCAAACGAATCATCATGGTTTGAAGACCGCCGGAAAGGAACGGCAGAGCTTGGGGCCGTGGACGCCTTTCCGTGTGAATCCCCGAACCGGGATGGGGATGGTGTGGCATTAGTGACAGTGCTGCTTGATTCAGCCCGTACTGGTTTGGGTGGGATCGTCTTGGGTTTGGTCTCTGGCTCAGGTGTTCCTAAAGAAGAAACCAGGACTTGTTCCTGGCGTACTCGATCCGAGAATCGCTTTCTGAAGTTCTTGTCGACAAGTTTCATGCTAGATGGTTGCTCGTAGTTCTCCGCAGACAGATATCGTGCATCATAGCGGCGACACCCAGTAGCCGAAAAGAAGTTGGGTTCAGGTAGGGAAGGTTCGACTGCATAAAATGCTCTGCGACGTGGAGGCGGCGGCTTAACATATGCCTCCTCTGGCCGATCCGTGTCGAGAAGCTCTCTTAGGTCAGATAGAAACAACTCCGGGAGTTCCGGGCGTCTTTCGAGTTGTGCCTTTTCGCCCTGGACCGGATCCTTCTCGGGTGTATCCTCTTCAAAAAGGCCGTTACCGGTAAGCTCGGTCTTGTCTCTTGGGGATACGGTAAGGTTTGGACGAAATTTGCTATGGCTTCTCGACAAAGGCTCCGCCTCATCGATTTCATATGCACCAACGGTAGCCTTTGACGCACTGCCAAGTTCCTGAATTGGTTGGTTTGGGGTATATTCCAGAGTCAGCTGCGGTGAGTCTGGTGGTGGACTATGGGCACGGGTAGAACTGGTACCGGACGACTGCTGTGAGGACTTGCGCCGCATGATCACAGGCCGACGCTTGCTACTTTTTGCCTTGCTAGCCACAAAAACCGCTTTCTTTTGCGTCTGTCGGGGCGCAGTGTCTCCCATTGTAGGCACTGATGGAGGAACCGGTGTAGGGGGATTTGATGGTTTGCGAGTGGTACTCTGCCCGTCAATGTCCGTTAGAAGCAGACGAGTCGTCTTATGTGTTTCTCCGCTGGAACTTCCGTTTCTGGGCTTCTTAAGTATGGGGTGAAGTGGTGCCTTCCCGTTGTTACCAGCCGGCCTCCCCGAGCCCCCTTCATGGTTCCCCTTGGATGACTGGGCTGCTTGGGCTGCTTTGGTCGCCTGTCAAAGTTAGCACATGTTCCCATCGATGCCACCGTAAGCCGCGATAATCCTCGCGATATCCCTCACCTTGCTCAACTGCACCAAACTAAACGGGTTGGGCTCGGAAATACGTAGGAACAGACTGGCCAGCGTAGTTCCCAGGAGAGTATGGTTCAGACAACGACTCCCCCATATCCTCCAGAAGAAGTTCTCCAGCCTGTATCCCACGTCGTCATCATGCGCTGATGGATTGGCACTGTAGACTATTGCGCTATGAGACACGTTGCATTCGCGAGAGGGGAAGGCGCAGGACAAACCCACCTTTCCAAAGCTGCACGACATCCCCAATATTCACCGGACCCACGCCATCTAGCTCCGTTGATACCTTTGTCGCCGTGGTCAGTAAGCCTTTGGGGAGACTTTCCATGGTGAGAGATGCCGAGGCCGCAGTCTAGCTCAAAAGTAAGTAAGGCCCCAACACAGCTACATGATCAAAGGAACAACGAGGCAGAAGGTTCGCTGTGAGAGAATGTTGAGGTCAGTACCAACAGCACTGCCCGGTAGATGCTGTCAGTGTTGCGTCTGGCGGTGAATTGAGGGGCAGGGTCGCCCGCCAAACGCAGGGGGTGGGGAGGAAAAGGGATCCTCCAGGTGGTAAGTAATCGATCGCGATAAGTGGCTGGTAAGAAGAGGGCAGGCCAGCGAAGAAGCGAGTCAGGGGAGATTCCGTTGTATTTGAAGACGGCGTTGGTTGGTGGGCGGGACTGGGGGAGGGATCAGCTGCAAGGGCAGGAGCGAAGACACGCCGGAGATCTTCAACCTGCAGGGCTTAATAGTCGTTGAGGCAAAAGATGGCCGCGTCCAGGTGACCCTGCCAGGCCCCATCCAGGCAACATCATCTCCCCTCTTCCCCCATTCATCCACTCACTCCCCCCATTCATTCACTTGCGCCGCGCTGACTGCAGCCTGCAGGTCTGCATTCCCCAGGGGGAGGTAAAAGTTGACCTGTCCGTTTTGCTGCCTTACCCCGGAGCTTGCCGATGCTGCCCAGTGAATGGGAAACAAAAGAAACCATCCGAGACAGCACAGGCCATCATGAACAATAGTGCCCAAAATGGGTGGATCCCGCACCTCAAATTCAGTGAACTAGCTGTGGTACTGACCCAAAGCACAAATGAGTCGTCACAGAAAGATGGATCACACTGTTCGTAACCATGGTTATCAGCAGTCATCCAACCAGGTCGGATGGAACCAGTGCTGCCGTTCATTCTTGTCGGATTTACCAGCAAACATCACGACACCCGCTGTTAGCGCCCCCCGTGACCAACGGCATCCAAAAGATCTCCCAATCGGAGGCCCCCGATTGGCTTCGGGACCGATTCTCTCTCCCTCATACTCCGGGTTGCCATCGTTCAAGGGGCTACACTGGCAAGGATCCAGGAAGAAACAAACAGACGACCGACGGTTTGTTGGTCCCCCTATATATGACTAAGCTATGCGCATGGGAAGGGCAAACGATACATTGCAAGAGAACACAGCAGCCAACTCGAGGACACCGCGTGGCCCGAATTCCCTGCAGGGACTGGCTCCAGGGTCTCTTTGTTCTACAACACCCGTTCCTACACGAGATGAAGTCAGCTTACCTCGCGCAATCTATGTACCACCACCAACATGCCGATTCACTCGCACTGGGTTCGCCCAGTGCTACCCTTGCGGATTCGAGGCAATGATGAGAGCTCTTCCCGAAGGGATGAGAGTAATCCTCCTCTCGCGGTAAGCTGACAGCCACTCGGCGATGAATCTGCATTCTGATTCACACATATTCTCCGCTTTGGAGTCTCCGAGGAATGCAAGTCATCCGCACAGGCGCCAATGGGCTTGAGCAAAGCATAGTTATTGGTCGGGATTCTGATTCGACGTATTCCCAGGACTAACCAAGTCTCCCAATTTCTAACAGATCAATCTTCTCTACCCCCTTATGAAATCATATTGCGACCTATACTCTCTAGCAATGCAGTATTGTCATCATTCCGCTCATGCTCCACGCAGATCAGACATTCCGATCAGCTCAATTCCCCGATCTGACAACGATTGACATTGGCCTCTTCACAAATCCACCATTGAGAGAAGGGTTCCATGACAAGCTCCATGATTTCGTCATCGAGTGTCACGTCCACACAACAATGCCTTTAGTAATCGACGATCACGGTCCCCAAGCAGTGGAAAACCTGCCACATATATTCTGTACATAACGTAGCATCACCACCTCAAGCCACAAAGCCAGTTCCATATAAGCTTAGCCCACATGCCACGAACAGGAATGCCCAGATTGTGAAGAATGGGTATTGCTCACTTTAAGGCTCGGGCCGTAAGAATTCAGTTAAGTCTACAGGGATCGTTTCTTGGTAACTCGCACGGAAACTACAAGCGTCATGCTTTACAGCCGAAGACGAAGACAGATCCAGAACAAACCGGGGGTAACAACGGGTTAGAACGCTACAAGTATCTGCTTCCACTGCAACACAACAAAATCCTTTCAGTAAAATTCACTCCATCCAATCCTGTCTAAAACCCAGCTGGGACAGATAATCCACATGCCCGGCTGCTAGCGAAGTATACCGCCAGATATCAGGATACATATCCACCCTATCCGAGATCTGCAGACTTTGATTTGCGAATGTAAAAAGCACCTTCAGCCGCACGGAATCTGCATCCACCGAATCTTCGACGAGTCGCTGAAACAGGGCCGCCACATAGTCGATCTCTTCACCTGTTATTGGCTCTTTCTCATATGCGGCTGTCCCGTCCAGGATGCAGATAACTTGTATATTTGGAGGAACCTGCAGAACGAGTCGTCTGAATAGCTCACAGAGCGCTTTGATGTTGTTGCTCTCGCAGGCGTTGAGGAACCCTCTACCCAGAAATTGAAGGCTTGGCGTGGCAAGCTTGTCGCTGAAAAGAAGCTGGGTGATGAGACTTCGCATCATCCCTGTCGGGCCGCTGAGTTCGGGATCTTCTTGGTCGTCGTGTAGTGATGCGAAGAAGAATAGAGGTAGACAGTCGGGACTGCTGATCAGGCTGTATATGAATGTTGAAGCAAATATTGACATTGGTGTGACCATTATAGCTGGATTGGTATCTAGACGGCCATCTACTAGGAGGAGTGATGATTGTGGGGCCCGAAGCCATTCAGTAAACTCATCGGTTTTGGCGAGCCATCGCACACGTCCGAGGTATGAGGATTTGAGTCTACTGCCTTCTTGGAGAACGATCTCAAGGTCTTGGGCTGGGGTATGTGGTGAGACGCCCAATATTCCGAGTAGTTCAATTGGGGTGACTGTTGTAGATGTTGAGTCTCGAGAATTTGTGCTGCTTAGAGAGAGGGATGATTGAAGAGCTTCGTTTTCATGTGCCAGATCCGAGTAGGCTAGTCAGAGATGATTAGTATCATCAAAGGATGATGCGCGTAGAGCAATCTTACCGCGTTGCAGGAGAAAGATTTGACCCTGTTGGACCTCATATTGCTCCCGAGACTCCTTACATAGCGCCTTGAACTCATATAGTAGCTCTGTCATAGCCTGTGCACCGGATTGCTCTTTTTGAAAGGCAAAGACCTCCCGATACTCAGCTCCAACCTGCTTCTTCACTTCGGTGACAAGGTCTTTGATGTCGCTGCGCGCTCCCTGAAGCTCCGTGTGAAGAGTCTGGATGTTGGAATTTGCTTCCAAGCCCAAGCGGTGCGATTCGCTGCTGTGATAGGCCGTAGCAGCAGTGATCTTGACTTTCATGCGTTCCAATCGCTCTTTGATGGTTACGAGGTAACGGTTCCAGTCGGAGAGTACCTGGTCGACCGTGAGAGTCTCTCGGATTCTCAGGGTGAGGGACTCTGTGACCTTTCGGTACCCTGGAACCAAGTCCGTAAGCTAAAGACCATGTCGAATGGAGAAACTATGAACCCACATGGCTGCCTCTTTAACAAAACATCAAGCAATCCGGGTAATGTCCTAACAAGGGTTCTACAAAACTCCCTACACAATTCCTCGTCATCGGCTGTGGGGTTCAAGTAGTTATAGGCGGTCTGGATTGTCAGAACAGTCTCAGGCACGGTCTCGAAGGCTTCCAAGATTTTGGCGCGGTTTTCTACACCTCGTTTCGCAGTCTAAGAACTCAATGTCAGCGAAAGCAGTCTGCCGCCATTTACCGATATACGACAAAATGTTACCTCGAATACGAGTCCCAACACCCCCTTCACAACACTCAGTCCGTATTCGTCAGGTATGGCATCTTTCAAGGGAGCTAACATGCCAAGGCCCTGGACAGCAGTAGATGTATAATCTTTGCGAGATGATGCCACATCTTTTGCTTCGTCTAGTGTCCTCAGAACCATCTGCCATGTGTAGTCATAGAATCTTGGCTCCTCCGGAGGCGCGATGGCATCATGATGCTTTAAAAGTGTTTCAAGATCTCTGGTGATGCATTAGACCATGCACACGTTGAGCATCTGCATGCACATGTATCATTATGGATGGTCGCACCTAATTGTCGCCAGCTCGGCGGGAATGTACTTCTCTTGCTGCTCATCGAATTCGCTCTCCACCGCAAAGGCGGGGTGGAAGTCACGCCCCCGCTCCTCAATCCACGCCCGACTCTTTGCCGTCCCCGTCTTGTCCGCTGGGAGCGACTTTGGTTTTCGGCGACCATGGAAGAAGTGTGTCATATCGGGTGATGTTATGCATCCAGATGAAGACCGCCATAATCCTGCGGATCCCTGATGAATAATATGTAGAAATGGGATGGGGTGTATGTGAGTCTGTCCTCCGTGCTCTAGCCCTCTACCCGAGTCATGCTACTATCAAGCCTTCTGACTATGTTTGCTTTTAGATACGAGGTCCATAAGCCCTAGTGGCCGTATTTTCTAAGCTTACCCAATCGATGCATGACAGGTGTGAGCGCTTAACAATCAGCGCAATTGAACCATGTGGTTAATGCGTTCGTGAAGGAGGTGCTCTGACGGCTTGGCCCCTGACGAATCCTTCGTGAGCACTAGTATAGATCCCGCGTCTGGTGACTGGTCGCATTGAGCTCGCAAATCCACTTCATCCCTCCTATCACTGTCTTCCATTTCTGCAGCCGCGCTGTGGCAGCGGCTTCCCCCGCCCCTTTGGCGTCGATACGAGGCACTGAAGATGCCTGATAACGAACTTATAAATCAGTGCGAGCAATGAAGTGGGTGAAAGCATTTCGGAAAACCTTCTCGGCTAGAGGAGGTCACCAGGCTCAGGGCACATCTGAGTGCGATGGAGGTCGTAAATCAGTCAGCGCCTTCGGAGCGTGTGCCGGCATCAGAGGAGGACGCCATAGATGGGTTTGGAGAGGCGGAAATACCTGAGGTTGTGACTGAAAAGCAGGAGGCCAGTACTCAGACTATCCAGGAAGATAATGAAGAGCGAAGTTCTCACCGTGAGGAGACGGATGATGGCGCCGATAATGATGAAGATGACGATACCAACGAGGAGGACAATGAGGAAGACGACAGCGACAGCGACAGCGACACGACAGACGTTGAGAGCAAAGCTGATGATGATACGTGGCTCAATGGATCTGCTTTCAACGAGCGGAAAATTAACGTGGGCGTGAGATACTATGATTACCCATCCTTCATGAACCGGTCCGTGGACGACGATGCAGATTATACGATAGAAGCCCTGATCAGTACTTCCGACTGGTGGAAGGACCTGGAACGGGAAAAGAAAAGGCGCGCTGCGAATCCATCACCGTGGACTGAGACTGTTGAGGTGGCACCGCCGACGGAAGGAGTTGCTGAGACCTTGCAACTCCAACGTGTGAGGATCCGCTCCCCAGAGATACTTCGTCGGCTTTCTGAACTCGGAGAGTGGAACGAAAGCAGCATGGTTCCCCCCAAATCCGATTGCGTATTCTGCCGTCCGTTTCACGCTCTCGCCTACTTTAATGGTGAAATAAAAAAGCAGCTGGAGCAATTAGAGTCTGACTTGGACGACTCACACGCAAGACCTAAGCCTTCAGAAGACAATCAATTGGATGATTCGCGAAAAACTTCAGAATCTGCTATTCGGGACGAATTGCGATGCTATGTCACCTTTGTGGAAGAGAAGATTCTACCTCTTTGGAAGAGATTTGAACATGTCACCAAGAATACTCCGAACAAAGTCAGATATGATGAGCTGCCTTTTCTTTTCCGCCCGGGCGATCTTGTCTTTGTTCCATCTGTGGCCACCAGTTCAAAAGCACGTCATCAGTCTGCTATCCAGAACGTCTTTCGCCTGGCCTCACTGCGGCCCGAAGACCACATGTGGCAAACGGACCCAGGTGGCTGGTTTGTCCCGAATTCGCTAGCGAGGTGGAGCATCTATTGCTTTGACCATGATGGAGAGCAGTTGAAAGTTATATGGCAGTCTCTAGAGGTCCCCCATTTCGCCGGCGAGCAAGACATTACTGCCTTGCCATGTTACCCTCTGCGTTACCATCCCGATCATGCGACGATTCTCAAGATGCAGGTTGAGAGTGGAAAGCTTTTCAAGGAGCTCGTGAAGCCAGAGAACAAACATCAGTACTATTCTGGCTGGAACCTCTCAACAGGTATCTTCAAGGAGAGCATGGAGCTCGCTGAACCCGAACACATAGAAAGTGAGGTCATTATAGATGTGAAGGAAGCCTCGCGATACGTCACTGAGACATACCCCACCGACACTAAGCGTTATGAGGAAACGTTCCATGATTCATGGGCTACGGTTGTGGATGAAAATGTCTCATATCGGCTATGGAGAAAAGCTTCGCCCCATTTTATCGAGAAAAACGAAAACTTGCTTGTCCGAGAAGATTTTACATATGCAAAGGAAGCGCAAGCCTACATGAAGCAGAACCCATACATTGATAACAATGACACATTCTCAAAACCAACATGGTCCGATGAAGATCTGGCCCTTCTTCCACGGAGAGTCCTTGGATACGTCTTACGCGAGAGGAGATTCACGCGCTTGGATGTTCGCGGCTTTGACTTGCGCCGGGTATCTGAAGAGAGGATTACCCTAGACCATGTCCAGATAAAGCCTGGACATCGGAGGATCATCCGATCGACTGTTTCTTCTCACTTTACAAAGATCCACCATCAACGCTCTCGTGATGCCATATTGTATACGCCGGACATGATCCGGGGAAAGGGACGAGGCCTGGTGATCCTCCTGCACGGAGCGCCTGGGGTGGGTAAAACTGCGACCGCAGAGGCCGTGGCATTGGAGTTCGAGAAACCTCTGTTTCCCATCACCTGCGGTGACCTAGGAATAACAGCGGATGCTGTGGAGAGATCACTCAAAGACATCTTTCGATATGCCCATCTGTGGGACTGCATTCTGCTACTGGATGAAGCAGATGTCTTTCTCACACAGAGAGATCGAACAGATGTTGAGAGGAACGCCTTAGTTTCGGGTACGCTCGTATACTTACCAATTGCTGGACCTTACTGACCTCATATAGTATTCCTCAGAGTGCTTGAATACTACAGTGGCATCCTCTTCCTAACCACGAACCGAGTCGGGGCGCTGGACGAAGCCTTCCGCTCACGAGTACACCTCAGCCTCTACTATCCTCATCTAAGCAGTGAAGATACCATTTCCATCCTCTGCAGTAACCTGGCCCGGCTCCCTCGAGCAGACAAGGTACCGAAGGGAACAACTATCGGCAACGGACATATCCATGTCATGGACAAAGAGATCATCGAATTTGTCCGATCGGAATACGAGAAAACCTACAGAGTCCACAGACGTGGCCCATGGAATGGTCGCCAAATCCGCAACGCCGTACAAATAGCATCCTGCCTCGCCTTCTTCGACCAGCGAGAAAAGACCCCGGGTAATGACCTACCAGTAGTTCTTACAGCAGAGCACTTCCGCACAGTGAACGACACGATCGAAGAATTCGACCGATACCTAGTCAAAGCCCGGCGTGCCGACGATCGCAAATTGGCCCACATGGAAGGAGTCCGATACGATGGCTATGAGTCCGGACCTACACGAGAACCTGCCGTATATGACGGTTTCAGTGGTTACGAGTCCGATCACGTCCCGGTTGAACGAAACCCTCGACGCAATGTGCCAGCCCGAACCCCTCAGCGACAATCTCAGTATGCTGGCACCTCGGGCGGCCGAGTCGCAGCTGGACGATACTCCGCTGGTCGGAAACGCGCAGTCATGGTCGAATCTCAGCATTATGCAGAAGACGACTTTATAGATGACGATGTGCATGTTCCAAGTCCCTCTACCGGGCGTAGATATGAAGGCGGACCTAGTTCGCGTATGGAGCCTCGTTCCAGGGCTCAGCCCAGACCTTTGCCTCGAAAGGATGAGGATGTGTACGATGAGGAGTTATATCCGGATGTCGAAGATCATGTTGTGGAAGAGGAGTACCGTCTTGCGGCGGATCCTGATGCTCCTAGATCCGCTCCTCGCAGCGTGAAAAGAAGCCCCAGATACACGGGTGATTACTCACCTGTGCCTGCTCGCAGGGCTAGAGAGGCGACTCCCAGGTCCCAGCATCTAGAGGTGGAGTAGAGTATTCCCATATAGCATGCGTGCGCATAGCGATACTATTCCACGCCCTACGATATCCCTTCATAGAAGCATTTTTATGTATCGTTTCATCAGTTATATTGCATTATATACCCATTATCTACAAACCCCCCTTTCCGTGATCCATGCTTTGATATGATAAACTAGTATATATATTGACAGCTCAGCAATAATCATCAATCCTCCCCGCCCCAACCAACTGCATCACCTTGCCCCCCTCCGCAAAAACCAACAAATCATCCGACCCTTGCTCAAAAGCAGGCCAGGCAAAATAACTCTCATTATTCGGGTTTGCCGGCACATTCCCAACAGCAAGCCGCACCGGCCCCCGCGACGGATCCTCCAGAAACGAAAGCCACAGCGCTTGCATAGCGTAACTCACGTCCCACTCATACTGCGTAGAGGGACCACCATACTCGTAATGTGTACCGAATAGCATAGGGAGCTCAGCGCTATGATACGCCCCGAACCAAGGCAGGGGTGAGATATTGGTGAAGTTGCCTGCGTATTGGTACCGGTAGGTGGTGAGGTTTGCTAGTTTGCGGTTCTTGACTTCCTCTGCGACGGGACAGGCGATAATTGATTCAGTTATTTCGAAGAGTGTGGATTTGCTGGGCCCCGCTGGGGTGAATGATACGAAGCCGGCGCCTTCGTTGGTGTTGCTTCCTGTTACCAGGGGCTAATTGAAGGGAAGATGGTAGGTTAGCTGGTAATTATTGCCGAGTGTAGGGAAGTTGCTTACAATCTTTGCGACCTTTCCTGCAACAGCACGCTCGGTCCAGTTTGCGAAAAAGGTCTTGTTGTCGACGGCTGGAGTGAAAGAGATGGATGGCGAGCCGGAGTATGTTGAGAGAGCGGTTTGCAGTTTCCGAGCGGACACGTTTCGCATGCAGCTGAGTTCTTCAGTGGATGAGAGTCCGTCGCAGCCTACTAGGCTGGCCAGGAAGGTGAAGTTGGTGTGTGCGTAGTCTTCGTTGTCAACTATATTTGGAGCACCGGAGTCGGCTATGAGAGCGGCGACGATGGGGTGTTCGGGATATCCGTATGAGTAGGCTGTTACGCTTGCTGCTCCGGCGGATTGACCCCATAGGGCAATCCGAGCGGGATCACCGCCGAAATTGGCGATGTTGGCTGCGACCCATTCGACTCTGTGGTTATGGTGGTTAGTTTGGGGGAATTTTTTTTTTTTTTTTTTTTTTTTTTTTTTTTTTTTTTTTTTTTTTTTTGGCTTGATTGGAGTGGTTGACTTACGCCAGTCTTTGGTCGAGTAAGCCGACGTTCGGCTCAGATAGCCCTTCGGCGTTCGGGAAGCCGAAGACGTTGACGCGATAGCTAGCAGGGCATTAGACGATGAGCATGGGCTTAGTTAATGGGGCTGGCATTTACTTCATGATGACCACGATGTGAGACTGAGTCCGTTGCACCCACTTGTCGGGGATTTTGTACAGCGACGCTTCCCCTCCAGATGTGAACCCACCTCCGGGGATATAAAGCAGCACTGGTAGTGGACGTTGCTGGGATTGAATGTTCTCAATACGAGGTGCCCAGATTGATAGGTACAGACAGTCTTCTGAGTCTCCTCCGCTGATGAGAAATCCCGTTTCATAGGTGGTGTATATCGTGGAGCTATTGCTTGTCTGTTGGATACATGATGAGGGCAATGCGAAGGCATTGACTGTACCATTAGGCTGTTTCTTCACGGGACTACTAAAGCGGAGGTCACCAACAGGTGGCTCTGCAAATGGGACGCCAAGCCATTGTCGAACATCAGGGGCTGTCTGATTGAAGAAGCCTTGTATAGGGCCGCTGGAGGTTTGGACTAGCAGTCCTTCCCCATTTGTGTCTCTTGTAGCTGAAGAAGTGGGAGCAGCTACACAATGAGAGACGAAAAGCGCCGCTATAACGCACAGACGCAAACGCATCATGGAATTGGATATGGGTTGGGCGGTGGCTCATGTTGGATGAGGGGTGAAAAGGAGACTGCTTTTATACCTTTCCATGAGGACCACAGTAGCCCCTCAGTTGCGCGGCAAAGCGTTTCGGCAGACGATCAAGACCCTTTGACGCCTCGTGGAAAGGATAAATGATACAACACCTCGCTTCTGCAGGCTAAGGGATAAGCCGCCAAATATCTCCCCGGACGACCCCAGATTGTGGGGTCTGATATGCCGAAGCCAAGCTCACTCTACATTTGGAGCAAAAGCATCCGGTAAATAACACGGTCAAAGACTTCGTGTTGCAGTGGACATAATCTATAGCGGATCTGTAGCGAGCATATCTGTATATGCTACTGCGGACGACGGTAACGTTGAGGAAGTATCCATGGCTCGCCAACCGTTAACTTCGGGCTCGCACCGGCCCGTCTGCCTTGTGTACCAAAGAACGGATGCACGTTGAACCCAATGGATTCATGAAAAGCAGATACTTCCAATATAGCATCATGGATTCGCTTCGGTGAATCCCTGTTTGGACCCTGCGGGTGGGATGCGGAGGGGAACTGGGATGTGCGTGTGCGGGGTAAATCTGGGGTGAACTTTCCCCCAACCGAGGCAGAAAACTGATGAAAATTGCCGCCTTGGACTCGGTTGAACATTCTACCTCCGGACATAGTCATCAGCATTCAGAGGCCTTGAGGGGTATTCGATAATTTAGATGCACAGTTGAGCTCTACAGGCTGTCTGAAGCTTGAGTGAGCTAGTGAGTGAGCGAAGGTATGCTGTTAAACAAGAGGCTTACGCATGGCCATTATGCGCCGTCACACATTAGTATGATAAGCCTCCGGGTCTATAGCACAGATACTAGGCTTACTTTAATGGAGGGCCTGAGTTCACTGAAATTATGCCTCAGTAAGCATAAATGAAAATGTCTATCATTGACACAGTATGGCTTGGGAAATGTCCAAAAGAGTGTTCGCAAGCGGAACATTGCCGCTAATAATCCTCAGCGATGATCAGGTTCAGTCACCCTGATTTATCCTGCCTGTACCAGTGATCTTATAGTCGGCAAAGACAAGACCCTTTAGTGGGTAAGTGTTTCGCGATGCGGTCTAACAAAACAGACGCAAATGGCTGCCTGAACTTGAAGACCTCAGGCACCACACCCTGGCTTAACCTTCCTGATTGGGATAAGCAAAACTGCTCCACGGCACCCCAAATCCTGAACCAAGGTTTACTGAATCGGGATTCCCCGCCTTAGTGAGTGTCATCCGGGTTGCCTGACTGGGGAGACCGCCCATTTTCCAATCTCACAACAAAGAAGACCTTGCTGGGAAAAAAGCCGGTTGTGTCGGCGAATTTCCTGGTTTTGGTAAATAATCGGTTAGACCAAGCAAACTGAAGGGGTGACCCTTTTCTTGCTAGCAGCCATCTCAATGAGTCGCTGTGAGTTTGGCGGATTCCTTGAGCTTGGATGTCGACATAAACCGGAGTTGAACATATTAGCGAAGCTGTCGCGATTGGTGCTGTGCTCTGGAACTTGTAAAGAGTATCTATCTGCTCAGCTCCTTCTTCATCCAATTAATGGGCTTCTGGTAATCGTAGGTCTGCAGTATTACATTATGTAACCACCCAGCAACAGCGGTGCTGCACAGCGCATTGCTGCATAGTGTTGCTAATTAGAAGTGATAAGACCGCTCATACAACAGTGAGCCTTGAACAATTATGTGTTGCGCTGCATTATGGCAGATTTCACGTCCGATTTCGCATCATTATTGTCGATCAACGCTTTCACTTCGCGCATCAAGTTACCCATGTCCGACAGTGAAATGGACAAAAGGGCTTTGGCCGCGCCAATATTGCCGTCCATCGCCGGCATTTACATAGTCAAGGAGCATTAGACTCAAATAAGGTGCGTTTAGGAGAGGAGGCTATTGAAGGGAAAGATCAATAGGGTCTTCCGGAAGGAAATATTCGAAACCTTGGAGAAAGTACCCGAGAAGCAAGAACGCCAGGGCAGTATTTTTTGATTATTTGAAGTAGATTCTGCATCCTAATCTTCTCAATACATAAGCCTTGGAGACAAAGTCAACACAGACAGTTCTTTTATGTTCGTCAACTAAAGATCTTTCCACTACATGATGAAGACCGGCCTTCATACCGAACAAAGGGCAGAGTATGGGAAAAGACCAAGGCGGCAGAATCTCGGACTTGGTGTCACTAATTCGGTCTTACTTCTAGGATTAGCACAGCCGAGAAGGGTATAGGACGTCTGATTTGGACATGCAATGAGGTACACAGCATTGCATGAAGGGGAGAGGGGCGGCGCTCAAAGATTTATCCACGGCGGTGCATGCCGCTGCAAACTATCTCGGATTACATTGCAGTCGTACTTCTATAGTGTCAATTAGTGGTTGCGTCCTGCATAGTGCTCATGGTCTGACACTGAGTACATTAGTCCCCTTTCAAGACAATTGGACATCCTCGGTCTGAATGCGCTCGGAGGAATTGCGAGGGGAGTGGGTAAGACTGGTTCAGCCCACAGGGAAGCAAAATTACCGCCATCCCACGCCCAAAGCCTTAACATTGAGCTTGTCTGGTATTTTGGAGACCGGCTAAAACAGTCTTGGCGTTTCTGAACTGGCTTTTGAGTCCGGGTGATGGAGGGCCTCACCATGCACGATGACATTCTACCGGAACCTTATGTTCGGGATTGGATATGGCGACAATGAGAAAAATTGGATACTACACATGACCTTAACTTTACCAGGGAGAGCTTGTTGACTCGAAAGTTTACACCGGACAAGATAAGCAATAAAACGGACAGCAGCTTATACGCCCTGTGGAATAAGCAATTTCGCGGCACATCGGCAAAGTCAACTGGTTAGTTGGTGGGCGCGCGATTATTAAATGCCTCGGTGGCGTTGGGTCATTCGACGGTAGGGAGAGTGCCACGCCGACAACAAGCAAGCTAAGCATTTCCAGACTCCATTGGAAAATCTCCGGGACAAGAAGGAGATCAAAATCTGACTTCCCGATCGGACCACTCGACTTGCTTTGCGCTCCAGTTGCCCGGCTTGGCTGGTAGTAATGCTTTTCCCACTGGTGGGGAAAGTCCCGTGGAGTCACGCGGCCCCCCCAAATTCCAACATCAGCGCGCCATGACATCTTCCCTCCCATGGCCTGACCGCTCAGATGCCTTCCCAGCTCACCTTTCTCTGCTTTTTCTTCATGCTGTCTTCTTTCACTAGGCCCCCCTCGGATGCATCGAGGACCACCTGTGACTGGGTAAGTCCTCTGCCAGACTCTACTAGTTTATGATTTCATCCCGCGTCCGGTGTAATAACCTTAGTATAGCCGCTCCCCAATCAGTCGCCCAAGTTGAGAATTCTTTCAGACCGGGGTGGTGGGCCTGGGGCTCGGACAACATCCGTCGCTCGCACCCCTCGGATAATGGATTCCAATTTCTAAGACACAATACAGCCAGTAACGTGGGCCTGGCCTGTATCTAAGTGCCTGGACGCGGGGCTAAAGCCTGGGGTGCTTATTGCGGAGATAATAGGAACCACGGTTGGCGTGCCCCAGGACAGCCTAGAGCTCCAATTGGTGGCCGGGTAGCGACTGGAGCTAGGCTAGCAACCACCCCGGCTGTTGGAGAGTCGCCGCGCTAGCACCAAGGCCAATCAGCAACTGCGTTGCATAAAATCCAGCCATGTGGCGACTGGTGGGATATCAGACACGTTACAAAGCCGTACACCGTACGGCCCAGGTCAGCCCGAGCATACCACTACCCCGGTGAGAAGCTGTGGTATCTTTCTCTCTCGGCCCTGGTCCCCCATGCGGAGTATTTCGTACTGACCAGGGGGTCCGCTATGTGACTCGCACATCGGCATCCGTCTTTCACTTGCATGCGGGTCCACGGCAGGCCTCTGGACGTCATCTCGACCAGCTCGGTCGGCAGCAGTCCGGTCTCCAATGACCGGAGAAGCGGATTGATCATCAGCCCATGTAGAGCTTACAGAAACCCCGCGACGGATTGCTTTCGGGCTAGCTGTTGGCCTGTTTCTTTTTGTATGAGCAAGTCCCCGGACTTGAGAATGACTATTTCTCTCTCCCTCCATTCTCCTTTCCCCTGTTTCATCTTCTGCTTCCTTTCCTGCAAAGCCAAGGTCCTTGTGATACAGGCAATTCGGCACAATGCAGGGCCAAGCACTTCGTTATGCCCAGATCTTCTTAGTCGCTTGTCCCTCCTTTATCCTTTTCGGTTACAATCAGTCCGGTGTCGGAGGACTCGATGACTTCCCCTCCTGGGTGAGGGTATTTCCGGAGATTGACACAGTCAACACTACTGGGGCCCAAGAGTCTCACAATGCCACCGTTCAAGGAGCCGTGGTTGCGTCGTACACAATAGGAGCCCTCTTCGGGTCACTGATCTGTACAATGATCGGTGACATGCTTGGACGTCGCCGATCGATCTTTTCTGGCGCACTCATTGCATTGATTGGTCAGATACTGGAATGCACCGCCTACTCTCTAGCTCAATTCGTCGTTGGGCGAGTGATTTTGGGTTTTGGTGTTGGCATGCTCAGTGCGACTGTACCTGTCTGGCAATCCGAGTGCGCGCCTGCCGCCCAGCGAGGACGGAACGTGGTGTTGACAGGCATGTTCATCGCGTTTGGTTTCGCTTTGACGCAATGGGTAAATTTTGGTTTCTACCACATGGAGAATTCGCCTGCCTCATGGAGAGCATCACTTGCCATCCCCGCCGTGTTTTCGTTCATAATCATGGGCAGCATCTTCTTCCTCCCAGAGTCGCCGCGTTGGCTCGTCATGAAGAACAAATCAGACGTAGCACAATTTACTTTGGCGTCTCTGAGGGGACAAGAAGTAGACTCGCTGGAGGTTGTCGCAGAGCTACGGGCTTACGAGCTTTCTCTGGAGGAATCTTCGAACAATTCACTTAAGCTCCGAGACATTTTCACTATGGGAGAAGAGAAGCTCTTGTACAGGTTTATCCTATGTGTCACTCTCCAATTCTTCCAGCAAATGACTGGTGGAACTCTGATCTCGGTCTACATTCCTCTTATCTTCCAAACAGATCTTGGACTCGGTACCAGTCTGTCGAAGATCCTTGCGGCATGCGCGTTGACCTGGAAATTCCTGTGCTGTTTTGTGGGCTTTGCCATTATTGACCGCATGGGACGACGCACAGCGTTTATGGTCAGTGGCGGTGGCATGGGCATGTGCATGCTGGCATTGGCGGTCTCCAATTCCTTCTCCAATAACCATACCGCATCCATTATCTCCGCCCTGTTCATTTTCATTTACAACTTCTTCCTTCCGATCGGCTTCTTGGGCGCCAACTTCCTTTACCCAGCCGAGGTTGCTCCTGCGCGTCTTCGTGTCGCCATGCAAGCAATTTCGATTGCCAACCAATGGCTCTGGTATGGCTCTCACTCATAATAATTCAACTGCCTTCCAACTTATGCTAACTCTTCTCTCCTGCAGGATGTTTGTCGTCGCAATGATCACGCCCGTCGCCATTGACAACATCGGCTATCGCTACTATATCGTCTACGCCATCATCGGTGGCATTATCCCTCCCATCATCTACCTGTTCTACCCAGAAACAAAGGGCCGGTCCCTTGAAGAAGTTGACGAGATCTTCCGTGATGCTCCCACCATCTTCTCTGCGGTGTCGATGTCGAAGCACAAGCCCATGGGAGATAGGGCCATGGAGCGAGTCATGGAAGAGAAGGCAACTGTGGAAGAAATAGAGTAAAAGCATAGAAGGATAAACTTGGATGAAATTATGAGCCTTATGTGTCTTAGATAGACATAGATCTACACTGCCATGATACACGTCTGCTATTTTTCATACATGATTTTGGTGACCACCTTGCTATTTGCGTACGACCACATCCATGATTGTCAAACGCACTTCAGGACTCTGAAGAATATCATATCAGTGCCCAGAAAACCGGTACTATATTATGAGCCCACAGACGACAACCTAGTCTCGTGTTAAACTGTCATGTTGAATCCCTGTAACCAGATGCTCAGCCGAAATCATCAACTATGTAGAACCAACTACTTTTGGTGGCAGGACAATTTACAAAAATAAAAACAGACATTACTATTTTCAGTTCTATATCCGGTCGGACTAATTGCATTCAAAAGATACTCCATCCTATGACATGGCTTCAACAGGATCATTCACATCAGCGCAAGAACATTTGGTCTCGCTTACAAGCGAATCTTCTGCGCTTTTTTTCAAGTGAACACGTCGATAGGGATGTTAGCACACCGACCACCTGTGCACTGGAGCTTAGCGGCGTCTCAGACTCTCTGTGAGCATATTGCTAGGTATTGATAGAGCCCCACTTTGGGATCAGCACAGTTAGAGTGCTATGTATATCAACTCAACAAGCAGAAAGATTTGTAATGTTTAGCACACGTTTGGCTTGGTATGTGGTGTTCTCTATGACGATATTGCCGTTCTTAGCACTATTCATTAGTTTGACGGATAAGTAGGGTGTCTTCGAGAGAAGCATTGTCTTTCGCTATAGCCGCGAATTGCTTCAATTGAAGCTAGTGAGAGCAGATGGAAAGGCTGCTGTGAGTGCCCATTTGGAAATGTTGAGAAAGACTGGAAGAATGGACATTAGTAAGACTAACAATGAGAGTTTAAAAGATCCGAGAACAGGTCAACTGCAGGCTTTACAAAGTGCATTGAACGCAAGACTGTCATGACCTACGCAACATGACAGAATTCTTCGGTCTCCTCTACACCGAGTCTGTTGGCGCATACCATTAGGCTTCTATATTGTTTGTGCATTAGTTCCATATACTGCCTCCTGCCCTACAGGACCCTGAACCCTCCACAAGCTTGAACTCTCACGAACACACTGCAGATCGTGCGGGGTCCGCAACGTCTTGTATGCTCGATTGGTGGAAATGTGTTCATCCCATCTGCAGGGTCTCTGCTTACCGTGCATAAAAGTGGGGAAGCAATAACCACGCATAGCAATATCGGGTTATTGCTAGAGTTGCTGCTGCTGGATCCTGATATTTAACGTATGAAATGTATTCGGCCCGCTTCTATTTCCTTTAGAACTTTAATTTCATCAGTGAGCTAAGTCTCAGGGTACAGGTTTGGCCAGGATGAGGCTTCCAGTGCTGCTGAAACTTGTGGTCACTTTAGCAATCTTATGACAGGCGTTGTCAGTATCTAACAGCTCAGGTGGTGCTGTGACATGGGACGAATATAGCTTGATAGTCAATGGGGAGAGAAAATTCATCAAGTATGTGTAAATCGCGCTGTCCCAGCCTTGGGCGTGACTAACTATGGGCTGTGTAATTCAGTCAGTAAACCTTCCATGAAACTTAACATGGGTTATCATTTTATCGTCATCGCTCCTTCCATCCGTTAACAGTCTTCCCGCCAAGAAACATTTCCAACAAAAGACAAACAGTCTCAATACAATCCTTTCAAACTAGTTATTCTGGTTGCATCCCTCCTCTGGCATGATCTTTCCCGCAAATCGAGCAAAAAGCGTCATAATAAACCTCAACTCTAGAAGATCCCAGCTCGGCAGTGGCAGTCTCTCCGGATCAGGAGTTGTCAGAGTGATCCAATCCCCAGATATCAAGTCCTTGAGTTCCTCCGATTCCAAGCCAACCAGTTTGACTGTGGTCCCCTTTCTGATGCGAGGCGGCTTGCTGAAAATACAGATTTTGTCGCTCCAGCAATAATCCTGCAAAGGTAACCAGAAGATTTGCACCTCAAGTTCCCTGTGACGCTCCCTATGTTTTGGATGAGGTCGGAGCACAAAGTCCCCCCACTCCCAATACTTTCGCAGTACAGGGCTCAAAGAGATATAATTCTGGATAGTCTCTACCGCCTCAGTATGTGGATGATTGGGAAACAATGGTAGCTTCCATCTCTGTCTTGTCTCAAATCTCCACCATCCGAGAAGGTCGAACCAACAAAAATGACAACCAAATCCTGGAAGTGGGTGGCTTGGACAGATATTGCAAAGCATAGAAGTTGAGTGAGATGTAATAACACATTTTTCGGCGTCTCTTTCTCGGACTTTAGCCATGATAGTGGAGCTCAAATCATCGTCGCTGTCTGATTCTATGGTGGTGTTCTTTTCATCCACTGAGCCGTCATAGATACTTGCCCAGGATAGCTCGGTGGTATTGGTCCACTCTTTCAGAAGGTGCATTATACTAAAAGTATCGCGATTCTTGTGTCCGTCAGCCGCGCACCATTCTATATATTCCTCAAAAAATTTCATCTCGCAGACCAGTAAAATAGCCCAGGTATAGCGTGGCACCTTCTCCTTCTCATCATTGCCAGGCTCCTGGAAGGCTTCTTTGAGAAGGGCAAGACGTTTACTCGTCCGGAAAGTGAGACTGCTTCTGTTTTCCTGGAACAACTCCATAGGGACGCTGATTGTTTAGATTGATAAAGAAATAAATCTGGTACGGCTTGTATGGTCAAGAACCAGGTCAGCGTTAAGCCAATTTTCGTGATTTTTGAGGAGCTCCAGTTCACCCACCTAGCAACGCACTGGGACAGGATAATGTCAAGACTTTTCGCGGTGTAGATGGAGGAGAGAATAACAGGCGAGGTTGGATGTTGAAAGATGCTGTAAGTAGACTTGACTTGTGAGCAGCAGCTATCGACTACCGACATATACAGAAGTCAGAAGAGTTACACGGAGCCAAAGCAGGATATTCACTATTTTTTGAACATTCACATTAGCCAGGTCTCTCAACACCTGTATTTTTTTCCAAGGGCAGTGACATTCACTCCCATGTCCACCCCACTATATATGTGGGATTGTATGACTTTGGGAGTCCGCGGGTATCTCCGGGTAGTACTAATGATGGACTTATGGTCTTGTTTGATGTTTTGCCTAGTAGGTCACTGATTACAGGCGTATATCCACTAGTATCTTCTTCATTTGTGGGAATAGCCACAGATCTTGCATGTCTTGGCATCGTCGTATAGTGTACGTTCATTCTCGTCGAAAATCTTGGGCTGTCCCCTTTTTATACTTTCTCTCTCTTCCAATAGCTCTCATTTTGAGTCAGTGTACGGCACTAACTCAAAAGTTCGTCTGGTAGATAATACCATATAGTATTCAACGACTATTAAAGACCGGCCAATTGGATATAGATTTGAAAATAAGACGAGGAACGCAATTTAACGTGTAATTCTTCAACCAGGAAGTAGGTTCACAGTCTCCCAATTACCGATTTTGCCTTCACGTAATTAAATTACTGACAATCAAAGGGTTGGTATCAAGAGCGTGGCGGCGCAGTGGGCACAACACGTTCCGAAAGCCGTGTTGCAGGCCACTATCGAGGCTGGTGCTGTAGCACCGAGTGTGGCTCCCCAGGTATAGCCTGCCGCTGAATAACAAGCCATCACAACAGCTGCGCAACCGGCCTGACAGATTCCGTAGCCCACTGGGCCAGCATGGGCATAGCTGGCAAGAACGAGGATGGTAGTAATAGCCAGATATAGTTTGTTCATGGTGTGGATGCTGTATGAAGATTGATTTAGGATGGTAGTGTCTGCGAGGACAAGATTGCAAGCCCAAGCAGTATATTTATCTTCTGGAAAGGGGCGCCAGAACTAAGTAAAGATGATGTAACTACTCAAATCGTGTGGTTCTACCAAACTACATTTACGAAAGCTACATCGTTCTTTGGGCGTCGCTTCGGCAGTAGACCCAGGTACCGCTTGTCTGTAGGCCCCAATTAGCTCTGGATCCCGCGCGTATAGAAGAAGGTTTATGAGATGCTAGTAGGTATATCTAGGATAGCACATTGTTTATAGTAGTATTAAAGAATAAGAAAACAGAAAAAGAGCCTTGAAGAAGATAATACCACGTTAATGAGATAGATCTGATGGAGGTGGAGAAATACGAGCTTCCCAGAATGTATCTATATCTCGGCAGAAAACCAGTCTCTGACCGCTCTAAACACCGCTCAAAGCGGCAGAACCTAGTCGACCTCGTTGAAAAAAGCCCGGATTTAAGCGGATTTAAGGCTTTACAGTCCGCGAACAAGTGCTTGGAAAATTGTAAACTTTTTGACCGCTTTGGGCGAGGTGGCAGAAAATAGTCGGCGCTACTCAATCCATAACTAGTAGTGTAACTCTGCTTTTGGAAGGCTTCATCCAGAACTTACATCGATGTGCTAAGACCGATAATTAATGTCGAATTTGATGCTCCTAGCTATTTTTCATCGGCTTTCTACAGTGTTTGAACGCGATAGCCTGCTTGAGGTGAAGTTCTCCTATGTGGATGATATTTTAGAATTTATATATTGCTCTAAATACACACTGGGCGCGGTGTGAGAATACTCTAACAATAAATCACTGATAATCGAAAAACAGTTGATATCACTGAAACTCTAGTACTCAAAACCATTTCCCTTGCGTAGCTCTAGAAAGTAAGGATTCAAGCTTCCTATGACTTTAACCTAGAAACAAGACCAAGGATGTATCGCTTCAAAGACACCGCAGGACAACGCCCACTTTGAAGACCGCCGTATCCCAAATCGCTCATTGACTGAGCGGGTGCATTCTGAAGGAATGGTATTTCAGTCTGCGTGGTACCCTTTTCGATATCTTCGAGAAAATCTTTCCTTTCCAATTCCGGCTGATGGACTGCAGCAGTGCGTGATGGTACAGCAGGTATTTGTGGATGTTCGCTCTGGGGTTTTCGAATACTCTGCTGAAACTCGAAGAAATCATCAGGATCATAGATTTGCTTCAGCTGCCGGAGTCTTTCGTAGTTGGTATCGTAATATGCATCCCACCAGCGAGTCAATGTATTGTCGATGAAGTTCACATACGCCGCTTTCCCTCCAATGGCATTTTTCGTTAGCTCGTCTCGGAGTCTTTGGACTTCTCGAATCATTTCCTTCTCCTTATCTTCATTATCCCAGCTTGCTTTCATGGAAAGTGCGTACTCCCCGGTGCGCCAGGGAAAGGCTGTTTCATATGGCTTCTTTTGGCTTGTTTGTTCCCCAATATGATCCCAAAGAACGTGACACCTCCCATTTTCGCTTTCCAGCACATGTCCTTTCTTTGATATCATCCAATCGGTGATGAGATTGACAACATGTTCTGTCATTCTACCCTTTTCAATGATAACAGAGGAGTGGTATTGATGGACTTGAGAATGGTTGGCAAACGCCTCACCTCCAACTTCCCAGTCATAGAATTTCATTTCCTTGAGTGTGTTCACATCTGGTTTACCGCGCAAAATCTTAGCCAACTCGCTGTCGCAATCATTCATTCCGCCGTTGTACATAATCGTAATCTCTCCCCAGAGCCTTTTCCCCTTGGTCTCGTGGTCTCTCCGGTATCGCCAAAGCGCGTCGCCGCACAGCGCTGGGGACAGGGGGGTTTGATCCCAGTTTTCAATGGTGTCAATGAACCTCTTCCTTGACTTCATGTCTTCGACTGACCATCCTAGTGTACCACAAGTCACCATTCCTTCGGGGTGATTGAGCGTATGGACCTTCAAGAAGAACCCGGTTGCGACGCCAAAATTACCGCCCCCTCCGCCACGAAGTGCCCAGAAGAGATCTGGATGATTCTCTGCGCTCACGATATCCAGTTCTCCATTCGCTTTGACGATCTCTATCGCTTCGATGCTGTCGATGCCCAGCCCGTACGAGCGGGAAAATGGGCTTATACCACCACCAAGTAAGAAACCACTCACGCCGACGGTTGGACACTGGCCACCCACGACGACAAGACGAGGATCTCTATCATGCAGCTCTTTGTATACGTCCCTCCACAGCGCACCACCAGATACGTAGATTATGTCATGATTAGGCTGGATGACTACTTTGTTCAACATACGCATATCAAGAACGATACCATTGTCGTTCAAACAGTGCGCAGCGTTCGAGTGTCCACCACTTCGGATGGTCAACTTCAATCCCTCTTGAACGCAGAATCGAACTGTTGCCACGACATCCCATGCCGTTACTGCATGCACAACAGCAGCAGGGCTTTTCAGACGGTAGCGGAGATTTCTAACCGAGACTGAGTATCTGTAGCCCTGTGACCTGGGAAACAGCACCGAGCCTCGGTGTAGCCTTGACAAAAGGGGCACGATTTTTCTCCGAGCTTCATCTGCTTCTCGTCGGGAAGCTTCGTCTTCAAGCAACGCAAGGTCCACTTGATGCTGAATTTCGGGGTCTTTCCATCGAGGATGGGTTCCGATCTCTGCCATATTGATTGCCCTTCTGTACGCGTCTCGGGCTGCAGATTTCGAATGGGAAAGTGGAGGTCACAAATTCTTCGAAATGCGACTAGAAGTAACGTCCTGAGACTTGTAATCGTCGATGAGTTTGATGTTTCTCTCTTAAGAGTGAGTAGGAAAGATGGGAGACCATTTTTAAAGAACAAACAAAGACCAACGAGTACACCCCCTTTATATATCTTTTAGCTGTTTCCGTGGACAGCGGGGAGGATAGGGTGATAATGTTCGATCCCTCATGGAATAAGTGGCCCTTGCTAATTCACATAGACTCAATGAGGAAAGGTAAATGACGAAACCAGTGGCTCATGCGTTGTCATGAGATTTGACTTCTTCTCAACGGCTCCTCATCTTCCCACTCTACATGGTGTGCTGTTAAGAGATATGGCTACGTGTAAAGCGTTCATGTCTTCTCTACTGCGTGTTTTCCTCGAGCGGCCTCTGCTCGCCCGCTTCCTAGGACGTTCTATAGGGTTTGTATCGGTAAGTTGTCTGTAAGACTCCCGAGTTATCTTGGTAATAGGTTGCCATACCCAGTTAGAGTCTTCAAGCATTTGTACCGAATATGGTAGGTTAACTCCAGCGTTGCGTGCAGGATGGTGTTAAGAGCTATATTCGGGATCTTGATTTTTCAATATACTGCCATTGAAGCAAAGGAGGAGTATGATGTAAACGCTGCAAAGCCCACTATCGTGCTAGATGAGGTAGTTCAGGGCGGCCTGTGAGGTGTCTCGTGCAAAACTCGACTCTGGCCTATCAGTCGCAATTTTAGCACATCCAGCTAGCGACGAGATGGGCATTAACTTTCCACCTGGCCGTAGAGGGGTACATATGGCCCGATCAAGCAGTAGCGCTGCTATACCGTCGACGATGAAATGCTTCATCATAACCCCGTTTTGGTATCTTGCAGGAGAAGTCTTCGCAATTGGTAGCCCGGCATTGAAGGGAATCACAGGGCAAATTTCATACTTGCTTTGAGCTATTCAAGAGCCACTGAGGCAGCGTTATCTCTATCCGATCAACTGTGACGAAGATCGAGAGGGACTGAAGCTTCACGCTCGCTGCTCCACCGCCACGAACCGCAGCGAACACGACCCTATTGGCCCGGGAGAGTACTTCCTCTACCAATGCTCTCTCGATAGCTGCTTGTAGATCTCTAGTGCCTTAAGTATATCTGGGTTTACGTCATAGTGTTCTATAACATGCCAATCGAGTACACAAGAGGATAATGCGAGTGATGAAATGCTCACCAGTATTTGCGGCGTTGACAAGACAGGACAACTTGCCCCTCGGTGTAGTCATTGCCGACTCTGATGAAAGGCGTCCTAGGAGAATTATTCGGGAAGCACATGATTCCCATGCAGTTGGCATCGCGCAGATGCTTTCCTCCTTTACCAGCCCACCATCTCACCGTGGCTGTCAGTGATTCACGGACTGGTATATGCAATCTAGAAGCCTTCCTCTTGTATATCGCCGCACAAGAATCGCTTTCTGAGTGTAATACCTCGCGGCCTGGGTACTGCAAGCGGGGAACTTGTATTGTGGGCTCTCGCATACGCCAGGCTTGCATGATTCATTCGGGCAAAAAGTTAATCTAAAGGCCACACTGCCGACTCCACGTGTTTGTGTGCATAGTTTTACTTGGCTTCAAATTCTGCAGGCAGCGCCCATTCGTCGCAGAACCTTCCTGTTTAGGAAGGTTCTGCAGGATCAAGAACTCTTTTTTTTTGTTCATCTAGTTTCCCATCTTGGACTGAGCAAGGTTCACGTGGTGGCCGACGAGGTCGGTCTTCTCTCAGACAATACTGAGTTTATTTGGCCAGGTGATTTTGAAGCTACAATGGCGTTTTCATAGCGATGTTCTCGGATTCGCTGCTGGCGAAGGCAACGTTACAGGATCTTGAGTTTATTCCGTTGCATGGGTCCGCGAGAGACTCTATACTGATCGCCATTGATGAAGGAAGAAAGAAGCAAAAAAAGGTCTTTGTTCAAAGATTAAGCTGGAAAGCAACCAGGAAGCTACCTACCCCTGTACAACAGGAGCCTAGTGAATTTAAAAGAGTGGTTGCAATAATGATATCCGCCTACGGAAAATGATGATTTAGTTGCCTACGCCCTAGTAGGGTGCAGCTTTATCTTCTCTATTAGGATCAAACTTACTGGGGTTATAATTATGATCATCCCTAATCTTTTGCCTATCAGTCATCGTTATATAATCCCCCGGGCAAATTGGCTGACCTGAGCCACAATGCCTATAATAATGCTTAAGGTAATGACCGCTTCTCCTCGAAGTGTGAGGGGATGGACATACCTCTTGTTCTATTTGACACATATATTGATAAGATGTACCTCTCATCTATACTGGCATTAGAATAGTTTGGGAAGAATATAGTCGATGATGCTCTATATCCCTCCAGCAGATGGCGAATGTCAGCCGCGAAGCTGTTAAACGCCCGGGTTTCTGCAATTTGTGCTCGACTCTAGACAAATCATGATTCACTCTTATCCAACCTCAAATAGCCGCCCTGCGTCGCCAGCCAACAAAAGCATCCCTGTCCGGTGAGTTGGTTTGGTCGGTCTGATATTGATCCGACTCGCAGCCTTGTGTTACCCCGCTCCGAAGTATCAGTCCACAGCTGCATCTTTCAACTTCCAGGTGGTTGCCATCCCGCGCTGTGTCAGAATACAAGACCGCCTCATATCGACAAGATGAGGCTATTCAGTGCGCTTTTTGTGCTGCTGGCTGTTGGCGTATATAGTGCCGACCTTGGAGGTAAGTGCTCCCGACATATGTCCACATCTCGGTCACTAAAATGAGGACGTACTGCACAAGCGCTCTCAGCCGCCGCCCTCGATCATAACGAACATGATCAATTTCTAACTCCTCAAAACAACTTTAATGGCTGGGTGAATCCTGAAGATCTCAGGCCCATGCCACAATGCATAGCGCAGCAAGATCAGTCGACCTGGCTCGATACTATGACGAAATGTACTGCCAAACGATGCACTTCCCATTTTGGCCTCTTTTGCACCCATAACCAATGGTTGACTCAGCTCGGCTGTCTCAGCGTTGCATTTTCCTCAGATGTCATCGAGAGGTATCTCCCATACTGTGGTAGATCAACACTCGCCAAGGCGCAATTGTTTTCATGGATTCATGATATTACGGGCAGGGAGTGGCTTGTCGAGGTCGGCGACACGAATGAGCTCCAGGCTCTTTCCCCAGCCTCACTAGCCGAGGGGTACACGACTGTGGACGTTATCAACACGGCGCCGAAATGCCTCACCAGCTCGGCATGTGCTCTCTCAAAGGAGCCTTTCCAACACGTCATAGCCTCCTGTGGCTTTACAGGCGCGAGTCAACACACCGGAAATGCTGCCCGTCCTTGGGAGTATAACGAACATGTGCGGTCCATGATCGCTCTCGATTCGGAGACAGTTGGCTATGACCTTACTGGGCATCATATAACTGATGACTACTATTTTGACAAGGGCTGTTTCTGCAGCGCCTTCACAGTAGATCTCGAAGAGGAGCCTTGTTCAAATTCAGAACGATTGGACTGGACGAAACAGCGCCTGTGGCTCAATGCAACCTGTGGATCAAAGTCCTTACCCGATAACTGGACGGATGCACTTATGACCACACAATTCGCGTTTATTGCGCTCGAGGACTGGAGCTGGCCCAAGTGTGTCGTGGATATGCCAAAGAAAGTTACTGATCTCAAAGATCAGTGTGCAGCTGATGCGTGTGAGCTCGATTCTAGCGGATACTGCCAAGTCACGCGTGCAGTTGACAGAGAATGCTTTTGTCACAATATCAGTTATGATTCCTGTGAGGGTTCGTGCCAGATATTCGAAACCCGAATAGAGTATATCGAGTGGCTTCAAAATCTTTGTGGTAATATCCAGGACTGGAACGGTCTGCCGGATAACTGGCGTCAGCTATCTGCACCCACCCTGGTCGAGATGGTTCCATGGCAATGGGCTCTCAAGCCTTCCATGGCACCGGATAGTCAGCCTGGAGACATCAAAGCAACAGAAGCATGTCCCCCAACTCAGTGGAAATTTGAAAGTTTTGCTATTGTGAACATAGCTACTTTCTGCGCATTGCTCCTCAGTCATAAAAAAAACATGCGTCGAAGCAAACACATTCACTCAGAACACTCACCACAGCCGTTGGGCTGGGCTTTCAAGGGCATTATTCTCGCCACTGTCCAGATCTTTGCCCACTTTTCCAGTTCCATACTGGTCCAGAACGTTCGCGGATATGAAGAAGTTTCCATATTCCAACTGATGCTTCTCTGGTGTTCAATGCCTCGTCTTTCTTGGCTAGCGATGTTGTTACTTGGTCTACAACAATTCGGGCCAAATAACCTTTCCGCAGCTGCGTCTCTGTTATTTGCGGAAATACTCCTTCAATCCTTATCCGCATATTACTTACTCATAACAGTCTATTATGGCTATGAACACAACTTCTATCTCGGCACTGTAGATATATGGGCACCTGCAAAGGTCATGTACGCCGGAGCACTAATGTGGCTATTCATCGTTATGATGGCATTCGCTGTAACAATTGGGGCGATGCGCAAGATGGAAAAGTCCCATAGATCCGTGTTCACGTCACTAGATATCTCCGAAGGAATGCCGCCCATAATCGAATATTACAACTTCTTAACGGGAAGGATATCCTATCCAGCGACTAGAAGGCCAAGGGCCCCGGAAGAAGCACCATTGATGTGGGGCCAAAACGATCGCACAACTTATGATCCTCTCCTCGTCAAGGCTCGCCACACTTCGCTACCCCAAAGGCCAGGTCTTGCGGAATTGTATGCGGCTACTACCAGTTTCTTACTTCTTCTTTGGATTGCACAATTGCTCTTCTGGGGTGGATTTATCGGTCTGAGTTCTGATGAGTACGTATTTCTTGCATGAGCATTGTCAATTGTGGTCCATATCGGCTAACAAGCTATGCTTAGGTTCTGCCCCCCAATACTTGGGGTCCTCACAGCTGTGTGGATGACTTCCTCGCTGGTGGGCACTATTATTGTTTTTTATTAGGTTTCCTTATTTGGATGAAATCTATGTGCCTTTCTCTCTTTCGCTACAAGTAGCCTATATATAAGACACGAGATTGTTCAAACTAAATTTTTCCAGCTTACCCTACATCTGCGTGATAAGAGACCCTCCGGGTCAAGTGAAGGGCTTCCCAATTCTGATAGAACGGTGTCAAACGCTGCTTCTGTGTTAACGACCTACCAGATGTCGAACCATTGACTTTGTTCCTCCCACTCGTTTCGATTTATGATTTTGTCCATGTACACCCTCTGTAGATTTCATCAGTAAAGACCTCCTACATTGGGATGCGGGACTCACCTTCATAAGCCTGCGAGAATATGCATCTCCAATAATCTTCCAATGAGAGCCTTCCTGTCTCATTACAAAGCATCTAGGGCTTCCGGAAAGGATGCAGAGATAGTCACCAGCCTGGGTGTTAGGCACGCCCATTCCAATCAATCCATTGGCTGTTGTGAAAAATCGGCGGTTTAATGAGCGGCCCATGTTATTCAGGTAACTTGGAGATAGTTGCTCCCTGCCACTTTCTGACGCTGATTTGCACCAATCAACAAACTCCTGGTACTCTGAGGCGAGGGTCTCGTCAGCGTCAAGGTCGAGGCAAAGTCCATTTATACCGCAGATAAATGTCAACTTCAGGTCATCTTGGGCTACCGAGTTACCGTGCTTGTGACACAGCTTGTTGGTCTGCTTCACACACCGCAGAATGAGAGGTGCCAGCCTTTTGCCGATCCCGAGAGTCTCTGACGAGAATACTTCACAGGTATAGGTTACATGGGTGACAATCAGTCCTTTAACGCTCAGCACAAATGGGTCGCTCAATGACCTCGTCTGGAATGACCAGTCCGACTTCTCAAATACCTGAGTGTTCAGGCAGGACCCATAAGCACTATCAGTGCTCGCATGCAACTTCAAGACCCACGAGGGCCACCTCTGAGATTCTACAGTCCCTCTCGATAGACACAGCATCTTTCGAAAATTTTCACTTAGTCGCATCAATGCTCTTCTCTTGGTGGGCTTCTCAACCCACCATGCGAGGAAGTGCAGTACTTGGAGACCCCCATCCTCCTCGAACGCAAGCCGGAGCGCATGCGCATATACCGCAACGTGCGGGATCGTATAATCCGGTACAATGCGATTGGCAAAATGGGGACTTGATAGGCCAAGTATGCTATAGACTCGATCTCGCGGGTCTTTGCAACGCTTCGAGCGCATTCGCCGGACCAGTCCGCTCAGGGGCGCGCCGATGGGACGATGCATAGAGGAGGCATTTTCGATGCCCTCGATCCAAGCACCTTCATAGTACTTTTGATAACACCGGTGCACCATCCAGTTCGCAGCCTGTATAAGTATTTCTGCAGCGATCGTGTGCTGGTCGATGTAACAAGTGGCCATTCTGGCCAATCCGACCTCCTGCACCACCCACAGTCGGGTGAACCAGGGGAACGAGTATAGAGCCTGCAGCGCCTTCCAGTCACAATCAGCTGGCAAAGGCGCATCTGCGTATCTGTAAGATGATCGGTCGGGACCATATAGATGCAAATCATAGTCCTCCAAGTTATTGGTCTCCTCTAGGCAATGATCATATACGCGATGGGCCGAGGCAATGGCGCTGATGGTGACGTCCGAATCCAGGTGACCCAGCCAAACCCGCACTTCGCGCGCATGCGAATAAATATCTTTCATGATGGCAACCTGGTGACCTTTTTCGGCCGCGTCCTGCTGGTTAATGCAGATTGCATCAATCCAAAAATGTTCATCCGTTCCAACTTGTGCTAAATTGTGCAAAGTGGAAGCAGCGCTCTTTGGCACTTTCGCCTCTCTGCCGTCAACCTTGACAATCTCTTCATCCGTACTCGTGCCCCAGAAATATGATATCGCAGCATACGGCTTAGGTACTTGTGCATCCAATGACGTATGCTCTAGTAAACACTCCAGAGGGCCATTCCCACCATCGCTGCCCGGTCTGGCATTAACACGCAAGAGGCGAATTTCACGGTGCGTTTTGGACAGCTGGCGATAGACGATTGTTTGTGCCATGGTTGCACAGTCGTATTGGTGGCAAGCAGGTATATATCAGAAGATATTTTGTTCTTGATTCGTCTCAATTATTTAGTAAGAGGAGCTGAGTTTTAGTCTTACTGACATTGAAAAGGGTGCCCCGCGCGGAATCCAGGGTTATATAGAAGGATACCCGAGATGAAGCAAACGGGACGACTCAGCTACAATTCAGAAAGGAAAGAGCAAGGCGCTAAATACCACGACCATTTGACATGACTGGGGATGAATACGAGGGGCTGCTGTTCAGCTCGCTGCAGGGGTTCCATTCCTCCTTTCTACTAGTGTTCGGGGACCTGGTAACATCATTGATTGGTTTACAATGGAGCTTAGGGATACGGATGCCGTGCAGTCCACGAGAGCGGAGTGTGTACGTGGAATCTGAACCACTCATCCCCCCTCCCTATTGGGCTTCAAACGCGACAATCACTGCTGCAGACCAATTGGAAGATGACACAGCATACATACGTAAGAAGATCAAGGTGATCTTCCAGCAGCCTTGCGCAAGCATCTTGGTACGCCCCGTCCCGTGGCGGGGATATGGGCATGCGTCGCTTGACTAGTATCGCAGATCCCATTTATTCCCTTCTGTCTGTTCATTGGCTATATGTTGTGGCCACTCGCCGATAGTATTCTCAGGTGGTGAAGTGTACTGTAGTTTCTTTTGTTATCGTTCACGAATCAGAATTTTTCGACCCAACAGGTTTCAGCTTTTCTTTCAAATGGCGGGCTAACATATCCTACTTGCCAGATAGAATCCTGTGTATAATGATCAAAAGGTAGCATATGTCCAAAGTCCAGTGTTTCTGCTAGTATAGCAAAGAATGACAGTTTCTACCTTGGGAAACATTCACACTGCAATGTCATACTCCCGCGCTCTCTGGCGACTATCACCACTGAGCACACCGAACTGGTAAAGCTAATCTATGCTTACTCGAGTTTCACATTGACGAGGCCTCATAGAGTAACTCGCAGAAAGCTAATTGTTCAAGGTTGCTGGGGTGCTGATACTTGAACAACCTGAAACACGTGCCGAATCCAAAATGACCGAATATAGAAGGATGACAACCAGCTTCGAACGGTACCAAGAGGGCTCTGAAATGTAACAAGGGAGCTTCTAGCACAGGAGCTGCTGTTTCTATGGTGAATACCAGCAGGGCAGATCCAGTGAAGGGAAATAGCGCTAAGGATCGGAATTTTGGTATTCCCGGAGCCATGTTCAATAAAATTTTGTATTTGGGGGAAGACCTTGTTTTTGGTCCTCTTGCTAGAAAGGACGTTAGAACCTGAGGGCTTGGGATGTTTCGGAATGGCACAAACCAAGACGTTTCCGAAGCTGGCAACAAGCTCATCTTCGTATTTACTGTACTTTTCTTCCTCAGGCCCCGTACTGTTGAAGGTCGTTGAAACGTCAAAGTCAACCCATACCAGCCTCTTTTTGCTTCCTCCCTCTGATAGAAGAATATTTTTGGGGTATATATCCCTATGGTGAACATGGGCATTGTGTATTTCTTTCATGCCTTCAATTGCTGTGTTATAAAGGGCCTTTGAATAATTAACACAGTTCAGGCTTTCAGCTGCTGGAAGATACTCGAGGAGAATTGCACTAGGATGCAATTTATCATGAGTGAAATGCCGTAGGGCTGGCTGAAATGTAGATGGATCAAGCCGATCGATATAACCATAGAAATATGGAACAAATCCGCGGTCACACACGCCATGACGGAGCAGGTTCATGTAGGCTTGTAGCTCACAGCGGTATCTAATCAAGTCTCGCCCCCGCTCCGTGAACCCGGGATCCCCATTATCATGATACTGAGTTATTAGTGGCAGTAAGATAGAGGAAGCAATCCCTACTTACAACTTTCAGGGCGTATGTCACATTGTCAAGTGTTATCTCAAAAATTGAGGAAGCTGGAGAGCTTGAAAGCTCTCTTACGAACTGTATGCTCGAGTTCTCGGGATTCAATCGACAATTGTTCACTAATCGCATGTTGGTTGTATGTATTCCTTGAACTGCGAGGTTTTATTCAAGGGATGGTATACTAATGTAGGTTACGCAGGAGTAATACTTATCAAATCTTGTGATAATGATAGTCACCTGATGCTGGTCGAGAAGATCTTCGGATCTACTAATCGCTGATGAACTACCACTACGTACTTTGTTAAATCGCGCCCCGCACTTATGTGGATCCCAAACCGTGGAACCCTCATGCCGAGCTCTTGTATCGCCCCAGTCCTTTTACTTGCAAAATGAGCCAAACATTGCTGCAGTACCTTTCTGTTGCCCTTCCAGCAATACCAGTTGGAGGTACTGCACCATCTCGTAACACCTCTAACCCCCGATATGGTGCCGATGATATAACCCAAGTTCTGTCTTGGACAGACTTCAATTACTCCACAATCATTCAACACTATGGCCATATGTTAAACTCGAAACAAATCCGCTGTGACCCGTTCTTATCTCCTCCTGCTTTTATTAGAGATAAATCCCGCTTCCATACCCGATTCGCCGAGTTGGTTTTGCCTCGTATTAGACGTGCACTGCGTGCTGGGTTCGAGCAACTCGCACCAGAGCTACCGGCCCGCCGACTTTCACCAGTTACCTTCGATGGAGGAAGCGCGGCTGCTATCATCGATGAGTTCCGACCAGATACTGCATACATCGTAGTCGGAAGTGGAATCTCGAACGCTAATCGCGCACCGGGTGATCTGAAACTATCTTGGACATGGCAGTCTTCCTGGCGAAGCTCTCAAGACCCAATTTTCCACCGAGAGTACAAGCAGGCTTTGTCTCAGGTTAATTCCTATATGGATCAACATACCGCCAGGCATGGGTTTATCCTAACAAATACGGAACTTATCGCTGTTAAGCGATTGGACAGAAACGGCTGCCTGGCTGTCTCCACGGCGATCCCATGGACGGTGGGAGGCGAAGGACAATTGTCTGTACTTCTGGCTTTATGGTATATTGGTATGCTTGCGGCAGAGGAGGATAATTGGGCTCTGGTTGTTTGAACAGAGATTCCAAGTAACATACGCGGTTGGATGCACATTACAGCATTGATTTGTATATACTCCACATCCTGGCGGAATCGGAGTGCCGTACTTTGATATTGACGGTAAGTATTGCGCTATATTCACCAAATTTGAAGAAAATTGTTGGTTATACCGCGTCTCATCCAGTCAAAGGAAATGTGCAAATGGTTTCCCGGCCGTCGTGTGTGACTACGACACAAGCAGCTATCGGTCTAGATAAAGTGAGACTATATTGCATACAGCATTGTCAAAGGGAATGTGAGCTTCACAGCAACATTCTTATGTCTGATCTGCTTTCCATATAGCATGGTATGCTCCATCGTTGAGAACCATTTGAGTGCGAGCCATCTTCGCCCATGGATAAAAAATCTGATATAGAACAAATAAAACAAAGTATCCTGGGGCTACATAACAAGTGGAAGAGAATATCGCGGGCCTCGCCATATAACTTACAATCTCAACTATATGAACAAGTGAGGTTGCTAGGTAATCTTGTATCGTGCCCATCGTAATTCGTACAGTAAACATTATCGCAATATAAAATCGTTGTTTCAAGTTAGAGTGTAGCCACCGTCAACACGGAGATCAGCTCCCGTAACGTAGCGGGAAGCATCACTCAAAAGGAAAGTAACAGCACCCATCAGGTCCTCTGGAGTACCCATCTTGCCTGTGGGAATAAGAGATATCCACTTATCGCGGAGCTCAGGATTCTCCTCGAGGATTTTCCGAGTACTATAAAACATTAGCAGCTTTCAGTAAAAACAACCCACGCGGATACTCACAGTGCAGTGAGCATATATCCGGGACTGATACAGTTAACGCGAATGCCATGCTGGGCCCACTCAACGGCGAAAGAAGAAGCAAGGTGACGGACAGCGGCTTTTGCTGCATTGTAGGGGGCCTGAGGCTGGGGAACGTTAACAATAGCACCAGACATGCTACCTATCATGACGATGCTGCCCGGTGCCTTGCGCTCCATGAGGTGCTTGGCGACTCCGGTAGCGAACAAATAGGTCCCATCTACATTAACACCCCACAACTTCTGCATTCGATCGTAAGGGTACGAAATGGCGTCAAAGTTCTCAGTAAATCCAGCAGAAGTAACTAGGTGATCAATCTTCCCGTGCTTCTCAATGACTTCTGCAATGGCATTGTTCACAGATTCGGGGTTGGACACATCGGCGTAGTGAGCGGTGACGGTGGGCAATCTTGAAGAACCATTAGCATTCAAGTTTCTTTCCCTACGGCATAACCAACATACTGGTCTGACTCAAGACCCGGATTCTCCTTTTGAAATTGCTCCACGAGCTTTGCGGCCTGGTCCTGCGCTTCCTCTCCTGGAGTCATGTCAGTGATTTCGAGTGATTGTCCTGGTATGCTTAGCACGTACTATTCAAGTCAACAATGGCCACATCCGATCCTGAAGCTACAATTGCCTGGGACATGGTCAATCCCAGGCCACGAGCACCACCAGTCACAAGAGTAACCCTGTTCTCGAGCGAAAACTGAGCCAGTGTACGCTTGAAATGCATACCACCACGACCCTGAACGATTGGAGATCGAGGCATATTCTCGTCATCAGGGTATTCAAACTTGACATTCTCGTCCGTACGCGCAAAACGACCTTCTGTCTCTCCCAATGTGCCCTCAGGAGCTTTGTTGGTCGCTGTTAGTAAGGGGTCTTTCTTGATATTATCGTCTTTGTTCAGACGGAGAGCCGTTGATGAGAGTGAGCGGACAAAGGTATCTAAAGATCGCTGCTTTGTAGCTGCCGACACAGCGGGCCATGGTGACTGAGAAAGTGCTTTGGCAGCTTGACGGACGATGGTGGATCTGGACATTGTGTATGTGAAGGCAAGCAAGCAAGCTCTGCAATTATTATTAAATGGGCATCAGTGGTGCTCAACTGCAGCGAGGAAATGAAGTGATGGTTGAGTGAAGCATGTGCTGTGGGAGGCAATCGCTAGGACATGATATCCGACTTACCTTCACACAGAATTATCTGGTCACAAAAGGTGTGGTGGAGCCTACCTTGGGTCCAGGCAAATGAGAAGGAGAGGCTCGAATGGCCAGAATTTCCCTTGTGTCGACGATGGCAATGTTTCCCCGCGGCGGCAAATCAGGAAAACACAGAGATAGTAATGAAAGAAACGTCAAAAATCCCAAGCAGTACCTTTCGGCAGATGATTGAGCAGGTCATCCATGGCAATAATAGAATTGGCTCCGAAGAGGCAGAGCTGCGAGTTGCAGAGACTGGGATCCGCCAAGGATAGCGAGAGGAAACCAGTCAGATCAGCTTTGCTGTCAGGAAGATATGGTGACAGTGTATTTTGCAGCCCGTGTACTCCGTATTTTTCTCTGACTTGTTTCAATGTGATGTCAGGCGCCGATGCTAGCCAGGGCCAGGCCCCAACCGCCATGCAGTGATCGGACGCTGATCTGTTCCCCGACTGGAGCTGCAAGCTTCCTTTGCAGTCCGCGTGACTCGCCCCTACGCCACTGCTATCAAACCCCCAGGTATCAGGATACTTGTTTTGAGGTTCTTTGACTTTCTTTCTATTTCTCTGCAAAATTCTGTCTCTTATCGGCATGCACTATAGGCTCAACCACCCCATAGACACTGTCTCCTCTCAACACACTCACCGGGAGAAGTCCCGAAGCTCCCGGTGCGCATTGGGCACCTGAAGTAGCCACTACGGATGATGCGAGATGTCAAACTCAATTCGTAGGGCCACAAGGCGCTACTCAAGTACCGGCATGCCTTATATACATTATGTGGGCCTTTAATCTCACCTGGCCACATGATCAATACTTCAACTTTTGAGGTCTGCATTTCTACCCTATGGTTTGGATTTTGGGTTGCGTATCCTAAAGTTGGGATCAGGAACACTAGCCATATGCTTTACCCCAGTTTCTGTCCATGGTTATACCTCACAGGACAGCCATATCCTCCAATACATTCCAGCTGCGGCCATTTTCATGTTAGAAACCATCTGTATTTGTGGTACAAAGTACTGCTACTACGCAGCTGAATTGATCGGTCAACTCGTGATGTGTGCACCACCAATCTACTGTCTACAAAGTAGTCTATAGTCTTGTTCGGGTTTGAGTGCGCTAAAAGTGACGGGTGGGTACGGGGTGGAGACCACTGGGTCAGGATCGCAGCTAGCTCGATTCGAGACCCATCTCTGATGTTAAATTGTACAAATGTGTTGTGTAGAGTCTAGACTCGTGGTTTTCTTCAATGCATTGTATGCGTGGTGCGGTTGCAAACGAAAGGTTATACAGATTGAGTATGCAAGTAGTCAAACCGCTGCACATGTCAGATTGTCCGCCATTAGAAGACCGCTCAAAACATATATTCTGGTTACATGTCCACATGGCATGCTCAGCACCTCCCCGGTCGGAGAGCACTTTGCTGCAATTATGTTATTTGGTTCTTGTTCCTATCAGTATCGGAGTAACTCTCAGACCACTGTGTACTTCAAAGGGCAGTATCTCCATACATTACATCCAAGCTACCGGTGTACATGCCACAAAATTCCCGGATTCTAGTCACCCCAACATGGTCACAGTTGAACCACGTATCGCTTACTCACCGCCCTCTTCGAATTCAACCAGCGGTGTCCCGCTTTTACATTGATCCTGTAAAGTACCTGTTAGCAATGGCCAGCATTGAAGTATACGCATTGACAGCTAGAGTGGAGCAATGCTTGTGAGCTGAAGAGAGAACCCAGATGTCCCTTGGCAGGCCGAGCCCAGGCTGTTCCAGCATGGCGAGGCTCAGGTCGACCCAGTCTCGGGACGAGGTAGTCATCTTCAGGGATGCTGGCGGTCATGACCGGGAATGGGTGGGGGCCGCGTGACTTACTCCTGCTTTATGTACCACCTTGGAGATGGTGCCCCTCTGTGGGCTGCGAATGACTGTTTCCATCTTCATACTCTCAATCACCACCAGTGGCTGGTCCTTTTCTACCACATCGCCTGCCTCTACCTCAACACGCAGCACCTTGCATGGCATCGGTGCGAGAACACTGTTCGTGACGTCCTTCATTCCCAACGCCTTCTCCATCCACTTGGCGCGTGGGATCGTTAGGCGGTATTGGGTACCCCGCTGAAAAGCGATGATCGTGTCCTCATCGCGGATCACCGTCGTGTCCAGGCGTGTGTGAGGGAAGAAGGAGGTAACAACTTTCGAAGCAGGGTCACGATGGCTTACAACTTGCTCGAATGAACGTCCTCCAACATCAACGTTGAATGTGTCATCACCCGTCTGTTGCACCCTAACGTCAAATTTGGAGTCGTTCTTTGTTCCCGGTGTTAGTTCGGCAAGCGAGATCTGTCGTGCCTGGTATCCTGGGCCAAAGCCAACGGCAGAGCCTTCAAAGTTGGCTTGCGTTCTACTTCCCGGGTTCGAATCGTGGTGAAGACAGGCCAGAGCCACCTGGGCCAACACCTCAGGCTCAATCGCCTCCCGTGTGAATAGCTCCTCGCGATGCTTCTCGATGTAACCGGTCTCCACATTCCCGCTAATGAAATCAGGACTTCTGCAGACAGTTTTCAGGAACTCAATGTTCGTGATTGGACCCGCCACTTCATACTCCTCTAATGCATTCGCAAGTTTGCGGATCGCCTCTTCGCGAGTGTTGCCCCGCACAATTAATTTTGCGATCATGGGATCATAATGTGCCGAGACATCGTCGCCTGCGACGAATCCGGCGTCTATCCTCACATCATCAGTAGCGGCGGGAGTACGGACATGGAGCAAAGTGCCGGAGTCTGGAATAAAACCCTGGTCAGGGTTCTCAGCGTAAATCCTAGCTTCGATAGCATGCCCGCGACTGGCCATAAAAGCCTCCACATCTTCCTGGGTTAGGGGAAGTGGGGCGCCTTCCGCGATTTTGAGCTGCCAGTGCACAAGATCCTGACCGGTGACCATTTCGGTTACGGGATGCTCCACCTGGAGTCTAGTGTTCATCTCCATGAAGAAGAACTCGCCAGTATCATTGTCGAAGATGAACTCCACGGTACCAGCACCCTCGTAGCCAACAGCCAACGCAGCAGATCGGGCTTTTGCCCAGATATCTTTTCTTGTTGCATCGGGAAGGTGCGGAGCAGGCGACTCCTCAAGGATCTTCTGGTGTCTTCTTTGTATACTACAGTCCCGCTCTCCGAGAGCAACAGCGTTCCCTTGCTTGTCTGCAAAGACTTGCACTTCAATGTGGCGGGGTGTGGTAATGTACTTCTCCACCAGTACGTGATCGTCCCCGAATGAATTCATAGCCTCGGATTTGGCAGACTGCAGCTGTGCCTGAAAGTCGGCTTTGGTATGAGCGATGCGCATTCCTTTGCCGCCGCCGCCCTTGATTGCCTTGATCAGCACGGGGTACTTGATCTTGTCGGCCTCGGCTTCAAGGAAGTTGACATCCTGGTTGTCGCCATGATAACCGGGTACGCACGGTACTCCAGCAGCAGTCATGATCTTCTTGGATTGACTTATGACTGTCAGCCTATGCTCACAAGAGTGCGTTCATCATGTTACCTCTTGTCACCCATGTCTTCGATAGCCTTCCAAGGAGGTCCAATGAAGACCAGTCCAGCTTCCGTACACTTCCGCGCAAATGCCGCATTCTCACTCAGCTGTAACGGGGTTGGAAATATTAGTATCTTCGCAGCTTGTGTGTAACGACAGCACTCACGAAGCCGTAACCGGGGTGTATCCCTTGGCAGCCTTCCTTCTTGGCAATCTCAATAATTCGATCTCCATCGAGGTAAGCGGAGACGGATCCTAAGTTAAAGGCAAATGGCGAGCTCAGCGCATGCTGAGCCTTGCTATCCGGATCGGTGTAGAGCGTCGTTACTCGGATTCCGTGTTGAGCAGCGGTCCGTCCAACGCGACTGCAACAGATCACCCCATGTTAGTACTGACTATCAACAAAAGTACCAGAAAGCTCCCTCAGGGATAAGACGCACAGCGCAATTTCTCCTCTATTTGCGATTAAAATAGAGTCCAGTGATTTCTCGGCCTTGGGCGTCGTGGTGGACACGGTGGAGGCCGCTCTTCTGAACCTTCGAACTACCGGCGGCCCCAGGCGGGACGAAGTGCGGAGAAGAGAGGAGAGCGGCATTGTAAGAGAGGCGGCTGATCAGTTGAGTGCCACGAAAGATGATCCAACACCACAGGGAAAGGGCACGCTCATAAAGCAGCTAGCATATCCAAAAGTACGAGTGACATGGATTTGGAATGACACCAAGCTCCCCCAGCCGAGCTTCTTGTACGGCGCTGCAACGCACCCCTTCAGCCGACGCAAAGCGCAGCTGCGGGGAAGCAGCGGGCACGTGACGGGTGAGATCCACCCGCCGGTTTTTTCAAGATTCCAGCCAGCCAGACCATTGCATCACGTCCTGCGCCGTGCCTGAGGAGTGGCTTTTGATCTGCGCTTCGAGTTTACCTACCCTTAATTGTGTTGAAGTGGTCGCCTATTGCAGCGCTTTCCATTAGACTTTGTCTTGAACTCTCTCTTCAGTTTGCTGTGTTGTGCGATCGTTTACTTCCCTTTTCATTCGCTATCGGCCACATCCCCAAATTTGCTTACATTTTCACCACCCTCACCACATCTAATACTTTCTCACATCGGCAACCATGTCTGATGACGAAGATTACTATGATGATTATGACGAAGACATCTTCTGGGTAGAAGAACCAGATCCAACTGTCGCTGTACGTTTCCACCCCCTTTTTTCTTCCACCTCTTATACCTCTGTCCCCACCCAATCCCTTCAGATGACCCAAAATTAACACAGCAATATACTATAGGACGATCTCGCCGCGACAGCAACCGCAACAAATGACTTGATCTTCTATGACGACCCGGCCCTCGAAGCCGAAGAATTCTTCAGCGACTGGGACGATCTCTCCGACGATTACTACGATCAGGACCCGACCGCAGTCCGACGTCAACGTGCCCTCAACGCCCTTCTAGCCCAAAAGACCCTCTCCGCTGGTATTCCGCCCACGAAACGCAGTTGGAAGCACCCCTCCAAGGGCCTGTTCGATATCGCAGCATTCCAGGGTGTGGTGTGGAAAAGCCCCGCTGACGATCTGAAAATTGCGCTGCATGAGCCTGGTGAGGGAGAGAAGGTCGCACTGTTGAAGAATTGGCGGGAGGTATTCCGCAATTCGAACCCCGCGATTGGAAGAGCTAGGGTTAGAAAAGACGCCGCGGGACGGAGAGGAACTGGTGCACCGGAAGTGGTGGATTTGTATGGCGCCGAGGATGTAGAAGCAGACGAGGGTGAGGACGCAGATATCGAGGACGGGGTGGAGGTGGAGATGTCAAGCGAAAAGGGCAATGGTTCGCTGGAAGACGTGCCTGCTGCTGGCGGTGACACGGACATGGTTGAGACTGGAACTACGGAAGGTACTCAGGACCTTCCCGATGGTATAAAGCCGTCTGACTCTCTTGAGGTGCCCAAGTCGAAACCAAACGGTGTCGCTGCTGCACCGGCAGACAAGCCAGCAACAAGAGGCCGCAAGCGCAAGGCTGAAGAAGAAAGCGAACCTGCCCCTGAAGCAACCAGTAAGACGAGATCGAAACGCGTCGCAACCCAGAAAGTCGGCGAAGCCAAAGCCCCCAATTCCGCGCCATCAGGACCGGTGCGGAGATCAGCCAGAAACAAGAGATAATTGATTTCACTGTGTATAGAAATGAGTACATGAGAACACGAACATACAACTTGTTACATCCTTGGTATCTAACCCGTAACCGGTCAATCAGATAGATCAGATAGGTCTTGCTGGTATATGTAGCACGGAATCTATGCAAATTCCCGATTGAACGCACGCCCAATCACCATCCGTCTAATCTCACTCGTCCCAGCCCCAATCTCATACAGCTTCGCATCGCGTAGTAAACGTCCCGCAGGGATCTCATTAATGTACCCATTTCCACCCATCAGCTGGATCGCATCCAGCGCACACTCCGTCGCCCGTTCCGCTGCATAGAGGATCGCGCCGGCACAATCCTGCGTCCGGATCAAAGCCCCAGATCCTTCCGCAGCCGAGTTATCAATCTGTCTGGCCGTGGCGTACGTGTAGGCACGGGATGCCGCAAGCTTGGTGTACATGTCTGCCAGCTTACCCTGGATCAGCTGGTTGTGGGCGATGGGCATACCGAATTGCTTGCGGACGTGGGTGTAGGGGAGGACGAGGTCGAGGGCAGCTTGCATGATACTGGTATATGTTAGTCATTTGTGTGGACGACGTAGGGATGGCAAGGAGAATTGGAGAACGTACCCCAACGGACCAGCGCTAAGAACAAGACGCTCCAGATCCAAGCCCTCCATTAGGACCTTGACGCCGCGGTTAACTTCTCCGAGGACATTCTCTTTCGGTACAAAGACATCTTCGAAGACAAGCTCGCCGGTGTTGGAACCGCGCATGCCTAGTTTGTCTAGTTTGCGGGCGCAGGAGAACCCCTCGAATGTCTTTTCTACTACGAAGGCTGTGATTCCCTTGGAGGCTTTCTCGGGTTCGGTCTTTGCGTAGACGACGATGAAGTCTGCGTCGGGGCCCTGATGGTTGAGAGGTATGCCTTGGTTAGTGCTTGTGTCTCGTTTGGGATGGAGGCAGTTCAAGCTCACGTTGGTAATCCACATCTTCGTCCCATTCAACAAGAATCCACCGTCAACGGACTTAGCTGTTGTCTTCATGCTGACCACGTCTGATCCTGCAGAGTGCTCAGACATTGCTAGGGCGCCGACTTTCTCACCGGATAGGAGACCAGGAAGGAATCGCTCCTTTTGCTCGGGGGTTCCATTGAGGGAGAGCTGGTTGACGCAAAGCTGGGAGTGTGCGGCGTAGGAGAGAGCGATGCTTCCTGTTTGAGATAGGTTAGATTATCTTTGTTCAACCATTCAATGGCAGGAGAGCCATACCAGATGCGCGACTGATCTCCTCCATGACGACGCAGTGAGCCTGGTATCCCATCCCTAGCCCACCGTACTCTTCATTGGCTGTGATACCAAGGAACCTGATGAGGTCAGAATAGATATCTATGGTTTATTTATATTTTGAATACTCACCCAGCTTCACCTAATTTCTTCCACATCTCTGCCGGAAACTCATTTTGGGCGTCGGTTTGCGCGGCGACTTCCTCGGGAATTTCGCGCCCTTGATTCGCAACCGGCAGTTAGTATAACCCGAACATAACAGTCGCAGGACAATATACATACGTGTAAATTCCTGTACACGCTCGCGAAGCTCCAGTAGGTCCTCTTCTGTAGGAGGGACAAAGTCCTTGGGGTGCTTCATCACTAGAGTGCGTAGTGCGGGGGGCTGGATGAGGGGTTTCCTGCACCGAGCCAGAGTCCGAGAGGACTGGCGGATGAAGAATGGGAGTTTCTGAAATGAAGTCATAGCGCTGAACACACACACTGGGGGGAGCAATTGGGAAAGCTCTTCAGCGATGATGGCACAAATTGAGAATAAGAAGAAGAAAGTTTGACAGCTAGGACGGGCGGAATCATGCATCCTCGGATGACGGCGTGCATACTAGTTGATAAACACGGGGATGAGCACGGTTACCCGCGGCAATCATCGCCGCCCTTCTCCGCACTTCTCAAGGCAGGGAAAGTCACCTGCAACTTGCCTGCTTCGGCCATTTCGGCGTCTGCAATCGTCTTTCTCCACTGCCGACTACAATAATACCTCGTGTACTTTCTTCGGCTTGCACCGGCCATGGTGTAGTCTGCATATAAGTCATAATCCCCAAATACGTTCTTGTCTACACCCCCGAGTATCCCCAGATCATCCAGCTCCAACATCCCCGCAATGCGTGCTCCGTCTCCGCTCCTGCGGAGCTTGCGACCCAAACAACCCGCCCTTCCCTCCCGCTGTCTACCTGTGCGACAACGCTCGACGAGAACGTCTTTCCTCGCATTTTCCAGATCTGTTTCCAGCTATACGCATCCTCATCATGCATCCGCCATATCGGCTCTCCCCACAGCAGTGGACACGTCATCCTCAGATTTCAAGGAAAATGCCCAGCAAATGCAAGAGCTCCTCGACCGAATGGCCAGTCTCCACGGCACAATTTCCCAAGGAGGGCCGCAGAAAGCCAAGGACAAACACATCGCCAGAGGGAAAATGCTCCCTCGCGACAGAGTTACCGCCCTCATTGATCCAGGCACCTCGTTCCTGGAGCTTTCTCCACTCGCCGGCCATGATGTCTACTCGGACGACGTCCCCGCAGGTGGCATCATAACGGGCATTGGAACGATCGAAGGTGTCACTTGTATGATCGTTGCCAATGACAGCACGGTCAAGGGAGGCACATACTACCCCATTACGGTCAAGAAGCACCTCCGCGCACAAGCAATTGCTCAAGAAAACAAGCTTCCCTGCCTCTACCTCGTGGACTCTGGCGGTGCAAATCTTCCCCACCAAGCAGATGTCTTTCCAGACAAGGAACACTTCGGCCGCATCTTTTTCAACCAGGCCCGCATGAGTTCATTGGGCATTCCACAAATCTCCGTCGTCATGGGCCCCTGCACAGCTGGTGGAGCCTACGTCCCGGCTATGAGCGATGAGACCATCATTGTGGAGAACCAGGGTACCATCTTTTTGGCCGGCCCTCCTCTCGTCAAAGCTGCTACAGGCGAGGAAGTCTCCGCAGAGGACCTTGGCGGCGGTCAACTCCATAGCACAATCTCGGGTGTAACAGACTATCTTGCTGTTGACGATGCGCATGCCATTGTTCTCGCCCGGAGGTCTGTTTCTAACCTCAACTACCCCAAAACAACCGTTCCTCTCAAGGACATTCCCAGCGATGCCATCAGAGAGCCGTTGTATGACCCAACGGAGCTAAACGGCATCGTGGGCACCAATCTCCGGCGTCAAATTCCTGTCCACGAAGTCATCGCCCGTATCGTCGATGGCAGTGAGTTTGCGGAATTCAAGCGGGACTACGGCACGACGCTTGTCACCGGATTTGCCCGTATCTTTGGGCATCAAGTCGGTATTGTCGCCAACAATGGTATCCTGTTCTCCGAATCCTCCCTGAAAGGAGCACACTTCATCGAGCTCTGCGCACAACGCAAAATCCCTCTAATCTTCCTCCAGAATATCTCCGGCTTTATGGTCGGCGCAGATGCTGAAAAGGGCGGTATTGCAAAGAATGGCGCAAAGCTCGTTACGGCTGTGGCCTGCGCAGACGTCCCCAAATTTACAGTCGTATTCGGTTCCAGCGCTGGCGCGGGTAACTATGGAATGTGGTAAGTTCTCGATCAGACTACATGCTTCTTCCTATTATTTACTAACTACGTTTGCAGTGGCCGTGCGTACTCTCCGCGTCTCCTGTTCATGTGGCCCAATGCCAAGATTGGTGTCATGGGCTCGGAACAACTCTCAGCTGTCATGGAAGCTGTAGGGCGGACAGCTGATCCGGACCTCAAGGCTCGGATTGATCGTGAGTCAGAAGCGGTCTTCTCCTCTGCACGACTGTGGGATGACGGCGTCATTCCTCCCGCACAGACGAGACGGTTCCTTGGTCTGGGGCTGGCAGCTGCCGTGGGTGGAAAGGTAGATGATGTGCAGACCCGTTTTGGGGTGTTCCGGATGTGAGGTGCTTCAATGGAATGAAACAGGATATGGATAAATTATATCCCAGTGATTTGCTCCGGCCCTGAAAACAACTTACTGTTCTGTTGGCCTCTGCAATGTAGCACTTTATTCAAAAAATAGTATTTTTCGATTAGCTATGGGATGGTATATGAGTTTCCGATTACGAAAACATACTATAGTAACTTGAATATGTATCAGCATGACTGTAATCTATAGGGATGATATTATCTCCGAGCATTGATTTGTCATGAATGCATTACGATGATCCATGCATACTACTAGCAGCCCCTTGCCAATCAAAATGATCATCAGACCAGACCTTGAGATTATAACGAAACTGATTTGGTCGTTGAAGATGTAGATCATGTGGTTTAGTGGCGCCTCAGCACACCACAGCCGTGACCCGGTTCTACTGCTGCTTTTGTCGCTTGTATACATGGCAAACACCACAGTCAAAACATATCCTCATCAATTGATTGAATAAACTTGAATTGTCGTGTTCAACAGACTCGTGTTGGTCGTCGCTATTCTTGGTGTCTGTGGCCATCAGTTCCATGCTTGCCAACAACGTCTCAGATTTCAATGACATGGCGAAATACACAACAGACCAGCAGGTTTTCACATCCATTCATCCGGCGCCATGACGATCAGAAGAAGCAAGCTAACCGATGAGGAATCTCACTAGGAGACCCGCCGTGCTGTTTGCCGACAGTTATTGGTGCATCTGACATGCCCATACTCAGGACCTGATATACGCCGTACTCTTCATCCTATGTCTATAACGGTGAATATAGGATTCAGCTAGTAGCTCTAGCAAAGGCTCTTTTGTCCAATATGATCCTGCAGTTTCAGCTTAGTTCTCACTGCGTGGTCCGATCAACTCACCGTGTCCTTGTTCTGGGTGTCTATGATCCTGCCGGTCTGAACACGATGGAGGGCTAGAGACTCGCAGCCACATCATACCCACTTACGACTGCTTCAACACATACTGAAGCAACTAGGCAGCAGCGGAAAATAGTTATAAAAGGGGGCATCAATTTGTTACATCTCAGTTCTCCAGTTCTAGTCTTCATTTCAACACAGCTTCAGTTCGTTTCCATAACTGATATCATCCGCACCATGGCATCGTACCCAGAGAATGTTGGCATCAAGGCCATGGAGATCTATGTCCCAGCCCAGGTACTTCAACTCTTCAGCGTCTAAGAGCCTGTCTGATTACCTGATTGAACAGTGTCTTGATCAAACCCTTTTCGAGCAATACCAAGGTGTCTCCGCCGGCAAGTACACCATTGGACTAGGCCTCCAGTGCATGAATTACTGCAGTGACAGAGAAGGTATTTTCCATTTGGATTAGACTATTAACATTTTCAAGTAACAAGAAATCCTACTAACAAACCGTTCAGATGTCTGCTCGCTAGCCTTAACAGCCGTGTCCTCCCTCCTCAAGAAATACAGCATTGATCCCAACTCCATCGGACGTCTCGAAGTAGGCACGGAATCCCTGATCGACAAGGCCAAGTCCATCAAATCTGTCCTTACAACCCTCTTCGAGCCCTCTGGCAACACGAGCATTGAGGGTATTGACACCATTCACGCCTGCTACGGTGGGACCAACGCCCTCTTCAATGCCATAAACTGGGTCGAGTCACGGTCCTGGGACGGCCGGGACGCCATCGTCGTAGCATCTGATATTGCCCTCTACAAGGAGACTTCCTCCCGTCCCACGGGTGGCGCAGGCTGCGTTGCCATGCTCGTGGGTCCCAACGCACTGCTCTCCCTGGACCACAGCATCAGAGGTGTCTACATGACTCACACATATGACTTCTACAAGCCAGACCTCAAAGCCGAGTTCCCTTTCGTCAATGGCCATGAATCGATCACTTGCTATATTCGTGCCCTGGATGGATGTCACAAGGACCTTCTCCGTCGCAGAAGCAAGAACAATAAGAGCGTGGAAAACGTCCTCGACCTGTTCGACTACATGGCTTTCCATACTCCAAATTGCAAACTAGTCAGCAAGTCCTATGGTCGACTCAGATACAACGATCTTCTACATCAATCGAGCTCGAAACCAGACACAGACCTGGCCGACATCCCGCCTGAGCTCCGCACCCTGACCTACGAAGAATCCCTCAAAGACAAGAACCTAGAGAAAACGCTCGTCGCTCTAACAAAGAACCGGTTCAAGGAGCGCGTTGAACCATGCATCACTGCCCCATCCTTGTGTGGAAACATGTACACAGGCAGTCTCTATTGCTCACTTATCAGCCTGATCAGTAATATCGATCTTGCTACTGCGCAGGGGAAGACTATTGGCATGTTCAGTGTAAGTCAGCCTTTTCCCCAGATGCAATGATAAACTCTTCGGTTCTAACGAATGTCATGATTTTAAAGTACGGCAGCGGTCTAGCCAGTACCCTCTTCGCCATGAAAGTAACAGGCGACTTGGCCCCCATGGTTGAGAAAATCGATCTCATGAATCGTCTAAAGCAGAGACATGTCGCTACGCCGGAGGAATATGAAGAGGTAAGTTAACACACTCATACAACGTTTTCATTTGTTGCCCTATACTAATACAATATGATATAACCAGGCCTGCGCACTCCGACTAAAAGCCTACGGAAGCAATAACTACACCCCATCTGGCGACATAGCGTCCCTGGCACCGGGAACATACTACTTGGAGAGTATTGACGAGGTGTATCGACGGACTTATGCTATTAGATCTTGATCACGAGATCTCCGGGCTTACTGGTGTGGGGGTAGTGATGATTTTGTTGCTCAATCTAACTAATCAATAAATGTCTCCTTCGGAAATTCTTATGTCCTGTCTCATTTCAGGGTGACCTCTTCAGGTAAAGACTAGTTCGAGCAATGGAGGTCAATTGCTTCTACTTAAATCAAAATACTGCATGATACAGATAATGTACTTAGTACACGTGCTACATAATGTAAACACCGATAGTATACTTCCTTGGGTGTGAGAGACACTAGTAGTAAAGCCGGAAGTACTAGTCAATATGATATAAATGACGGCACTTGGTAAGCATGAACTTGCGGCAGACGACTTCCTGATCTCTTCTTCACTCTCTTCGAACTTCGTAATAGCCTTAACAGTCCTAAACAGAAGGCACTGGTCTAGTTGGGACCCTAGCAAGGCAACACAATCTCTGAGGAATGAACCCCCGCAAGAGTAGTAACTTCTTCTTCTTCTTCTTCTTCTTCTTCCAAATCATGTTTGGTCAACTTCACTGAACATCTCTTCCTACCACACATATCGTTGCTATGTACCTTCACTTTAGGATTAAACCTTATTCGACGTCTGAGTGAAGAAGATATCTGCAATATCTCGACGGAGGGCGGGGGACATATAGGCTGGGCTGGGCTATTTTCGACGAACCACAATCAAACTCAGGTATACGGATCCATTGACCTGGTCATTGTTTAGTGGTGGACTGGGAAAAGGACACGCCCTCAGACACCATTATTTTGGTGTTTGCTACTTGAAGAGGTTGACGTTGACTCGGCTGAATGCCGGGGTGCTGACCTTAAGTACTATACTAAGCCAGATATACTACTTTATCTACCTTCCGTCGCATAGGAGCCTAGTAGTAGGCGTCGTAGCCAAGGAAGCTATCGAAGATACTACATCAAATAAGACGGTTGATCTGATACTTATAGATGCGGCTGGTAAATATACTTATAGGGATCATGTTCGATCATTGAACCATGGCGTCAGGCTGATTAGGATCATGCCGCAAAAAATGATACCTTTCTCAGTGACGACTCACTCACTCACTCACCCACTCACTGCCTGAGGCCTTCGATGAGAGCCAGCCTAAGGCTTCATTCAAGGCCTGACGTTCGAAGGCACTGACGACACGAGACCCTGGGTTACTAATACTAAGCCTATACGACAAGAGTCTAGACAGTTGACATCTTTGGCCCAGTGGGTGTTCTACAACGAGACAGAGCGAGAGAGCAAGCCAAGTGCTTTCTACATGGTGGTCACAATAACATTTTTCATAGCAACAAGAACTTATCACGTTCTGTTTCACCTCCGATTTCTATATTGCTCGTGTCTAGTGCTGTATGCAGGGATGACATGACCTACAATGATACTATTATACTTCGGCCTTGAAAACGAACTCTGACTCTGGCTCTATGTCTTCGCTTATATAGCTTTTATTGATTTGTCTGAATATTTAGTGTAAATTGATGTAGTAATTACATTCTATCCGGGGACATCCTTTCTTCTATACTACTTGTTCCTTTTCTCACCACCTCCTCTAAACGAAACATGCAGTAACTATTTAACTATACGGGCTGACTAAGTGTCTATCAATAGCACGAAAAAGTAGCAGAAAAGAACATATCTATTTTGAAAACAATTGGGGTCATCTCATCTCTCTTCCTTTCGCTGTAGAGCAACCTATCCAAATCTACTTCTGCTTCTTTTCTTTCGCAATCATCATACAGAAAGCAAGAAAGATACAAGAAAAGAAAGTCTCGCTGATTGCATTTTGCACAAGAGAAGCATCCAAAGTGGTAGAAGTATATAAGAGATCAAGAAATTTACACTTTTCCATTCCTCCGGCGTAAAAGTCACGAATGTAGTAATGTAGGACATAGCAATAGAAGACAAGTATAAGAAACAAAATATTCGAGGCTATAAGTCACATATATCTATCGTAGGAGCACGTGGACAGGCGTATGATGAAACATGGCATAGGATAAGGTCAGGTAAGGGGTGGGTGAATAAGTAGTAGTAAGTAGTAATAGTAGTAGGTGTTTCGACATTAGACAGGCTTTGTAGACGGGGTATGTGCAGTGTGCAGTGGGTAAGTCATGTGCGTAATGGTGAGCGATATAGGATAGTAAGTGGTCAGGGGGCTAGCCCATGCGCTTGCTCTCGTTTATTTGGTGGTACGTTCGTCGTGTCGGGGAAAGGTCGCGGGTTGGACTAATCATAGGATCACGCAGGGTCCCTTACGCCGGGTCTGGCGCTTTTTGTCCTTTCGACGGTCCTGCCGATTGCCACCTTCCCGTTTGCGATCTGAGTCGGAGCCCTTGGAATTTCCTTGCAAGTCCTTTCGGATGATCTGTCGGCAGAGGTCAATGAAGACTTCGTTGACGTTGGCTCGTCGACGGGCCGACGTTTCGTAGTAAGGAGCGTTCCCCCAGGTTTGGGAGAGGGCGAAGGCGCGCGCGCGTGGCACGGCGCGGTCCTCTTCCAGGTCGGACTTGTTGCCCACAATGACAATGGGAACTTTCTCATCCTCCTTGATGCGGATTATTTGCTCGCGGAGCTCGGACAACTCGTTCAGCGAGGACATGCTCGTAATCGAGAATACGAGCAGAAACCCTTGGCCTTGTTTCATGTACAACTCTCTGGAATGCGATCCAACGTCAGCAGGGGGCCCGAAATGGCAACAGTTGGTAACGTCCCGTATAGGTGGGCGGGGGGAGGGGGTCCTGGGTGGGCGCATTGTTTACCTCATGGCCGCTAAGAAGATGTTAGTATTAGAAAATTTGGATGCGACCGTGTCCACGGAGACTTACTGAACTGTTCTGTTCCTGCAGTGTCCAGTCTGGATACAACAGTCAGCTATCTCCGCTACCCATAGTGATGTAATTACGCTGTGGAATTAATGCGCTGCGCACAACACATACATTTCCAGAATACATTGCCGGCCCTAGAATCGTTAGTGACTATTATCCAGACAAGGTCAAAGCCAAACTCACATCCACGTCGATCTGCTTCCGGTACGAATCCTCGATTGTAGGGTCATAACTCTCAATCCAGACATTTTGCACGAATTGAGCTACCCAGCATCAGCGACCATGATAGAGAACCCGGCAAGAATATGCGACCAGGAGCATACCAGTAAGACAGCTCTTTCCCACACCTCCTATTGCGCCAACGACCGATTGTCAGCGGTGAACCTTTCTCATAGTCTGTCACAGAAGTATGTACCCACCAGCACCTAAAACAACGATATGATATTCCCGTCTATGATGAATCCAGTATGTTAGCGACTGCGGCGACCTCCGATCGGGTGTAGTAGAATGTGAAAGTCCGGGGCGGAGCTTACTGGGGCCGCATTGGAACGGTAGCCGCGGATTCGGCGATTGAAAGCGTATGATTCGATGCGAAAGATGAAAGAGTCGATTCCGATAGGCTTCCGGTAAGTTCTAAGCCAACAATTATATTGTCTGCTCCTGGGGCGGAATCAGTGGTCGAAGCTGGAACGTAGACTAAACCCGATCCGAATGCTGCGACAGATGAGGGTTGATTCTCGGTGAGGGTATCGAGTGGACGGTGGATTCAGGTTCAATGCGCGCCGATGATTTGATTTGAATTGAGCAGATTGGGGAATGGGGGGTGGGAGGAGGGAAGGAGGTGGACCGGACTCCCTTTGAGGGGGGTGGGCGGGGAGGAAGTGCTGGGAGAGCAAGGGCAGCAACACGCGATCCGTTACATCGGTCTCAATGCCAATCAATTCCCGACCAATTCCCCGGGAGCTGGCAGGATGGAAGCGCCAGAGGAAGGGACGGTCTGAAGCAAGGCCGCGGGAGTGAAGGTGGAGAGCAGAGGAAAGGAGGGAAGGTAGGGAAGGATAGCTGCTGTTGAACAGATCGGTCGGTGACTTTCGGGGGAGAGGAAAGGCACTAGTAGTTTACTAAAGGAAGAGAGAGAGGATGAGTGAGTGATTGAGTGAGAGCCAGACAAGCAGAGCAGAGCAGAGCAGAGCAGTAGCAGAGGAGCAGTAGCAGAGGCTAAGTCAGCGAACACGGACTGGTTCGGTTTGTGGGGAGGACAGGAAAAGGATCGGTAAGTTCCATTGAAGAAGAGCGCAACAGAGAAGAACGTCGAATTTGGCTTACCGACAAGCACAACAGATGATGATATGATGCAATAACGGCCTAACGGAGAGACGATCGAATCAATTGCTGTTTCTGAAATATTTCTTTTCTCGGTTTCGTCTTTTTCCTAATCCCTGAAGACCCCCGTTGAAGAACTGCACGAGAGGGAAAAGCAAAAAAAAAGTCAAAAAAAGTAAAGGCACGGCAGGGACTCTCTTCCCAAATTGCGGCGGTGAGCCTCGAATCGAACGGCGATTTGTTGTGCGGCCGACTCAGGAAACCTTAAGCCCCTAGTACAGTCGAGGTTAGTTAGCAGCTGGCGATGGGGAAAGGTTCTGGTTGATTGATTGCTTGGGTCCCGATGATCCAGAACGAAAAGAAACAAGTAGATAGTAGAGCAAGAGCAAGGTGCTGGCTGTGGTGTTATAAGCTAGAGAGGGAAGTAGTTGACCCCCATCTTGACGGGCATCACTTTCGAGGGCAGAGAAAGAGAAAAGAGAAAGAGAGATAGAAGGGAGGGAGGGGGGCAGAAAGAGAAACAACACCATCATTCTATTTCTCGAGTCTGAGATCAGATCGTATCAGCCTCTCTCTCACCCTTTCTCTCTCTCTCTTCCCCTCTCTCATTCTCATTCTCTTTCCATCAATTCCCTGCTCCTTCGCCCCCCCTCTCCTCCATCTATCTCCGAATCGGCAGGAAACCGTAGACCGTAGAGAATGATCACAGCGGATGGGGGCAGAAAGCCCAGCGCATCCATCCATCCATCCTCACTCAAGAAGGGGGCGGGCGCGGCATGGCTTGGCCAATAATTGAATCTCGCTCCCTCCCTTATCCCCTGATCCGGTGGATTATTCTTCTTCTTCTTCCTCTTCTTCTCATACAGTAGTCATCTTTCTTTGCCGCCCCCCGAGATCTGCAGCCCTGATGAGCTCAGCAGAGCCTCGCAGATGAGAAGAATGTGGCATGTTTGAAGGGGTGGGAAGAGAGGGAGGTGTGTGGATGAATAGAATTGGGAGAGTGGATGTGGTGGTTGGAGGAAAGGATCATTGATTGATTGATCGATGGAGAATGATGGGGATGACAGGATGGATGATGGGAGCTGAAACTGGATTATTCCCTCTTACCTTACCTCGAATTCTTCAGCGCCAACACACTCTCCCACACTCACTCAGCTTCACATGCACTCAGCCGGGCTCCAATTGCTACTAGATACCTAGCAATGTCTCAGAAACAGGGAAACGGGGAAATCATCAAGGCTAGTTAGCCGCTGCAAGGACGAGAATAAAAAATAAAGGCAGATAGATAGATAGACGCCGGACAGGCAGGACAGGCCATGGCGACTACTGATCAATAAATATTAACTGAGTGTGCTACTATCTAACCAGGAACTAGCAATAGTACAGAGTACAGAGTACACCATCTCTCTCTCTGTTGTGAGTCTCTCTATCTACAGGAGAGACCTCATGAACATCACTCACAAAAGTCCCAAAACCCACATCCGTCTTGCCCCGAGGACAAGCATAATGATCGATCTTCTTCTTCCCCTCTCATGGCAATAATCTCTCTCTCTCTCTCCATCATCATTATCACAGAAAAACAAACCCCCCTTCCCATACGATGCCATGCAGGTTATTCATCTAAGCCCCAAAAATTACCTGTCAGCAGCGACCCAAGCCAATAACCAGACATCCCCTTCCTAAAAGTCAAAAATGGAAGAAGGAGAAGAAAGGAAGAAGAAGAAAACAAAAGGACATCGGGATGTGCCCGATTCCAGGAACCGGAAGCAGATTCCGACGCCAACTCAACCCAACTCAACTTTAGTCTGCCAGGGACGGAAGCACCCCCGAAACTAAGCGGGAGGCACTTTCGTTGCTCATCAGCACTAGAAATTAAGACCACTTGGTAGACTGGATTGGATTGTTAAGTCCTGACTAAATCAATCGAGGCCACGGCAAGATAAAAAGTACGGACCACCGCACCGGACTTCCGGTCCCCAACTTCCGGATGCCAGGCTGTCTGTGTGCCTATCATTAATTTATTATAATCTGTAATCTATATTGGACCGATGTGCACGCGCATTGATGGTGCGCTAGGGTATCAGACCATCCCCATCCTCATAAACCACCTGACCGGGGAGGGAGGGGGGAGGATGGTACTGGTACTGGTACTTGGTGGTTGTATCAGCATGATTGAAAGCCAAGCTGATGTGTCACATTGGAATTATTATTTTTTTTGGGGGGGACGAGCTGCACAAACATTGGTTTGGGTCGTGCTTGGTTGCTAGAAGTGCAGATGTGATGGGGGACGCGTTGGTCTATGCATCACATGTGGATGTGAGGCGTCGGGGACGGGAAGAGCAAGACCAGACCCGACACTGGGACCATCTCCCTGCATATGGATCTGAAGAAATGCGCTGCTGCTTGATACATATGACGTATGTCACTGAAGGGGTCGGGAGCCGATCTATCATGGATCTATCTAGGCAACGAAGTAGTATTGAAGTGCCCATGAAGGTCATTGGAGGTCTGCCAGCTTCGAGGCATCCGGACTGCGTTGCTTCGCAATGTTTTTGTGGGGTGTTTGGCGGTGTTGATGTTATATTAGACGCTGATATAGTGTGTGTGCTGTACAGAAAAACAATCAAGGCTAAACAAACATCTTTATAGGCAAAAAATTATACAAAGTAAGGCGAACAATGATCTTTGTCTCTCGTATCGCGATCTGCTGAGACAGTCAGATCCGCAAGTCGAAACACGCAAGCTGTCAAACTTGGCGATGGTGGGTATGAATCTCCTTCTAGATTATGCGTGTCTTCATTGGTGCAGAACCTCGTACTTCATGCCGGTACATATGTGCCCGCGGCACCATTAACCTTCTCCATTAATGTCCCTTTCTGATTCTCGGAGCTGTACCGCTCCAGCGCTTCGAAGACATGGCTGAATACCAATTGGTCCACATCACGCGCCCACAAGAAATCTAAGTGCTCATACTGCGGGAATTCCTTCGCCACGGTCCCCCGGGGAAGCTCGGACAACATCACGTTGATATCAACGAGACTATCGCTACCGCCATACAACAGGACAATGGGCGTCTTAATGTTTTTAGTCGGGTACTTGACTGGCTTGTAAAATCGCTCACTGGCAACAATACTGAGCGGGGCATGGATTTCGTCATCGTAAAACTGGAAATTCCGGTGTCGAATAATCTGGAACCAATGGACGACCGACTTGGTGCTAGTGAAGGAAAACAGATGCAGGTACCCTGCCAGCTTCTGCCAGCGGCTGATATTCTTGCACTTCCAATTGAACAGGCCGCGAAGTGACGTGTCAATGATCCGAACAAAGATAGGTGGGTAGAGAATCGTCTGCCACATCGTCGTCGAGCTAAGGATGCTGCGTCTGCCAAACAGCAGAAACAGGAAGTTCGGCGAAGCCTTCATGAGCGAATCCACGAGATGATTGGGGAGGCCTGTCGGGGCCATTGCCGGCGCCAGAGCCACAAAGACATCGATCTTCTGGTTCAACAACGGATGAATGGACAGCGTCGCAAATGCCTGCGCCGTTCCCTGCGAAAATCCCACGTATGACAGGGAGGGCTGCCCTGTCACTTCTAGGATATACTTGATGCTGTCTGGGATATCATGGAACGAGAACTGATCGATCGAAAAGTCCCAGAACTCGTTCGACAAGGGCGAGTGCTTGACGGACTTCTTCGAGTACTTGTTTCCTCTGTTATTTCCCAGCCACACGTCATAGCCCCTTTCAACCAATTGGAATGGAAGGCATCGCTGCTCCTCCGAAAGACAGACCCAGACTTCACTGCACATCATGAGACCATGGTGGAGATAGACGACCTTCTTCTTAATGCTCCCTTCGCCCTGGTTGACTTTCCTCCCTTCCTCGCCCTTCCGATAGGGCAATCGGTGCAGACCAAGCAGATAGCCATCTCCCGTCTGGACGATATGTTCCTCCGCTTCATACCCAAACAGCGCGCATATATCCGTGAAATCCGACGCCAGAGCAACCGACGCAGCCACTTTCTCTTCTTTACCGCGCTTGGCCGGGTCATCCGGAGGAATGAAAGCGTTGAAGATATTCTTGGATCGATCGTAACAGAACCTAATGATAGGTTCAGCTGCGCCAGTTAGCCTTTCTTGCCCCTTTACACCACCACCCCAAAGAACGAACACACTACTTACGCAGACAAAACGTAATAATATGTATAACCCATTCCAGCAGCACCAGAATCAACGACCCAAACAGAGCCAAATATTCGAACCAAAACAGCCGTCCAATGACCGGAACGCGCGCCATGACGATAAGACCAAGCCTCCTACTATCACAAAGGGATGGGAAAGTCTGCAAATCAACCACGTAGATTAATTATCACCGGTAGTAGCAGTAGTAGTAATGAACCATAATGCGCCGAAGCAATACTTCCATAAACTCAGACCGCATGACTATGGGAAGAAGAGAGGATAGGATAAATCAAGCGGAACGAGCAAGCAACCTAAGTCAGGTTCCACACGCCCCCAGACGTCATGGGGGCCCTTTCTTCATGTGATGGCTTACCTAATCCGGGGCAACGCCCGTTTGGTTGAGTTTGTTTTCCGATTTCAGCAAATTATCTCCAGATTGTCCGCCGCCGCAGACCGGTGTTGTTCCTAACTCGTTATTATTTGGCTGAGCAATCCGGGCCTTGCCTTTAATTTTCGCCCAGAATGCCGAGTTCCTGCCAAGAGATCAGTATGTTGGATCCTTATATCTCTCCTCCATGTTCTTAAATTGCGGCTTGGATGTTCGGAAACGTATTCACGAACGGACATTACTACCACAATTGTCGTCCCTTCTCCCAATCTCAGCTATACTACCCGGTCCACACACCCTCTAACCATTCTTACCTTCAATAAACAGGAAACGCTCTGGCGCAATGTCTTCAAGAATCAGACTGCATCATGGTGCAACGGCGCTCGCCCCGCGAATGTCTGAGTGAGCCGTACGTCGACGAACTTCCCATGCGATGCCAGCAATTGCGGAAGGGATTTAGCGAGTGCAAGTGAGTCATTACCAAATACATTCTCAAAGCTTTCCCTCCCACAGTCAGTTGACAATATACCTCATCATCAGGCGCGGCCTCATCGACATGCGCAAGCGGTTCCGCGGAAACCAACCCATCTCGGTATCGACGACGGAAGGCGGCGGCTCCAGCACGTCCCAGCAACTATATGCAGGCAAGCCGGCGTTTGAGACGGTCAAGGAGATTAGTGGTGATGAGGTGCAGATGGATCCGGAGAAGACTCGTGGTCTGTGAGGTGGGGGGTGGTTAGTTATATCTGGTGTTGTGGGTGACACAGATTAGTTTCCCTTGCGCGCTGTAACATCACGTTCTCTGTGCTTTTGTTGTATTCGCTGGCATTTGGCTTGGAGTTTGGTTGATTGATTGATTGATGGGAGTATTTTGCTCATGTGCCCGTGCCCTGATAGTGTGTATGATTGTCGGGTTATGGGTACGTACTTTTACTATCATGCTATACTACTAGATTGTACATATGCAATGGATGGGTCTGTCTGTATGCAGACTGGCTTGGGCATTTCTACGATTCGGGTCGTCCTTTCTTAAGAAGTGCATTGTGCAGCAGATTTCATTTACTGATCTTTCAGATGATACATTACTTTACTGGGTCTTCTTGACCTTGGCCGAGGCGGGCTCCGAGTAGAGCCACACGAACACAAAGGCCAGGAACCCGCCGATCACAGACCACAGGCCGGCGATCCAGACCCATCCTCCGCTGATCTTCCAGCTGCGGGGGTACTCGTTGTGGGCGAAGTGACGGACAGTCACCTCGTGCTTTTCCTCGATGTTGGTGAGGAAGGGGCGCTTGTAGTTGACCCGGAAGGAGAAGATACCGTGCTGGTCAGGGACGGTAAACTGCGTGCTGTAGATGGTGCTGTTCTCGGTGCGGGCGGTGGGCTCCAGCTTCAGGCGGTGGAAGGGGGAGAGCATGGTGAACTCGAGCTGCAGGGCATCGTTGGCGGGCACCTCGAAGGGGATGTACCGGTCGTGGCTGTACTCGGAGATCTCAATGCTAAAAACCTATAGGGACGCGTCAGCAGGGGTGGACAGCTATGTTGCGAACTAGTCAGTAGGCACATACGGTCTCGTTCTTGATGCGGTAGATGGTGGGGTTCAGGTCCTCGGCAGTAAGGTCGTCCTTAGCCAGGTGGTGCTCGATCTTGCCAACCTTGAGGACACCGGTCTCCTTGAAGGTCCAGGCAGTCAACTGCTTGGCGAAGTCCTGGTTGGCCGTGACGGTCTCCTTTCCGTTGGGCGCCTTGACGGTCGCGGAGAACCACTTGTCTTGGAGACTCTCGACGGAGCCGAGAAGGGTGAAGCGAGAGGAGGCACGGGTCTGCATGGCGGAGACGAGAGCCAGCTGAGAGCCGGTGGCCCAGACATCCTCTCCCGCGGACAGGTCTTCCTTGGGGTTGTAGCTGTATGCAGTGGCCGGAGCGCGCAGGATAGGCGCAATGAGCGCGTGGTCGCCGAGCGTGTGAGGAGCGGCCCTAGGCAAAGCCAGGACACCCTCTCCGTTGAAGAAAGCCTTGGTATCGGGTCTCAATGGGCCGGGGCGCTGGAGGAGAAGGACGTCGTGCTTTTCGGCCGCGGACAGGGTGTCGTAGTTGAAGTGGTCGACAACGACAGACGAACGGTCGGTAGCGAGGTGGAGATCGAGTTCCAGAAGCAGCGAGCTGACGGCGCTGGGAGTGGTGGACTTGCCCGAGAGCGCGAGGAGGACGTTACCGTCCTTGTTCATGAAGTCGACGATGTTCTTGGGGCTCAAAGAAGGTCCAAATCCTGATCACTCGGTCAATTGTGTGTCCCCGTAGCCTAACATCCGAATCATGAGTCGCCGCTAACCTTTGGACCTAGGAGGCAGGAGAAGAAGGTGGTCATAAGCCCTCTCGCCCAGGTCGAAGAGGGAGAGCTTGTCACTCTTAGGAGATTCGAAGACGAGGTCATATCCGCGAGCTATTGCATATATCAGCACAACCCCAATTCTACTCAATTATAATTTCTGCCCTGCAGATACATACCTTCTAAATCACTCCAGAAAGTAGAGTAAAGATCCTTCTCCGATCCATCCTCCAAAACAACGAGCAGACGGTTCCCCGAACTACTGAGCGCATGTACAACAGCCAAGAAGCCAAACAGAAAGAGGGAGGAAAGAGACCACCGCATATTGAGTGGCTAAATTTCCGCACAGCGGAGGGAACAAACTGAGAAACAAAATATCCCGACGAGCGAACCACAAAAGAATGATGGTTTTGTCGTTCGATGAGAGCTCGTCAAAAAGAAAGAAGTACGTAGTAGATACATACGTAGACACACCCCCCAAACGGGCGACGTGTTTGGACCGAACGCCAAGACCCGGCAAATCCACTTTTGGCGGCTTTCGTCACCTTCAATCAACCTCCATCGATTCGTTTCCCCTCGCCCGCGTCGCAATCCCCCGACTTCAATTTGCCCTACCTCTCCGCAGGCTCAATTAATCCCCGGTCTTAATTGCCCATAGAGGATTCCATCCGCAGATTGATTATATCATATCTGTTCCGCTACCGCCTCACACACCCGAACACCTCCGCAACGAACAAGAAAAGAAAATCCTTAACAATGTCGACGCCTCAGTTCTGGTCTACGCCTCTCCGCTACCTCCGCTGGGCTTCTCACGAACGTCCCGCCATCTTCTACTCCCTTATTATCGGCTCGATGGGCCCCGTTGCTCTCGTCGGTTTGCCCCCGCTTAGACGTGCCTTGGGTGACGTTGACCCCGAGACTATCCCTATGTCTTATCCTAGTATGTTGCACCCCGCTTCCATTTACTATCCTTCAATTGGGCCCTCTGCTTGTCTTGGAAAGTTAGTAGTGTATACTGACATGCTCGCGCCTTGCGATTGATAGTCCCCGCCGGTCCCCGCACATTCCCGAAGGGTTACGATGACGAGTAAATTCACCTCAACCTCGGATATAGCGATATGGAAAGGATAGGGTGGACGGACGATAGCGGAACCGACAACTAGCTCTGCATTGAATCATGGGCAACGTGCGACTCCGGCGCGGTTAGAATAGAAGGAAAGGGAGGCTGGCTGTTCAATCAACGAGCAAGTATCGGCGGGCCCCTCGCTTTGTCCGGAGGTAGCCTTGATCTGGGTATTTGGGTATCTTTTTTCCTACGTGTGCATGTGCCCCTCCGCCTTCTTCCTGTCGGGCATGTTTATACCCTTGTGCTCTTTGGCAGGGAGGGGTGAGGTGCTGTGGGTGGGGTTCAAGATGTGTGTGTGTATTTATTGTATGTGAAAATGGTTACAGAGCGGAGTTCATAATTTTATCTCTTTTTTTTTATTCATTCATTTCTGATTTCTGTTTGTGCTGGTATCATGAGTGTGGTCTTTGTGGTAAGAGGTATGACCATGAAGTAGATGTGAGATGGCCAGTGGAATACTGCGCCGAAAGAACCATTACTGCGCCGTAAGGGTCCATTGAACTTGATGTACAGGAGAAAAGACAAGACCCCCAAATTAAGAAACTGAGACATGAAAATGAACATAGTAGATCAGAGAAGATTGAAGTAAACAAGACTCCGCCTTTGAGAAACCTAGACATGATAACGAACATGGTAAAACAGAGGAGAATGAAAATGAAAAAGAAGTAGTAGACAATGATAAACACGGAGCACAGACTTAGAATACATACTGCTGTGGGTGAACAGCAGAGCCAAACCTCAGCCATCGTGCTGAGTATTATGTCCGTGGCCTTCAACATTGACATTTATAGACATGAAGACAGGGCTCGCATAAGTCACTAAGCCAATATCTTCCCCACTTAACATCTGAGGATATGTCTGTATAAAATCATCGAAAGCCGGTATCATTGGGTGCTCGGCTTCTGTTCGCGCCGTTGAATCATCCTCTTCATCCCAGTGAGGCGGGCTATTGAAGCTGCTTTGAGAGTTATCCGATGACAAGTCGGGCTCATGGACAGCGTAAGTCAGCTCACTCCGGCGCTGACTAGGGTTGCGATCAGGGGACATTTCCAGTGATGGGGAGTAGAGAGATGCGAGACGCCGGGTAACTATCTGGGGATTATTTTCCGGCAAAGGATTCTCGATAACTATCTGGGGAATGCGAGGCGTCTGGTTTTGTCGAATGTCGACATTAATGTTGTCGCTGTACATTCGGGGGAAGACAGGGTTCATGGTATGCATAAGAGCTACATCTTCCTGTGCAGCCCTATCTGCTAGCCAAGGGATATCACTATGATTAACTTCACAACATGTCAAGTAATGTAGTTCGCCCCATACTAAGGGGTCGAACCGCGATCTGTTACGCAGTAGGTCATCAACCAAATGCTTTACAGCATTCTTCAAGACATTCAGGCGGTTTTCGACGAGTGTAACCTCGTCTTGCCTAATGGGCAGTATGATGAGGTTGGTCTGAGGGTCGAGCACCGGAAGGTAGGCATTGCCGCCAGCATTGATGGCGCGATAAAACGCAGCCCCACCATCCAAAGAACGATATGTTTGGTGTTCAGCTATGGCATTTCCTAGCCACTGCTGATGAAAGGCCTTAGCCATCCACATGTAGATGTCTCTATCATTTGGATCAGCGACGGGGTGGTTGAGGATGTTCATTTCTATCATCCGTTTGTCGTATTGCAGATCTCTATGCTTACTTTCACAAAGCTGACGGATCTGACCAGGGAGCAAAGCGTGGCCCTCATCCGTCACATAGTTCCAGCGGCCAACGATGTGAATAATGCCTTCTCGGAAAATTGTGGCTGACTGGATTCGTACGGCCAGGTTCACCCAACCGATCGGGTCATTCGAGATAGAATAATACAGCTCCTGCTCGTAGCCCTCCAGTGCTGCGCCGAGGATAGGAAAGATATAATCTTCCGCTTCGATCTCCAACGCCAATTCAGCAACTCTCAAACTGTTGTCAAGAAAGTTCTTTTCCAATCCATCATCGTGGAGGACTGGCGGCAGCAAATAAAACATCCTAAAGATGTTCTCCCAACACCGACGGGTTTTCATAGGCCAGACTGGGATGTAGTCCACAGCCTGAAAGCCTCTGACCTCGCTCGTAAACTGACGCGGCACCTGTAAGTGCTCGTTAGACCAGCTGCCACAGATATACCCTGATCATAAGGCGTCTACTTACCTGGAGCTGGAAGACCCCGAACTTATGCGCTGCGTCACCAACAAGGTAGAGGTTATACACGCCTAAATGATCCATCCCCTGGATATGTGGCACTGGGTGGACTTCGTTTGGCGGTCCTAGCAGGCACCTCAGAACCCTTGAGTGTTCGCAGAGCCTGTTCGAATGCAAGCGGTAACCATCCGGGTGGATGGCGAGCTTGGTGTCGCCATCAGCGTACTGCGGAAAATCCAAGACGGACATAGTTGATGCAACTGAGTATATTTTCCAGATACTTGTCGCTGAAGCAGTGCAAGAAGCAGTCTCTGGAATGGTGCAAAAAGAGAATCATGAGCATTCTATGGCGAGGTGGCCTTGTGAACGACGCCGAGAGACTGGAAGTGACTGATTGCATCGTTGCCTTGAACTTGCTTGGTGCTTCACAATATACCAGTCCGGATCTCTATTATAAAAGACACAAGTGTTATATGGTGAATGGGTTAACAGAGGTCAACTTCGGTGCGTGTTACAATTCGAAATCACTGGCATAAGTTGGAACAAAAGACAATGTGAGAGGCGGGCTTCCGTATTGGTAGTTGTATATAAAATTTGTATATAAGGAAAGGGCTTTCACTCGGCATGCCGTCGCAACCGATACGAATACACAGGTTGTTCTACACGTATTGGAACAGGGTACATAATGTACATATTGTGCTGGAGGCATTTGAGATAAGGTAATAGCATCATTACAAGCAGATACCGGCAATGTTGGATTCATGCCGCTTCAGTAAGTAAGATTCTATTATTTACATCAATTAGCTTTCTGTGCATACGATTCGGAGAGCAAGGCAAGGCATGCAGACAGTCACTTGCAATTGGATAGCGTTTCAAGGTGCGCGCAGGCAAGGGGTCAAGTACAAGATAACACACTGACTTGACTTTGTAAGTCGATTATTATACCCCTGGGTCAATGCATAACCATCGAAGAACCAGCGAACCACAAAAAATAACGCCGTATATGCTCATATCTACATATAGCTCGTGAACAGCATCACTGTATGTCATCAAAAGCTCCCGGCTGATATTTTCCTGAAATCAGTTGGCGCTCCATCGGACTCAACATGTAGGAGATGGTCGAAAAAACACCGATCGAAGAATGAAGACTGTGGCACAAACGCATGAGAATTCCACGACCAATACACCACAGAATGACCAGACAATGGAAACCAAAACCCAGCAAGGCAGAAAAGAGACAAAGCACAGCAATGGCTGGAATTACAACAGACAAAGCCAAAATGCCTCCTCGTAAATCCATCACGTTATAGCTTGGGTCGACCAAGCTTTACACCAAAGAAAAAGACGGCCGTGGGCCTCGCGCAATGGAGCGATAACCAGGCCAACCAAGAGCGCGAGGCAACGTCTCCATGGACGTTGGGTGGAAAGTCAAGAGTATATCAGAGATAAGATGGATGGATGTCCAGGAGAAATAATATCCGATGATCCAAGGATGTGGCTCCGGTAGTTGCAAATTGTTTCCGACAAACGATGATGCACGCTTTTCCTTCCGGTCTCATGTTCCTATACGCAAAGAAAGGAAGAGTGGTCCTTCAGGGCTCTGAGGATAAGCAGAAGTGTGGATATATCTGCAAGATCCCAGGTACGATATAGACTGTTAAGGACAAAGGGTTCATAGTATATACGCCCGTAGAAAGCAGACATTGACTTTCTTTACCTAGTCCGGCGAGGGGCTTCCCCGCCTCTGGCTGGTTGTGGCCTATTGCGGTCTGCCGGAGGGTATGATGCCTCAGGAGTGTATCTGGGATCCATTCCTATCCGAGGGTCCGGGGCTGTGGTAGTAGGGTAAGGGATCCCGGTAGTAACTGGAGAATAGTCCTGTTCGGTTTCATAGCCAGGCCCGGGATACCTGGGGGCATTGCTCCTTCCATTCTCATAAATATAGCCAGGGCCATACGTGTATGACGACGGGTGCATTTCCGCAGTCACCGGAGGTTGGCTAGAAGTAGTGTAGGGGATCTGACCACTAGGGTAGGGGTTCGGGGCAGATCCATAGGGTGAATGGTTGGGGCCGGTGTAAGTTGATGCAGGTGGGTACGGGGGACTCTGAGTCGCCTGGTACGATTGTGCATATGGATCCACCGGGAATGGCTGAGTAGGGGGAGGAGCTGAGTAGGCAGGTGGAGGGGATGGGCCTCCCTGCTGACGTCCTTCATGAATGGCAGATACCGGGTAGGACGCCGCGGGCATGCTGGGTGCCTGGGAATAGCTTAATTCTTGTTGGTAGCTACCTCTGGGATAGCCCTGGTCAGCCCGACGTAGAACATCGGCCTCCCACCGAGCCGAGTCTTTTTTGAGGTCAGCAATCATTTCCTGCAGCACAAGCCATTTGTTAGTCGGACACATTCTTCCTCGCCTGGGGAATACCGCAAAACCAAATACAACATACAGAGGTGAGATTCCGGTAGGCGCGAATGAAATAACCCTGACGACCCTGTTTCCCATCTAGTCAGTTACTGATTCGTCCAGAAGGCAGATCCCGCCCATGTTCGCGTCATTGTTCGTATAATCTTAGAAAATTGCATAGGAAAAGCAGCGGGGCACAGACATTGTGGTTTCCAGGTCTTACGAGCGCATCATTTCCAAGGTAACGGCAAATGTCTGCTTGGATGACTTCCCGGCTGATACCATCGCCAGGAATGAAGTATTCGTTTTGACGCTCCGGGCGCCCCTCATATCCAAGACGGCCAGTCATTTTTGTTTTTGTTTGTTCCAGGATACGGTCTCCAGTATTAATGTAATTATAGGCAACGGGTCCAAATGGCCAAATGAGGTCCGGGGAAATCAGGAAGAGCCGACGGGTCCAGAGGAAGGTGGTGGCAGATGGTCTCTTTTGGGGAGATGGGGGGTTGGTTGAGGGGAAGAAGAAACAGCACGAAGTACAGTTCTATGAGACAGCGTCCGGAAACTCCAAGGCTGAGAAATAAGGCTAATCCGACTTTTGGTTGACACAAGCACACATGCAGAACACGAAAGGCGACTTAGAAGAGCGGTGGAATCCCAGGGTTGGTTATATGGCTCTTGCTCCGAGAGAATAAAAGAAACAAATCCCGGTGAGAGCGTGTTTTGTCCACGGAGGTTGTCAAGGATGGATGCAAAGTATATAGGTCACTTCCAGCATTAAGCAAGTCGCAAACGAAAGAGACAGTAACGTCCTTCAATAGGTCCGGCAGGTGAGGAAGAGACGAGAGAGCTCAACGTGTGAATGTGAACTTCGAAATGATGAAGAATAATCTCAGGTGAATGAGAAGAGGGAGATGAGGGAGAAAATAGGCCTTTATTTTTCTCCTGGGTGGAATCTCCGGTTCTTTTGAACAGTGGGTGGATTGTGTATTTTCACTTCAACGCTCCCGGACACAGACTCTATTACCTTTTGAACTGGCAGGGAATAACCAGGCCAGAGGGGAAGAGAGAGAGGGAGGGAGGGAGTGAAGGAAGGGGAGAGAGAGGTGGAAGAATGAGGAAAGAGAGAGAGAAGCAGGAGAGGTTTCGGAGTCGGGGGGGTGGGAGGAGGAAGCGGGAGGAAGAAGGTTTGTATGGGAGGTTACGGCGGCGAAAAGAGAAGGGGGGGAAAGAGAAAAGGGAAAAAAATGAGACAAGCCGGGGAGGAAAAAAAGATAAGAGGGCGAGAAACCTGCAGGGCGGGCGGCGAAAGAGGAGCAGCGAGCGACTAACTAGTCTCGTAAGTAGTAGTAGTAAGTTACTGTGTATCTAATGAATGACAAGACACAAGAGGGAAAGAGGGAGAGAGGGAAGACGAGAGAGGGGGGGCGGGCAGCCAGTGGAGTATCGCGAAGGTGAAGCTGGCCGAGGGGGGATGATTGGGATGATTGGGCTGTTGGGCCATCTTTGGGCTGCCTGGCCATGTCTGGTGCCACGACTGACTCCACCCAACCCGACGATTAGACCCTCTCCGGCAGCACGATGAGCGCGCGATGACTCCCACTAGAAACTTGCATCGACTAATGAGGCGTAGCCGCCGGGGTCATGGAAGGCGATGGTGCAGACGATTTTCCTGCCCCTACCCGTGCGGCTTGATTGTGAATAGTATGGATGGATAATATTATTATTATTGCTGATGCAGCTGGTGGGATGCTGACGCTGACCCATGGGCAATGATGATGCGGATGGCGTTCGAGGATCTCCCCTATTAGGGCGGCGAACGGGTGGAAAATAATTATTTTTTATTATTATTTTCAATTTTGAATAGATTTATGATGATTATTTGATTTCTCTTAATGGAGGGCATTGATTCAGTGAATGATAATAATCATATATTTTCTACTGATAATTAATTAAAAGCGTTAACCAATAAATTAACAACATGAACATTGCCTTATAGCACCATTATCTGTGTATTTTATTCTTAACTATGCTCATAGTTGTTGTTGCCAGTCAGTCCCATAGTTGGGTAGATAGATCCCTACTATTTACTTAGACTTCTACATATTCCCGAAGAATCACGAGCCACGGTTGATTGAACCGCGGAGAAATTCTGCCCGTTTGGGTGTCCGGCCATGGATCCATGGATAGCCGCTCAACGGTAATACTACTAGTTAGTATCATAAATTGCGGGCAGCGATATAACATGATACGATATTTGGATAGCCTCATTATTGTATGCTCCTATTCAATAGTAAGCTAATAGTTCTCAGCCTACTTCTTGCTGTTCCTGCACTGCACAAGTAATGCTTGCTTCCACCCACCAACCAGATGGATGCACGACGGAGAAGAAGAACCTTGCAGTTACTTACACACTTATGTATCTCAACGGTTCCCCCGGCTCTCGTCGGTCTGTCCAGCGTTGGATGACTCAGCCGCAACTACACACAGAAAGGGTTCATTCCCAGTGGTACGGAGTACGGAGTACCGGCACAAATAATAAATTGTGCGTCCATGTTGTCAATTGCGGTGACTGTGATGATGATGACAGGAGGCTGCAGTTGAAACTATTTGCTGCGAGGCATCAAAATGCATTCAGGGATATGTACGGGGTAGTATATCAGAACCATTCAGAGTTATTGGTTAAAATTGTTACATTGACTGGGCGCTCTTGCTTTTGTGCACCTGCACGACTGAGAACCTCAAAGCTACTGCTACCTTTTTGACCACATATATTTTTAAATTGCTGCACATATTGAGTAAGTAGTTAGCGGCTGCCTGCCTTACGGGAATCACCCCCAGCTTGATCGGCTTGATGGAGGGGATGGGGAGGGGGCTGGGCTGGGTAACTAACCAAACCAAAGTACCACAAAGTAAAGAGGCTTGCTACGGAACTGTTACTTCCCTATACCCATGCAGAACGACAACGGAAGTACTCCCAACGCCATCGTTAGTAGCAAAAGGAACTAGACTAGGCACGGAGTACTCCGTAGCCCAGACAAGGGTTTTTCACGTCGAATCGGTCGCATCTGGTACCTGCAAGGTAGCGACTAGCTTGTTCACGCAGAGAGGAAAAGTACAACTAGTCCACTGGGTACTTTGTGCTCCCGCTCAATCTGCAACTAAAGAACCCAAGGATCTGTCGCTGCCGAACCCGCCCTTGTCACCAGCCAGTCAAATTGGCGCCCGGGGTGGACACTACAGGTTGGGCAGGAATGCGTGGCGGCTTTGGGCACTCATCCGCCCGTTTGTGTCCCTGCCACTAGTAATCTATCTCTCTTTCTTTCTCTCTCTCTCTTTCTTCTGCCCGCTCTCCACTCCCACCCAAGGAAGGTTACCCTCCTCACTCAATCATCACTCTCCTCCTTCAGGATCATCCTCGATCCTCCATTCAAGTGGGCTGGGGATGGGCAAAACCCATGAATGAGAACTTTCCATTCATCCCGCTTAGAGCGCTGGATGGGGGGGGCGTTTCTTGTGATGGCTCTCTCGCTTGTTTGGTTCCCGGTGGGAATTCCAATCTTGGTACTACTACTAATCTAACGTGGTGACTTGTGAGTCTATCTGACAGGGATCTAAATGAGGGAAGCGGAGAAGGGTGTGGGAATCATCCCACTTTGGTATCGATCGAAATGAGATGAAGAATACATAGTAGAGAAGACTTCTCGGTGAATCTAGAAGATAACAAACAATTTTTTTTATTCAAAGGGGAAGAAAGAAAAATATGGAATGAGTACCAGAAACTGAGCGAATAGCAACAGCATCTCGTAACTCTCCTTCCACAACTTCGTATCCCTCTTGGGTATTCCGAACTGTAAGGATAGTAGACAGGAGAGTACGTAGTACGTCTGCACAGTTCACACACACACCCACAGCCCCCTCTTCATAAAGCAATCTGGCAAGAACACTTGACCATCCTTGGCCAGCTGCATGATCGACCATCTCGGTTCCCTTACAGCAACTGGTCGGATGTTCCTTGATTCGCGACCACACCCTCAAGAGGTGAACAGCCACCGACGGACCTAACTAACCGGTCTTTGCGGTCTCGAAGCATGGCATCTGGCTTCTGTAACACCATCAGATGCTCCCTGTTGCCTTCTTGGGGTTTTTTAACTTTGCTTCGCGCGGCTGTCACCCTCCTTCACACACACACCAAACTCCCATCACGCCAACTGTGTCCCGACATGGAGTGTCACACACTTTCCCGACCCATTTTCAGAGTCCGACAAGGCGTTTTTTCCCACCACCGAGGGGTCACCGTTCCGCAATAGTATAGTATAGTATCAGCATGGCGGTGAGACCCCATGTACCAAGTTTTGGGGACCCATCCTTTGCTCGAATGACATCCGTCCAGGTGTCTTCTTTGTCGCATGGTCTCCATAGTGGCTGCATCAACCCTATCGAGTTCGCAGGTGAAGAAAAAGAAGGCATACATGCTGTACTTAATGATCATGCATATGCTGCCTGCTCAAATCAGATCACAATTAATCTCACCGAAGACTCATGCATGAACATTAATAGTTTGAAAAGTATGAAGCGCCATGGAGATATTGCATTCTCAGTCAATTTTACAGTCTGCGCGGTCTTGCAGTCTGGAAAACTCAAGGCTATCGAATGATATTGTTGCCTTCATTTGACAACTGACTCGGCAGATGCCTTGAGTAAGACATCTAGAGGGGGCAAGAGAATGGGTGCCCGACACTCTGCTTTGTGCTTGCAATGGGAAGATCATGCCAATAAACACTGGCGAGGACCATGTGACCGACCAAGCTTGAGATCTATTGAAAATCTGAGTTTGATGATATCACCCCTTCATCTGATCAGAGGTCCGACATGCACCTCATGACTCCACGTTGATCTTTGGGATGAAATCAAATCTCTATCAGTAAAGTCTTTTCATTGATGCCTTATTTGCATTAGCTAAATGATCCTTCCTTGTGTGGTCGGGAACACGCATAAACGCATTTACTGCTTCCTGTAGCCATAGCGGTGTCGTCAGTACATTGTAAGCAAAGTGAATAAACAGCAAATTCGAATTCCAACTCGAAGCAATACCTAGCGTCATCAAGCTAAAAACGGTTTTCCATAGGTCGTTTGAAGCACACTAGAAGGATGAATCCAGAAGAAGGAGACATACCAGTATACTCCCGTTGCAGTGTCGATTAGATTGACTCGATCGCGATGCGGCCGTTCGACAAATCCAAGCTAATCCTCTTTGGGAAGTGGTCTTCCCGAGTCAACGGTTGCAACTTCAGATCATGGCTTCCAGCGCGGATTTCAGCCCGACTTCTTCACAGAAGGTGGTGTCACATCCAAGCTACAGCAATCTGATCTCAGTTGACGTGAAGTCGCTACTCTACGTTCCGCAATGACTATAGCACTACCCTTTTCAATATGTCACGCTCTTCCCCGGAACCCGTCCCGTCGACTTTTACGTCCGCCGATTCCTTGAAGACCGAATCACGCTACACCTATCGACACCTACAGCTTCTCCGTCAAAGTTCAACAGCAACACCCCTGCGAGTGATTGCTCATGTCGATCTCGATGCCTTCTACGCACAATGTGAAATGGTGCGCCTTAGGACACCCCGCACGGTGCCCTTAGCTGTACGACAATGGGACTCGCTCATTGCGATAAACTATCCAGCACGATCCTTCGGTATAACGAGAATGATATCGGCAGCAGAGGCTAAGAAGCTATGTCCGGATATTATCCTACAACATGTGGCCACGTTCCGGGAAGGAGAAGGTGGGAAATGGGCATACAGAAACGATGCGTTCAAGCGGATGAACACCGATAAGGTGTGTCTCGATCCATACCGGGCGGAATCGCGCAAAATTTTGAAGGTGATGAAGGAGGAACTGGCGAGATGGCATAGGGAGCTGGTTGGTGATGAACATGGGGCTGGCGCTCAGTCTACCATACAGCACGCTGGTCTTGAGAAAGCTAGCGTTGATGAAGTCTTCATTGATCTGTCACCTCTTGTGCACGGTGTCCTCCTTCAACGGTATCCGGAACTGAGAGCTGAATTGCAAGGCGATGACCGAGTCACTCCACTTCCTGTCCCGCCTACGACTGCGCTTGAGTGGGACTTTGAGGATTGTTTGATCGATCTTGACGAAAATGAGACGGAAGTTGATGACCCCGACTGGGACGACATTGCTATGCTGATAGGGTCTGAAATCATTCGGTCGGTCAGGGCAGCTGTTTGGGATCAGCTCCAATACACTTGCTCTGCGGGTGTGGCCAAGAACAAAATGATGGCCAAATTAGGGAGCGCCTGCAACAAACCGAATAAGCAGACCATTGTTCGGAACCGTGCTGTACAACGATTTCTCAGTGGCTACAAATTCACAAAGATTAGGATGCTTGGGGGTAAACTTGGTGACCAGGTTACCGCAATGTTTGGAACAGAACAAGTGAGTGACCTTCTGAAGGTGTCTCTCGAGCAATTTCGCGCCAAATTGGATGACGATACTGCTACCTGGCTTTATGGAATCATCCGGGGAGAAGACAAAAGTGAGGTCAACTCGCGGACCCAAATCAAATCGATGCTTTCAGCCAAGTCGTTCAGGCCGAGCATAAATTCGGTTGACCAGGCAGACAAATGGCTTAGTATTTTTGCGGCCGATATCTTTGGCCGCCTTGTTGAGGATGGCGTTCTTGAGCACAAGCGCCGCCCCAAAACAGTTGCTTTGCATCACCGTCAAGGAGCTCAGGTTCGCTCCCGTCAACTTCCCATTCCCGGATCAGTACCCATTGATGAAACATTACTGTTTGAGCTTGGGAAAACACTCTTCCGACAGGTCATAGCAGACGGACGTGCATGGCCCTGCGCCAATCTCTCGTTGAGTGTTGGTGGGTTCGAAGACGGAGTCTCGAAGAACCGGGCAATAGACTCTTTCCTCCTTCGCGGTGAACAGGCAAAAGCCTCACAACCGAAGAGGGATCTAATGGCTGAAGAGTCGTCGGATGCTCAGCAACCCGATGAGAAACGCCAGAAGCTGGAAAACAATGGCATCAAGCGGTTTTTCCTCAAGCCGCCGGAGACTGACCTACACCCTGACCAGGATGATCCTGAAGCAGAAGATATGGGAACCGAGCTCAACGAGCATACGGATTCAGCCCTTCAGGCCAAGGACCCCTCATCTGAGCTAACAGAAACGTTGCCAGAGGGTTATACCTGCAGTCGCTGCGGAAGCGTACTACCAGAGCACGAGAGGGGTGAACATGATGATTGGCACTTTGCCAAAGACCTGGCAGATGAAGAACGACAGGCATCCAGCGTCCCTCAACAGTCTCCAGTACCCACAAGCAAACCCGGAGCATCTAATGCTCGTAATAAAGCCAATCGTAGCAATCGGGGTAAGCCCGAGAAGGGGCAGACTCGTCTCAAATTCGGGTAAGGCTTAACCTCGTATGTAGCGAGATACCAGTATATAGTATATAATCCAGATACTCTGGGAATCAAAAAATAATTGAATGCTGTGTATGTCACGTTTTCAGGATTTGTCACTGATTACTAGTAGCCTCAAGTCACGATTTCCCAATTGTGTCTAAACTCAAGGCACCAACCATGATTGCACAATATATAGTGGTAAGCGAGCCACGGAATACATTTGCTCCCACTCACTTTTAGATAATAATAATACTACTACTACTACTACCATACCAACAACATCAATGGTGCTAATTAGCATCTCGCCAATCATCGACCAGATCTACCCTGTTTGAGTTGTGGCGATGAATAATATATCATCATCGTACTAACTACTCAGCCAACAACATACAATCCCGCCAGCTGAACCACGGTTCCACGACTTCGCTAGGCTTTCACTAGTATTCAACTCTCTACATCATTTCCACATGGCTTGAAGATCTATACAAGCCATTTGAATCATTCCACCAGCTCAAAGGATAATGTGGTGGCTCGTATCCAACGAGCATTGGGAAGATTTCTCGGGCAGAGAACCCGTGCTGCAGCATGACATCAGCCGACTCAGCCGCGGGGTCGCTTCCAGGCTGGACTCGCTCGGATGCCTATCATCTTGCAACCAGAGATTTACCATCACTGACATAATAGGAATAACGTTATCGTCAGGCTGATTTTCCTACGGTGGAATGACTTGATCGTCTCCTGCTAGTGCCGTGCTTCTGTCGCATAGCAGCTGCTCCTGTCTCCTGCCTGCTCCGTCGCTCATACAGCTGCTGCTCAGGAACGTCGCACACCAGTCTTAACCGCATAGCGAGAACCTGCTGTTTACCTTTTACATGTCGCTCTTTGAGAACTACATTTAGTGCGCATATCTTTAGCCAGTGTGGCCTTCCTTTATTCTTAACGACACACCATGCCTCGACGAGGTCGTGCTCGAGAATACGACGAGGAGGACATGTACGAAGTTGAGCGTGATGTGTATCCACGACGAGGCAGGGATGAGCGTTTCTTCGAGGAAGATATAAGATACAAACGTCGAGGATCGGAGGGACTACCGCTTGACAAACTTGAACGCTTACACCTGGAAGCTCAAAGAAAACCGGAGATTTTACGTGAGCCTCATGGCTATCCTCGTGATTTAGCGCCACCAATCCTGAGGCGTGAGCCAGAAGACCTTGAACCACCTCGTGAGAGACCGCGCCGCTTGAAAAAAGACTGGGATGAACAACCCCTTTTTCGCGGACGGCCTCGTTCGAGGGACCGGGATATAGAGGAGGAGATCACGTTTCGCGAGGAAACAGACCGAAGATACACTGATAGCGAGTCTGACAGTGATATCGTTCTCGTACCGAGAAAAGAACGACCGGTGCATCGCCGCAGGTATGATATTCCAGAGGCCGCACCTAAACCACGCAGTCGGAGTCTTCTGGAGGAAAGAAGACTGCGAGAAATGGATTTTAAGCAAGGTGACGTGCGGCTTCGAAGGCCCGAGGTGGAGGAACACCATAGGAGGCACCGCAGTGGCCCTTTCTATGAGAGGTCATCGCATTCGCGACACAGGCACAGATCACACCGACACAAAAGTATAGATGATGCTGACGACGAGCTCGATGAAGAGGTCGATGAGGAGGAAGTCTCATTTTGGGACCCTAGGGAAAGAAGACCTGAGCGAAGTGTTGAGGAAAAGGAGATTATCTTCGAAAGACGGGAAAGGTCGTCATCTCCAGAAATTGCAATCCCTAGAGTTCCTTCGCCGGGGCATGGTAGACCTATTCGTGATGGTGAGAGTTGTTCTATTCCCTTTGTATCCCAGCAGTGCTCATTCACATTCATTTGTAGGCTTCAGAACAAAGCCTAGCATGTCTCGAGCTCATAGCCCTGAGATCACACTTACAGAAGCAGAATTTCGCGAACGGTATGTCTGGACAAGCCATATCTTCAACTATAAGCCGCTCACCCTTGCATAGTGAGAGACGCCGGAAAGGACGACGGGACAAGGAAGAGGTCCTCATTCTTCGACGGGAGGAGGAGGAATTCCCTCAACCTCGGCGGGACAAGGTTGTACCTATCGTCGACCCTCCCAGGCCTAGGTCAGTGGAGCGCGAAAAGGAAAGGCTTACAGTGATACGGCGGGATGGTAGCCGAGAGTCGCTCGTCGAAGAAGAATTTGAAGAAGAGGATTTCTACAGGCTCCGTGGGCATCGCACTCCTCCTAGGAAGGACATTAAGACCATGGAGGAGCTGGATATTGTCAGAGCCGAACCCAAGGAAGAGAAACGGACTGAGATAGTGACACAAGAAATCAAGCCTTCACGATACGGAGATCGTGAGTCTAAGCTTGTTGTTAAAGACGTGAAAGAGTCTGACAATATCCCGGAACGACAACTTGGGCGAATAGGACGACGATACGTTGGACTCAAAGACCGTCGTGACGGCCTTTGGACGGAGATTACAAAGGACCTGATAGTGAGAGAGGCCCTTGAGCGGTCTGGCTATGAGTATGAAGAGACCGAGTCCTTCTATTACATATTTTCCTACCTCGAGCAGGCATGTTTCACTTTTCTTTGTGTGCCACCTGTCTATCCCCTACTGACAGACCCGCATAGAACGACGTCGACGCACTCATTGAGCGCTCGGAAGAGATTCGGCGTGCACGCCGTCGTCGAATCCAAGAGATCCACCGTGAGCGAGCATCTCTGCCTCGTGTAGCTGCTCCTCCTCCTCCACCACCTCTGATACCTGCAGCCGAGAAAGCAGCGCCCCTGCTTCTCGACAATCAACCACCACCTCCCCGCTTCGTTCGGGATGAGCGGAGAAAGAAGGAACGGGATATGGTCGTCGAGGGCAACCGCTGGAGGGGCCCTCAGCGCCCAGGGCGGTGGTGAAACAGCGGACTCTTCTTTTGTTGGACTTATACTACAGCTCCAATATACCCTGGTCGGATGCAGACCCGAGTCTGTTTGGGTTCCCAGATACCCGTGTTGCCGTTGTTGTTGTCAGGTTCCAGACCACATCATACTTGTCTATATACCCTCACCTTGGATGAAGCAATACATGAATAGTATCTAGTGCCTTGCTTAATTGCTTAGTTGCTAACTAGCCACCTAAACCAAAGACAGTAAACCATAAACAAGAACAACAACAATAACAACAACAACAATTAATCAATAGAGAACCAACAACAGCCCCAACCCAAACCCACCAAGCAATAAAAATTAACCAACACAATCGCACCGTGCTGCTGCTGCTGCGCCTCACCCACATCCACAATTCGAATCGAATCAAGCCAAGCCAAGCCACGCCAACGACAACAACAAGCAGTAAGTAGTAGCAGCCCCCAATCCCAATCCCCATTCCCTAGTACTTACCATTCTCGCTTGCAACCCGTCTACTACTACCAGAAAGAAAAAATAGATTAAAAATGAAACCTAAGCAAAAGCATAGCATATACCCAAATCAGCCTCACAACCCGTCCATGCAGATGATCATGCATTACGCAGTTATAACACACACATACTTGTATCTGTGTTGTATGTATGTATGTATCTACAGGGATGAGAAAATGTACCTATGTACCTTATGTTTCAGAATTTCGGGGTTTCGGCCCCCCGTTAATTTGACGAGTCACATAATATTTTCTATTTTTTTTATATACTTTTCTTTTCTTTGTGGGAATATACTGTATGGTCTTATGGTCTAGGTAGGTACTTGGTGTGTAAGTATATTATGTTATGTGTGTGGATTTTTGGTTGTTTAGTTGAATATAAGGAGTGATTAGTGATGGGGATTCGAGGGATGGGAAGGATGGGGGGAGTTCATGTGATGTGTCTATTATTTTTACTCTATTGTTGCTATTAATTGAGCGAGTGGTATATTTAGGGATGATGGGTGTGTGGGTGTGGGTGTGACTACTTGGCTATAGGGCTCTCTTGTCTTGCTCTGGCCTTACTTCTAGGATGATATAGTAGTACTTCTAAATATGTCATGTGTCAGTGCACTGTGTATGCGTGCGTCTGTGTAAACTGTGAACATCGATGAGTATCCCATGAGTAGATAGTACATCTATAAATAACCTAATAAAGAATCGGGTAGAATGACACTGCATACTGTGAATAGCAGGCATAGATAGACTGGTGTACGTAGGATCGAATGACAGCTATATATCTCCACTTTCTTAGTAGGTCTGAGAGTTATTCTTGACTGGTCTGGTAGATTGTAAATAGTTAGTCAAGCGAGGCAGCCCTTCCGGGCTCCATCGTAGGGAATGAAATGGTGGTGCTGCTATTGTTTACCGTTGACCAAAATTAGGACCGGACGGAGGAAATTGCCAGGAGATGAAAAATACGCCGCTAGAGTAAATTAAGTGTCCACCAAAGGGATGGCCGATGTGCTACTATTTTTGTATGGGTGGACTCATAGTTGATTGATTGATTGTTGTTTGTGCTTGGGTCTTTGTTGTTGTTTTTCGTTTTTGGTGTGGTAGATGGAAGTATAGTGTTGTTTGTTTATTGAATTATCTAGCAATGTTAGGGAGTTCTTTCTACTCAGTTTCCCCATAAGTGCACACACTGAGGTCAGGGGAGATGGAAAGATGCCTGCTGACTGATGAAGTGAGAGTAACTACTTTCAGAAGGACCGCGCCCCGCTTACGAATCACGGATCGGCATGTGACTAATCAGCTCACGCCCTGGATTCCGTTCCGGTTTTTGCTTCGCTCCCTTCAGCCACATTGCTTTTGCGGGAAGAGCGATCATCGTGATGGAGTCCTCCACATGGAGTAAGTAATACCAAATGCCGATATTAAGGATAGTGCGATGGGCACTGGGCTAGTTACGGCCCGGCAAATTCTGTTTGTGTGTGATTTGGTAACCTTGCTGACATTGCGATAGTCTGATCGTGTCCCGGGTTGTTTCTGATGGCCGCACCAGCCACACTCGGGTTCCATGGTTCACTGGCACACTATATCCCCTTGGTACCGCGATATCAATGCTATCACCCCCTTGCGGATGGCTTCACAGATAAGGCTAGCGATCTGGCTGTCGCCCGGTCGGCATTGCCGTAGTTCCCGTGAGGGTACCCCTTCATATCTGTTTGAAAGGCTAAGAACGAAGGGCATTCCGCTGCGAGTCAACTCTAGGCCAAACTGTTCAGCTGCTCATGCCATCATCATGCGGCTCCAGCAAAAAAAGGAATAGTCTGTCTTCTGATCGACCGTATAGTGGAAGTACTGGGTACAGATAGACGGTCCCTATCAATACCATAGGGTGATTTAGACGAGTGCTGAACATGCCCCGCTAGGTAGGCGGACAGTAGTCCAACTGCAAACCATATGACCGGGAGTTTTGACTCGATCGAAGGCACCACAAAATAGTAGTGTGATAGGAAGGTAGAACCTGAAAGGCGGGGTTTCAGAAATTTAAGTTACTGGCGTCATCCTCGCATCGCCTGTCTGGGTAGATGGGCTTTGCACAGCTCATTGGCCAGATGACAAAAATGCCAATAGCTTAGCACTATCGACGGTGCAGTAGTTTAGTGCAACTCCAGGGATATGGATGCATGTCCGGAGCACCAGGCAAGAATGTGTCTAGCGCGTTATCATGTGCTGTTCCGTACCGTTAGCAGAGTCGGAAACAATGCTATCGAAGGACGGGGGTTTAATCACTCTGGATAGAGAGCACAGCCAGACTTCTCGTGTCTGTCCCAAGCATATTCTTCTGATCTGGCTCAAGAAAGGCGATCTCATGTCCGCTTGGGTGTTAATGAGGCTTGCTGACAGGGGCAAAGAATTACGGGAGGGCCGCGGGCACCATGTTATGTATATATCGCAATAAGACCCCACGATGATCGATCGCAAAGCTTGGAATCCCTTCGATACCAAGCCGAATATTGTCGATCTTTTCTCATCGTTCTTGTAGATAGAGGAAGACACGACTCAATATATATGAGTAGTGTCTACCTAGCCTTCCCAGCAATGCGATCGTTTCAAGACCTGGCGATGAAGTCGCAGGGTGCAAATGCAACAAATTCTCCGTGCTACCTCGCAGGAAGTGAGTGCAGTGATGCCGATGCCTTGCTGCAAGCAACAGAAGTACGGAGCAAGTGAGCAACACCTTGCTGCCTAAGAGCTCCGGAGGGAGCCCGTTGGCCCCATGCCACCTGTTTACAGGACTGAATCCTCCCCGAAGCTCTTCACCGGAAGTATACTTTAGCACCCACGATGATGGACCGAGTCAAGATTAAGAAGTATGTAATCATGATGTCGGATGGCAGCATCTGAGCGACATGGTTTGTTTATGATAGTGCAAAGCTTGTATGGCAGCGGCCCAGACGAGCATCCAATTGCAGGGCGTGCCTGTGCCATGACACGAGGTTTCCTAACCGTGGAAGGAGCTGGAGATGCGACCGCATGATTTGTCACTGCCTAAAGCAAGTTGGTTTCGATTAACTTACTAGTTAGCTTGTTTAGTTAACACCTGGATCTGACCAACTTTCGGACATCCGTGGATCCTATGGTGGACATCCTTGGGAGAGTAGACGGGATAGGCCGGCTGAAACCGTCGGTCCACCACTTGTTATCTCCTTTCTCTTCCCAGGGACGTATTCAACCAAGTTTACTACTGTGGTACCTTCACCTTTGACCCTTTCCCTTACCTTCGAGATTCGACTTTGTTCCAGCCACGGCCAGACCAACAGAGACGCGACAGAGCCAAGCCCAGAGGCAGCGGGAATAATTTACATCATACGCGGGAATCGGGTCAGCGCACCACCGATCCTGCCTTCTAGACCTCTCCTTCCTGCCGGGTTGCAACTCCACTTGCTGCGGATTCTAAGACCAGGAGTTGTCCTGTGCGGTGGCGAGTGCCGTATGATTTGTTTGTTACGTATCTTACCTTGCATATCGGGTTTGTTACTGTACACTGTACAGTCAGTGTGTATCTTGTGTATTATCTTGCTTGCACTAGCCCGGAATAGTCCTAGTTACTATCGCAAGCTAGACACTAAAATAGTCATCATCTCCTGGGAATTGTTTACCCCCACCTCTAGTCTGGTAGCTAAGTAAGTAGTGGTGATTTCTTCTTCCACCTCCTCCTCCTCCTCCTCAATAGGCAGCGACCGTTGTCACTTGACTACGACAGAGTAATTTCTTTTCACCATTTACATACCCAAATATTTATGCACTAATAATGAAGATTTTCGAAAAAAATAATAACAATAATTATTCAGCAATTGGTCGCACGTCTACTTATCCTTCAACGAATTCAATGGTGACTGCCTACGTATCAGGTACGACGACAGCTACACTGGGCCACGCAGTGCTGGCCCAGCCACAACCAATCAACGGTTCAGGATCTGCGGCCGTGGCCCTGTCTCAAACGCTGAATACCTGGCTCGGTTACAAAGTGGCTGAACCGGTAGATCCATTTTCCTTGGGTACGCTGTAATATCCAACATCGATGCCCACTTGGTTGCTCCATATCTACGGTCGGGGCGTCCTCACACAGCCAGTAACACTTCACACAGGAGCTTTTCCAAGTGCCCGTCCGCTGTGTCAGACAAAGTGACGCAGGCAAGAAAATAGGCAGCTAAACCCGTCCTGGTTGGCTTCGTACCGGAATCCGATCCAAGTAAGCTACAGTAGGCAAGGAAGGAGAATAAGCAACCAAGTCAGAATGTGTATCTCTCTCTCTGGGATGGGAGGATCGCGGCCCCATGCAAAGGATAGATAGCGGTTTCAGACTAGGATTGCGTTGGTCCTGAGCTTAGAATTTACAGAGAAACAGATACATACATACATACACACTCACAGTAGGCAGACTACATGCCACTGATCACAAAGATAGAGTTTGCCTCTTTTAATGAAATTGTTTCGTTTCCTTTGATCAAGTCACTTTAAAGGGCGCTCAGCACCTCTTAGATTCTAAGGTTTTGTTTGCATGACTGACTGACCGTCCTGTCCATTCTTTATGTGTTGGTGTTTTCTTAATCAATCTCGCTATCTTCCACTCTTTCTGCCCTTTTCTCCCTCCCCCCTTAAGAGCCATTTTACAGTGGGCTTCGTTGACCTTTGCAAATATTTTCTCTTCTCTCAACGTGGTGGCGCCATACCGTAAGCATACTGTAGGAGACTCCTAGCAGATCGGAATTTGTATTTTGTCCAGGTACGAGTGTAGACCGATTTTTACCAAATACATGATTCGGGACAGGAGTGTCAGCTTGCCCACTTGGGGAAAATACCACTGACTGGGGGCGAGGGAGTGAAGTAAAGAGTACTGCGACCAAGCTCCTCCTGGTGAAAAGTAAACACAGGGTCAGTATTCCCCGTGAGCGTTGTCATACACGTTGGCGGAAGTCTTTTTTAGAGTGCTTGGTGGCATTTGGCAGATCCCATCATCGAGATAGAGAAAGAAATGCTTGACTCCAGCCCCTCCAAAAAAAAAAGAGGGTGTATCCGGGTGTACCAAGCACAAAATCGGCTGGTAACAGGTAAAAGCGACGGGAGGAATACTCCGTACAGCGACGCGTATGGACCCGACGGTTGGTTAGCCCGCTAGACCCGATGCGGCCAGCGGCCCACTGCAAAGCGGGTAAGCCGGATTTTTATTTTTATTCTTTTTTCCTCTTGTTTTCTTTTTCCCCATACTTCATACATAATTAGTACCGTTACCTTCCTTTCCATTTCACCATGATATACCTCCTCTTTCTCTCGCTCTGCTGCTGCTCGCACCCACGGAGAACGTACTCCGAGTGATATTTTACTTACTGACCTGGCCCCAATAATTTAAAATTTCCAGGTGCAGCTTTCTAGAACGGTTACTGGCAGTGGCCACGCTGGTGTGGAACATCGGGACTAGGCCAGCCTGATTCCGTTTCGGTATTCGCATTTTACTCACTCACTCTTCCTTACCACTACGGCCTCTCCCACTTGCAGGCTTCCCGCTGGCGTCGCCGTAGTCTAGTCCACCTCTCCTCATCCATTCCCATCCTCTCGGGCCTGCTCGACTCACCCCGAGAAGATTTGTCTTTCTCCAACCTCAATTGTGTCTCTCTCTATTACCTCTCCTCTACCATACTTACCCCCTTTCCACTTCCTTCACCTGCGCCCTGAACGCAACACCACCCCTCGTTCTCGCCATTCACACTCCTCCCCTGGTTTTGGTTGGAGGGGACGATGCCGACTACCTTCTAATCCTACCGGCGCTGTGTTGATCCCGTATTCCCTCCAATGTCTGGTTCGGCGTTCCCTCGCAGTTGAAAACGCCCCTTTACTGAACCGATTCAATTTTTTCATCGTTCCTAATACGACACTAAATTCGTCCATCTGATATCTGGTACGTACTGATTCGGAGTCGAGCTTGCGAAGAGTTATCTGGGAGGTCCGTGGCTGATCGGCATCAGCTATCTTCGGTCTACCTTCACCTGCGGGACGTCTACCCGAATCTCCTGTCGTTATAGTACTCGCTTCGGGCACGGGCCTGACGGATCAATTGTTCGACTTGCAGGCCATAGCAGCGTTCTGGATATTCGCCATTCTGATACACCTGAAAAAAGTCTTCAAACCGTCGGTGGGGAACTCGGCCATCTATCAAGACACCTCCATAGAGTGAGAGCGTGGACCAATTGAATCCGGCATCAGAGCCACCTTATAATCCCTGTTCGCTCGCACACAATCGTTGAAACGCCAGGAGCTCGTCAACGAATACGGTCGGAATTTTCGCCATGCGGGCCGACTTCGTTCTTCCACCATTACTTGGTGTGATTGCCTTGCTTGCTTGGCCTGTGTCGGTCGCATCCTCTCTCACCTACTGTTCTTCAGTAAATACAGGCTCCTCGCAAGCAGCAAGTATGTAATATTCGTGGCGTTGTCATGATCCGGTGACTAACCTCATGCAGACGAAAGTACCTACCAGTCCAATGGTCTTTGCGAGGACCACTGCAGCAGCTATGCGTTTGGTATTCTTCAGGGATACGACTGCTGGTGCTCGAACATTGTTCCCAATGAAGCGACCAACGTGAACACTTCGCAGTGTAGCCAGGATTGTCCCGGTTACCCCGATGATAGCTGTGGAAGTACTTCAAAGGGCCTTTACGGTTACGTTGAGATCGTTGGACATCAGCCGTCCGGAACAGCAACCGTCTCTACGACATCGACATCGTCAACCTCGGTCAGTAGAGCCCTTTCCTACTCGTTCGGAGTCTTTGGGTCGTGATTTGCGCACTGCCGATGTCTCGACTCGCCAGGCATGCTAGCCTTCCATGGCTGAACGTTTCCCGTATGGTCCGTTGCCTTGCACAGCGAACGAGCTTGTTGACAGTGCTGCTATCAACTGTGCCATCGCTGCTTCGGTCGCTGAAGTGCGCAATGACCTGCCAGGTCTCAATGCTTATGATATTGAACAGGACTGACCTTTTCTAGACTTCATCATCATCTGAAACTACTGCTGCTACGACGACAGGAGAATCTGTTGCAGTCACAACCGACTCTGGGGTGGTCAAAACGGTCACAATTCCCGCTGTCACAAAAGCAACCTCAACGTCTGCAGCGGACAACCTTTCATCCGCAAAGAGTAGCGACAACTCTGGTATGAGCTCGGGAACCATCGCTGGTGTTGTGGTAGGCTCTGTCGGTGGTGCCCTCGCCATCCTAGCCTTGATATTCGTGTTGTTCTTCGCGAAACGCAAATCGCGGTCGAACAGCCCAGATCCAAGTGTACAGTCCATCCTGCTGGATGGAAGACAAAGCAAAGGCTCACAGATGAGTTTTATGAAGGGCATGTTTTCCGACAATCATAGTCATACCTTGTCTGCCGGGTCCGCTGCCAGCCGCTTGCCGACGTTTACGGACAACCGCATGAAAACCGATACCGTCCTCTACGCGAATGGCCGCCGAGATAGCGATGTCTCACTCCAGGATAATGAAGATTATTCTCGGCCCGTGTTGCGGGTCAGTCCCCATGTTTTCCCTATCGTGATGTCTGATATTGGAACGCTAACACGTGACGCAGCTCACGAACCCCGATTAACGGTTGGGTGTCGCAGAACCCTCTCTCTTCGTGTTTTGCATTTACATCTCCTATGTATTTCGATTTGCGTGTTTCGGCGAAAACAGCGGTGTTATGATACCCATTTGTCACATAATCCTTGACTTCCTTTTCATTCGACTACAGGAGAGACGATGGACTCGACAGCCCCACCCCTCCGACAAAAATCCCCACCTCCGGTGTTTCGATCATCACGATGTCTACGCGTCATGCATCCTCACGGTGGTGCGTTGGGTAGAGGGGCGGGGGAAGCTAAAAAGCATTTAAAACGGACCCCCATTCGCCTTTCGGAGGTGGATAAACATAGCCGCCTGGCGGCTACAACAAAACTTACTACGCAAAACCACGTCATCAGGCGCGGCTCTTCTCAGATTCCATCGATTCTTTCCCCTGATATTGTCGACCTCCGTGTATATCGAAGCACAGGGACCTGTGCTACAAGCTGAAGTACATACTCTAATGGATTAAACAGAATCCTTCCCCTCGCTCTTGTTTTCCTACTTCGAACCTCTTTGTCATCTAGCCCCTGTTTTTCTGTTTCATTTCCATTTCCATTTCCATTATCTGTGTTTCTATTATTACAAGTGTCAGGACATGGAGCGTCATTTGAGATTCGCATGAATGCATTGAAAGATTGATAGGTGTGAGATATGTCGCTATCATTGGGTTCAACCTGTAATCTTACCACGATGGAGCGAAGTTGTTCTGATAGCGAAAGATGCAGTGCATCTACATTACTGATGTATTGCAATGGGCTTAATACCGGACCGAATACTAAAGGCATCGATCTGTTTCCATACATTACCTCTCCCCATACCACTACCAAAGTACCATGATCCGTCCATCCATGGTCTCTTAATCTCATCGTAGCGGGCCCCAGAACCCAACCCCAGCCCAGCCCAACAATCGAATCCCTAACAAACCGGTTTCTCACCGGTTCTTTCCAAGTCGCGCCGGGCCCAGAACATAAAGTGACAGCTAAACCTTACGACGCACGGATTACCCGCTCCCGCACCCAGTTCGAGATCTATTCCAGTGCCAATCAAGTCTGCCTAAGCCACACGTCGTTTTTGCCACTTCCACGATCACCTACCTAACTACCCTTAGTCTATCTGTATGTACGGACCCACGGCCTGGAACTATCTACTTATGCTGTCCGGGTACCTGCATTGCCAATGAAGTTTTGCCACCTAGTAGTTGTTTCGGGTTTATGGGGTTTGCGTGGAGATAGCTAGTTTCTGGTTCTTGAACACGTAGACAGGGATGGGGCATGCTTCGTGTGCTGTTTTTTGCCAATGTGTCGTCCGTGGGTGAATGAATTTATGCTCATGGAAGTCAGGATGTGAGTATTGTCGGTGGTTCTTGTAATATTGGTTTTGTATGAGGAGGAACTGTGATTGACTTTGCCTGGTTTCACAACAGGTCTGATATGTGTAGGGCGTGCTCTTATGATAATGCTTTCCCTTTCAGGCATGTAGTTATCTGCAGACAATGACCTAGCCAGAACAACTGCCACAGGTAATCAATCATTCTTGGATCTCAGCTGCTCATAATTGATAGATCTTTGCCGAATGTGTGAGAGGGTCGGACAAGTATGTATCAATATCTGCACAACACTGCTAGTCTATGTCCTTTTCCTCGGAGATATAACCGCCAAGCTTCCCAAAGAGGCTTAATCAGAGGCATCTTATGTTGAGCAACGTCTTTGGGGATCTCTTGTGGCAGCCTGGGCAAGATTATCGACATACTAGCCCGAGATATCAACTCCGGGGAAGAGCCCCAATAACGGTCGAGTCACTTGCCAGGATCCCGGCGTGGCTGATCCGTTTCGGATTTGTGCAGGCACAGGTCAAGCCCGGTGCGTTGCCGCGACGAATCCCATGCATTGCACGGTGGTGAAGTGATGCAAGATGCAAGCAGGAAGTATGGGAAACAACCTGACGGCACATGACTAACCCCGCTGCGGGATACTTTTGCCATTCCAGGCAATCCAACTCTTCGCCTCTCAACGCTGCTTCTTTCCCTCTTCCGTCAGCTGAATCCAGCATCCTGCTATTCCTCGGTTTGTTGCGTCTCTTGCCTGCTTAGGCCGATCATCATGATGTCGTGGGCCTATTTCTATCCTGTCGCAAGCCACAGACCCCCTCAAACCCCCTAACCCCCTCACCTGGTGCAGGGAACTCGCTTCCGGCGGTTATCTGTATACCTAATGATTACCACAGGGCGGAGGGATATATGTGGTACATATAATTGAAGCCGACGAACCAAACGTTGTTGGTTACATTGCAGCGGATGTACTCATCCCTTGTAGTGTTCTGGGTCGGTCTCGTTGTGTCCCAACGTTATCTCGAGTACGCACCAGATGGACGATGGTGGGACATGACATTGCTATAGGCGCGTCTTAAAAACCCTCGGCGCATCGTCCCAATGGAAGAGCAGTGAGAGCTGGCGAATCAGCCGCGTCTCTCAGCTAAAAAGGTTGCGCCGATCCGTCATGAGTCTGCGCCTGAGCCTGTTATCGTGTCGTGTTGACCGCTGGCCCACGGAGAAGAAGCACGTCGGTTATCAAAGCTTCTGCGTCGTATCTGACTGATACTGTCCTTATCTTTGTTTTATCTGCATTGCCGCACCAAACAGAGTAAATTCTGTCGAGGGATGCCACCTTTATGCAGCAGGATATCCGATTTATCAGCTGGGATTTCCCCAGAATTCTGGGGCAGGCTGAGCTTTCCTAGTATGGCTGCCTGTCAATGCTATGGGAACCGCATCCGACTTCCATTCACGTAACGCCTCCACTTTGTCAGGTGCGGTATATTTGCTCTTGTTTCCCTCTGGCGTTTCTCTCGGCGTCCCGATCGCTACAACCCTGCGGCTACGGTCTCTTCTCGTCTCATTGTCTTTTTGGGCGTTGTGGGACAGCAGGTATCCAATATGGACGTACTGAACAACCAGGGTAATCTATGGCTGGTCGGCCTTGCCGTGCTCTCACTCGCTGGGTTCTTCCTAGTGACCGGGAGATTGCAGGGTAGTGGTTTCTTAGGTTGCCTTCGCAACAACAGGTTCTCCAAACATGGGTGGCAGCCATGGGCAGCAGCGGCTGAGGAGAAGGAACTCTCTGGACCGTCTTCTGCATCTTATGTGAACGTCTTTCCACCACAACGTCGTCATGTTCTCGATTCGTCCAAGATTGCAATTTCATGTGAAAGTGTCGACGAGGGAGAAGTTGCAAACTACCCATTGCCTATGACTACGAACTACCGGACATGCACGGACAAGAGCTATACTCCAACAGGATTCTCGGTGGCAGAGGTGAAGGCACTGGGTGATTTCCCTGACTATGCTGAACTCAGTGGTGTGCCCTTGCCGGAGCCGTATTATGAGTTCGACATTGACAAGGCCTTGCCCCGACCTTATCGCCCATTCAGGTGGTCCTACCATCAGACAATGTGTACGTTACTCCCGTTTTATACTTCGTTTACTGAAGCGCCAGCTAACCGCTTACAACGCGTTAGCCCTTACAAAGTTAGAGACCGATTGGTGGATCGAACTCGAGAACACCTACAGAGAGCGAGTCAAACAGCGCAAGGAGTTGTATGCAAAGCATGGCAGCTCCGTGCTTGGTTATCTTCCTGGATCTGAACTGGCTTGCAAGGAGCTCATGGAAATGGTATTGCAGTTCATCTGTGCCCGCTATCCGCAGTACTTTGCCGTCGAAAACAACCAAATTCTGCACAATCGGATCCTAGGAACGACAGAGGTTATCAAGTCCAAGCATCCCCTCGAGATTCTTATCAATAATGTGCCAGAGGATTTTGGGATCATGATGCGCGATGAGAAGACGGGATTCTACTTCCTACGCGCAGGCGTCATCTGTTCGTCTTTGGGATGGAATGTTGGAACCAAAATCGGCCTTCAGCTGCACCAGATCCACGAGGACATTCCGGACTACAAAGAGAAGATGCAATTTTCGATGGACCGGTAAGTTCGTTTGGCCATAGATATGGACAAGAGGGATGATCTGATAGGAAATGCCTAGATTTTTTACCAAAATGCCTGCCGACAAGCCCATTCAGAGAGGATCTTGGGGACTCGAGGTCGGCCAGCCTTTGTACATGCCTAAAGGGGACCCTCACGAGACACTGCGCCTTTCCCAGGACCCGAACCTCCAGTTGGACAACTGTCACTTGCGTGTCGACTGGCAGACTCTCCGTCGTCTCCCTCTTTCCGCCGCCATTGTTTTCAACTTCAAGGCCCTTTTCACCCCGGTGTCAGAATTCCAGGACGAGCCAGGCGTGCCTGCATTGACGGTCAAGATCCTGAAGGAGGGTAAAAAGAATTTGATGGATTACAAAGGCACCTGGCACGTGGAGCACGTTGTAATCCCGAAGCTCGAAGAGTGGGCCAAGGAGCAGGAGGAGAAGGGACTGGTCCCCAAGAATTGGCAAGTGTCAACCTTGGATGACAGTCCTTGGTACCAGGGTTGGCAGGAAAAATGGCATCGCCAGCAGGGATTCTAATCCTTACGTATGTAAACCAGATGGGTGGATGGGATTTGCATATATGGGAGGCTGTTTCATTCCTTCTAATGCCGACTATGCCATGCTTTGTGTTTTAATGGAGGCTATCTCAGCGCATTCCAAAATTGAGCAATCTACTCAATAGTATCCCACGAGGACCGAGTTTCACCAGGCGCGTACATCCGTAGCCGCAGCAGTAGCCTGTCGCTTCACGTATCGTTTCACCGTACGTAGGTGTCGCCGGAGCGGGTTTCCGAACGGCTGCCCAGCAGCAGCTAGAGGAGGCGCTGAACGGCGCAACCGGTGGACTACCACACGGATCTGATAGCCATCAGCCGAACACCATCTAGCCGACAGCCCCAGGGATCCAGGCTTTTACGTAGCATCCCATGTGTGTACTCGGGCCAATAACCCAGAAAAGAGGTCAAAAAATCAACAGACACCAAGCCCGAAACCTCAATCATCACCCTGCCTCTCCCCCTCCTCACTCCCCTCATCATCACGACCACCATCCTCCTCATCGTCCTCCTCCCGATCACTCCTCTCCATCTCCTCCAACTCATCCTGCAACGGACTAACCCTAACCTCCAACAAATCCAAATCCTCCAAAACCTGCCTAGCAGGCAACTTCCACAAACTCGTACCACAAACTCTCTCCTTGGTCAACAACTCATCCACAAACTGATCCATATACGTCAACGTAAACGAATCGCGCACCCGTCTCTTCAACTTCCGATAATCCAACAACAACGGTTCCAACGTCTTATACACCTCCACCGGCTCGAACGTCAGTCGCACGTAGAATGCCGCTAGCGCGCGCAGGTATTTGAAGTCGCCGCGCGCTTTGACTACCCCGTTACCTTCCTCGTAGGATTCATCATTCGTGGGTTCGTTGTCGGGATCGCTGAAATTCAAATACTCGAGGATGATGTCCCGTTCTGGGTTGAGTTGCAGGAGCTTGAACGCGAGACAGAGAAACGGGGAGGGCTTTTCGGATACGCCGTATACGCCCCCGATGCAAGTCAGTTCCACGGCCCGGTCGCAGAGCGTCGCCGCGTTGAGTCCGAAACATTGCTCTTTCCAGTAGTAGGAGTCTGTGATCCGGTCCCGAACGGCTTTTTCGAAGAGCGTTGCTGGGTTCACGCCTCGTACGAGGGGGCCGCTGTAGCCCCGGTTGTCGAGGAAGGTGCTGGCGTCGGCGCGGTGGGAGGTCATTGTTCTTTTCTCTTTTCTCCTCTTTTATTTTGGTGTGTTGGGAGGGGTGGGAAAGGGTATGGAGGGTAGGGGGATATGAAGGTAATTGAATGAATGATTGGATAGGTATGTAGGTAGACTGGGGGAAAGCTAGCTATCTCTATCTGTGGTGGAGATGGTGGATGGGATTGTTTTTCTGCCGGTTGGTTTGGTGGTACCGCCTTGGGGTGGTGGGCGGTGTGGTTTGTATAGTTACTACTTTTGGATTTTCTATGTTAACATCACAGTGAAGATGCAGTTGACAGGGTGAACATAACTCAAATTATTGCACATCCATGCCAGAGGTATATCCTAAAACTATATCAATATCTAAACCAAGGATCATTCAAGATCTCCTCCACCGAAGCACGAGCACCTGGCTCAAAGCGTAGCAACTTCCGAATGATCCTCCCCAGTTCCACAATATCATCTCTCGACAAGTCTTCTTTGCGCTCACCATCAAAGTACATCTCCTCTAGCCACTCTTGCAATCCAAGTCCTCCGTCTTCAGTGATATCTTCTCCACGCATTGACTCCCATAAAGGTACCCATCTGTCAGGCAATGCTTCGCCCGCCATTTCTTGCATTTGCTCAACGAGAATCTTGGGAGTAATCAAGAAGCTATCAAAGGGGGGTTGCCCAACAAGTAATTCGAATAACTATCACACCAGTCAGCCATAACATGTTAATCATTGGTGGGTAGGGCCGCGCCATACCATACAGCCTAGACTCCACAAATCCACACGATGATCCAGACGGTCTTTAAATATCACTTCAGGTGCCCGAACTACTAGTGGAGTGTGGAGTATTTCAGGAGTATCTTTCTGTGGGAACGATTCACCAAAGTCAACAATTTTGACAGTATTCGACAATGGCCATGACTGTAAGTGTAGACTTGCAGGCCTAACAATATACTCCGGTATACCAGGCGCCAGGCTTCCACCATCATTGCAGCGGACGTATCCGATATCTGGTCTCCCTAGTAGATTGATGAGTTCATCTTCGAGGATGTTAGCCACAGATGGTATATTGAAAGCCAGATTGCGGATATGGAAATCTATACAATGTAAGCAAGAGAAAGTGAACATGAAGAGAAAGATTAACCTCCATGCGCAATCCCCCTACGATGCAATGCATCAAGTCCCCTCATAGCCTGCCTCGCAACACCCTTAGCCAAACTCCCAGGGAGTCTCCCATCTGCGAACCACCCCTCCACCAAATCAGACACACTTGGACCCAGCATCTCAAGAACCAAACAGGGATGTATCCCATTCGGTCCCTCTACATCGAAGTGATCAAGCATGCGCACGACATGTTTAGTGTCGTTTAGACTCTTCAAAATACTAATCTCCTGACGCCCTTTATTGCTATAGTTCTCCGATACGCAGATCTTAATAGCGACATACCTCCCTTCTCTGAAAACAAATCTCTATTAGCGGGTTGTCCGATACTAGTAGATAACTTTCAATGTCAGGAGAATGAAAACTGAGATATTTAAGTACTGTTCATCTCTAGCAGCCCAGACAGTGGAGTATCCGCCCCATCCTAACTTATGCAGGATTTTGTATCTTTCTTGATGGAGGAGACTTCCCAGTGTTATTGGGTGGTAGCCGCCGGTTGTGTAGCGGTGGAGGGGCTCCGCGTTGATGGGACAGGAGTATTGGTGTTCATGGGGTGGTTTGGGTGTTTGGGGGAGGGTTGAGTAGGGGATGGAGGTGTGCTTGGATACTCGGGAGGGTGTTGATGATAATGAAGGAATTGTATGTATCCTTGTGAGTGATGGGGATATTCTCACGCGCATATTAAGTTTTATTCTCACATGTTAACCAATATCTGCAAAGGTGATGGAGTGGCCAAGCTCCATACTACTAGATACGTAGTGAAGTGCCAAGAAGCAGCTTATCGATAGTCGCACGGCCAACGGGCAACAATCAACAGGCTGAGACATGGTGTGGCCTTGGCACCGCCAGGGTGAATGTTTGTGATGATCATCTGCCTGTGTCAGACTAGAAACTCATGCTTCTATCAAATATCATGATCGCTGGAATTCTCATCTGGTTCGAATTGAAAATTACTCCTCGTATACTTGCTGTATAGGCCGGGCTCTCTAAAGCAGTTACTAGTGCATATCAAAACAGTGCTGCCTACAATTCAGTCTCCACAGGCTACGTACGACGGGTATACACAGACACGCACTAAGCGGTTAATTTGGGGGGCGCGCGCAGACAGTCATGGTGCTTCTTACTTCGTCGACGGTCTCGGTCATTATATCCACAGCTGTCATTTGTTCCTTTACATTTCTGCTCTTCCTTTCGGGGTATGTCCTGCAACAGCAGTCTGTCCGAAGCATTCAGCATGCCATCCGACCGCCTCCGCCACCACCCCCGGCGGCGGTCCCGGTGGGAGCATACCAAGGGGGGCAAGAGGTTTTCTCCGATAGTATCGCCGATAAACAGCACAAGAGGGATGATGCTGGTTCCCCACAAGCAACGACTGGCAACTTTGCATACCTCCAGCTGCTCTCCACTCCCGATCCGTCGGACATCTGCTCCGCCATTCTCTTCTTTAAGCATTTAGCGACCAATGGTACTGCAGTTCAGGATAGGCTGTTCATGTATCCGCGTGAGTGGGACCTGATGCCCACTAAGGAGCTCACCGAACCGGTCGCCACTGCCCTTTCTTTGCTGAGAACGGCAAGTCTGGAGTACGGTATCTGGCTTCTGCCCATTGATATGACGCTAGCCACTTCTGAAGGCTACAAGCCTACCGATACAAAGCTGCTGCGGCTGGGACAGATCCAGTTTATGCAATATGACAGTGTCCTCTATGTGCAAACGCCTGGTTTGTTGCTCGACACTGCCAAGTTGGACGCTATGCTTCTCTCCCGACCGCTGCCATTGCGACATGATAAGAACAGAATCGAATCGTTCAACAATGAAGCCTGGCTGCCTATGCCCTTGAGAGCAGAGAGAGACTCGGTTCTGCCTCCCGTATACCTGATTACGGTGAACAGCGTGGAAAACGGCCACATTGAAGCTCGTGGCCATGTTCCAAACACAGATATTCCTGGATTTAGTGATCTGGTCACAGGGCCTGATGGCGTATTGTCGCCCAACGAAGATGAGTTCAATCCTGATGAGCAACCAGGCTATGTGTATTTTGAGCAGGACAACGATGGTCATGTTAAATGGGCCCATAATCCACTGTTCGGATCTTGGCGGGTTGGGCAACATGAGGTCTGCGAAGGCCTCGACCTTGATGATGCAGTCCACGATGGATTTGATTTGTGAACTTTCTTTCTTCTTTGCTTTTGCATATTGGCTGGTTCCTGTGGCGTTTGTTTGCTTCATTTCAAGTGGATGTATTGATGGCTCAAAAGAAAGCGAGTCACTGGCATTCCAGGTTCCCATGGGAGTTGAGGTATATATATCGGGAATATTGGTGGTTATCATGTCCATATTCATGTGTGCCCTGTGAGGCACGCGGCGATACTTTATGCAGTCATGTGTATATGAATCATGTATTATGCCAAAATACTATCGTATATCGAAGTCAGGTTGTCTAGTATCAGCGACTGCATTCATGTCATTCACATTAGTCTTTCATGCATTTTTCGTGGCAGAAGCGGTGTCTGAGTCATCGCTTTCATCTCAAGTCTGGGTCCAAGGAGAACTCCGATTCTACTGTATACCCATAGGGTGTAACTGATGTCTAAACACAACCATTAGTGCCCACATACTTTCAAGGTCACAAATGGTATGGCAAACTTTTCCGCAAGGAGCTGGCAGACCTTTAACCAGGCACCCCAATCTCATAGCCTAGCAAGACCTCCGTCGTATTACCTTCCCAGCCTCTGTTACCACTTGTTGAGACCATGAAGCGACACGCCTGGTCAATGTACAGCTGGGATACAGTTCCGGTACGGTGTCCTGGGATAATCAAGAAGGGCACTGTGGAGTGGCGAGTCACTTGTTCATGTTTGAGGTCGTACAATCGAAGAATGTCATGCGATGCGCTACGAAGTGACGGTCAGCCAGTCACGTCAATGAAAGTAGAGCCTTACTGACGACGAAGATACGTACCAAACGATATGTCTGCCGTTAGGCATGGCCTTGAGTGCCGTAACCGGTCCACTACCCTGAGGGAATTTGAAGGTCCGTTCAGCATTCCGAAGGCCCTTATGAAGGCTGTACTCCTCAACAGTTCCATTACGACGGCCTGCATATATATAGTTGCCGTCTGGGGACCAGCAGGCATTCATGCACCAAGGAGGGCAGTTTTGAGAAGTGATGCGAGCAACGGCATCCGGTTCTCTTCTATCCCACACTCGGATAGTGCCATCAATGGACGCAGCCAGGAAAAGATTATCCGTATTAGCACCTGTTTCTGCTGGCGCAGGAAGAGCACTCTCTTGAGTATAGCTTGGTGGTTCCAGCTCTTCGGCATGCGGTAGTCCATTGACTATCGGCTGAGAGGAGCCATTAGGCATCTCCGCCTGGCCAGAACTAGGGGGTTGAGTGACGGCATTTCTATTGGCAGTTGCAGCTTCAGCACCTGCCGGAGCCGGGGCCGAATCCGGAGCTGGAGCAGCAGGATCCTCTGCAACACCGTTCTGACTCGGTTCCGGTTCTCCAGGGGCGTCGGCATCTGGCAACACTCCATTAGTAAGGGCTTTACCAAACTCATCATCCTCGTCAATGCCGAATGCATTTCCAGATGCGCCGGCCTCGTCTCCGCCATTCCCGTTCTCGTCGCCGAATAGCGAGTCGGCACCGCCGAAGAGTGAATCAGCCGGAGAGCCCGCCTGCGGGTTTGAGCCAGTGCCGTTTTCACCGTCGTTCGACGTATCCATGAAGTTGAAGCTACCATTCTCAGGAGCCTGATAGTTGGACGAGTATGTGCCATTTGTCTGTTGAATCTCGGTTGTGTCCCTGGGAACCGGCAGACTGGATTCTGGCCGTATCTCGACAGCGGAAATCTGCCCGGCGCTAGACCCGAATGCGCGTCGGGTCTGCCCTGTGTTAAGGTCCCAATCAAACACTCGTTTGTCCCAGCTGCCAGATAATAGAGACTTTTCATCTGAAGTCAAGCTCAGTACAGAGACTGCGGAAGTATGCTGCTGCAGAAGAGCGATCTCTTTTCCTTCATCATGACGGACTGATTGCAGTCGGATGCTACCGGACTCCAAGCCAGACAACAACCATAGACCTTCACTATGGCTGGCCAGCGAGTATACTGGCGATATTGTGTTCCCGTCCATGTTTTCCCAGTACGTCATCAGTACACCCGCCTTGATGACACTGTCGACGAAAGGATGCCTTTGCGCCACAGTGAGCATCAGCTTGCTGTTGACAGAGTCCACCCAATTGAACTTCCGAACGTATCCATCTGAGCCGCCGCTGAATACCCATCTCATATCAGCGGTCGCAGTTACCGCATTGATCGATGTACTGTGAGGGGCGGCCGTAGTTGGGACTATGTCGAACGTAGGCGCTGTCAGGCACTTTTCCCGCACGCTCGGATGGAAAACAGATCGTGGATCAGAAACGGAATTCGTAGCAGTTGTATTGGACATTTCGACATCCGCGTTTGGTTGCGTCGCTACCCCAGCGCTTTCAGATGCATGACTAGCATTGGACTGACTTTCCGCATCTTGGTCGGCGTCCGCATCGGGATCAGCTTCGTTGTCATTCCCTCCATCATCTGCATCCCGAAGTGTATCCTCCATTTCATTGTCCGAACTTCCGTCTTGAGAGCCTGGGTTTGCGGAGAACTTATCAGTGTTGCCCAGACGAACCGGAGGAAGTCACAAAGCTTACCTGCAAGGTCGCGATCGTCGTCATCTTCGAGCGAAGCCATTGTTCGGTGAGTCGACTTGGCTTCACGCCAATTTGGATAAGTGAGTGGATACTGCAGGGAATAGAGAGGCGTGTGTACCGACTCCCCTGTGACCGCGTGGTGGAGATCGGGGTCCTTTCACAGGCAAGGCGCAACAATTTCAATGAATGCAAAGCAACCCCGCAGACTAAGGGTGCATAGCTTGGCTTCGCACACTTTAACGTGCTGGATGGAATCGCGCACACGTGAGGCTGTCTTCACCGAAGAAGAGGTTCGCAGAACAATGCAGAGAACGACATGTAGCTATCATTGGATTCTGGGGTAAGTTGATCCTTTGCTGCCCGCTTATGGCCTTCCCCGATTCGGTCACGTTTCGCGGTATTATTTATGCCTCAGGCAATAACACTCTATATCCGGTTAGCGCAGATGGGTGCATCTATCGAGGCTCCAGCTTCACTGGTGATCTTGGGAATAACTTTTCAGACACAAAGTGACGCGTTTGCTGAAACTGTCTCTCTTGCTTTCTTCGTACAAGCGGTGTGTGAGCACATATCACAACTATCTTGTAAGTTGGTGTGGTTTGAAAAACATAGCGGTATCATCCTACTACAGCTTCCAGTTGGGTATCGTCATGAAAGGTAGTATCACCCAGAATCCAGATGCCCGTAGAAATCAGCTCTAATCCGGTTTGTGCGTAACTTATCCATAGTGACAGTAATAGCGGATTTCCGGAACTTCCAAAGTTTGCCTTATAACCGTATGCCTGAGATGACAGTTCACATACCATACTTCTTCTTTCGCACGCAGTAGAAGCCGAATGAATGAGCTGACGAAAGTAGAAAGGAGATAAGTCCTTCCTACAAGATTTTGCTTGCTGGAGTTACTGTGGCCGGATTAACAACATAGTCCGGCCTGCAAACAGAGAAGTACCTACACTTCCTCAACCTATAGCTAGATGGCTGATGTTACACCACGGCCACACGTCAACTTTACAATCACTAGACACACCTGAGAATCTAGCTTTACTCCCAGCTTATATTTAGACATAGATAAAGTAAAAAATTGAAGAGAATGGCAGCCAAGCACAAACAAACGGCGAGGTAAGAAGCAAGTGAAGTGCATCTGAAAGATGGTATCAGCTAAGTGTTATTCAAGTGAATACTGGTGAGCAGATAAGTCATTACCTAACTCATAGGCACTGTACATACTCTATACACTGTAAAAACTATAGGTTCTATAGGGGTTGCAGTATAAATTACACGGCATGTTCCTTCCTACTTCTCACTTCCCCCCCTCCATTTCCTCATCGCTTCGAGATCTCTCCACAAGTCCTTCTTTCCATACAAAGCAGCTCTCTGAGTTTTTACTACTCTTGTGGTTACAATCTCTATACTTTTCATTATTGATATCTACAATATAGCCATTTGCACAACCAAGACTTTGATATTTACTCGTTGTATCATTTCTGAACCCGTCAAGTCCCATCAATATGGACTCAGGGGATTCCCATCGGCCCGGGACTCCTCGCTCAGATCCCCGGCTGTCGGAGCGAGATATGGACACCCATCTGCTGGTCAATAAAGAAATCAGAGTGTACCTTGCCCAGCCATCTATTGACTTTGCTGAGGAATGGCTAAAGAAGCCGGACATTCCATCGTCAGATGAGATAATGGGCAACTTTGGTTCTGCAGAGGATGAGTATGTGGAGTTGACTCCAAATAATATCACGGGTCCTTGGGACTCGACCGATGAGTATCTCAAAGCACACTATGAGCTCCTTCGAGAAGATGCGATTGCTCCTCTCAGAGACGCCGTTGCATATGTCAGAGATGACCCCCAGATGACTGACTCCAAGCTTGTGTCCATCTATGATAAGGTAGGTTATCTGACACGAAAACCTTCTTCGACTTACTAACAGTAAGACGTTGCTCTAGGTTTACTTCACCGGTATCACATTCGCGCAAAGAGGTCTAGGAATTAGGATCCGCTTCTCCACTCGCCGAGCGGAGAAAAATATCGCGTGGGAATATTCTAAGCGTCTTGTCAGCGGCTCTATAGTTGCGCTTAGTCCAGCAGATGACGCATTTCAGCAGAAGTGCATCGTTGCCATTGTTGCTGCCAGGCCGCTTGAAGGCGTTCAAAAGCATCCTCCGGAAATTGATATCTTCCTTGCTAGGCTCGAAGATTTTGAATTCGACCCTCAGAAGGAATGGATCATGGTAGAAGCCAAGGATGGCTACTATGAATCTGTGAGGCACACGATGGCAGCGCTCCAGAAGTTGAAACAAGAAAAGTGAGTAGAGCTTCCTTCCGAAGTTGCACAACACTCTTCGTTGTGTCAATTAGATTCTGATTTATAGCCTAGATTTCCTCTTTCTGAACACATTTGCCTGCTTGACCCTAATGTCAGAGCCCCAGACTATGTGGAACAAGATCCTATCTTTGACCTACAGTCCGTAGCCAGCGAGACTGCCGAGGCTGCCGAGGGACACAAAGTTGACATTCTAAAAAGCTGGCCTCGAGAACCCAGCCAAGCCATGGATATTACACAATGGCAAGCATTGCACGAGATGCTTACGAAGAGGCTCTCGCTCATACAAGGCCCTCCTGGCACAGGGAAGACTTATGTGTCTGTTGTTGCGCTGAGGGTCCTCCTTTCAAACGTGAAGCACGGGGACTCTCCTATCATCCTAGCCTCCCAGACGAACCATGCGTTGGATCAACTTTTGAGGCTCGTCGCCACCTTCGAAACGAACTATATCCGGATCGGTTCACGGAGCAACGACCCTGAGATAAAACGAAGGACTCTCTACTGCGCCAGGAAAAATGAACCCGCAGTCACGGTACATGGAAGCGTGCTAGGAGCGGCCAGAAAGGAGCAGAAAGTCCTGACCCAAGCCATTGCCAGGACTTTGCAGCCTTTCAACGCCGAAAATACCAACGCGCCCCTTCCCGCTTCTCTGTTTGTTGAGTATGGCCTCTTGACGGAGACGCAGCTCGACAACTTAAAGAAAGGTGCTGAAGGCTGGACTCGTCCCACTGATAGTGAAGATACCGACCCGCTGGTAGTCTGGCTAGGTGACAAGTTGGTACCATTCGAAGTGGGGTATGAGAGAGAGAGTTTCGGATTCGAGGAGGATGAGGTAGACCTCGAGTACGAACAACTAAAGGAATTGGAGGCCGAGCAGGGCATTGAAGAGGATGATTACGAGATCCTCAAAGGACAATTTATCAATCTTCAGGATGGCGTTTGTGGCTGCAAAATCTCGTGCTCCGAGACTTCTGCTACTGATAACCTGAAGCAGAAGGATCTGTGGAAGGTGAGAGAAGAGGCTCGGGGGGCTATGTATGATGTCCTCCGAAAACAATTGATGACCAAGATGACAGAAGGTCTTCGGCAACAGGTTTTACTCTATTCGAAGAACTGTGAGAATCTCCTCGTTGGAAAATGGGAACGGGATTACCACGTTCTTCGGACGGCGAAAGTGATCGGGATGACAGCCACGGGTCTGAGTAAATACCGGGGGCTGATCTCCAGCCTTAGACCGAAGATCGTCTTGATCGAAGAAGCCGCCGAGGCTATCGAGGCGCCAATTGTTGCTGCGTGCTTTGACTCACTCCAACACATGATACTCGTGGGTGACCACCAGCAGCTCCGAGGGCACTGCACTGTTCAGGAGCTCGGGGGCGAGCCCTACAATCTGGGAGTCTCCATGTTTGAGCGACTGGTCAAGAACGGAATGAACTACGTCATGCTGAACAGGCAAAGAAGAATGGCACCGGAGATCCGTCAACTCCTGGAGCCTATATACGGCGAACTGAATGATCATGAGTCAGTACGCAAACGACCTGGAGTGAGAGGAATGGGGATCATTCGCTCCTACTTTTTCACTCATATTTGGCCAGAGAGCAGAGATAGCCTTGCGTCCAAATACAACGACATGGAGGCCCAGATGATCGCAGAATTTGTTGTCTACCTGGTACAGAATGGCAACACTATGAAAGATATAACCATTCTGACCTTCTACAATGGCCAGAGGAAAAAGCTCTTGACCGTTTTGAGACACCATCCGTACCTTCAAGGCCAGTACATGAATGTGGTAACTGTTGACTCATACCAGGGAGAAGAAAACGAGATCGTAATCCTCTCACTCGTTCGGAGCGGCGAGAATGACATTGGATTCCTGTCGATTGCAAACAGGGTCTGTGTTGCACTGTCGCGTGCAAGACGCGGGTTTTATATGTTCGGCAACGCATATTCGTTGGCAAAACAGAATCAGCTCTGGCGGGATGTACTGACATTGATGGCCAACAACGAACCACAACGGCGTCTGGGAACACAGCTGCCCGTCACATGTGTAAAACACAAGCGGACAACTTTAATACAAGGTTTGGGAAATCCTTCGTTGAAGTTATGGTGTCATTTTGAATGTTTAGCTGACACCTGACACCCAGGTCTTTCCGACTGGAACAAGATAAATGGCGGATGTGATTGCCATTGTGATGAAACGTTGGATTGCGGCCATCCCTGTCCCATCAAATGCCACAGGTAGGCGCAATAACTCTAGTCTAAAGGAGCGGGGTGAAGCTAACAAAGTCGCAACAACACAGCTTTTCTCATGACCAGGTAGAGTGCAATGACATCTGCAACAAACGGATGGCTTGCAAGCACGCCTGCAGTAGACCCTGTGCAATAAGCCATATCTGCAGGTGCACATGTGAGGTGGCTTCACAACTTGATGGTTTACGTCTCCATTATGAAGCCCAGGGCTCCACCACCCCGTTGGAGGGACCGAGTCCCTATCCTGAAGCGGTCAGACATTACCAGGCGTTTGCAAGTGGAGGTGCGAAGGAGCACGACGCGCTTTTGCTAAAGAAGGCTACCGAGACCGCCGCGGCAGCGCGGCCCACACCAGGAACAGAGGCGGATGAAGATCTTCTTCTCTCCGAGACGGAAGTGGCAAGTAGTCCTCAGGAACGCAACACCACGGTTCCCCTGTCGGAAGAAAATCTCATGGAGATCTGACGGCCCACTGGAAAGATATCCGAAGGCATGGGCTGCAAAGACTTAGAGTTTCATGAGCCCCAGCACCAAAAATAGGTAGATAGGGCTGCTACGTGGTGTGTGATAATTTAGTTTTCTCAGTCAATCAAGGAAGTCGGCGATGATGTCAAGGCTTGCTCCCGTATTCTGATTGGCCCGGAGCCTCTGGCGATAGTTCATTCTAGTAAAGACGATGGAGGAATTTAGTACCGAGTAGAATAAGCTGCTCCTGTTCAGTCCCCAAGTAGTACTTTCCTACCACGCCCGTTCCCCCCGCATTCCCAGTTACTCAGTTGGATTCTTCCGCCTTCTCGACTCTTCCTGGCTCTTCGTGTCTCGAGCAATCACGATGTCTCGTGTAGGTTCCACCGATCGAGTCAAGTAGAGATGATACTGGAATGCACACGCGACCAAGCGGGGTCGTTTGTGTAACAACCCTGCAAGCGAGACCATCGCTGCATCGTTGGTGTGGGCCAGCGGAAGTGCCCTCAGGAAGTTCGAAATACCCCTTGGGAGAGGTGAGGATAAACTCGGAGACGGCCGGAACGTGGGGTGTGGACAGATGGGCGACCCGCTCAAGGGAAGACGGACTCGACTCGGTGACGCTGGAGTCGTTCGACGGTGGATTTACCGGCAGCAAGAAAAAGGAAGGAATCTTGGAAATGGAAAAGCCCCGGCGCGCTGGTGGCTGGTCCGACAACCCGCCAATCGCAGGCCGTAACGGGCCTTTCAGGCACTGCCCAGGCACCGCTGTGGTACTTCCAGTAACTAAAGTAGTTAATAGTTAATTTGAGTATCTTTTACTACTACTTAGTACTCCGTACTCCTCTTCCTTCTCATTTCTCATTCACCACCACCACAATCCCTACAGCTGCGCAGCGGGAACTTCCCTTAACACTAGTGGCCGTCCATGATGCAACTGGCTTGCCTTTGCTCAGCTGGCATGCTTCCTCCTACCTGATTTCTAAAAAAGATAAACATATATCACCAGGGTCTTCAACTTTAGCTTTGCCACCTACAGTTGCTACTACGGACTTACTACTACTACATACTAGTACTACTAAGTCAGTAGTGCTCAGTACAACTAACTGCCATCTACCATCTTTTATCTACCATCCTTGACCCATTTTCTGTTTCACACGGTTTCCCTTTCAGTCAGACAACATGGCCGAGTTCTTGCGATCCCAGATTTTGGGGACTACATTCGAAACCACCAACAGGTCAGTGATCACTCCGCTGCTAAGGTCGATTCGTAGCTACTAATCTCCGGCTCAGATATTCCGACCTGCAGCCTGTTGGACTTGGTGCCTTCGGGCTTGTTTGGTACGAGCTCACTTTCTTTTACCATATAGTCGCCATAACTGGATAGACGGACTAGAATAGCTAACCACGTTGCGGCGACACTAGCTCGGCTTATGACATGATTACGCGCCAGCCAGTAGCTATCAAGAAGATGATGAAGCCGTTCTCCAACGCCACCCTCGCCAAACGGACCTACCGCGAAGTCAAGCTATTGAAACACCTGCGTCATGAGAATGTCTGTCTCCCTGAAGTTTGTTCTTATACCATGCGACTGCTGACCTTCAACAGCTTATTGGCCTGAGCGACATTTTCATCTCACCATTAGAGGACGTGTATGTGGTTGCTACAATGGATATATTTCAGGGATTGATTACAAAAGTACTAACGATAGGACGCAGTTATCTGGTGACAGACCTTTTGGGAACTGATCTCAACCGCCTCCTTACCTCGAAGCCTCTGGACGGCAAATTTGTTCAATATTTCACCTATCAGCTTTTGGTACGCCTGCAGAAACATTCCAGTCGACAGAAGCTTGCTAACGACCCCAGCGAGGCCTCAAATACATCCACTCCGCAGGCGTGATACACCGTGATCTCAAGCCGAGTAACATACTGATCAACGAAAACTGTGACTTGAAGATCTGTGATTTCGGTCTTGCGCGACTGCAGGAGCCTCAGATGACCGGATATGTCTCAACAAGATATTACAGGGCACCAGAAATCATGCTTACATGGCAAAAATACGGAATGCAAGTGGACATCTGGAGTGCTGGCTGCATTGTCGCAGAGATGCTTCGCGGAAAGCCATTGTTCCCAGGAAAGGATCATATCCACCAATTCTATCTGATTACGGATGCTCTGGGGAACCCGCCTGATGAGGTCATCGAGAGGATCTGTACAAAAGCCGTAAGAGCTGAGACAATTGTTGGTTTACCTGGAAGTTGATTTATTATCTAGGCCCTTAATATTGTGAAATCGCTGCCAAAGCGCCAGCCAGCTCCTTGGGCGACTTTGTTTCCAGACTCTGATGAGGACGGTACCTACCTCCTTCACTATTGAACAAGTGCATGAACGGCTTTCGAATGCTGACAAGATTTGTTCACAGCTATTGACCTCCTTGCAAATATGCTCATATTTGATCCCGACAAGCGGATCTCTGCTGCGAAAGCTTTGGAACATCCTTACTTGGGCGTATATCACGATCCCACTGATGAGCCGGTTGCTGAGCAAAAGTTCGACTGGTCTTTCAGTGAAGTAGCACATTCAATTGATGAATGGAAAATCATGATGTGAGTCACTTGCGATCCTTGGCCGGGTCCCAAACTGACTAGGATGCCAGATACACTGAAGTTGTAGACTTCCATGATCTTGGGCCTACCGGGGAACCAGCAATTACAGAACCTTTCTTGTCTCCCGACCCGAGCCTCAGCCCTGAGGTCCTTGACCCGCTTGGCCAGATACAAACCCAAAGCATGGTCACCAAATCCGCGGACACTCTAGACCAGGATATTCTGCAGTACCTCCAGATTTAGACTGCGCCAGTTTAGAGCTTACGAAGGAAGCGAGAGCCGTAAGCTCGGTGAACTAGTTTCGTTTGTCCTCGCGAGGGCTGCTGGCACTGACATCATCATGCGTCTATCTCGTAAACTTTCGTCAGATGAGGCTTTGAAGATCGGTCATTCGGCAATTGGGGAATTTTCAAATGCGTCCCTTGCCTAAAGCCTACCACAGGCGCCACTAAACAGCGCAAGCTAGTGACTCAATCTTCTCCATTGGCCATAACCCTTTCCCTACCAACGTGTTTCTTTTATCCTCCCCGCCTTCGCATCGACTTCGAGACCCGAGTCTAGTCGCTTACACTGAAGGCCAGACATACACTTTTATCCCACCCAACCATTAGTGCCCACAAAACAACACCACACTCTCAGAGAATAACAATTCATCGAAGCCGGACCAAACACAATGAAAATACTACTTCCCGCTCTGGCAGTCTTATTCCATGTTCACGCCTTCCCCCCCTCACAGAAGCAAATATTCGCGTCAAACACCACCTGGCAGATATCTCTATATCAGAACCGGCAATGTACCGGCGAAGAAACATCTTTCTCTGGAAACGGGACATTGTCCTGCCATGATTCTATCCTCAACGGCGGTTCCTTGGGCTACATAACAACGACAGTGGGAAACAGCTCGAACTGTTCCGTGCAGGTTTTCAACGATACAACATGCAGTCAGACTATTGATGTTATGGGATCAGGAATCTGTCAGACTCCGGTTCTGCAGGGGGACGTGCTGATTCGGGGGTTTTCTATTTCCTGTTAGCGTTGACACATCTTGACTGGGTCAAGGCTTGAGGGTCTTGTTAGTATCTTATTTCTTTCTCTGCTTTTTTTCTACCTCATTTCATTTTCCTTTCTCATTTCGAATGCGATGTTTGTGTTAGCAAGCCACCGTTGTAACTTCCTGTTACTTTGACGAGTCCTATGATCAATGACAATCTACAAACAATCATACTAAATCTATATGAACTACAAATGCACGACCAAACCTATGATGTATTGCATTTTAATTGCATATATTACATTTACTCTAGTAGATATCCTCAGGTAGAACCACTATTATCCGCACACGAAAACACCCCATCTATCTCCCCATCCCTATACGCATCCATAATCTGCACAATAACACCATACGTCCCACCCACCGTCATAAACGCACCCAGGAGTATCAACAACACATGCAACAAATACACCACCCGCTTCACCACCCCTCCAGACTTCCAATACTCCCCATGACTATACAACCACAACCACCCCGGCAAACACAGTGCCAACGGCGCGAAACCCAAGCTCCCCACCAATGCCAACACATACGTGAAGATAGGAATCGCACACGCCAGGATAAATGCAATCGCAGCTAATCCTATCGTGCAACTCAGCCACGTACCCCAGTGCACGACTGTGTTGGCTTGGAGGTGGCGCGAGTGGCGCAGGATCCGAACGAAAAGGTACTTTGCTGCTACGTGTACGTAGAGCGAGCCGCTGACGATCAGGCCTGGTAGGGCGATGCCGTAGGCGACGCGTTTGATGGTCGTGCCGGCGCTGCCGAGGGCTGGAGAGGCGATCCATTTCCCGCACCAGGCGTAGATTACTAGTGCGAAGGCGAGGTAGGAGGATGTTACAAATGACATGCACAGGTAGACCGCTTTCGGGTAGTCTTTGGGTTTGCGCATTTCGGAGATCACGGGCAGGAAGGCGGATGTTGCGGCGCTGGAAACGAATATCGTAGCTGAAGCGGTTATTCCTGCTGCGAAGGTCGGGGAGCCGATTACGCGGTAGCCTAGGTCGTAGGGGCCTGTTTGGGGGGCTATTGCTGGGCGGGATCGGGTTGTTACGCCAATGCTGGGAGGTGTTAGGCTTGTGATGGTGGTGGTGGTGTTGGGGAAGGGGCTAGGGGACGTACACGACGATGAGAACTGCGGCTAGGATGCTAACGAAGCCCACCCAGGTGAGCCACCCGATGTGGGAGAATTTGCGCACGCTAGCAAAGCCCGCAATGATGATGGTGGAGATGAATGAGAACCACACCGTGCAGAGGGAGTGGAGGGAGAGGGCGTTAAATGCAGCAGAGACGCCAATAATCCCTGATGCAGCGGTGATCACATATGTCACGATGAACATGAAGCCGACCACCTCGCGTAGCATGGGGCCTCCTATGAGCTGGGCCATATCGGCCACGGAGTGACATTGTGGATATAGGGTGCGAAAGTTGCCCAGGATTATGGCTCCGTAGGCATTGAGGACGCACCATCCTACCAGGTTAACGGCACCGGGGAAGGCCCCCAGATCATACATTACTGATGGGATGGAGAGGATGCCGGTTGCGAACAGCACTGGAGATGTCCGATGAGAAAAATGCAAGTTGTAGGGGACTAGTTGTGGACACACTCTTCAGGAAGATAGCTGATGCACGGATCCAGCTGACGGTGCGGAAATTGACCTTGCCATCTGCTTGCTTGAAGACTTCATGGCTATCATCGCCTGTTATGATGTCTGAGGAACTGGCGACTCTGATGTCGTCGCTGGCGCTCGGGGCTGGAGCGACCTTGAGGTCCTTGGCCTCATTGATGTACGCCATGGTGGGTGTCCAGGTGAAGGGAAAGAGGAGTTACCTCTAAAGTCGGGACCCCTTACATTTTTATTGCTAGGCATTTAATGCACAGGGATCAGGCCGCGGAACATTATCACCAGTAATATAATCGCTACTGATAGTATGACGGGCCGATGAGGTCGAGCTCAGTTGCTGGCTGATAAGGATTCCCACGGAGAATTATCTCCGTTGGAGTGCTACGTTGGAGTCTATCAGTTGGAGTAGACGGCATGGTGCATTATCGATGGGTGCGATATGAGGGGTATTGGGGTAGGTGAGCGATGCGATAAGGCTAGTGATTTGGATAATTTCGTCAGTTATCGAACGTGTAGTCTAAGTAGGAATCAGACATGTCTGATGGGTTTTGGTGGGTTTGGCGGGTTGAAAATGGGGTGAAGAAACCCAATGAGATCCCTTAATCTGATAAGCTGGACCCTTAGCCTTTCAGGCCCTCAGGCCGCCCCGGACGGCTGCCTGGGAGGGGATGTTGGAGTCACGGCAGTCGTTCCTGCCAAATGCAGTAATCGACTCCAACTGCTGGCGATAAGGCTTGGCACATGGCACATGCCAGGCCTTTTCTTCTTCGCTGTCGTCGGAGTCAATACTCTTCTCATTGTAGAATTGAACTTCGTGTCCAATTCTACTCACACATCATGTCAGTATTGTTCACTTCTATTTCGCCGTAAGTACTGATTCCTCTATCTATTTCATTACCACTCTTTCGCCAGGAATTTGAACCTTAGAGATCATATACAGGAACAATCCGGTCAAGAGGGAGGATGCGGCCTCCCTTCTGCGCAATCTAGATCTATCTCTTGACCAAGAAGATGAAGAGGACTTTCATACCCTCCTGGCGGCCGTCCACGACTGCGCCGAAACCGTGGCGAACCTGCCAGACTATCAGCCAGTCCCCGATCTAGATAGATACCCTCGACAGAATGTTCACCGTCCATCCTCAGAGGAACAAGTATTTGGGCAGGCCTGGGCCCACAAGTTTCTGATCAAGGGAAATGCGGAGGGAGGGCTTTTGGCGGGGAAGACGATAAGCGTGAAGGATTGCATTGCCGTTGCGGGTGTGCCACAGTTGCTTGGAAGTGATATCATTCCCTCTTGGACACCAATTACAGATGCGACGGTTGTGACTCGAGCTTTGGATGCTGGTGCTGACATTCATGGTACTTCGACTTGTGAGAATTACTGCCATTCCACAGCGTCTTTCACAAGTGCTCAAGGAACCGTGGAGAACCCTTTCGCGACTGGATACTCGGCTGGCGGAAGCACCTCAGGAGGGGCTGCCTTGGTTGCAGCTGGCTTGGTTGACATTACGCTGGGTGGAGACCAGGGTGGGAGTATTCGGGTTCCCTCTGCATTCTGTGGTTGTAGGTGGCCTTGATGATTGTCTTCCAGAAACATAGCTAATGGTGCCAACTCAGGTGTCGGCTTGAAGCCTACGTATGGGCTGGTGCCTTTTACAGGTATTGCTAGTGGGGATGCTATTGATGATCACACGGGCCCGCTTGCTCGGAATGTCATCGACGTTGCCTCTTGCTTAGACGCTATTGCCGGCTATGATGGCATAGACGATCGATGCCTGGGGAGTCCTAAACACGGCTCTACCTCGTTCGCCAAGTCGCTTCAGGCTGAGGCTACAAGGCTCGATGGTTTCAAAATTGGAGTCTTGAAGGAAGGATTTGAACACAGCACCGTGGACCCCGCGGTCAAAGAGTCGGTCATGGCGGCCATTCAGAAGTTCACGGAGCTTGGCGCAACAGTCGAGGAAGTATCCCTTCCAGACCATTACCATGGGCCTGCTATCTGGACCATTCAGCAGCGTGTCTCAGGCTCTTTGACGCTGCTTGGACAGGCACATGGTAGAAGGGGGCTTTACATGACGGAGATGGAGCGTGAAAGACTCCCGTGGACGAAGGAAGGCTTCCAAAGAGCCTTTCCAGCCACTAAGAACGTTATTATAAATGGCCTCTATCTTACCTCACGCTTTCCGGACTTGTACGGCAAATCGGTAAATATTGGCCGAAGGCTTCGGGACCTTTACGAGGATCTTCTCCAGAAGTATGACGTGGTTGTAATGCCGACCACTCCTGTTGTTGCACCGAGACATGGTGCGCGAGGCCTACCGGTCGAGTCTCTGAAGCCTAGCATGGGCTTGACAATCAACACGGCAATCTTTGATGTTACGGGGCACCCAGCGATGTCTATACCAGTGGGGTATGCTCCGGCCAAGGATGATCCTCAGATCAAGCTCCCGGTCGGTATGCAGATCGTCGGAGGGTTGTGGCAGGAACACAAAGTACTCAAGGCGGGATATGCATGGGAGACAAACAACGATTGGAAAAAGGTGGCGAGTAATTGATAAACACAGTACACTAGAGATAGAATTTTATAGAAGTTAGTCTAGGTGACGAACCTCCATTGCGACTGCTATATATTGCAGGAAACTTGCCGTCATGTCCGTCATAGTATTCAAACACATGAGACTCATTACCTAGCAAGCAGCTGGGAAACCCTGCGATCTCCTCTCGCGTGCGGAATGCTAATGACACCGGATATGTTGTTCAATTCAATTCATTCTTTATTATTGACATTATCATGAGTGAGGAAGCCCCTCTTATTCAGTTGATTATATACCCTCCGTCGACAACAAGCGCATGCCCTTGCACAAACGAGGCAAGAGTCGAACACAAGAAAAGTATGGAATCTGCCACCTCTTCTGGCTTCCCCATTCTCTTCATCGGAGCAATTTCAACTGCTGGCTGAAAGTGCTCGCGAATTTCCTCGCTGTACGTTGTCATCGGGGTCTCAATTACACCCGGACAAACACAATTTACACGGATGCCGTCCGCAGAATAGTCGATCGCATCGGAGCGGGTCATTGCAATGACAGCAGCCTTGGAGCTACAATACGCAGCTAGAAGCAAATCCGACGCAGTTAGCTCACACCAAAGAGCGTTGACTGAAGAATTGGGCAATAGGAGAAAGATCGGACTTACGAGCACTAGGACGTCCCACAATTCCCAGCTGACTTGCAACGTTCACAATAGCCCCTCGCTGAGGAGCGCGATTCGGATCATGGCTCGGTAAGGGATCTTGTGCTACCATTTGTCTCAACTCTGCTCTAGAACAGAACCAAGCACCCCGATAATTGATGTTGTTGATATGGTCAAATACCGCCGTTGATGTCTCGGTCGTTCGCATGGCGTCTCCTAGGATTCCGGCGCAATTGACCGCATAATCTAGCCGTCCAAAGGCATCTACCACCTCACTGATGAATGACTCGACAAAGCTCTCATCGGATATGTCGCCCGCCTTAACTAGAAGACGGGTCTGAGGGCAGGAAGCGAGGATAGCCTCCCGGGTCTGATCTAAAGAGGCAGGATTGAGATCCGTAATTGCAATTCTTTCACATCCTGCCGAAGCAAACGCTTTTGCTGTGGCTGCACCGATGCCTGCAAAGCCGTTAATTTTTGCTTTTTTAATTCCCCACGATAGACTTTTACGAAGGTATACCTGTACCACCGGCTCCTGTGACAACGGCAACTCCCGGAAAGGTCCAAGTTGGCGTCATATCCGCGGGCAACGATTATCGTGAACAAGAGAATTGAAACAAGACACTGAAGTCGAGACAGTCATCGCGCAGTGGTCTCATGATGATGTTGACAATATATATTAAGTACATCCTTTCTCAGCAAGCAACAGCTGACCGACCGGGTTGGAGAAAGACAGCTTATCGGGCAAGTGGGGTCAACTCTCCCAAAGTGGCGTTGGGGGCAGCCGATTCGGCACCGTCGGTTGGAGTCACTCACTCATTTCCTTTTCTTTCCTCACCATCCTCCACAGCTAGTCTCCTCTCCCCTAGTACCTGGTGTCTCCAATTGGAGAGGTCGTGACATCTTATCTGTATACTCCGGTCATTCCTTCGCCTCCAAATGACTTGATGCTGTCCCAGTCTCCTTCACAACCTTCTCGGGGCTCTCGTCGCTCGAGTGCTGGAGCAAAAACTCGGGTTTGTGTCCATTGCGGGCGCAGTTTCAGAAGGACGGAACATTTGGAGCGACATGTTCGCACACGTAAGTCGCATCGCATCATCTTTGAACAATTCCAGCTAGTCCAGTGGTGTCTGGATCCCTTGCATTGTCTAGATTAATCCCGCATGCTAAGCTCAGGCCCTGTGCACCTTTAGACACCAAAGAAAAACCGTATATATGCTTCTGTGGCTCCGCATTCACCCGACGAGATCTGTTGAAGCGACACACAACCATTGCACATCAAAGTACCAGTGGTCTGGTTTCGCCGAATTCGCAACCGGATCACGAAGCCTTGGACCATGCCAATAGAGCCGGGACTTCAGAGCCTACCACTATTCCACCCCACTATAACAATGTTCAACCAACACCGCGTCCAGATGTTCCGATCCCCATGCCGCCCATTGCAGAACAGTGGGCAGGACCTCAACGTGGGCCATACATTGAGCAGGATCGCAATGCTGTTATAAATACGGGGACTAGTAGTGCAGGTGAACTTGGTGCGCATGCTGGCGCAGTCGGTCACGATGCGGAGATTTTGGAAGCTGCACAGCTGCTTCTTCCGGGCAATTACCGACATGCACCACCTCCAGGTAATGAGCTTCTCATCCCTTTGGGAAGCGCGCACGGCTAACATGCTATCAGCCCAACCAATCCCTTACCTACATGAGGAGCTGAATCATTTCCAGGATTTCACGCATTTTCTGGACTCGATTGGTCTCCCGTCAGAGTGGGTGCCAGCATTTGGGGACATGTCTCAGATTCAAAACCCCGTTTCAACTGAACAACCCGAGTTCAGCAGAAGTTCTGGGGAACAACACGAATCCTCATCGCGTCCGCGCCAGTCTGAGAGGTCACGGGCCGACTCGCCCTTCCGGTCGTGGTTGCCGTCCGTACCTCCAGGAGACCAGAGCTTCGCATCTGTATCTGACTACGGTATGAGCATTTAAAGACCTCAAAGAGACATCACAGCCGGACCCTTGTACTAACTAGTATATAGAGCCTCCTCAAATTAGCAAGAGTCCAATATCGCTCAAAGTTACAGAGGAGCAGCGGCAGCGTCTGGCGGCCTCCTTGGACGAGTTCCGTTATCTCATACCAGATTTTGTCTTACCTTCGCGTCATACGTTGACCAGATACTTGACTTCCTTCTTTTCTGGCTTCCATACGCATCTTCCTTTTCTCCATGTACCGACATTCCGGGTCAACGACAGAGCTCCAGAGCTCATTCTAGCTCTCATGACAATAGGCGCTCAATATCGCTTCGAGCACCGTAATGCTGAGAGACTCTTTTATGCAGCCAAGGCGATAGTATTATACCGACTGTCGAAGGAGTCAAGTTTACCACCCTTCAATTCAATCCTCCAGATACCATTGAACAGTATCCGGGACTCATCTCAGCGCTCGGGCCAGGATCCGTTACTCTCGTCGCCAGAGTTTGCCGCAGGAATGAACGCTTGGAGGAGAATTGAGACTATTCGCACCCTGTTAGCTTTGATGGGGTACTCTACATGGGAGAAGGCTGAGCTTGTTCAAGAAGCGTTTGGCCTACAGAATCTGCTCGTTAGGTGCTTGCGAGAACTCGGGCTCATGGAGAACATTACAGTTGCCCCACGGCATTCTCCTCTGCAGTGGCATGAATGGGCCGAAGAGGAATCCATAAGACGCACTCGATTCATATCCTTTTGCTTCGTTCACGTTCATAGTATCGCATACAACATTTACCCGGTACTCCGCAGTAGCGAAGTGCATCTGCGTCTCCCGTGTTCCACGCCGGAATGGAAAGCCGCCACAGCCCACGACTGGGAGGCCGCTCAAAAGGAGGTGGACTCTCAGCAACTATTTTTTCAGGATGCTTTGGCACTATTGCTGCAACCTTCACGAAATCCAGTACTTCTAGATCCGATCCCTGCGCCTTTGGGTAATTATATTCTGCTTCATGGCCTACTTCAACGCATTCATCTTGTGAGCGAGCTATCTATTCCGAATGGGGATCAGTCATTCTCACTTCCGACCGAGGAGTTGAATAAGTTAGAGTGAGTTCTTCTGTCTAGCAAATCCGCATTTGAGCTACCCTCCTGACCGAACATGACTAACGGTTGACGGGTCTGATTAGGAGAGCACTCCGGTCCTGGACTTCAGTCTGGCAACAAGCCCCCGAATCTAGTCTTGACCCACATAATGAGAATGGGCCAATTCCGTTCACATCCAGTTCACTCTTGGGTTTGGCATATGTCCGCTTGTCTCTCAATCTTGGACCGCATCGTCAGTTGGAGACACGGGATCCATATCGTATTGCCACCGCGATACACAGATCGCCGCGACCAGGAAGGAGCTATAGGTTGACACCTGCCCTCATTTATTCTGCACACGCGCTGAGCATTCCCGTACGCCTGGGTATTGACCACGTGGCGCGCAGTCAAGCCTTCTTCTGGAGTGTGCGTCACTCACTTGCTAGTCTAGAGTGCGCTGTTCTTCTCAGCAAATGGCTTATGTCCCTGGCTGAAACTGGCAGCAGCCAAGCCTTGAGCGGTATGAATCCCCCTCAAAGAATACAGGCTCCAACAACGATCGAGGGCTTGCTAACATGAATATGGACTTTAGAGAACGAGAATCGGATATTACATTGGACACGTTGCATTGTACAAGAAGCTTACGAATCAATGGATCTTGAAGACGGGGAATCGTTCCCTAGCCAGGATCCCGGAAGTCTTGGATTGGCTGTCATCAAGCTTTGGGCTCGACTCTTTCGGAAGAATACCCAGTGGCCATTCATCAACGTACTTGGGGAGAGCCTAGAGCGGTATCTCGCATTTATTCAACCCGGTTAGACAAGAACACGTTCTCGGTTCGAACCCAATATTCTCTTAAATCACCATACAACGGATAAACATCCTCTTACCTACATAAAAGCGGGTGCTTTTCCACGGGTGCGTTGCCCAAAGCTCTGGTGTGAAGTTGCACCATGTGGCACCTCAGGTTCTGTCCTATGCCTTCGCGACTAACGTGAAAGTGGAGCATGATTCTCATTTGGAGCGAGGTAGGTGCTGAGTATAGCACTTCCAATGCTAAGTAGACTTATGTGTCTTGCTAATTCCACGTCATCAGGATCAGCGCTAGCATCTCTCTTCTCTCGAGGCATTGCTTTGCTTGAGAGACGGGGCTTCGAATCTCAACGCTTGCCTGTGTACCCGAATATGCGAATTTACGAACTCATTAATGAATATAAACTCATGAGACTTGGTGCTACGATTAGACATGGTATATGGACAATTTTATACAAGTGCAATATAGTGGCAATATACTACTCAGGCGATCATACATTACACGTCAAGTTCATAAATTGTCAAATTACATTAATCCAGGATTGGGCATTAAGGCATTATTAACAGACGCCATCTCCAAATTATTACCTCTCCTCCTCGATGTTGTACCGAGTAGTGCAGTGATTGTCCCGAGATACCACACAAGCCTAGACTTCATTGATGGTGCCAAGCGCCACTATTGAATACAGCACCGAATCTAGAAAAACCTCCTCGCAAAGCTGGGCGAAGGAGTGGCGGATGCAGACAGCGATGCCGAGCTTGAAGCAGCTGCGCTTGCGGAGACGTTCGCACCGAGTGTGGCAGTAAGAGGTCCGATGAACAAGGTCTGGCCGCACGGGACTGGAGGAGCAGTGACGCAGCCTTGGAAGTATGAGCCAAGCTGGCCGGGACCAGTACCGTTGGAAAGAACGTAACCCGGGCTGTATGCAGGCACCAGCGAAGAGCTGTTCGTCGGGAAGAGGACGGTCTGGTTCTGACTCGCGATATAGTAGGCGTGAGCAGTGTGCTCAGCAGCCAAGCGAGCCCACAAGAACGAAGCCTCGGGGGCCTGGGTGTAACCAGCCAGGGCAATGTACGCTCCAGCAACAGTTGACTCCAAATGGAGCGCGTTCTGCACGAAGGAATCGGCGTCACTGGCACTTGGGAAGGTGAAGCTGCAATTCTGAGGGGTCCAGCCAGACAGCTTCGAGCCAAGTTGTTGCACAGCACGCACGCCCAGGCGATTCTGTCTCTGGATACCCTGGAAGTTGGTGAAGTACTGCGAGTTGGAGCCATTCTGGGAGCTGCTCAAGAAAGTCTGATTGACCGGAACCGACGAATAGAAGCGGTCGAGGAAGTAAGAGAGCGCGTAGCCATAGTTAACGGCTTGAGATTCGTTTGACTGAAGAGAGCAGCTCTGAGCCGCGGCGGCTCCTGCCAGGAGCAGGCCGTTCAAGGCGGAGAAAATGCGCATTGTGCCGAGTAAATTGGCTTCGATTGGATGTTCCAGGTGATGTTTCCTTGTCTTATAGAGCCGATAGAAATTTAGTATATCCAATAAAAATAGTCGCGATCAACTTTCCTGCGAGAGAGAAAACCGCGAAACTTTCAGCCGGCAAGAACCAACACGAGCTACTCTTATAGCCTCCGTCAACACCCCATGCTTACAAAAAACTACTGAATGCAACGATATGATGAAATGCAAATCCAGCCCTGTCCAAACGCGCGGCCCTGTCAAAATCTCAACAGAAGCGGAGCCTCGACTTGCATCACTTGCATCATGACATGGCCCGGCCAAAGCCTATTGACAAACCTTGTCTCACATACAACAAGGGAGAAAAGGAAAAGAGAGAGAAAGAGTTTCGCCTCCAAACAATGCACCGCCTAGACTACCTCTCATTCAATAGGTCGGTTTCCTCCGGGGCATTGCGGAAATCCCTTCCCCATTAAACTTCGAACCCGGTGTTCGGTCGACCCATGGTCTTTTGTGCGTTTAATCTTCAATTTATCTTGCTGTGGTGATATCATGGAAGTCTTGTGTCTTCCACATAGTAGCGAATGATATCATCCAGAAAAAAAGAATATGAACGGAAAAGGGAAATTACAGGCATACATACATCAAGGACGGTCCCGGCCGGAGAAGAGCGGTACTCCAACTAACCTACCTCCTTCCTCATTTACTTACTTACTGGTACTGGCACCGGGGAGAGGTGGCTTGTATTGCGAGTTAAGGGATTCATTTCATCACACGATAAAAATCACATAAATGCCAAGATTACGAACTAATCTCTAGATGAGACAATTTATCAATTTATTTACTCCGTAGTCGTAGTACTATTAGAACTATCTAGCGATGGAATGAATCGATGATGATCCCCGTGTGTCTGGTGTCATCCACTCACTCCCGGATCGGATCTCGGCGGCAAAGAAAATAAACTTAATCCGAACTAGTCCTTTCCCGGTTAGGTCGCATGCATGCCAAGCACACCTTGTTTTGTTCGGAGCTCGGAAGTCAAATGGGTCCAGTGACTGGCTTACTTTTGTAATTGCAGGGTCCATGAATCAGTAAGTATCCATGATGCCCGGTTGTGCAGTGAAGTGGCGATTTTTTGTGCGTGTCTATCTGTGGATGAAGGGTGTCTCTATGCTGATTTTCTCTCTTCACAATTACACTTTTCGGGGAGGAGGGTTCCCCCTTCGTACAAGTTGATCTTTCACTGTTGCCTAATTCTTATGTCCATGGATCACGTCGTGGCTGTGGTGGTACTTATGTATGTAGTCGCTTATGAGCATAGAGGGGTAGCGGGTTATATGAACATAGTGTATTTATTCTCTATATAGTCACAGTCAAGCAAATTTTGGGACACGGAATCAAGGCAAAATAGGACTAGTAAAGCCTGCAATTTTTTTTTCTCCAGGCACAATAACGAATGTATGAGAAAAAGAAGAAGGGAAAAATGGGAAATGAATAGAAAATAAAATAGCAATGGTAGAAATACCCCATGCGCCAGCTTTCACACAGTTAATAATAAACAGGATTGATAGATAAATATGTGTAACAAGGGCCTTTTCAATATGTGCGAACTTTTTATGAGGTCCCTAGTAATAGTAGAATGAATAGTTAAAGCAAGGAGGCGATCTATGAGTCATTACCACTATTTTTATGATCCCAGGCTTTCTTGGCTCCTTCCAGAAGACTATCCATGTTCCCACTGTTTTCGCACATGCTCCGGAAGAGGCCGTCGCCCTTGTTTATTAATGTCCAGGGGTGGTCGTACTCGATGACTCGGCCGTGGTCGAGGACCAAGACCTTGTCGTAGTCGATGATTGTCTGTAGACGGTGCGCAATGGTGATGATGGTGCTTTCCCGGAGTTCCCGGAGGGTTTCCTGGATCTTGGAGTCGGTGTTGTAGTCTATAGAGGCGGTGGCCTCGTCCATCATTAAGACCTTCGGGTTCTTGAGTAGCGCACGTGCCAGACACAAGAGTTGTCGCTGGCCTTGGGACAAGTTTGACCCGGATTCGGAGACAGCAGTATCCAAGTTGAGGAAGATGTTCTTGTTGTCCAGGATGCCGCTACTAGTGACCCCGGTGGGAGTTGCGGAACTGGGCTCTGCGAGCGTACTAGTTGTCATTGGGGTCGCGGTGCCAGAGGTACCCGGGCCGATAAGGTGCACACGTCGCAGGGCAGTAAAGATCTGCTCGTCGGTGAAAAGATCGAACGGGTCAAGATTGCTGCGGATAGTTCCTGTGAACAGAGTAGGATCTTGAGGAACGATGGTAATCGACTCTCGCAAGTCACGGAGACCGATTGCGCTAGTGTCCACGCCGTCAATGACGATGCGGCCCTTTTCAGCTTCGAGACCACGGAAAAGTGCCAGAGCAAGCGAACTCTTGCCAGCACCGGTGCGGCCGACAATACCGACCTTCTCTCCAGGTTGCACGCTGAACGAGACATTCCTGAGAACGGGGTCAAGGTCCGGTCGATACCGCGTTGTATACCCAACGAAGTCGACCGCGCCGCCGCTGGGCCAGTTGGCCGGCGGTCTAGAGTCAGGAATGACTGCATCTGCCTCTTGCTCGACTTCGAGGTACTCCCTGACACGTTCGACAGAATTCATGTTCTGTTGAACCTCCGAGTACAACCGCACGAGCCAAAGAACGTTCTCGGTGAAGGTGACTGCGTATGTCAGCGAAAGTCCAGCAGCACCGGCATCAATCTTTCCAATGTTGATCAGGACAAAGACAGCGGTGAAGAATGACACCAAGGCTCCTGTTACGTCGACCCTAAGTGCCAGCCAGCGATTACTCGCCCACAGATAAATGTGGGGGCGGTTGTAAGCGTTGATACGACGGTGGTTGTCAACGATGAATCTCGGTCCATCGCCATAGGCACGGATGGTAACAATGCCGTTCAAAGTCTCGCCAAATTGCTGGTACAGGGGACTCCGCTGCACGGACTCAAGTCGTTTGAGATCGCGAGAAGCATTCAGGTAGACGGCACCGAGGGCGACATAAACCAAGGTGATAAAGATACCCGCAATCAGGAAACCGGGCGTGATGACTGAAATAAGAATAACAATCATCACGACAGATGCCAGACTATGGAGCATGCCAATCGCTACGGGCGCGACTTCCTGATCGACAGATTCCACATCCTTAGAGAACCGATTCATCAGCTGGCCCAGGGGCGTCGAATCGAAGAACTTGAACTTTGCATGCATGACCGCTCTCAGCAGGCGTTGGTGGATCTTGAAAGAGGCGTGCAGAGAACCCCAGAACAGGACACCCTCCCTTACTAGCGAAATAGCAACGAAAGAAACTCCCAGTAATGCGTAGACTCCGAGATAATACGATACGTTGACATTGCCGTTGCCATTGGCGTTCACTTTCTGCGTACCAAACTGGGGTGCGCTGAAGGTGGATGTGCGAGGAACACCACCAACATTGAACGACGGGATCTTGAAGGCTGCCATCGCCGCGTAGTCACCAGGATCCGCACCGACTTCCTCAGTCTGGTAAGAATTGGCCCATTGTCTGATCCAAATATTAGTCGAAACAGACCCGAGTTGTTGCATGCAGAAAACAAGCACAGCCACGATCCAGTAGCGCCAGGATCCCATCGATTGAAGATACATCTTAACCGTAGACAACTTAATACTGCCGACAGCCTTGGACTCTACCAGCTTAGAGTCGGAACTCTCCTTGGCCTTTCCGTTAGGGGCATTGGTAGCATTTCCGTTCGTAAGAGATTCGTCATCTTGCTCTGCATGGTCCGAAGGTCTGCGAGAAGGACGAGGAGTAGTAGTCCTGGAAGTCGGTCGGGATTTGAGTAGTTCATCACCCAGCGCACCAGATGCCGCCACTTCGTCTGGAGGACCCTGGGCGATGATTTTACCATTATCAAGAGCAATGACATGGGCTGCTTCGAACACGGTTAAAGCAACATTGTGTGTTACCAGAACACAAGTCCGGTTCATCATCAAGGGACCGGTCAAGGCCTGTCGGAAGATGTGCTTAGCGGTGTGCGAGTCAACTGCACTCAGACAATCATCCAGAAGCAGGTGACGAGCTCTGCTATACACAGCGCGCGCAAGTGATATTCTCTGTTTCTGGCCTCCCGAAAGACTGATGCCCTTTTCTCCCACAAGGGTCTGATCGCCTGCATCGAGAATTGACAGATCCCGCTCCAAGGCACAGGCCTTGATTACAGCATTATATCGACGTTGATCAAAGGGGGTAGCAAACACAATGTTATCCTTGACAGTAGCATTCACGAGCCACGCTTCCTGTGCGCAGTAGGCAACGCTTTCGATGAGACCTGTCTGAGGATCAACCGGGAGTTCCGAGCGGTTAGCCGTGCCTCCAGGCAAATGAACCTTTCCTTGCAGAAGCTTCATTTCGCCGAGAAGCGCCATAAGCAGTGACGTCTTTCCAGAGCCAGTCGGGCCAGTAATCAGGTTGAGTTTGCCAATCTGGAAGTCCACGTCCATATTGATCAGACGGAAACCTTCGGCAACCTCGTCCGACGGATCATCCTTGTACTGACCCTGGGCAGATCCCCAGGTAAGGGTAGCATTTTCCAACGCGATCTTGGGTGGCTGTCCATCAGACTCCTCCTCCTCGAGTTGACGGTACTTCTGAGTCTCTTCTTCATTCAAATAAGTGTCAACACGATCAAGGGAGACCTTGGACTCTTGAACGTGAGCCACCATGTCGGCCAACTGGTCTAGAGGGACGCGGAGCAAAGAGAACATTGACAGGGCCGGGAATGCGATCGACGGGGTCAACTTCTTTCCCTCCACCACTGTATACAAGAAGAATGAGGCGAACGTGATAAGGATGGGCGTACCATACCAGACGGTTGCCGCCGTAGACCAGATAATGTACCGAAAACGCAAAGCCTTCAGCTCCGCCTTTCGCTTCTCGTTGACGATGTCTTCAAAACGCTGCTCCCAGGCGAAATACTTGATGATTCGAATATTCTGGAGGATCTCATTGGTGCTATGAATTCGAGCATCGGTCCCCTTCAGGATTCGATTTTGAACCTTCGTAAACTGTTTGGCGATCGTAAGGTTGATAGGCAACATAAAGACCATAATGACGATTCCAGCAAACGAGCTGAATCCCAGGAGGCGGTACAGAAGTGTTACAGCAATGATGATTTGCACCGGCACACTGGCCCACAAGAAGTGCAGGTAGGCGCCGACTTCGCTGACCTTGAAAGAGTCAATCGCCATCAAATTGATGATGGTACCAATGTTGGCCATGTGTTCTTTGTCCTCCTGATCATCTTCCGACTTCTTCGCCTTTGCGTTATTTGTCTCGGGGTCGGTTGTTGCCTTCTTGTTCTTTCGACCGAACGAGAAGAAACCGCCTTTCTTTTGATCCTTCGCAGGCTCTTCCGGCTGCTTCTTCGCGGATTCTACAGACGACCCCGCCTTCCGCCTGAGGGCCTTCGCGTAGATTTCGCCAATGATGATAGCCCGAAGTTTGACACCCAGCTTGCGTCCGATCCAGAGAGCCTGACCATCAGCGATACCTTGAATAGCCCCAGAGCAGAACAGTAAGATAGCATAGAGCCACGCGGCGTTTGCAGTCGACGACCTTGGATCTTCCACATACTGCAGGAGTACACGGAGGAGGATTGTAGGCAGGTAGGTGAACAGGTTTGAAAAGATCGTCCAGGCACCTTGGAGAAGGAGGGTACCGTAGAAGTACCGACATAATTTCCACACCAGCGAGCCCTGGTAATTCCTGCGGCGGAAGTCTTCCAACACTGTGGCTGCTTTCTGAGACGCCGTCAGATCCCAGACATCGTCGAGCTCCAACGGCTGTCTGTAGCCCTTGAGAATGAGAGGATCCAGCCAAGAAAAAGTAGCCAGCGAGAACAAGCTGGCTGTGGGATGCCTCGCAGGCTCCAGACCCTCATCATGCGATACCAAAACCACTTTGTTTCCTCTACGGGTGGTGACCGCGATGAGCAAAAGCAAAGTAGATAAGGCAAACTCAATGGAGCTGAAGATCACAGCGCGATTCGATAAGGGGTGGATAATGGCGGAGCGAAACACGAAGACGGTGAGAATCCATTGCAGTCCGTACAAAGATGCCGTATGGTTCCATATCCTGGGAGATGAATGGAGGTCGAGCGTCGAAAGTAGCAATCGAACCAATGCCAGGAACAGTATGTAGCCCCAGGAAACAAGCTTGGCGATGGCGGGAAGAGTACCCTGGCGACCCCAAACGCCTGTGGAAAGGACAGCCACGAAAACAGCCACTTCTCCTACGAGCGCAAGGATTTCCAGCGTTAAAGTTGCGATTTCTCCACGAGGACGATCAACTTCGAATGTCGGTAACTCGGATTGTGCCGCTTTGCTGAGCATTAGGTCGCTTTCCTCCCCTTCATCATCCAAAGTTGCAACTGGTGAGTCGCCTTCAACCGCATTGTGATCTAGTAACTTGTAGGAGGCGCTTTTTCGAGAAACGGTGCATTGGTATGCGACGCGAAAAATGACGAATAGTAATGAGAGCCCGCAGGCTGTGAGAGGAAATATTACTTGAAGATAGCTGCGATTGACGGTTAGACGTTAGCTGGCGACTCCGGAGGTGAGAATAATGATAGAGGCGACATTGGTTGACGTACTTGCGTTGGAAGCAACGGGAGACATCATCGATAGCCCAGATGGGCCCGTGGCATTCGACCGCCATGGCTGGCGGGCGGATAAGAAGAAGTTGTGAGCACCAAAGCTTAGGAACAGCATGCGCTCCTAACTCGGGACCAGTCGATAGACTGGTGGGATAAATGGGTAAATTCCAATCGAGTTATAGAATATTTTTCAAGCCTAGATACTCTGGTATTTGCTTCCCGGACTATAAATGCAGGGCAAGCCTAGCATCGCCAAGGTGATAGGCGGAGAGGAGGAAAAGAAAATGGCAGACGAACCAAAGGCCCGACGGGGGACTGAGGGACACTACCAAGACTGCCGGGAGAAAAAAGTTGGCAAACACCACATGCAGTCAGAGCCAGCACGAGGGTCGGAAACAAAGGAGGAGAACCGAAAAAAAAAAAAGAAAAGGGAGAGAAAATGAAGGAGGGGAGATAGAAGAAGTAAAAGAGGAAGAAGGAAGCAGCAGCAGCAGCAAAGCGATGACGAGTGGGAACTCACGCCGGTTTGGCAACCTAACAGAAAGTAAGCTAAGGCGGGAACTCACTTTGGTTTAGTTCGGGTGGACTCCTCGTCGCCTTCTGTCTAGTTCTCGCATCCACCGCCCGCAGCCAGAAGGATTCCAGACCTTCCCCCGGCGGAGCTCAACGGGTTACTACGCTGGAGTCAATCCTTATTATTCCTCTCGATCCATTGGTCTTCTTTGCCGGTTAGCGAGAAATTTGAAGATGACTCGTGCTTATCGTCCCTGATTACCCTGAGTCACCTCCCCCATTCCATTACTGATACTAATGGCCTACTTCGGAGCCTAGTGTATCTCGGAGACACTCTCCCTGCACTAACAAACAGTCCGGTTCATTTCTCACGCTTGGCTCATTAACCCTCCCCTCATGACCATCGATCTGCTACCTACACGGTCGACAGGCATCCTTCGATCTTATACCCGTCACCATTCTACTGGGGAAGCAAACTAACTACGAGATGTGTGGAGTTGGCGACTCTATCGTGAAGGAGTGTCGCAGAACAGGGCCCTTCTTCCCTTGGTTGGAGATCCGTCCCACCCCAAGCCCACGTTGCGGAGACAGGGTCGAGGTTGCTTTCTAATGACTGTACAATCACTGCGTATGTAGTATATGCTCCTAAGGGTGGAAGGATGACTTGACGTGCCAAAGTATCTCGTCGCAACATTCCCAAAACCCAATCAGGCTTGTACGCCTACCTGCAGAAAATGGCTTATCCGCATGACCAACGCCATCCAGGCCTTCCACCTCGCATTCAAGTCCCTGTCAGTGACTCAATGAAGCAGAGAGGGGTCCAAGAAACATCCAGATGTACGCCCTAGGGCGTCTGAGAGAGTCCGTGCATCCTGCATGCCCCTTGCCCGTCACACCGACTCAACTTCAAGCGAGTCAACCCTTTGTTGCCATCTAACAGACTAATTCGTCATCCTCCTGCCTATGAGCTTTGAATATTCCGATGAGTCAGATGTCAAACTGTCGGAGAAGAAGCGGTCGCAGTCTTTGATCACTTGACGGTCTTGCTTTTCATTAGTCCGACGCTGGAGCCTGTGAGACAATGAGCCAATTTAGTCGCCCAATGCGCGATAACGCCCGCTACAGTGTGTCTGGCTGGCCGGCCTATTTCAGATGCGGGTATCCCGAGATAAGGACGCAAGGCAGCTAAACCGCGTAGAGTTTGAATTGGTCAGCAAAGGAAGAAGTCGCAGTGTGTCTCAACAACGGCCGAAACAATCCTTCTGTTGCAGAAGTGGTTGGTGCTTGCGATAGGATCTTCCTTGTCTTATCGGATTAAACGTCGTTGTTCTTATATCGTAAGTTATTATAACGGTTGGAGCCGACAACCAGCACTCCATGCTGAATGGGGCAAGAGTTTCAACGGCATGAACTATTCTCGTTCTATTGAAAGGGGATTCCCCACTTTGCTGGGTTCTTTCCCCCCACTGTCGGCTACGCGGGACAAGAAAAGAATAATGAACAATCCTGTGGAAGAACAATGGCCCTCTGGCTTCTTTCGCCCTGGTCCTTGTTTATCTTAAGATTTCCCCAGACAACTACCATAGATCGACATGTACAATGACAAGTATTGATTAATTAACCTAAGGAAGATTCAGATTCTGCTGCAAAATGCTTTCTTTCGGAACGCCACCCCGGGCCCTTCCGCTGCGCGTGGATGCCATGGATTGCCACAGCGGGACTAGTGTGTGATCATCAACCACTTTTAAACCCGTTGATCTCGTCCTGATCCAGCGCCTATCCAGCCCTGATCACTTCGACTTCAAGAGGGGAACAAGAGGAAAGGAAAACTGATACCTGTTAGCTTGACTGCCGAGTCAATTATCGACCCTTTGGGCCTCCAGTCTAGCCATCATCATTGCTCAACGACGGCACGCGATCGTTCGCCCCTGTTAGATCATCACCATGGCGGAACGCATTTTGATGAACGAATATAAGACGCTATCGCAAGAGCCGTGGGTAAATATCGATGTACGTATATCTTTCCGAATACCACTCTACTTCTGGTCATACGTCGAAAACCATAAAACCATCGCATCATGTGCCCCATCGCAGACCACACTCAAGTCACACCAAGAATGCTGACTGATATCCCTTCCAGGTTGACGAGCAGAATCTCCTACACTGGACGATCGGGTTAATCGTTCTGAACCCGGATTCCCTATACTATGGCGGCTACTTTAAGGCGATCATGAAATTCCCGAGTAACTACCCTTACTCCCCGCCAGGTGAGTTCACGAGCGTCTCTCCCGATACAACATGCCCCCCTCCATCACACCACCCCACCCCTTTTTGCCCACCCATAGCGATGTGGCAACAACACAGTAAGACAGAACAGCATAACTGACACTCATCTCAATTATTAGAATTCCGCTTCGTCCGCCCCCTCTACCACCCGAACATCTACAAAGACGGCAAGCTCTGCATATCCATTCTCCACGCCCCAGGCGAGGATGAAATGTCCGGCGAGTTAGCCTCAGAGCGATGGTCACCAGCTCAACGAGTCGAATCCGTGCTCATCTCCATCCTCTCCCTCCTCGACGACGCCGAGATTTCCTCCCCCGCCAACGTCGACGCCTCCGTCATGCTACGCAAGAGCCCCGACGAATACAAATCGATCGTGAAAAAACACGTGGAAGAGTCGAAGAACGACATTCCCGAGGGATTCGTCATGCCCACCCACGAATCCACCACATCAGTCTCTAAACCCGTGGAGAAGGACGACTCCGACTTCTGGGCTGAGAGCGATGTAGACGACGACGTCTTCGGCGGTAGCGACTCCGATGAGGACCTTGATGTTTATGACGACGACGAAGATCAGGACTCCGGCAGTGACGAGGAAGAAGAAGACGAACACAAGGCTACTTGAATCATTCAACCCATCAAGCCATAAAGAAAGCCATATCATGTCGCCACCCCTCTTCTTAACACCTATATTTTTGGCGCTTGGAGTTACTACTACTTACTTACTACTTACATAGTTTTCCCCCATTATTTATATTTCATCGTGGCATAGCGCAGGCGCGGCATTAAGAGGTGGTATACAGCACAAACAATCAATTTGAGATGATCACTCTATTTATCTATATTAGCATGCGTTGTGAGGATCTATGTATGCTTTAACTACTACTATTACATATCTGTCTATTCTACATTAGAAGCCGTTATAGATGTTTTTTTTTATTATTCTCTTGCTCTCTGAAAGAATGTGTGCACTGCTGTGGCTATTCGTAGGAGTACTCAGTACTTCGGCACAGCTCGTTTCGGTATGACCCCGTAGCGTGACCAATGATGTCATTAGTTGCTTGTCATGGGACTGATTGCATCTCCAATAGGATATACAAGAGTTGGAGGTTAGATCGATATGGCTTGGAGAGTACCAGTTCTAGGGATTAGCTCCTTTGTAGACTAACACATCCACATACCGCAAGGTAAGTAATCTCGTCTATTACGGCATACCGTAACGTAAATTTAGACTGATAATGTCTACTCCCTCACCTTTCCCTTCTACTAAGCGGTGTGCAGATCTCTTAGATAACCCAGTGAGATTGTCAGTCTGTTATAGAGCCAGAACATTCTAAGTGAGGTAACAAAACCTTCTTTGCGGACATGTATACTACCATAAAAATGAACCAAACAGATAAGCAGGGGCGGAGTGATACAGCCGATACAGTCAATGCATCGGCGTCTTCGAGACCAAACACAATAAAAAGAGACCAGCGCCAAAATGTCCGATCAACCATCCCATACCTCAAAAAAACCAAAGTCTTCCGATCTACGTCTGGAAAGCACGAGTTCTGATCTATGCGACAACGGCATCCTGGATCTCGCTGTAGATGGCACCAAGCTCCTCGGTGAGCAGCTCTTCAGCCTTGTGAACCAGACCCTCAATGCGGTCCTCGATGCGGTTCTTAGCAGAGGAGACCTTGTAGCCACCGCTGCCAACAATGTCGGTGTAGTTCTCGGAACCACCACCGTTCCAGGCAAGGAGCTGAAATCTTGAGTTAGCCCGTTTCTCTTATAATTATCAACAGCGGCATGACTTACGTTAGGGGTGTTGGAGGGAATGTCAGTAAGAGCGCCCTCGGTGGCAATAGCGATGATGTCCTTCTTCAGCTTAGCAGGTGTAAGCTCCTCGACAGCGAACGCAGAGTCCGAGGAGGGCTGGAGGGAGACAAAGTAGGCCAGCAGGCCAGCAATGTGAGGAGAGGCCATGGAAGTGCCAGAGATGATGTTGGTGGCGTGGGTGCTGCCAATCCAGGTGGACAGGATGTTGAGACCAGGAGCGAAGATGTCAGTGCACTCTCCGTAGTTGGAGAAGTACGCACGCTCATCAGCAAGAGTCGAGGCACCAACGGTGATGGCCTTCTCAGCAGCAGCAGGAGAGTAGTTGCAAGCATCAGCGTTGTCGTTACCCGCAGCAACGGCGAAGTGAAGACCGGCCTCAACACCAGCGTTGACAGCATCCTCGAGGGTCTTGGACTTGCCACCACCAAGACTCATGTTGGCAACGCTACCCTTGAATCCCTTGACCTTGCCGTTCTTAGCATCCTTAGCCTTCTTGATGTGAGCCTGGACGGCATACTCGACACCAGAAACGACGTCGGACATGGTGCCAGAGCCGCTCGACCGGAGGACCTTGACAGCATAAAGGTTGGCCTTCTTGGCAACACCATACTTCTTACCGGCCATGGTTCCGGAGCAGTGAGTTCCGTGACCATTGCCATCGAGGTCTTCGTCATTGGTAGGGATTGTCTTGCCCCAAGTGGCACGGCCCTCAAAGTCAACGTGGTCAACGTTGATACCAGTGTCAATGGTGTAGGCATCAACGCCCTCACCACCCTCGGAGGCATAGAGGTACTTGTTGAAGTTACCGAAGGTCAGGCTATCACGGTGAGAGATACGAGCCAGACCCCAGGGGGCGTTCTTTTCGGTGGTCTCTTCCATGGTGTGAACTTCGGAGTCCCGCTCGATGTAGTCGACCTACATTGGCCGAGGTTAGTAGCTTATCTAAGAAATAACGATGTATGCTTAGATAGGGGTGTAACTCACATCGGGGTGTCTGCGGACTTGCTCGATGACATCTTCGTGGAAGTGACCAGAGTAACCGATCAGAGAACCAGCAATGTCAAAGGTGTTCTTGAGACCCAAATAGGCCTCGTCACCAAGGCCGAAGAGCGACCGCTTCTTCAGCTCAGTCCGCTCGCTCTGAGAGTCATGGATGTCCTGCACCCAGCTGTGGTGAGCCGAAGCGAGCTCGGAAGTGACGTGCTTCTTGAAAACGACGATGTAGGAGTCGGGAACCTCCTTCGCGTTGGTGGCAGACAAGATGGGGGCAGCTTCATTATGGATGGAGTCAACGAAGACGGGCGACGCAGCCGTCAGCAACGGGAGGAGGGAAAGGCCGAGGATGCCCTTCATGATGGATAGCTTTAAGGTGAAACCCACAGCAGCCCGGTGAAAAAGAGGGTGAGTAGGGAGTGTACAAGAGACTGAGAGGAAGTGAGAGATGAGAAAGATGGAAATAGGCAAGATAAAGATGGAGGAGAGAGGGAGAGGAAGGGAAGAAGGGGAGGTTGGAGATGAAGAGAGGAGAGGAGGACAGATGGATGGCGGACGGTATTCAGCAAGAGGCAAGGGCAGCAGGTGATGATGCAACCGGCATACGGTAATTTACGCCATACGCCCGGATGACACAGCAGAATCACTGGTTGTCGATCGTCCCCGATTAGCGCGGTCGGAGAAACTGGGACCTGGGGTAGACTCGACTGTCCACCGACAGGGAAAGCTGTGTGAATGGATCCATGTTGGCGCCATGTACCCATATTCGGGTCTCTCTCTCTTCCCCTCTTGGCAGTTTGCCCCCCATCTCCCCTCCCTGTTGGACTGACAGATTGTAGCGTGTTCCCGGAAGTTGAGTACCTGAGACCCGAGAAACCATTTGCTACCACTTCACAGTATGCGGGCAATACTACCTACGAAAAACGAATACAGTTTCTATGTCGCTACGTAAGCAGGAGACTACAAGGTACCCGCAGACGATAAGGGACCGGATCCTGCTCCAAAATAATGAGGCGACTAGGGCGCAGCCTGCATTTCCTGCGGTATGGCAGTTGTAAATGTCCCTTAGAAAGCAAGATCGTGGCGGTGACTCAATGAACCTAGCAAACTAACTGACTAGTTCGTTAGTCAAAGGAGTAGGGCGTTTCCCGATGGAGGAGTGCGTAGCTATCGGTCTCTAAGCATCTCATCATGTAACTAGCCATGCTACCTTACCGCATGTCATGGCAACCCGGTCTTTGAACACGGGAGAAGAGCTTCCCGCATCCTCCGCAACTAGCATGGGATAGCTCCCTTTTTTTCGCGAATCAAATGACCCTGCATACATGTATAAGAGCTCCCCTTCGATGACTGACTGTACTGCAGGTACCTGGTATGTTAAACCTGCCATTGAGCAGCGTGGTCGGTCCCCAGGCAACGCCGAGTCGCGTGCTCAAGCCAACCATGGGTTTGCTCGGCTGACTCCTCCTGAACCAGGAAAGATCGGTTGCGTAGGTGGTTAGGTAAGGCCTAGGGACGGTAACTGATACCAGATATTACCGCCCGCCCAAATACATTACGGCTCCTTTCAAGGTCAGAGCTCCGTTAGATAAGGCGCCCTCTTATCAAGGCAGCCATCGGGCCAATCATGCTCCTTCATCCGATGATCGTCTTTGTCGCCTGGCGCTTACCGAGGTTGGCTTAGAAGCACTCCATGGGAGTGATGGAGAAGACCCGGTTAAACTACCTAATTTTATGGAACTTCTACACGCCACTTTGTCTGTAGATGTGAGAAACGTCTGGGTTAAACGCCGATCATCAACTCTATGTCAACAGGCGGTGTCAGGCTTACGACGTTCAGTGGCTTGCTCACTTCGGTCTGACTTCTTTTTCTTGTAGTAGATGAAGGATATGGACGGGACTTGGAAGACACATTGCCCAGCTTCGCAGGTAAGTAGACCTTGGACCTGCGATATCGGCCTCTCCGGTAGAAGTCTTGGGCTTGGTTACTGTGGGTTAGCAGTCTTTGTCATACATGTGAAGGTTGAAGTGGCATTGCTTCCGCTCTCCTTTCGAGAACAACAGCATTCTTCGGTCCTGGAAAAAGTCAATAACCATGGAAAATGTCGGTCCAATCTTGTTCATATGAAGAATCGGTATTTGTGCCACAAGAATCACCGCGCGGCGTTTGACTCCACGCCTTAGATTTTCACGCCGAGGAAGAAGGGCAGTAAATGGATGTATCCGACTGCAAGAGCGATCTCGGTGTACTCCGTAGGCATTGTGTTGATCCCAAGGTTATCAGAGTGGCGTTGTCTCATGCATCTGGCGAGCTCACAGTTCAGCGGTCAGGTTGTATTTGATTGAATATCCTTTGACCGTTCTTGATAAAAGACAAAGAGTGGTCAAGTTCTTTCGTGTAGGCTCTTTCCAACCGTACAATATCGTTAGGAAGCTTTCAAGCCGCCTTGTTCTTTCCGTTCTTCTTAATGTTATTATTGCTTTTGTTGCTTATGTGCGTCATATTGCCACAAGAACAACCATAGTTTCAGACTGAAGCGGATTTGCTGGGATTCAATCTGGTCGTAGATCAGTTGTGCCCACATGTAGCTTGATCGAGTGACAATGAGATTTGAAACACTGCTATCTAATTCTATGAGTTTGGGCAATACTTAGTGCTGTTGCTAGGCAGAAATTGCTGTGACTTCTGTCCCAATGCTCAGTACATGCCGCAAATTCTGATGGTATACAAGCATTGACATTGTACAGCTGTGGGTGTAGAGTTGGTTGACAACTGATGCGTCATTATCGCTAATATCGAAGTTCCTTATGTTCTTATGCTCGCTCTATACGGAATGAGCACGTGGCAGTCAAATCAAGCTACGTAGGATGGACAGGAATCGAATATCGTCTTTACTACCCAATATTGTAGTTAGATAGCTACATTGAGTTAGGACGGTATTTTTGTGCTCCAAGGGTGAGGTGCAGAGGTACCAGTAACATATAGAGCTCTGAGTACGCGCGCTTAGACTTCTTCACGTTACTAGTATACTGTTGGTACTTAGTGGACAGACAGTATACTACACTGCCACTACTACTATACCTGTGAGTAAATCCTTCCTTCATGACTGCCATGTGGCATGGCTGATGCTATAAAGATAAAACACATATTTATACTACCATAGTACCTATTCGAGAGAGCAATGCAAAATCCGAAACAGAATTTGCTCTGCCAGCTATGAATTGGTGAATAAAATTTTAGAGGTCAGTGTTTCAGCCTAGTAGTAAGCTGTAGTACTATCAATTCCGAACATTATACTAGGCAGTGGAACTACAGCTAACGCTGGTACTTACTTCAATGAACCTTTATCAAGTGAGGTCGAAGAATGTTGGCTGCCAATATATATAATCAAACACCGCGGGTATCAGTTGAGCTAATAGCTGGCCGCAGAGTAACAATTTCCGACAAACCGTGAAGATACATGGTGTTTACAATTGCCCTGTTCCAAAAGCAGCGACCAATTGGACTACTAATAACTTCAAAGCCATGAGAAAAGCCAAATTCTACTTAAGCACTCCCTGGCACCAATTCTTGTGGGGCTAAGACATGACAATGGCCCGGTCCAGCCGAAGAGCGAAGACAGGCTAATCGACCGGCCGCTGCCTCCCGGTCGGGAAGAGAGAGCGAAGAAAGTTAGAGCAGCACTGCCCACTTGCCCAGGACAGGACAGGACAGGACAGCTGAGAGCCTGAGAAAGGCCATTCCGTCACTGTCCAATTGCACTCGGCGGGAAAAGCAAAGTCGCGCCCGTCGACTCAGACGGAACAAACTGACTCCCCCCGAAACAATCCCGTACCCTCCCCCCCGCTAACGATGGTTTGGTACCACCGCCGCCAGTGACGTTGGCCGTAGCACTATCTCATCGGACTCGAAACAGTCTTTTTCCTCAAGTGCGGAAAGAGCTCGACGTGCGGCTTGGGACTCCGTGCGTCTTCTAGGAATTACCTAGCCTTTATGGTGGATCTTGACTGGGACTCTCGCTCCTTCAAACCCTCGCCGACACACAATTGCTGATCCTTTGGAGTGCGCTATCCTTGCTTCCCCTCCTACTCCTCCTCCTCTCCTCCCACTTCGACGGGTTCATGTCAGAACAACTGTGCGTGGATTGATTCCGTCCGCTAAAGCTCCCCAACCATCACAACTACCAATGCAGACCGTCTCCATTATTACGCCAAGTGCAGGTTCATGGTGTCTGATGGTCGCTTGCCGTCAGATAGGTAGCCGGGGATAAGACTCAGCGGCGCGATGAACCAGCCTACCTCCCTTCGCTCGCCGTCCCCTTCTTCGTCGATCGATCAGCCCGCCGTTGAACTGACTCCCGTCGTTGAGAAGCTCAAGGTCATCTGCGGTGAACATGACATCGACCCCTCACTAGCTGCGACAGCAACCGAGTGCCTACTACGGCTTCGTCATACCTTTATCGACAGTGACCATCCTCGCGAAGCGAAAGAGGACTTTCGACATCTACATGGCTTTCAGACGCTGCTGGATCTGCTTCAAAAAGTCACAGAATGCTATACCCCGGATCGGTTAGCGAAGGAAGAGAGAAAGTGTCTCCTGGCCCTTTTTAAGGATACATTGGCGGTTCTGGCAGAGGCGTTAAAGGACCATCATGGGAATAAGAGATATTTTGCGGCTCGGGTACCTGGAGGAGGGAGTGCAGCCCTAGAGGAAGCTCTTGCTCTTCTGGCCCAAAAGGTGGACTGCGTGCAGGGAGACATAGAACAATTCTATGGTGGGATTTTGGCAGCGATCCTTTGCCAGGAAACCGTTGCCAGTATATTCACAACGTTGGACTCCAGATTTCGATCGGCTCCAGTGCTACTTCCGAGTGACCTCAAGGCGGAGGTTGATCGATGCGTAGGAACGTCAGAGACCATCGAAGTATCGGATATCTTGGGGCCTTTCATTCGAGTATGGTTGTCCCGGACTTCATCTTCGTCGTCAGAACACCGTCTCCTTCGGTTAGCTGTACCGGCATGTCTTTGTCAACTTGCCCTGCATTCCCAGAGAAACATCACCATAATGCATGCTACAGGTGTGTTATCGTGGATCCTTCCACTTCTGGTCAGCGATGAGCGTCTGGAACAGGAAAAGCTATTATACCGGGAGCTCGCGCGACTGCTTTGTACCCAGGGGATAAGCAATCTGGAGGACGCAGTTTTCCTCTATCAAAAAGCCCACAGTTGCCCAAAGGTCTCGCGCTTGCTGGTTGATGTTCTGAAGGCCTCTAAAGAACCCGCATCCATACAATTCGATCTCTCCCTGCATGGGTACTGTTCCTTGGAGTTTTCTACTCTGGGGCGCTCGTTCCCCCCCGCAACTTCCTCTGGGTACACACTTTCAGTATGGGCTCGCTTCGACCAATTTGATTCAAACACACATACAACAATATTTGGGGCTTTCGACCCTAGTCAGACATGTTTCCTACTTGCATATCTTGAGAAAGATACCCGGAACTTCATATTGCAGACCTCGATACGGGGGTCGCGCCCCAGTGTCCGATTTAAATCCATCGTCTTCGAACCTGGTCGATGGTATCATATCTGTGTTGTCCACAAGAAGCCCAGACCGCCGTCGTATTCCCGCGCCTCTTTGTTCATAGATGGCGAGTTTGTCGAGCAGCTGAAGATCGAATATCCGTGTATGCCTGCTGCAATTGCTCCTAACCGATCTGCTAGGGTCCAAGCATTTTTTGGCACCCCTCAAGACCTGGCTATGAGGCTGGGGAAGGATGTGTCTATGTCTCGATGGTCATTGGCCAGTGCAATCCTTTTCGAGGAAGCTTATAGCGATGACATGATTGCCGTCTTTTACAACCTCGGACCCCGCTATCATGGCAACTTTCAAGACTGCCTTGGCTCTTTCCAGACATACAAGGCTTCCGCGGCTCTGAACTTGCGCAATGAACATTTACACCCCGGTAAAGAAGAGCAGTCGGATATCGTTGTTGCTATCCGGCGGAAAGCAAGTACCCTTATCCGCGAGGCTTCCATATTGCTGAACGTTTCGCCTCTCGCAGTGCTAGACGACGACGACAGTAATACCGTGGACGAGTCCCGGCTGATAAAGTGCTTATCAAAGCAAGCCGCTAAAAATCTACATCAACTAACCAAGTCCGGAGGGAATGCGATAGTAGTTAATGGTGCTACACCTGCTATCAATGACGCACTGACTCAGGCACACGGCATTGGGGTCTTGACAGGTGACCCAGTAGTTGCGGTACCACGCTCTCTGGATGATGCAGGTTGGCGTATTGGGGGTTGTGCGGCTGTGCATCTGAGCTTGCTCCATGCAGCGGACACTGGGGAGTCGACCTTGCTAGCGGTCGAGGCACTGTACGAGGCAGTGCAAGACAACTGGAGGAATAGCGAGGCAATGGAAAAGGACAATGGATACGGAATCCTTGCGGTTTTGTTGCGCGAAAAGCTTGGTTTGCCGTCGGGAGCTGCTCCCACAACGTCGAAGACGCCGAGCGTTTGTGCCAGCTACGAGGAACGGTCTGCATTAGCCCTGGCACTTCTGCGCTTGACGTTGAAATTTGTTGGGTACGACTTCGAGCAGCCCAACCGCTCCATTATTACAAATCCGTTGGCGTACAGGGTCCTACTCGTCGACCTAGAAGTATGGAGAGCTGGTGAGGCAGCTCTCCTCGAGTTGTATTACTCTCAGTTTTGTATATTTGCCAGTGAAAGTAAATTTCGCCGGTTCAATGCAAAGCGACTTGCTCGCATGCGTGAGTCTTCCCGAACAACCTTGTTACGACTCGGTTATGCTGATGATCAATAGGCGTCAACAAGAAGTTACTCGAGGCCCTCAAGGTAGAGGAGTGTACCCCCGAAGCCTTGCGTCTATACACTGCCGCTTTTGGATCCCTTATGGAGAGCAGCTTGTCGGCGGATTTGCTTCGATCATTATCTCTCTTTATCACCTACGCTCTCCATAAGCCGAAGGAGTCAAGTAAGCTACAGAAGAAGAAGAGCATGAGATTCAACGCAGGCATGCGGCAGCCGGCGACTTCTGACCCGAAAGCTAAGTACGTGTCGAGCACTGTGATTGCCACGGAAATGCTTCGGATGTATTGTTCGTTACTTTGCAATGCACATGATCTTGGCCCCATAAAGAAGTTCGCCAAGGCCGTTACTAATAAGGTCGGGTCTAATTCTCTCCTCGCTAGTAGGAAATGATTACTGACTTCATTATAGTGGCTTCTATATCTATTGTGTGAAGACGAACCGGAGATTGTAATTCTGGCGACAAAAATCATAGCTCGTTTGTTGGTCACTCATGGCGGCCACTATGACAAGAAATTCACGGAGAAAACAGGGGGTTATATTATCATGCGGCATTGCTTGCGAAGATGGTGGAAAATACCGGCCGTATGGTCCAGCTGCTTTGCCATATTGTTTGGCCTAGACGTCGGTAAAATGATCGTTGACAGGCCCTTCAGTCAAAATGGACTTTCGGATGCCTTCCTATCCGGCGGTCACTTGCAAATAACATTCCCTGAAATTTTTCCAGTCATCGCTGAGATGATGCAGAGTGCCCTGAAGAAGACAGTCTTGACCGACGATAGTTCGCGGTCCGACGCACAGGGCCTTGCGCATCTGGTTTCCAGTGGTCAATCGACCAAGCAAACCATGTTCTCTCACACGGCCGCAGCAACGGTGGCCGAAGAGCAATTGCTTTTCAATACAGTAACTGACTTCTTTGCTACCTTGCATGTGAAGTCTCAAAGTTTTCGCGAATTCACCACGCAGCCAGAGTACATTCAACATCTGTTCTACGTGCTGTTTCCAGTGGTAGTTGGCTGCGACGCAACGAGCACGGATGCTGAATTAAACCCTCGTGCGGCTAGTCTTGATTTTGGAGATCAGAATCTGGTCCTCCGCCCGCGCTCGAGAGGAGCCGCTTCTCTGCGAACAACCACCGTGGAGCAACCTGGAGCGCGCGATGACACTGCTGGGGCACATGGCCGCGGTTCCTCTTTTGTGCTTGTCTCATCTGATCGGGGAACCTCTCTACCATCATCCGCGCGCATTATTCACGCGTATAATCCGAGAAAGATCGAGGATGTGGGGAATCCCGAACACCCCTTCGTCATCAGCATACTCAGTTTGGCTCTTTCCGTCTTCTCGGAGCAGTTATTGGAACGGAAGGACTTTTCTGGCCTTGGTCTCTACCTGAAAACGCCACCGGGACTGCTCGAACACCGTGCACACTTCAACTCGTGGGTGTTGAAGAATTTCCTTTTGACTGTGCAAGAGGTCATCTTTTCCAAAGTCCAGCTACTTGCAGAACCACGCGTGCTCACCAATTTGGGACGATTCATGACACACCTTGGGGAGGCAGTGTTCGAAGGTTGGTTTGTTGACGGGGCGGCTGCAACTCTTGAATTCGCAGGGGCAATCCTCGAGTATCTGCAACGGCCCGATGTCTCTTGTCTCAAGAGTATAAGGCTCTGCAGTCAAGCTGTGTCCACAATTCGGTCGACTGTATTCCGCGTCGTCTTGCTTCGGCTATCGGAAGTCGAAGGCATGGAAGCTCTTTCGTTTCTGAGACGCCTGTCCTACTGGCAGGTGATTCTCCTTTCTGGCGACGCTCAATCAAATCACCTGCAGCTGCTTTGTTACCTCTTGTACATCAAGCTAGACGACGGAGACGAGAATGTGCGCCTGGCTGCAGCAGGGCTTTTCCGAATTCTGCTAGTACAGAAACCTGCCGACATGGCTACCATACTTAGTCAAGTGTCAATAACCCTACAAAAGCGGCTGTCTGCTGGATTCGAAGCTCTAATGGGTATGGATGATGCGGCTTTCTTACGGTGGTTTAACGATCGAGAAGAGGACCTACACTCTTTATTCTTTGGTGTCATATCTAAGCATTGGGAAGACTTCGTTCACGAAGAGAATTCCAAGATCGAGACTTCGTCGCGTAACCGAATTTCTAAACGCCAGGAGAAGCTGAAGCAATGGAAGCACATAGATAGCTTCGGTGACGAAGTGACACGCAAGCACCTCGTGACGTTCCCCCACTGGGCATCGAACATATCAGGATCGGAGTTTCTGAAGTTCCAAAGGGCGCTCCAGGACCACCAAGATGATGCTGTCTTCATGTGGACGACCTTTTCAAGGCTTACGTTGGATCTACGACGGTTCGGCGGTCTTCTGGCCGAGGATAAGGAGCGAAAGTGGCGCTTGGATCAAACAGAAGGACGGAGCCGTATGCGCCTTCGCATAGTACCCGATGAGACTGATGAGAGGCAAAATTACCAGCCGAAACGGAAGGCATCTGAGCCTCCCGTGATCAAAATTGACACGGACGTTCGACCTTCATCCAGTGCTGGTACCCTCGGGTTGACCCCTACGGTCGCGAATAATGAGGCTGGAGAGGGTGCTTCGCAGGGCATTTCGCCAGATAGCCGGAGTATGCTCGAGGATAGCTTCGAGATGATCGAAGATCCGAAGGCTGATCTTGAAGATTATGAGGACAAGAACCGAAAAGTCATGCGGAGTCTCCATCGCGGCGATCAGGTCGAGGGTGTGTGCAACATGTCCCGTATCATTGGTTTGGAGGCGTTTGAGGGGCTTCTGATCCAAGGAAAAGATCATATCTATATCCTGGATAACTTCTTCCAAAGATCTGACGGCGAGATTGTAAATGTCTGGCAAGCTCCGTCAGACGAACGCGACCCTTACGTCCGCATGATTGCCGGCCGAGAATCCAGTGAGCGCAAAGCACAGGAGCATGAAACAAGAAGCTGGAAATGGTCTGATCTGATCAGTATCTCCAAACGGCGCTTCCTGTTCCGTGATGTGGCGTTGGAGATCTTCTTCACCGATGGGAGTAGCTATTTACTAACACTCATCTCGTCGCGAGCCCGAGATATTCTATGTAGTCAGCTCGCGACGAAAGCTCCCCAAGTGACCGGTAGTGTTGGCCACGCGCGTCCGGAGGATGTTTGGAGGTTTGAAACCCTTCGCAGTCAAGACGACGCACCGCAATCTCTCGGGTCGAAGTTTGCTAGCGTTTTCGGCCACTCTCCGCTCTATCCAGCTACGCGCAAATGGGTCAAGGGTGAAATTTCCAACTTCCACTACCTTATGCTGATCAACACACTTGCGGGGAGGACTTTCAACGACCTGACACAGTATCCCGTGTTCCCATGGGTACTTGCCGACTATACAAGTGACGAACTGGATCTGAACGATCCTAAAACGTTCCGTGACTTGTCCAAGCCCATGGGGTGCCAAACGCCAGAGCGAGAGGCGGAGTTTAGAGAACGGTATAAGGCTTTCGCCGAAATGGGGGATGACGACGCTCCCCCATTCCACTACGGAACGCACTATTCTTCTGCGATGATCGTGAGCTCATACCTGATCCGACTGCAGCCTTTTGTCAAATCCTACCTTCTCCTTCAGGGAGGTACGTTTGATCATGCCGACCGCCTCTTCTACTCGGTTGGAAAGGCATGGGAATCTGCGTCACGCGGCAATATGTCGGACGTACGAGAGTTGATACCCGAGTTCTTTTATCTCCCAGAGTTTTTGGTAAATTCCAATAAGTACGATTTCGGGCTCTTGCAGAACATGACAACTGTGATTGACTCGGTGGAGTTACCGCCCTGGGCCAAAGGCGACCCCATGATCTTCATTGCTAAACACCGGGAGGCGCTGGAGAGTCCGTACGTGACCCAGAACTTACACCATTGGATCGACTTGGTATTTGGAAGCAAGCAAAAGGGAGAGGCCGCAGTCGAGGCAGTAAATGTCTTTCACCATCTGTCCTACCAAGGTGCCAAGGACATCGACTCTATTGATGACCCCGTGGAACGCCTTGCTACGATCGGTATCATTCACAACTTCGGGCAGACACCGCATCAGATCTTCAATCGGCCTCACTTACAACGCGAAGATCCCGGACATCGAACGCCCCGACTGGATCGGCTTGCCGAATCGCTGACACAACAACCCCTTGCGCTTCTTGGTGAGTATTTGACCATGATATGAAACCATATTTCCGTGTTAACTAATGTGGGGATAGATATTGGCGAGCGAGTGGCCTCTTTATCGATGAAACAAGACCGTCTGCTGTGTGCCGCTGCCTTGCGACTCAACATCCCCCCTAGCTACGACAAGTATATGGAGTGGGGATTCTTTGACGGCAGTGTCAGATTCTACTCTGCGGATAGCCGAAGGGTATGAAAGTCTAGTTATTTATCTTTTGAACGTCCTGTCAGAAGTATAGCAGCTAACAAGACTCTAGCTACTGGGTCACTTTGAGCATCTTCATATCGGCCAACTGTCCTGTGCGATCTTCGCAGATTCTCGAACGTTGGTAACCGCCGGCGCCGACTGTACGGTGTCGATCTGGACCTTCACCTCATCCATCAAGTCTGTTGATCTACAGCCCACGGGGTCACTATTTGGACACCGATCCCCGGTGACTACGCTTGCGGTGTCACGGTCATTCAGTACGCTTCTGTCGGCATCAACGGACGGGCAGATTATGCTTTGGGATCTCAATCGGCAGTGTTTTGTACGGGAACTGCCAGGCAACGGGCCTGTCGATGTAAGAATGCTGTTTTCCCACACTGTTCTATCACGTCATGTATACTAATGCCGGTACAGTGTGCTCGGATCAACGATGTGACGGGAGAGATCATGATTTGTCGACGCGACCGAGTCAGCCTCTACACGCTAAACGGGTCACTGCTCCTGGAGCAAATTCTGTGTGATTCGGTGGACGACTCAATCATGACGTGCGTCTTCTACGAAGGGGTGAACAATGAGTGGCAGGAGCGCGAGCTGCTCTTCACTGGACACCGAAGAGGCGTCGTCAACGTAAGAGCCCTATCGTACTGCCACGGACCTCAGGTGCTAATGTTAATCAAATGCAGATTTGGAGCAAGATCATCCATCACGGGCGGTTTGAGTTGGAGTTGATTCGGCAACTGCACCATGTGGACAGTCACCGCGACAATGGAGCCAATATCTCGGCGGGGATTAGTTGCATCATGGCCCAGCCACACGTGGTGTATACTGGCGATGAACTGGGACGAGTGGTAAGTGTGGCTGACATTCTGGGGTATAAAGGGTTAGATCGTGTATGCTGACAGGGTGTCTAGTACGAATGGAGCTGTGTCCAGCGCCGGTGAGGAGGGCCGTTGTTGTCAACTACTTTTACAGTTGATCTGTCTACCACCGGGGAAAAAGTGGACTCCGCGGAGGGCCTCGGATCGAGTCCACGGAGAAGGAGGTCATCGTGGGATGGACCTCGTCTCTTTCCCATGTCGGTGCCCCACCAAACCTCCGGGCATGTCTGACTCTGATGATCTTGTCTACCGATATTGTATGCGCCGAGTACTCCAATCCCGTAAACATATCTCTCTGTCATTATGCTACCTGTCTCATACTGAAGACGGAAAGAACGCGTTGGAGAGGTGCGAGCGACTCCAATTGTAGATGTTGTCGTAGCAAGAGGGCCGCGGAGCTGGAATAGCTGACCGTGGGGGAGAACGGAGCTACTGTTTTAGAACCGTTACCTACTTTAATCAAATACCTCTGGGGGTGGTGGGATAAAGACGAGGCCAAGCCGTAAGGAGAAGAAGGCATTCGAAACGCAACCCTATTTCCGTGACTTAGTATTGAACACGGTTCGCTGACAAGGCCGATTATGCTGGCTGGAGGAGGGGGGAATCTCCACCGGAAGGACTGCTGTGCTCCAGAGGGAATAAAGGGAACACCACGGAAGGAGGGGTGGTGGACAAGCTCCGGTGAGGGAAAAGGAGTGGGAAAAGAGGAGCAGTGTGGACCGGGGATTGCTGGTCGGTTGCCGGAGCACTCTGCGCCGACCAGCCCGTGCTCTCTCTCTGTTGTATGTATGAATTAATGAGAGAGAAGCTGATGGAAAGAGAGAGGTAGTAAGGAAAGGGATCAATGAATTAATGGTGATCAATCAGAATGAGAGGATGTATATTGCGAATGGAAGGGAAGAAAATTGAATTGATGTGAATGGAAGAGATGGGAGGGAAAGGAAAGGATGTACCATAGATAGATATTGCTGGGTAATGCTATGATAATACTCGGTAATTATTGTTGAGGCGAAAAAGAACCAGAAGGGAGGGAAGGGAAGGGAAGGAAAGGCATAGCGTCATCGGCCCTTCTTGCCCAGCTTTGCCCCACCATAACATTTTGGTAAGGAAAGAGCAACCCCTCCTCACTCTGACGGGCCTCTCTCGTTGCTGCTGCTGCTGCTGCTCTCTGCTTGGTTGCTCCGGCTTCGTCGCCACGTTCTCCGTTCCCCTTCTTATTTCACTCTCCGTTTCTTCCGCTTCTGACCTTCTTCTTCTTCCTCTTCTCTTCCTTCTTCATACTATCTGTCCAATCTCTCTATACCCCTCTCTCCCCATCTCATCCTACTTTTATCACCTTTCATCTTTCTATCCTCAAACCTCCACCATGTCTTCTTCTCTCGAGCAGCTCAAGGCCACCGGCACTGTAAGTCATTCATTGCTTTCCCGACATCGCCGTGTGATCTTCGCAACATCGCTAATCATTCATCTTCTCATCAATTCAGGTCGTCGTCTGCGACTCCGGTGACTTCGCCACCATTGGCAAGTACAAGCCTCAGGATGCTACCACCAACCCCTCCCTGATCCTCGCCGCCTCCAAGAAGCCCGAGTACGCCAGCCTCATCGATGCCGCTGTCGCCAAGGGTAAGGCTGAGGGCAAGACCCTCGACGAGCAGGTCGATGCCACCCTCGACCGTCTGCTGGTCGAGTTCGGCAAGAAGATCCTCGAGATCATCCCCGGCAAGGTCTCCACTGAGGTCGATGCCCGCTTCTCTTTCGACACCCAGGCCTCCATTGACAAGGCCCTCCACATCATCAAGGTATGCCAGCAATGTTCTACTTACAGAGGCAAGTTGCTAACGAATTGCTACAGCTCTACGAGGAGAACGGCATCTCCCGCGACCGCATCCTCATCAAGATCGCCTCCACCTGGGAGGGTATCAAGGCCGCTCAGGTCCTCCAGTCCCAGCACGGCATCAACTGCAACCTGACCCTCATGTTCTCCACCGTCCAGGCCATCGCTGCCGCTGAGGCCGGTGCCTACCTCATCTCTCCCTTCGTCGGCCGTATCCTCGACTGGTACAAGGCCGCTCACAAGCGTGACTACACCGCCGAGGAGGACCCCGGTGTCAAGTCCGTCCAGAGCATCTTCAACTACTACAAGAAGCACGGCTACAAGACCATTGTCATGGGTGCCTCTTTCCGTAACACCGGTGAGATCACCGAGCTGGCTGGCTGTGACTACCTGACCATCTCCGTAAGTTCTCCACTTTTTTCTATATCTGGTACCTAGTACATAAATTAACATGATCTAGCCCAACCTCCTCGAGGACCTCTTCAACTCCACCGCTGCCGTCCCCAAGAAGCTCGACGCCGCCAACGCCGCCGGCCTCGACATCCCCAAGAAGACCTACATCAACGACGAGGCTCTCTTCCGCTTCGACTTCAACGAGGAGGCCATGGCCGTCGAGAAGCTGCGTGAGGGTATCTCCAAGTTCGCTGCTGACGCCGTCACCCTCAAGGACATCCTGAAGCAGAAGATCCAGGCATAGATTGGGAGACTGATCTGATGTGTGCATTTTCGTGATGACCTTTTCTTTTACTATTATTCCCATGTGTAAAATTGATGACCTGAAAAATTCGTTTGGGTAGATACGAATTATGATTATCATATGCCATTGCCTGCCATTATACTATAAAAATACTATAGATTATGTAAACGCTTGCACTAGAGTACCAAGTTTTCAAGCCGCACCACCATCGACATCGTTCGTATCGTAATCATGCCTGTTCAGATCCACTGGTATCACATTATCAGCGCCTGCCTCCCTCACTTGATCCCATCGACTTATTATCACCCTTCCAAGTAATGCCACCCTTTATGTGAGAGGTAGATAGAGTTGACAGTATACTACTACCCATCCAAGTAGAAGCAAAGTAAATATCACCACCACGTGATATAGAAAAGCAAGAAAGTGAAAGTAACTGAAGCGATCCCTTAATGAGGTATGTTATGTTGATCGCACAGTTCCAGCCCTATATCCCATGAGAAGAGAGAGGCGATGGCGTCGATAATTCAGCACCAGAGGAAAAGAGAGAGAGAGGCATAGTGCCAGTAGAGTGATTAGTATGTAGCTATAGCGATGAAGATAGCGACAGTGACTGATCATTCGCTAGATAGCTAGTAGTAGCTCAACGGGCGCCCTTTTTAGAGTACTCTACGATACTATATATCACAAGGGGCCCAAGGCCACCCCATCTTTGGGCCACAAGAAGCCTAGTCATCCTCATCTTATCATCATTCTCATTCTCGGATGAGATATCGGAGGATGTCGATGGTAAATAAGTAAGTAGATTTCCAGGACACCATTGTGTATATTTCGTGAAAGGATTCAGTGTCGAAGAACAGCCTGCCAGAGAGAGAGATATATATATAGTATGTGAAGCACCAGACGCGAAATCGTCATTGTCGAAGATGGTGTTATGATTAGGGATGCTATCGTCACCCTCTTCTTTGTTGTTCGGTCCTTCCTTTTGGAAGAAAGACCAGTTATGTCGAATATATTAGCCCGGACGCCATCGTGGTCGCTATCTTCTTCGTCTTTACCGTAGAACGGAAAAGCACACGATACTAGAGATAAAACCACGGACACCGTCAAATGGGTCCCTGTCGTTCTTATCATCGAACGAAGGCCGGAGATATCGATATTAAAGGCCCAGACGCCATCGTGATCATCATCATCATCTTCGTCGTCAACATCGAAAGAGATGACGAAGGATATAAAAGATAAGACCCCATATAGCATCGAACGGGTCACTGCCGTTTTTTACCATCGGATAAAGGCTGAAGATATTGAAAATAAAACCCAGACGCCATCGTGATCATCATCATCTTCGTCGTCACCATCGAAAGAGAAGACGAAGGATATTGAAAGTAAGGCCGCAGGCACCATCGAATAGATCACTGCCGTTCTTGCCGTTCTTATAATCGAACGAAGGCCGGAGATATCGAAACTAAAGGCCCAGACGCCATTGTGATCATTATCTTCTTCGTCACTATAGAGAGGAAAGACGAAGGATATAAAAGATAAGACCCCCACACAGCATCGACCGGGTCACTGCCGTTTTTAACCATCGAGCGAAGGCTGGAGGGATAATAACTCGAACCCCAGATATCTTCGTAGCAACTTTCTTCTTCAACTTTATTATCGAAGAGAAGGAGCAGGTACTACCATGATGATAGTATCCGTCATCTTCGCCATTGAAAGAACAAGGCTGAGAGATATTAGTGTAAAATGCCCGGCGTCGACATATGTATCTTCCTCCTTCTCATTCTCTTCATTCTCCCTGATGAAGAAAGGGCAAATATATCAAGAATAAAGCCCCCCACACCCATCAAAGGGGTCACTGCTGTTCTCATAATCGTTAAAGAACCGAGATATGTAAATGGAACCCCCGATATCTCCGTACAGATCGTCTTCTTCATTCCCCCTCACTGAGGAGGATGTCATAGAGATATTTGAACTTTATAAGACCCCAGACGCCATCGAAGAAGTCGCCTTCATCATCGCCATCATAAGAATAAGGCAGAGAGATATCGAGAATAAAACACCAGGCGCAGGCGTAGATGTCTTCCTCCTGTTCTTCTTCTTTATTGTCCGTAATGGAGGAAGGACAGAGATGTCAAAGTGTAAACCGTCCAAGTTGATACGGGACGAAGGTCGAACAGACAAGAGTGTACACTCCTTAGCCAAGTCCCCTTTCTTTTCCCGCAAACGACCCGCTATGCTGGTAGTCACCGTTATCGGTTATTATATCGCGGTTCCGAAATCTTTATCGGGGTTTATCCTCTTCGATATCCTCATTTTCGAGAGGAAAAGACAAGAGAGATAAATTTTATAAGTTCCCGATGCCATTGTAGATATTATCTTCGATTTTACCATAGAAAAGCGAAGAGAAAGATATAAGGGTTTGAGGTTTCCCCAAGCACCATGGGGGTCATCATCGTCTTCTTCATCGGAGAAGTTTCCAGAGATATCAGAGAAAAAAACCCCAGAGGTCGTTGTAATAATTGCCTTTATCATTGCTATTGATAAGGAAAGGCAAGAGAGGTTAATGCTAGGAATCCAACCCTCCAGACGTCGTCTTTGTTTCCACGATTAAAGGAAGGCCAGCAGATATGAAAAATAAAACTCTAGACCCTATGGTGGTCATTCTCTTCATCATTTTCGATGGGAAAGACCAGGGAGATAGAGATAAAATTCCAGATGCCATTGTAGATATCATCTTCGCTTTCAGTATAGAAAGAAGAAGGGAAAGATATAAGGTTATACCCAGAGGCATCATGGTCGTCGTCATCTTCTCCATCCCCACCACGAAGGGAAATGTCAGAGAGATGATTATTGTGACCGCATCGCCGGCCAATAAGGTAAGCCACCTAGCCTAGGAAGTAGCTCAATGTGACCCCTTCCTTTCCTTTTCGTTGCTTTCATCGAGCAATATCAAATGAAATACAGCCATTCTCTGGACTCAGCTAGTCTTCTAAGAAATAACACAGGCCAGCATAACTTTGTCTATCAGTAGATAGGTTAGACACAATTGATGGACGGATAGATGTATAGTTGACCCCGATAATAAAGGGGAATACCGCATTCGCGATCCAATCATATACTATGTTGTTGATTGGGTTCTCGCGTGGTGTAAGTAATAGTGATAAGCGAGTATATCGTGACTCTGTCCCTCTTCTTTTGCTGATAAAAAGGTGGAAGTGCGATAGAAGAGAGATTATGAAGCATTGAATATGCGTTGGTCCAAGCGGTATCGCTGAAGATGGTACTGCAGTTATCATAACTCTACCCATCGATAGGAAAGAGGTAGAGAAAGGCAGACAGATAAAGGATGAAAGGGTAAGTCCTTTTCTTGATCCAATCACATTATGGGTTCGTCGATTGAATCCTCGCGTGGATTTGATATACTAGTGATGAGCGAGAATGTATTATGCTTTGTTCCTCTTGTTCTGCTGGTAGGAAGGAGAAGGGGGAGCAGAAAGATAATGGAGTGATGAACAAGTCTTTGGTCTCCTTTGTGTTATTGAGGATGATATCGTAATTCAGCTCTTCCCATCATCAGGAAACAGGTGAAGCAAGGGCTATTCAATAAGTTATATCGTGGGTTGGTGAACTGTTTCCCTGAGTCGATCTTGTATTAATGTGCAAGGCCGCCACAACACTAAGCATCAGTCACTAATGTGATTCTTGGCTAATATATTGCCAGATATAATAAGTGGGCGAAATCGCAAGTCGTGAGCGTAGCCAGCGTACTTAATGGAGTTCACAAGTTGATTTCTGGAAAATGCATATCTTGGAAAAGAGTCGAGACGCGATAGAACGTAATCCAATCCATAGTAATTTGATGAAAAGGTGTTCAATAGACTCTCGTGTGGAGGAAGTTGCAGTAGTACTAATGAGCGAGTCCGTCGTGCCTTGTGATTGGCTTTTGTCCTCTTTCCCTTCTATTGGAAAGATGGAGTCATAATATAAAGATGAAGATGATAATCTCTGCATAGAAGAGCATCGCAGAATAAAACGGTCGTCATAACCTTTCGCATCTTCCAGAGATCATGACACGATGATCAGGTGTTGTTGAATGGATCCTTGGGTGGAATAGGTAGGACTGGTCACCTCTTCTTCTTCCTTCTTCCTTTCCTCTTCATTATTATTCTTTATTTCCTTTTTTCTTCCCATTATTTTGCTGTGTATTTTCTTCGTCCTCTTTCTTTTCTTTTCTTTTCTTTTCTTTTCTCTTCTTCTTTTTTTTCTATTTTTTTTTTTTATTCTTTTTCCCTGTTCTGTTCATAAGGTGGAGTGATATGAGGATGTTCCCAGTATCATTGGATATATTAAGGGTATCGTAGTCCTGCCCATGGATAGAGAGATAATAATGGCAGATAAATATGCAGCGCGATTAGAAGAAGAATAGTCTCTCTCATAACGAACCCAATTGCATGTTATTTTATCAGTTAGATAGTTCCATGTACTGAACAGACAGTAAGGATTGCCAGTGTCGATGGAACTTTTACTGGCAACTTTCTTCTCCCGGTTCTTTTATTTTTGCTGTCGAAACGAGGGGTGAAGGATCGATTATTATAGAGGCAATCATCCTCTGAAGGCATAATATAAAGCAGATCGGCATAACCCTGCGCATTGTCAGCAGAAGATAATATAAGGCAGATAGATTGCCAGATGACAGTGTGTTCCACACACTGTCAATCGCAGATATGGTCGGGTAGTCATATGCTGTTGATAGGAATAAGTGGTAGTCCATTTTGCCTCGTATGTGGATTCTTCCCTCCTCTTCTTCTTTAGCTGGTAGGAAGTAGGGGTAAGAATTAAAGGCGAAAAGAGCGACCGGTAGTTGATTGAGATACTCGTCGCCGACACATCTTAATCTTATCGGCATCTCATTGAATACTAACAGGATGACTCATATTGAAAAGGGAGTAGATAGATGTTGATAGTATGTAGATTTCGGAAGCATGCCGGAAGATTGTCATGATCAAAATAATATAGATTCAATCGACTGGATTCTCTTGTGTGGTTGAAATGGAAGAGACCATCGAGCTCTTCTTCATCTTCCTTTTGCTGTTAGGAGTGATGAAAGTGATATGATGGTGATAATAAGGACAGCCATAGGCTCATTTAAGCTCTTGTCATCGATTGTGATTTTTTATTTAGTAAGTATCTTGGTGGATACTAGCTACCCTTGCTATTGCAAAGGAAGCATACGATGGGATCATAGAGTGTTTGATAGCATAGTAATAGCGACGCGCTTATATTTTGTTTTGTCGATTGGATCATCGCTTATTATTTCCTGCCATCGGTTTTATTGCTAGGGAGCAGTTATTGTTGAGAGCGACTGCATTCTTGAATATGTTCATAGGAACAGTCACTAATTGATCCCAACACCTTGTTGGCTGGATCGTTGAGTTTGGTTGTGATATTGTTAGTATCTCAAGGGATACTAACTAGACCATCCCTGTTGTAATGGCAAGTAAATCTTGCATCAAGATCATGATATGTTAGAGTTCAAATGATCGCGCGTAGTATTAGTTTCGAATATGAGCGATTCATCGCCTTCTTTTCTCTTTTCCTTCTGATGGAGACCAGTAGGGATAGTAATATCAAGGACAACCATCAGCTGACCCCAGCTCTTGTCGCCCTGGCAAAGTAAGTGCCCATGGATTCGTATTTTTAGTAATGAGCGATCTCATGGTGCCATTATTCTCTTTCTTTTGCTGTCTTGTAAGAAGCAGTGATATAAATGAGAAGGCAGACAATCGTCACTTGTTCCTTGGTCTGTTTCTGCCGTATACTTGGCGACTTCATCGTTATCTCAGTGGATACTAAGTTTAAAGACCATTGAATCATGGGAAGTAAATGCTAGAAAAATGACGGGATGGCAGTACTAGCAGAATATCAAGTGTGGCTTCACCACAAGATCCTCAACATCACTCGTCGGGTAATTCTTGCTCTGCTGTTGCGAAGTGGTACTGGTGATAAGAAGACCGACTTCGATCGATTGATCCAAATCATGGCGTTGATACTTAACGAATGTCTTTAGCGTCCACACGGTGCCATTTACCAGACCATTGATTGAGAAGTAAATGTTGAGATTGATGATGGACTGGTAATGTTGATCCGACTGTATCTTTTTTGTCGACCGAATCAATGCGTGTAGTAGTAATGAGCGAGTCGGCTGTAGGTTTCTCCTTCTTATTTTCCGTCAAGAAGCCATAAGAAAAAATAAATGAAGAAGAAGGAAAATCAGTTGTTCTTCCCAGCTCATGCCATGGACACAACTTTGCTAGCTTTATGTCAATGTCCAAATACTAAGCATGCCATTAGTGGGTGGGAAGTAGCCCTTGCGATCATGACGGAATGATCGTAATGATTCGATCACGTATACATGCTATCGATTTGTTTCTTTTGATTACCAGTAGCAAGTCTGTCTGATAATTCTCTCTTTATAGTATCAGTTATGATAATGCCGTGGTGGGCTTCTTGCTTTCCGGTTTCGCTTTAAGAAGCAGTAACGAAAAGGTTATCGGAGCCATTGTCGTTTCGGCCCTGGTATTGGCGGATAACGTCGCGATGAGCAAAATATGTGCCCTTTTTCTGAGTTCTAATATATATTCCGAAGTGGACATGATGTGCCCTCCCTTGTACTCATATTTTCGGCGAGGAGATCAAGATTGACATCAATGGATAATGCTCGGCATAATTGTAATTGTGAATGAAGATATCCATTATAGCTTGCAGTTGTGAGAGCCAATGCATTTCTGAGTCTGTCAATTATATGAACTTTTTCGAGAATGCGGTCCACGAAGCTTTGACTTGTATCCTTCATTCGTTGATGATCTTTCTCATCTAAAAGCTCGTGGAGTCGGCCGTGGAATGTTATCTTTGGCTATTGGAGTCTGGGTGCTTTGCCCGCAATTGCTAGATGTAGCAGAGCCTCCTCTTCCATAAGGACAGCGTAATAGTCCTGATAAAGATAGTCACATTCGATACCACGAGGAATTCTGTAGGTAATCTCTGGGTGGACTTCAATAAAGCGAGTTTTCGCCCCCTCATAAATGCAGGTCAGAATATTTGATCCCAGGATCGAAAGAAGGAGGTATTGAAGAATTCTATTGTGATTTTGGCCACGGTATTGCGGATAACGGCGCGATGAGTAAGATATGTGCCCATTTTCCGAGTCCCAGTATATATACTGAGTATATCACTGAGAGAAGAAGGTTATTGGAGAGCTCCGTTATAATCATGGCCACGGAGTCTTGGCAGATAATGGCGCGATGAGCAACAGGTGTGCCCATTTTCCGAGCTCTAATATAGTATATTAGGTATAAATTCTGCCGGTTAATGTTCTCGTGGACTAATAGTCATGAGCGAGTTTGTCGCTGAGTCGACTATCTCCTCTTTGCTGTTAAGAAGCAATAATAAAAAGAACAACCATCGGTTGATCCCAACTCGTCACTGACATTATCCGGATGATTATTCTCATCCTAGCATCACACGTTCGAGCATGAATAGAGTAATAAGAACGAGGCAATGATGGGGATAAATCCGCGACCCATAATTGTGGCAGATTGAATATGGCCGCGCTCTAAGCAAGCTGGACATGCAATAACAAGCACTTGCTGCTGGGAAGTCTGTCAAGAGATACTAATGTGATTATCATATTGATAACCCATATACCAGACTGTTCGAAGGATAGAGCGATAGTCGCGACCTAATCTTTTAGTTGATTGGGTCTTTCGCATGATAGAAAACAAACACCGTCTTTGTTTTCTGAACTGCCAGTAAGCAGCAGCAATAATAACAGGGACAACCGCTTTAGTGGGAAGTCCGCCACGGATATTAATGTGACAAGTGATAGCCCATATACCAGTCCAGTGCCTTTTTGCTCGCTCGCCTGATCCTCTGGGAAGCCTCGAAGAATGTTGGCAGGAGCCATGGTGTTTCAAGTACCAAATTATTGAAATAAGAGGTATCGAGACCGCAGTAGATGATACAACAGTGGACGCTCAATTGTTGTGGTTGGTTGATTTTTTTAAGCGAGTTTAGCCCTCTCCTTTCCATTGCTGCCAGTAAGACGCAGCAGTAATGGCAAGGCCAACCATCAATGGCTTTGAACATCATTCCAGATAACAATGTGATTCTCATGATTATCAGCATCCCGGACCATGGACGGGAACGAGGTATTGAGGTCGTAAGAGATAAGAGTGACACTCGCGACCCAGTTTTTGTGGTTGAGTAAGCTTCTTGGAAGATTAAAAGCAAAACCAACTCTTCTTCCTTTGCTGCCAGTGAGAAGCAGCAGCAGTAGTAAGAACAAAATTCCGTTGCTCTGAAACTTATTCTCGATAATGCGCCGTGATCATCTCCATGCTAGATCGTCGACAGAGAAGCAGATATCAATAAGAGGGTAAATGAGTGATCCAGCTGAGGTAGTCGATGGAATCTTCCCGGCAGTTGGTTAGCTCAAGAGATTGTTCTCTCCTTGCCTTGGCTGTTCGTGAGCAACAGTGATAATAAGGACGACCCGTTTCCTCGTCTGATTCTCTGATAAGTGTCATGTATAATGATATGACTATTATTAGGATAAGCGTCCACACAACACTCCCGACCGAGAAGTATCATCAAAGAACCGCTATCACGGCGTTATGTGAGTAGTTGATTGATCCTTTCGCGTTATGAGTGAACTCGACCTTTCTCTCATTCTTAGCAATGGGTAAAGGAGCCATGGACTGCTTTAGATGCTCTGCGAAGATAACTGCCGCACAGGTTAATGTGATTGCCATCAGTCCGTCGACAGATAAGCAGATAAAGATCATATAGATGGCAATGTAGTTAGAGGATCTTCTCTTGAATATGCATTTCCAAAGGCTTCGCATATGCAACCTGCATGACGATCATAGTACCGTCATGCATGTTTTAACGATTGGCCATGCACCTGAACTTTCTTTTGATTAGGGAATAGCTTCTCAATGGACCCCTTATTTTGTTTGTGTCGCTGAGAACATCAGAACAGAGACACGAAGGTTGTCCCATCGATTGAGCGAGGATGATATCCATCGTTCGTCGTATCATCGATACCGATTAAACGTATGGTTCCCGATGGCTCGGGGTCTCGATGGTAAGCACCAAGGTTGATCTTATGTAGAACAGTTGTGCGCGGTGCGATTTCCCTTGAAGTATTGATCCTTCCAGGTGTCGGAAGCCCCATTTAAGGATGATTATCTTCGATGTTATTAGTTCGATGGTAAGCGTGGCACCATTTCACCCAACAAGTTCTGTTTTTTGAGGATAGTAGTTGATAACGATGTGGTTTCCAGTAGATCAAGAAGCGCAGTATATGATCGACAAAGACTGGGCTATGCGATCGATCGGGCGTTGATCATCCGAAGTATTCGGTAGTCTAGTGTTCTGACTTCTCTCCTTCTGGATTACCTCGATCAGTTTGCTCCGAACTCGAGGCACAATTAACTGTGCACACGCCTGTGCTTGCTTACGAGCTTTCCGCCCGCTCAGTTGCAGACGACATCACTGTCAACAGAGACGGGATGTCTGTTGAGTGTTTCTTCTCTTGTTATCAAAATTACGAAGAGTGAGCGGTCACAAGCTCTCTGGAATAGTATCAACAAGGCCGACCGGAGAATGTGAGCTGAGACTGGCCGATCTGCAGGTCTGAGGTCTCAAAGGCAAGCGTAGGATCATCCCACTCATCATGTTGAGAGCATTTGTGGAGCGTTATCGAGGATATTAACTTCCCATGAAGCTCTAGAGTCGAGATTTGGAACTGCCTTTGATATTCTATTAGTCAGGCTACTCGAACGATGGAGCAATTGATCGTTTGGAGGATTAAATACCTGATTTTCCTCATCGTGTGAGGTTTCGGGAGAAAGCATGGACCATTCCATCTCATTATTAGGTTATTCAGGATAGTCGAGAATGGTGTAGCTTTCCATAAGGTGTGAAGTGCATTGTCTTTCACGAAGATCTGCGTTTTGTCCGACCGATGTATACGTTGAGTAGGCCCTCAATGGTCTAACGTTCACGATCGAAGTACTCGGTACCCGTGCGAGAACCGACGTGGTGCAGAATTGCTCGCTCCAAGCATATTCTCATGAACTCTTGTTAGGGCTAGTCATGCGTCGAGAAAATCAGGCAAAAGATATCGCTGAGATTGCCTTGCAACGAGACAAATCGGTGATACGTCCTTGGCTATTGAGGCTCAAGAGTAAGCGTGTAGTCCTTCTTCCATCGGTTCGCTGCCATGTCCCCGGTTTGTCACATACCTCAGCTTCTGTTAGCTCATTGTATTGTCCGCCCTAAATAAATGGCAGCGATGTAGTAGCTTTGAGGTTCGAAGGCGTGGCAAAGTTGCTGGGTTCTTCAGCATGTTAGAATCCAGTGTCATCCCACAGAAAAGTACGAAGTACATACCAAACATGATTGATAGAGTATTTGATTCATGGACTGATTGACCATTTCGTAACCGAGAAGCGTTCTCTTAAGGATACCTTTTAGTCCGGGCCTGGGTGTTTCGAAGATAAGCCCAGAGCTATGCCTTTGCGTCCACGGTCGCTTCGTGTACTGCGAGTTGTTTTTGTGAGATCTGAGGGTGTTCGTCTTTCGTAAGGTTCCCGCGATGCGATAGAGCAATTATCCATCTTTGAGTAAAAGTATTCAAGGAACTGTCGGGGACATTCTATCAGTTATATTCGATTGTAAATGCAACTGAACATCAGTTGATAGATGGATCTCCCGATTGATCCTTTGGAGTATGATATTTCTTTTCTGATAGAAGTAAAAGAGTAAGTATTGTAGTTTCTGTCACCTAGTGTCCTGTTCTTCGTTCAAAGTTCAGAAAAGAGAAGACCATACAGACCAGGATAGCTGTAGTGAGATAAAGAAAAACGATCAGTTGAGATATTCTGTGAGCGCTTTCTCCTGCTCTGGAAAAACACGCTGCGAAGGAGATTGTGTAGTATCCAGTGTAAGGTACTCGAGATACTAGTGATTCTAAGTTGTTGTGGGATTCGAAAGGTTTAGCAGATCAACCGAAAGCGGTCCATCATACCCCCGTTGCCTGTATCACCGAACATTTACCTCACCATCGCCTGCAGGTGCGTATCTTTGATGCGGTTTTGGTGATACTTCTGTGAGATGATAAGAAAGATTATCCCACTATGTATAGTATCATCTGTTTCCTTTCAGATATTGATAGTAAGGTCCATCGGTGACAGGTGTGATAGCACCAGAGACGCGATTTAGTAACAAGGGCCGATATATGGACAAGTGAGGTATGAAAGATAAAGTTTCAGTGCTGTAGTAGCTGTGGGTCACTTTGGTTGCCCAGGCGAGTCCATAATAGCTCGTTTAGTTCTCAGTATGTCGGGAAGGTGAGATATTGTGTCAGTGAAGCGATTGTTGGCATTTGAGCATCGGCGATGAATCGCTTGATCGGTATATGCCTCAGAGTGTCACAGAGTGTAGCAAATACATTATACATTTCCTCTAGCTTATGACGAATATCCATCTATAATGCATCTGAGATATTTCAGCCCGCCTGTCCGCCAGTCGAGCGAGCTCAGAGACAAGCAACCATGGCCATGCATAGTCTCTTTCAAGCTTGTTCGACTGATTCCAAAGAAGGACGGTGAACTTCTTTCTTATATGCAGTCCTTTGCCGCTGACTTTGTTTGGAGCCATTTGAGTAATCTGAGCACTATCGGTCAGTGAAAGCTCTGTAGCTAAGGGACTCTCGAAATAGATAAAACTGGAGATCTGAAGGATGTCTCTTCAACATACCGTACAACTCCATGGATACTACCCTGTTATTCTCCCTCTGTACGTCAGACGAAGAAATAAAGCGTCGAGATTTATAGGCAGATATAGCGAGTCTCTCTTCGAATCTGAGTTGTATGGACCGGATAGAGTAAGACCTGTTGCAGAAGACTCTCTACCAACATCATCTTTGGCTTCTTTCGGAGGACATCATACATAGCCCCCCGAGTTTCTTCTTTTACCTTCGACCGAGCTTTCTGCTTGAGATTTTCGATAGCGGATGTCTCAGAGCATAAGGCCTTGCACCAGATAATCGGTGGATGTGACCATCGTATAAGTTTGATAGACCACGTAATCGGTCGATAATAAAAGATATTATATAGTAAGTATGTTATATATAATCGTCTGATAATAAGATGATAGAGAGTAGAAGGAAAGGAGAGAGTTGGGTGGACGGAGAACGGGGTTTATATAACCCAGCAGAAAGCCAACAAGTGAACGCTCATATCTCAAGATTCCAAAGATTCAACGTAAAGGGTGAACGAAAGGAGTGAACGGTGAGCAGTATTTGAATTAGTAGACCCTTTTGAGGCACACGTTGAATATCAAGATGCTCTCGTGCACTGGGATGCGTGCACTGAGATGCATTCAACGATTGGGCTTGATCAAGCCGCAGTTGCCCTAACTTTGGAGGTAGTGAACGGCGTGTAAGAATCAAAGCATTGGAATAACAGATTCAAAGAATTCTACTTCGAAAGACAAGCGGGTCATACATGATTACGACCGTCATAGCAAGTTAGGGTTGTGAGCTTGGATAACTGGACGGTGCCGGGTGACTATTTGTGAACCTGGAACGCCTGATAGAAGCACATAACGATAGACTGCTAATTACTCTTGAACATTGTGGTTTGCTTTGTGCTAGGTAATTTCTTGGCGTTAATGAGATCCCTACTCACAAGTCTGAGATCAGGCGAATCCACTAAATAGAGACCCTACAGAAAGACTCATAGATCCTGCGGGTGATCAAAAAGCTTCATATCCTCTGCCGTAGCGGCTATTGTACTCAAAGAATTCGGCCTATTGCCATAATATACGCCGAGTAAATGGGACCAAGACCTCATAGAGATTGCATCATGCACATTGAATGGCCTAAAGGGCAGACACCTAGGCAAGTCCGTTCGGACACAGTCCTTGGGGCATCGACGATCATTGATTCGCAATGTTTGTAGCATCCTTTGGCCTCTGCGCTATCACAGTGCTTATAGAACATTGATTACACCGATGGGATCAGAGTGAGTAGGAGCGTCTGTCAAAGTCGAAACTATGGAGCATTACCAGAAATGAAGCCCTGGACACGATACTCGTGATTTAACAAGATTGCTGAAGAGTGATGCTTAAGTAGCGGCACTATGAGAGAAGCTACTAATGTGCAGACTTCGAGCATCTACGGTATAGTAAATGCCCCCTTTACGTTATCAGTATCAACGGGGCATTAAGAACAGACCGTTGTAGCTTCTTGTAGGTTCATGTTGAACTCTTAAGCGAGGTCAGTACTATCGGGAGAGCTGTATTGGGACTACTTACCGCAAGCGGATAGCTTCAAGCGTCTCGATTTAGTAATGACCTACACGGATTAATACACAGTATTCCACAACATTTCCAAGATAAGGACAAGCATAAGCGAATGACGAGAGCGATGAGGTGATTTGTGATAGTGGTGGTGGAAGTAGGGAGTTTTTGAGTAACGCGAGAAATAATACACACGGCAAGTGGGGTTTGGTTAGCTTGATACAGATCGATACTTACTTTACCTTAGTTATCTGCACCTTCCGCTGCAGTTCGTTGCAACCCACGGGAAAGGTCCAGGGTCTGACAGCAGAGAAAAAAGTACACAGTAGCATTCTGGAGGTGATCTGTCCCCTCTTTCCCCATCCATGAGACAAATGAGCCTCGGAGAAAGCTTTCTCATTTTACCCCCGAGTAACCCCAATGATACACCAATCATAACGTACAGAAGCAGTCTGGACCCGACCTGCTTATGAATCGCGGAAGGAGAAGCTACTGTGGTGCCCCCCCAAAGCTGGTTCGGGAAGGTGAAATACAGCAGCAAAACGTCATTCCGAAGAACCCCGCCAGGTGGGGGTTTTTGGGTGAGCTTCCGATGGAGGGAAAGACCGACATTGGAAGCCCATCGAATCCACTGGGGAGCAACGAGCGAGGCACTCTGACTGATTCGGAGTCCGCTGCTGCTGCTGCTGCTGCTGCTGTTCTGTTGGGTCGCTCATTATTTACCCCTCGTTCTCTTCTTTCCTCTCCTCTTTCCCTCCCCATCATCCTCTCCAAAATCTTGAATTTACCCCTAGATCCAAGGTAATCCAATCTTCAAAAACCGTCAAAATGGTCAAGGCTGGTAGGTACCTGCACTTTTCTTCAGCCCTTTTGGTTTTCCTATCCTGCTATTGGCCTTAACCCCCTCCACGGATCCACGATCGACCGTGGCCGGGGGACCTTGAGTGAGCAGATTTGAGCACCTTGCGATCCCTCCTGCACCTATCACGATCTGGGGACCCTGTTTGCCAGCCTGGCAAGCTCAGGGGGATTCGGTGACATCTGCCAGCTCATTCGTCCCCGTCAGCTGGAGCTTTGTTTTATCTTTCGTATTAATAGTACCACGATCAAAGTCTGGTTGATGGCCAGTGATCGCTGGATCTCGTGGTTCTGGAAGGTTTCCATCGATGAAAATCATGGGCTGACATCCATCTCTTAGTCGCTGTTATTCGTGGAGACTCCAAGGTCTCCGGCACTGTCACTTTCGAGCAGGCCAACGAGAGCACCCCCACCACCATCTCCTGGAACATCACTGGCCACGACGCCAACGCTGAGCGTGGCTTCCACGTCCACCAGTTCGGTGACAACACCAACGGCTGCACCTCCGCTGGCCCTCACTTCAACCCCTTCGGCAAGACCCACGGTGCTCCCGAGGACGACGAGCGTCACGTCGGTGACCTTGGCAACTTCAAGACCGATGCCGAGGGTAACGCCGTTGGCTCCAAGCAGGACAAGCTGGTGAAGCTCATCGGTGCCGAGAGCGTCCTGGGCGTACGTTTTCATCCCTGCCTTTCTTCCTGACTGTTTCTGTAAAGATGCTAATGCAGTGCATACAGCGGACCCTGGTCGTCCACGCTGGTACTGATGACCTCGGCCGTGGTGGCAACGAGGAGTCCAAGAAGACCGGTAACGCTGGTCCTCGTCCCGCCTGCGGTAAGCATATCCCTACCAAGATACCCCTTCTCACTGAAATCAACATCGTTTACTGATCTCATCTGTCACAGGTGTCATCGGCATTGCCGCTTAAGTGCCTAAATCAGTCTCCAAAACTGTTCGACTAGGATGTGAAGGGCTAGAACAGAATGAGTAGTCTGCCATTATCTCGTCGACAACAGGAATAAAATGAATGCACGAATGACTTGATGCCAATTGTTATGATAACCGGCATTTTTGCCAGACTGTATCGAAGCGCTGATTAGCTCCGCCGTGGGTAGTACAGAATGTAACCATTTTACTGGAAGGATTAGCTTTCTACTTTGACGTCCAAGTAGTACATGTCAAGATGCACAGTCTCATCATCGTCTCCTTTGTGGTTGGAATCGTTGCGGCCTAGGGTGATTCTAGCGCTTACAGCTACATACATGGTGTCACGGAACGCATGGACTAGAGGCGAGCCAACAGACATGCCCAAGTTTGATCAATTAGCATAGCGCCCGTCGCCAGAAACATTGAGTAGACAGGTGTTTATGCTGCAGCTCAATCGTGGTAGTTGGTGAAGCATCTTTGGTGAAGTGGTTGGTGAAGTGGTTGGTGAAGTGGTTGGTGAAGTGGTGCTTCCTGCAGTGACGGAGCTCCAGGGAAGCTTGTAGTTCAGTAAATATGGTCGCGAAAGAGTCATTAAATGAATGAAAATTCATTCTTCTTAATCACTGGGACTTATCAAGTTGATTCCATGATGATATGCAGACAACGGTGCGGATAGTTGCAGGAGCGAAGCTCCGTCGAGGCCGGAGCCAAACTCCCCCACAAAAGTCAGGTGCCCGCCCGAGCGCGATTGGCCGCTCGGACTGCTGTACCTGGCCTCAATGGAAGTAGTCCGACTGTCTTCTTCTCCCTTTCCCCTATCATTCATTCGGTCTTTTTTTCTTGTCCCCTTCTCATAATTCATTACTTACATCCCTTTCTCCTTAATTGCTTCTGCCTCTTTAACCCCGTCTCGTCAATTTCTGGTCTCGCCTGTCGCTTGCCAGCATGCCTCTGGAAGCCCGCGTGAAATCTGTCCTGTCCGGCGACACGGTGGTGCTGTCGCATATCAACAACCCTGGCCAGGAACGTATCCTCAGTCTTGCATATGTCTCCGCGCCGAGGCTACGCAGAGAGGGAGATGAGGTGAGTTGGTTCTTCTTTGTGTTTTCAGATACAATGTCAATGCGCGGTACAGCCGTTTCTTTCTGCCTGGATAGGTGGCCTCTACATCGGGGACAATTGGCTACATTCCATCCTAAATCTAACATTCTTGACTGAATTGGACTTGACCTTGTCCCGTTTTAACTAGCACTGCTTAATTGATACCTCAATAACTTGCTAACTTCCGCTGTTTTCTTTCTGCAGCCGTACGGCTTCCATTCCCGAGAGTTTCTCCGCGAGCTCCTAGTCGGAAAAGTCGTACAATTTCAAATCCTGTACACCATCCCTACCGGTGCTAAGCGCGACTACGGTACAATCAAACTCCCGACCTTCGACGTCTCCCTCCCCGACATCAGCGTCCAGGAAGGATGGACTCGCGTCCGCGAAGAGGCTGGCAAGCGCAGCGACGAGTCTGAAGAGACTGTGGCGTACCTGCAACGACTCCGTGCATTGGAGGAGCATGCCCAGACGGAGGGCAAGGGAACATGGGCAGCCACAGAGAGTGGTCGCACAGAGACCAGTTATGAACTGTCTGACCCTAAGGCGCTGGTTGACGAATGGAAGGACAAGCACTTGGAAGGTATCGTCGAGAGGGTTTTGAACGGCGACCGCCTGATCGTCCGTTTGCTCCTCTCTTCGGAGGAACACCTGCAGGTTGTCGCTGCCATGGCGGGTGTTCGTGCCCCAGCGGCCAAGCGAGTGACGGCTGACGGCAAGGAACAGCCTGCAGAGCCGTATGGAGACGAGGCATTCCAGTTCGTAGAATCGAGGATTCTGCAGCGCAAGGTCCAGATGTCTCTTCTGGGCGTCACCCCTCAGGGTCAACTGATTGCTAGTGTTCTTCACCCGAACGGCAATGTTGCCAAGTTCCTGCTGGAAGCTGGTCTGGCTCGTTGCCACGATCATCACTCCGCTCTGCTTGGTACTGAGATGGCAGCTTTCCGCCGTGCGGAGAAGGTGGCCAAGGACGCCAGAGTGGGCATCTTCACTGGTCTAGTTGCTCCCAAGGGTCCTGCTGGCGGGGCCGAGGACTACGTTGTTGGCCGCGTGCTGAATGCAGACACGCTCTTTATCCGCAACAAGGCCGGTCAGGAGAAGAAGATCCAGCTCAGCAGTGTCAGGCAACCGAAGCCATCTGATCCCAAGCAGGCTCCTTTTGCCGCCGAGGCTAAGGAGTTTGTGCGCAAGAGAATCATTGGAAAGCACGTCAAGGTCACTATTAACGGCAAGAAGCCCGCTACGGAGGGATACGAGGAGAGGGAGGTTGCCACCGTTGTCCAAGGAAACACCAACATCGCTCTGGCCCTTGTCCAGGCGGGTTACGCTTCCGTCATCCGCCACCGTCAGGATGACGAGGACCGGTCTCCTGAGTATGACAACCTCATGCTTGCTGAAGCAGAGGCCCAAGCCGAAGGCAAGGGCATGTGGGCTGCTAAGCCCCCCAAGCCCAAGCAGTACCAGGACTACTCGGAAAGCGTTCAGAAGGCCAAGATGGAAGTTTCCATTCTCCAGCGCCAGAAGCGTGTGCCGGCTATTGTCGATTTTGTCAAGTCGGGATCTCGGTTCACCGTTCTGGTTCCTCGTGAGAACGCCAAGCTGACTCTTGTCTTGTCGGGTATCCGCGCCCCCCGGTCTGCCCGTAACCCCGGCGAGGCATCCGAGCCTTGTGGCCAGGAGGCTCACGATCTTGCGAACAAGCGCTGCATGCAGCGTGATGTTGAGATCGACGTGGAGACCATTGACAAGGTCGGTGGATTCATCGGTACTCTGTATGTGAACAAGGAGAACTTCACTAAGGTCCTCCTTGAGGAGGGTCTTGCTACTGTTCACGCTTACTCTGCTGAGCAGTCTGGTCACGCTACGGAATACTTTGCTGCGGAGCAAAGGGCCAAGGAGGCCCGCAAGGGTCTCTGGCACGACTGGGACCCTAGCAAGGACATCGTTGAAGATGAGGAGGAGCCTGCCAACAGCAACAACAACACTGACACCGAGGTTGCCCAGCGTCGTAAGGACTACCGCGATGTGATGGTCACCTATGTCGACCCTACTACTGGCCGCGTTAAGGTCCAGCAGATTGGCACAGGCACCTCTGCCTTGACGGAGTTGATGAGTGCTTTCCGGTCGTTCCACCTCAACAAGGCCAACGACACTCCGCTCCCTGGACCTCCCAAGGCGGGCGACTTCGTTGCCGCCAAGTTCACCGAGGACAACGAGTGGTACCGCGCTAAGGTCCGTCGCAATGACCGTGAAAACCAGCAGGCTGAGGTTGTTTACATTGACTTCGGTAACTCGGAAGTCCTGCCCTGGTCCCGTCTCCGGCCCTTGAGCCAGCCGCAGTTCTCCGTTCAGAAGCTTCGCGCCCAGGCGGCTGATGCAGTGCTCTCCTTTGTCCAGTTCCCTGGTGCCGAAGATTACCTGCAAGATGCAGTCAGCTTCCTCGAAGACCAAGTCTACAACCGTGAGCTCGTTGCCAACGTCGACTACGTGTCTCCAGATGGAACCCTGCACGTCACCTTGCTGGACCCTACCGAGTCCAAGAACCTGGATCACAGTATCAATGCCGACATTGTTCGTGAGGGTTTGGCCATGGTGCCCAGGAAGCTGAAGGCCTGGGAGCGGGCCGCTACTGAGACAGTTTCCCACCTCCGCAGCGTAGAAGAGGAGGCGAAGCAGGAACGACGGGGTATGTGGGAGTATGGCGACCTGACCGAGGACTAAATATTACACTTATAGTGTTGTGTTTGGAGTGGTGGAAGAAGATGTCTGTACAATTATCCACATGGCGCTTTATGTCGATTCCCATGAGCGACGGAATTAGTGGCTTTGGGCATTCTTACACTGGCAGCTTTCAAGAGCTGTGCTACATTAGTCTAGGATTTCTCAAATATGTTTTCTGAATAAGGTTACCAAAAGTTGGATCTTTGGCAACCTTCCTTTTTTTTTTGTGCTCTGCATTATTCCGTGCATAGATGACATAAGCGGATGTTATCTCCGCGACTGTCCGATGCGGCGAATTGCCTTTCCCGACTTCGCAGCGTCAGCCCAATTTTCTTGTCCTTCATGCCATATCCCCGCCATTCCCCTCGTGTTTGCGGCTTTCGCTCATTGTTGGACTATTTGTGATTAGAATCCGACGTAGCCGGCGCCTGCTCGACTTGAAACAAGGCCTCGTGACGGGCTTGAAACATAAGACTATAACCGACTTCCGCCGACGCCGAGCTCAGCTCGTCCAAGGACCCGCTTCATCTTCAATACTTCCTCCTTTGCAATCGCCCAATACAAAGCATACCCAATCTCCTTAATCCAGCACAATGCCTTTCTGGGGAACGAAGTCCTCTCAACCTGCGGCGGAGAGCGACGCCAAATCTACGCATGATGCGACCGATCCTATCAACGATCCCGTTGCGTCGGCCTCGCAGGCGGCTGGCACGGCGTGGCTCGCTGGCCATCTTCACCACCTGACTGACGACCAGGAAAAGAAGCTGGAAGAGTTCAAGAAACTGAGTGAGGAGAAGGGGTACTACAAGCCCGAACGGGACGGAGAAAAGGCCAGCCATGATGATGCGACAATGCTGTATGTTCCTTTCGCGCTTCGTCCACATAGAGCCGTTACGCTGGATGAACGCGTATTGGAGAGGAGCTAACGTGTATTACTTTTAGACGCTTCCTTCGCGCGCGCAAGTTTGACGTTGACGGCGCTTGGGGCCAGTTCAAGGACACCGAGGATTGGCGCCGGGATAATGCCATTGAGTCGCTCTACGAGAACATTGATGTGGACTCCTACGATGCTGCCCGGCGAATGGTTCGTGAGCTGATCTATACGTGTATGGCGATGGTCGCTAATATGTTCCTATCTAGTATCCCCAATGGACCGGTCGTCGAGACCGCCGCGGTATTCCCGTCTACGTTTTTGAGATCAAGCATCTAAACAGCAAGAACATGGCCGCATACAACGAGACCATGTCCTCTTCGACCACGGCCGAGACGCACCAGTCCTCCACGGTCCCGCAGCGTCTTCTGCGTCTGTTCGCTCTTTACGAGAACCTCCTCAACTTCGTCATGCCTCTGTGCTCGAAGCTTCCTCGTCCTAACCCCGAAACCCCCATTGTCACCTCTACCAACATTGTCGATGTTAGTGGCGTTGGGCTCAAGCAATTCTGGAACCTGAAGGGGCACATGCAGGATGCTAGTGTTTTGGCTACTGCTCACTACCCGGAGACCTTGGACCGGATCTTTGTGAGTCCACCACCTCTTTTTTACTTAATGATGAACCCAGCTAACCAGCTATCCTCGAAGATTATTGGTGCTCCTTCTTTCTTCCCTACAGTCTGGGGTTGGATTAAGCGCTGGTTTGACCCTGGAACCACTTCGAAGATCTTCATCCTCTCCGCCGCCGAAGTAAAGCCCACCCTGACAGCCTTCATGGACCCGTCCAGCATCCCTAAGCAGTACGGTGGCGACTTGGACTGGCAGTGGGGCGACATGCCTTATCTCGACGAGGAGGCCCGCAAGGTCGTCGGGGTCCTGGAAACCCCTCCCGCCGAGGGAGAGACCAAGCCCGACTTCATCAAGGGCCCAGTTCTGTTCAAGGACGACCACGTCGAAGTCCTCGGAAAGGTGAACGGCGAGAGCCGCAAATCCGACATCCCTGTTGGCGCAACTCCCGCTCAATCAAACACCACCTCCCCAGTGCAGGTCGAAAAGCCCACTGAGCAGGAGCAGACCAGCGAGAACGAGAAAGTCCCCCTACAAGAACAGGCTCCTACATCGGAGACTGAGACGCAAACAGTGGCCGCATAAGTCATACGTTTCTAATCTCTTCCTAACACACTTTTTACTGATTTATACTTCCCTTTCTTCGTCGAAGGTACTACTAATAGAACCCAATGCACGGCGCCAGCGGTTATCCTATTACGCTTTTCTCTCCTACAACCTACTCTACCGTTCTAGATAATATCCCACTATTCTACCTTTGTTACTCTTCTCTCACATCTTGTATTGTCCTTTCCGGGCTTGAACAAACATCTTCATTGTCTTATATACTACTTCCATATTGTCATTTTCAGGATCTGTCATAAGTGTGACTTGGGTGTGTGCGCAGCAACCGTCATCATCATAGAAAGATGCATCTTTTTTTTTCGGGCTTTATTCATATAATCATGGTCATTTTCATGCTTCTTCTAAATTCCTGCTAGTTGACTTTTCCATCACTGTTCTGGGCTTCTTGACCAGAGAGAATCGCGTCGCATTAGTACTACTATAACACATTGAGATGAACTTGGTTCAAGTTTGGCTTGCGGTATACTATATATCATTCCCGCCGGGGAAGTTCAATCTCGATCTACCTCCTTCACGGTCTTGATTAATAACTTGTGTAAAAAGCTGGTAATTTGTAAGTGCCATATCACAGTCTGTTCGGTCTCAGTACGAAAAATCCAGTATTACTAGTTTGTTAGTTAGTATTATACGGTGCATTCTAATTGTATTGACCTTTCATTTCTCAATTATGAGATGAATGAAAATGTTAATGAGATCATTATGGTAGTTCATGGTAATCAATACTAAGAATAGAAATACTATAACTGTATATATGTTATATTACGTCTTTACATCGTATCGTATATCTAAAGTAAATAGTAGGTAAAGGTAGGTAGGTCAGCAGCAGCTTCATCTACTACTAACCTAATCCCATCCTATCCCATCCCAACGTTTCGCTATAATACATCAATCGCAACGCAACTTAAACTAAATCAGACTAATGTTCATGTGGATTTCCAGATCATGTTGATCTGCTTTCTCTTGACCTGTTCAGAGATATCTCGGTTAGCCAGCTGTTTACTAGTCATGGAATACAGATAATAATGAGTAAGTTGAGGGATGAGACGTACCATTGGAGCCAAAACCATCACACCAGCCGTCAACGCCACGATAGTCAAGACTAGTTGCAACTTGGAGAATCCCTTGCCCAGGACATCGAATGCCTGGCTGGGAGTTGCCCGTGTAGCGAAGATATCGCCGCCAAAGGCGAAGATCAGGCTAGTACTTTCGAGCAGCGTCGGGGCGGAAAGGACGCTCTTGATACCGGCAACGTCCCGGGAATGCGTGTGGTACCATTTGCCATCGAATTCGAGGAAGGGGTTGTACTTGAAGAGACCCTCTTCGGCTTCGGTGGAGGTGGGGTCCCGGCCGACAGGACGGCGGGGGTCAAGGACGGGACGGGGAATGCCGATGATGGCGTTGGAGGATGGAAGAGTGCAGAGGAGTTGGCGAGTGGTGATGCCCTGGCGGGTCTGAGTGACGGCCATGTGAGAGATGGGTTCCGGGATGATGAAGGCTTGCGAGATCACGTGGGGCAGAGGGAGGTCACTGATGCTAGAGTAGTTGGAGGCTGCGTCCAGCGGGCCGCGGTCATTGGGAACAGGGGACTCGTATAGCTCGGAGATCACCAGTTGGTAGCCCTTGGCGCTGGAAGAGTCGACAGCGTCTGCCCAGAAGGAGTAGGCGAACCAGTTCTCGGAGACAACGGAGGAAATGGGCTGTGTGGGGTCGACTCCTTGGTGGGTGCTGGAGTGGAGGATCTTTCCGGAGATGGCATCAAGGAGATAGAAGGTAGCAGAGCTCTCACCCACGGCGGTGATGAGGGCGAGATTGGGGTTTAGGTACTTGTAGAGAACAGACCGGTTGCCCAGGACTTTACCGATAGAGGCAACAGGATCGTGGGAGGGCCGCGCGGTGGCGTGGATGAGCTTCTCGCCTGAGGTGGGCAGGAACTGCCAGACAGGGTGCTTGTTATCGCGAGCAGCCCATCCGAGGACACGGCCATCATCGCTAAGCGTTATGAAGAAACCCGGACCATCAATAGACTCCAAGGGTGTACCATTTTCCTTAATGCCGACGGTACGGGGAGCGGTGCCATCGTGGGCGACGGCAACCGAGCGGATCTTTGCAGTGCCGGGGGTGCGCGCCAGGATCTCGCCAGATGAGGCATCTAGAGTGACAGAGCTGCCATCATCGACATACACCGTAGCAGTGCCAGGATGGGCCAGAATAGCCTTCACATTCCACGAGTCCGCTTCCGCAGCCTTGACCTTCCAAGACACGGCGCCATGCTTGGCGGCATCAAGGGCGTAGACTCTTCCGTTCTCTGTGGCCACAATAACAGACTTGACAATACCGAAACTATCGAGGTTGGAGACCTCATCGGTCAAGATACTGGTCAAAATGCGCTTGGGCAGCCCCTTCAGCCACTCGGGAAGATGCTGAAGGTCTCTGGCGTGACGCTTAACGCGGTGCACGTAGGCCCCGTAAAGGCTTTCGTGACCCTCAACTTCCAGTTGATGAGCCAGATCCTCCTGAACGGCCTCCTGGACCCAAGTAGCGGCCAGAGCACCCGACAGAGCTTCATATCTAGTCCATTCGGTCTGGCCATTGCGAATCAATTGCCAGTCGCCAGATTCCAAGGCAGCGGCCGTCCGAACAGCAACGCTCTTATCCTTGGCAACGACCTCCGATACAGAATGCAAAGCCTGCTCCATAGGGGGAGCTTGGTGGACCCATCTTCCCAATACTCCGTGAGAGACCGAAGAAACGACAGTGGTCTCAGACTGGGTGATGCGGGTGAAGTAGACGTTGGCATCCTTGTTGCTCGTCGAGAAAACGGACCATCCCTGCAAGCGAGGAAGTTCGTAGGCCTTGATTACCGAAGCGGACTTCAAGTCGACGTGATAAACTTCCGCCCAAGTGGTAGACTCCGTCTCATAGTGCACCAGGAAATGCGGCAGCGACTCGAGCTTCTTGGGAGCATGAACCGTGATAGAGCGGACACTCTCACCACTTGTATTTTCAATATCGAACGAGTGTACCTGCTTCGTACCGATGACGTTGACCTTGAGCGTTTTGAATGACTGATCCGCCCAAACAATCATGGGTGCCGCAGTGTTCGCACCCACGAAGAGGACGGAGTTGGTGCTAGACAAGTCGCTTTCCGAGCTCAGAATATGCTGTCGAGTTTGACGACCGGTCAAGGGATCCAAAGAAGTAACCTTGATTCTGTATCCTTTCCGGGAGGAGGGCTGCAGAGCGACGTAGAAGACCTCGGTGGCCGATGACGACAATTGGAGGAAGATATCGCCGCTACCGGGAAGTGTCAGCGATAGAAGCTCCAACAGAAATCAATTTCAAGTATAAACGTACCTTTCGTCCAAGTGCTCCCATTTCGTCCGACCCGAATCTCCATCCAGCCTTCGGACAACGCCAGCCTTTCCGCTCCAAAGCGCCACAGTGTCTTTGGTCGACGGAGCCGCACTGGCATCCTCCAGCTCCAAAAGCTCGAGATCAGCGAGCACTTCGCCCTCAAACCAGTTTTCCCAGATCAATTTGCCATCCAGAGCAGTCCACGAAGAAATGTAATCGCCTAGCGCGCTGACCAGGGCGTTTGTGCCTTCGGAGGCGCGGAGAAGACCGTGGGGATTGCTTTCAGCAGCGGGCAGATCAGATCGCGAGAGGTTCTGTCTCCAGACAAGAGAGCCATCCCTAGGATTCACAGCACCGAGCAGCGACTTCTCCGAGAGAGTGTAGAGTAAGGAGGCATTGGAGGAAGCGGACGGTTTGAGGAAGAAGGTCGATTGGGAAGTGGGAAAGCCGAGCAGCGCGTGATGGTAGTCGACATGGTTGACCTCGTCCCGGTAGATGGCCAGGGACGAGGGAACGCACGAGGCGAGCAAGAGAAGCGTCGCCTGTAGCCACATGGTTATGACTGATGTTTCCGGTCGGGCATTGGAGGGCGACAGAGGAGAGAGGTAGCTGGGACGAGATGGTGGCCGACTAACGATAAGCTGCGGATCATCGATGACGGGCGGTGATGTATCATCGGGCAGAATCCCTATTCCCCCGGTTTGTCTCCACTACAGCTTCAGCTTCTTGCTCGATTGCACTTTTACCAATTCTTCATTATCAAGAACAGCTTTTATGACATTTTACTGATGGGTGCAACTATGGCTGAAATTGACGTGGCTAGGTCTCGAACAAATTGAAGTGCGGCGCATGCCCTCTACCTAATATTGATCGTTGTTTATGAGTAAGGTCCTTCATGCTGCTACCAGAACGGTGATATAGTCCGAATTCATATACATTTTGATGCTATTCTATGTACAAATACAATCTGGCGAATTGAAGTAATGCTCATCATACCCAAGAATCTCATGCTTGCCCGAAGCAGGTCTTGTTGGCAGCTCTGACAACCGCCTTCTCTCCCTCGGTCATGTCGTCGGTAATTTCCCATGGCTGACTTCCCATACCCATGGCGCGCAGGCCCTCTGCATCAAGCGAGCTCCAGTCAAGTGCTCCCTGGAAACCGATCTCACCGGGTCCACCAGCGCCGGGGAAATCCCAAGGCGGGGAGTAAGCAAGCGCAGCCTGGCGCTGCTTGAGCAGGTAATTCACGTTCATCTCGCACATAGGCGTGGCAGGGATGTAGAGAACGCTGGAGTCTCCCTTGCCGCGATGTTCCTTATCGACGGAGTGCAAGGAATCGCAGTGCCAGGCAACGTAGTCACCGGGTTCCACCTCAGGGACGGAGACCATTGTGGTTTCCAGGTCCAGGTGAGGATGCGTGACGGGGTTGTATTCCTGGCATGTTCCGGGTACGGCACCAGGGAATGTGTTATCCAGCACCGGCTGCGAGGAGACTGGGTCGAAGAAAGGTCGGAGGATAGTGTAAGCGGTACTCTGAATGACCATGGGGCAAACATGCAGGGAGCCTTCGCCGGGAGCTGTGTTGGACATGGAGAGCCATCCTTGGAAAAATCTCAACATGGAGCAGGAACCAGCGCCGTTGTACAAGTCCATGTTGGCTGAGACACGGTGCTTGGCGTCCCATGGGTCGTATTCTTCCCATTTGCCCTCTAGAATTTTGGAGTAGACTCGGGAGTATTCAGGATCCTCCCAGCGCTCCAATGATCCACCGTCAATATGAGGGCCGAGGGTGAATTTTGCGTCGCCGGGTTGCCTGATGCGGAGTCTGTCTGCGTAGGTCAAAGGATTCCGAGTCGAGATCGGAGTGTCGGGATCGGACGAGTGCCAGAGACGCTGCAGGAAGCGCTGGGTACCGAGCATGCTCGGATGTGCTCGGGCCTCTGCTTGGGATGGAGTCCAGTACAGCTCATAGACTGCTGGGGAGTCGGGAGGGAAGGCCTTCACGCGCTCCTGGTTGGCAGCAGCATAGTCCTTGATTCTCTCCTTCCAGTCAAGGGCTTTCTCTCGAGGCACCACGTTTCTGATGACCACGGAACCTCTGTGACGAATCTCCGCAAGGAGATGGTCTGGGACGGTGCCATTGACCACGTCGGAGTATTGCACTGATGGGATGATCTGGACATTCGGTTAGTGACACTCACTCATACATATAGAAGATTCCATGGGAACTTACATCGCTTCCTTTGGTCTTGATCTTGTGCACTTCCTCTTCCAAGCTGGGAAGGAGTCGCTCCCAACTTTCCTTCAAAGCCTTTTCATTCTTTTCAAAGTATTTCAGCTTCAGATCCCTGAACCGCGGGGGTAAGGGCTCTGGCTTGTAGTCTGGTCTCAAACTGGGGAAGACGCTGGAAATATCGCCCGCAGCCTTGGTCATCGACGACGCTGAAGTCGACGTGGACGCGGCGCGGGCGGCCGTTTTTGAAAGAAATTTAGACATAGACATGATATCTATCTTTCCAATAGGTATTTGGAATCTGGATATTTCTGATCACTAACAGACAGGACCTCTTGCGATTGATATACCTGCAGCTGGGGCGGAATATTGTCGGGGAATCATATTCAGCAGTCGGCCCGAATACCAGATACGGAAGGTCCCCGCCTCCCCCGCAAAAAGCGGCAACAAGAAAATGCGGGAATGTTGCTCTTTGCGGGATCCACATTGCCCCGGAATGAACTATTGCCTTCACTCGAAGTTGTTTCATACGTATTTCAGAGGCGAAAATTAGAAGGAAGCTGGGATTTATCAGGTCATGGCTGGGCTACAGTTCAGACTAGCCATCGTACTTCGATAGGCAGTTGATACGAAGGCACCCTCTGTAGCAGACCCGCTGCAACCGCCCTTGCACGTCCTGCACAGAACGCAGTGGATCAGGTCTCGCTGCCAATGACTTCAAGCGAGCTGATCGGCACTTTCACCGAGGGGAGCACCCCGAGAGGCAGCGGTCAGATAGGTGTTGTTGACCTGTCCTCGGTCTTGTTCCGGGTTTCTACCACCTTCAGGGCTCCGTCCTCGGTCTAGTGATACAGCGACACGCCCATGGGGCAGGCCTGGGTCCCGTATCGAACCCCTCCGGAACAATTATAAAGTAGCACAGGGCCACTCGGCAGAAAGCCATCGAACCACCAAACCACACTCCCCATTGCAGCTCCCTGAACCTCAATCTCGCTTTAGAATGTCCTTCGCCGTTCAAGGCCGATCTGCTATCGTGACGGGGGCAGGTTCAGGTTCGTCACGCATGGTATTCGGCCGCTAAGCAAACATCACTAAGTCGTAATTGTAGGAATTAACCTGTCCTTCGCCAAACTTCTCCTCGAGCATGGATGTAATGTTCTGTTCGCCGATCTAGCTTTACGTCCAGAGGCAAAGACGTTAGTGGATCAATACTCATCGAAGGGGAAGACGCCACGAGCCGTCTTCCAGCGGACCGACGTGACCGATTGGCAACAGCTCGAGCGCATGTTCGAGGTAGCAGAGCAGGAGTTTGGAGAGCTCGATATTGTGTGTCCTGGCGCAGGCATCTTCGAACCGGTATAGTTTCTCTTTCCACCAATACCAGTGTTATGCATCACGCAAGGGATAGTATACTGCAGGCACGTTCAGTTGCTCACGCCTAATTTACCTCACAGCACTGGACCAACTTCTGGCGTCCCCCCGGAACCCCTGAAAGCCGTGACCCGCGGTATGGAGGTCGCTACGCCCTCCTCGATATCAACCTCACGCATCCGATTCGCACGACGCAGCTAGCCATTGCCCATTTTCTACGTCATGGCAACAAGCAGCGACGCAAGCACATCGTCCACATCTCCAGTATTGCCGGACAGAACCCCAACTTCATCGCACCGATCTATGTCGCCACGAAACACGGCATCAATGGCTTGGTACGGTCGTTGGCTGGCCTGGACCAAGAGTGCGGAATCCGCATCACAGCTGTTGCGCCGGGAGTTATCAAGACACCGTTGTGGACGGACCATCCTGAAAAGCTCAAGGTAGTGAATGAAGGGGCGGATGCATGGGTAACTCCAGAAGAAGTAGCAGAGGTCATGTTGGCGCTTATCCAACAGGACAAGGTGAGCGGTATCATTGGGGATCAGAGTGGTCGTGGTCCCCAGTACCCAGTCAGTGGTGGAACTATCCTGGAGGTCTCCAAGACGGTTCGGGCAGTAGAGCCTTTCAATGACGCTGGGCCTGGAGATCGACCGGGAAATACGGTCTCCGATAACAGTGCAGTGATTAACGAGACACTTGGTCTGCTGTCGCAGCCCGGATGGGGAGTTCCCAAGTTGTAGATAGATGGAGATAGAAATAATACTAATACTACTTTGGCTTTCAGGATGCTGAAAGCTTAAGCAATTCCGATAACGAATAACCATTATCTCCTCACAATAGGTCATATGAGCCAGCTTCGCATAGCTTCAACTACTGGAATCGAGCAGGTGGCGGCCAAATCCCATCTCTATCCTCTCTATATTTCGCATTGACGGCCGCATGCAATCTGGTCAGCTCCGAGGTATGTCGATAGGGCTTTCGTCTCGCCTCGCCCTGGAGATCGCGCTGGACCAATCGCGCAAATAAGGTCGGGGCGATATGCTTGATGTCGACTTTAAGGGGTTGTAAAGCCTCAGGCTGAACTCCAGCCGCAGCTGGGGTCCCGGTTCCCGTCTTAGTTTCTGGCTCAGGCTCGTGCTCTGTCTTTGCCTCGGACTGGGGTTCAGGCTCAGCTAACCAGAGATACGGCCGTGATGTTTCACGCGAGCGGAATGCCTCGTCATCCACATAGAGGAAAGAGTCGCGTCGAAAGCCAACAGGAATTTCGTTATTTGGGAGCATTGTGCTGAACCTGCCCCGTAGTGCACTCGGGTCCAGGCTGTTATTACTAGTACTACCTGGAACAGCCACCCAGTGCAATGCGAACCGGTCTCTCGTCTCGTCCTTAATCAACCTCGCTGAATGGTGCAGTCCATGGTAAACAGCCGTTTCAATCAGGGATCTATATTCTGAAAGGCGGCCTCGTTCCTCTCCCTCGTCTTTCGGGTAGAATACCACGAGACCAAAGCGACCACCTGCTTCACCAGGGCCAGATCCAGAACCAGGGGCAGAATCACGCGCTGAAGCTGAAGTGGACTGCAGTACATGCTCCTGCCAGGGAACCTTCAAGGCAAACAGAATATTCCTAACGTCGTCATCGTTCAGCGTTTTGGCCGCCTCCAATTCCACCTTTCGCCATCGCTGCAGAACCCTCTGCGCCACCTCCATAGCAGCCCGAATATCGTCCGTCCGCGCTGCTACTATAGCTCGAGCCTTAAGGTCCCGATCTTCAGGAGAAAGGCGCGCCACCTCGGACAGGATACGACCCGATTGTCCCTCGACTACGCCGGTCGTTAAGAGACTGGCTTCTTTATTGCTTAGGCCGAGGTTGCTAAGCGGGATGTCATCACTGGTATTGTTGCTGCTATTGATGGCTTTGGTAATTAGTTCGCCCATGGACAAACCGCAGGCAGTTCGACAGAGGGTGTCTTCCTCGTCTGGTGGGGGCCGGTAGGTGATGAGTCGACGTTCTTGATCTGTTAGTGAGGAGGGGTTGGAGATGGCGCGGTTGTAGAGGGTGCGTGTTGATTCATCTAGGACTAAAGGGGTGGTATCTGCGGTTATGCTGAAAGGGTTGGTCTCTCCAATATTGATGGGAAGCCACATTATGTTGATAACTGATTATTTGATTATCTAGAAAGAAGAGGATTATTGTGTGCAGGGTCTTTGGGGTAGCAGAACTAGACTGCTGTTGTCTTAAGCAGCATGGATAGTCTAACTTAAAATAGCCCTCATAGTAACAACTTATACAACTATCAAAATATAATTTGTAAAAAATAAAATATAAGACTTCATAATTACCAAATCAGAATAAAATTAGTGCCCAAGTTGTAGATGCTAGATGAACAGGATAGAGCATATAGTACAATTCGAGAGGGCAAAGGAATACATGTCATGCAAGCACAAGAGGTATGCTTACTATATTAGTTACGGTGTGGCTGGTCTGGGTGACTCAGGCCAGATTCAGCCAAATATGGAAACTCTTTCCAGTCTCCAGGCTCATCCTGTCGCCAGCTATGAAGATAACATTACGTATTACTGGGGCAAGGTAGGCTGGTCCTCTGCAGATTGCGCGAGGGCACTAAGGAATGGTGTATGACCTGTGCTTCAGCCTGGAGTAGTACTCCACTCACTGTCTCAGTAAGTACATGATGACCTGGCTTACTGTCTTTACCACAGCAGCAAGTCTGTAATCATTTAAGCAGCAAAACAATGCTTCAATACCAGCCTTCTTCTCAACTTGATTATGAGATTCTGATAAAATTGCATGACACTACTTCTCAAGTAGACAACTAGTAGACAATAGGAAGGTGTAGTCGTGACAATCTGGGGAAAAGAAGTGAAGCCACCAATGGCGGAAGGCGATAAAGGGACTGACTAAACTCTCCACCGCCTCCGCTCCTTCGGCGGCATTTGGATTGCGCTGTTCATTATTCCCTTTCCCTCTTCCTTCTTCTTATCTCCGGATGTCTTTCCCTTCTCCAACCCCTCTTTTTTCTTAATTTCTCCTTTAATTCTCCCTCTCCAACTAACTTCTTCGCTGATTTGTTTTCCGTTCCTTACCGACTTCCGAGCACATCTCCCGCTGCACCGCTGGTTCGAGTGAACTTCAACCGACTATGGTTGGTTGATCACCCGCAATCTTTTGTCGTGTGGCCACCTTCAATCCTTATCTACCGCCTCCAAAAGAACTACTTCTACCACCTCCTCAACACAACTCGACTCTTCCTCCAACTTACTCCCTCACCATGATGGACGACGAAGCTTCCGTCGGGATTGGCTCCCCTCGAGCCGGTTCTCGAAGGTAACCTATACTACCCCCAATTCGTAGTACTTCCCCTGCTCCCAAGCCTTATCGCTGACAGGTACTCATCGGTCGCAGACACGGCGGCAAAGGGAAACGAAGCATCGGACATCATGGCGACGCCAGTTGGGTCAGCTGTGTGATCAACTTGGTCAACACAAGTAAGTCGGGCCGGAACTCATATACCTTAACTCCGCAATCGTTACTGACTCATGCTCTGTCCTTGCCTATTAGTTATCGGTGCCGGTGTTATGGCCATGCCGCTGGCCATCTCTCATATGGGAATCGTCCTCGGTGTCTTTGTGATTCTGTGGTCGGGAATGACCGCAGGTTTCGGTCTATATCTCCAGTCTCTATGTGCCCGATATCTCGAACGAGGCACTGCATCCTTCTTTGCCTTATCCCAGATCACCTATCCTAATATCGCTGTCATCTTCGATGCCGCCATTGCGGTCAAATGTTTCGGAGTCGGTATCAGCTACCTTATCATCATTGGCGATCTGATGCCGGGGGTGGTTCAAGGATTCGTTGGAGGTGCTCCCGACTATGACTTTTTGGTGGACCGGCATTTCTGGGTAACAGCCTTCATGTACGCTGACTACGGGATTGAGTGCGTTGGACAATGCTAACTAGTTTTAGGCTGATTGTTATCCCTCTCTCATACCTCCGCCGCTTGGATTCGCTCAAGTATACAAGTATTGCAGCTCTGGTCTCAATGGCCTATCTGGTGGTTTTGGTCGTATACCACTTCGTGAAAGGGGACACCATGGAGGACCGTGGTCCGGTTCGAGTGATTCACTGGGCAGGCCCTGTGCCTACCCTCAGCAGTCTGCCTGTGATCGTTTTCGCGTTTACATGCCATCAGAACGTATGCTTCGAGACCCACAACCCAGATCTTCACTTCCATGGTTCATTGCTCTGACGTGCACCACAGATGTTCTCAATTTTGAACGAGATCGGCAACAACAGCCATTTCCGAACCACCGGTGTAGTCTTGGCCAGTATCGGCAGTTCTGCCGCCACATACATTCTTGTGGCCATTACTGGGTACCTCTCCTTTGGAAACAGTGTCGGCGGAAATATCGTGAGCATGTACCCACCGGGTCTTTGGGCCACGATTGGCCGCGCTGCTATCGTCATGCTTGTCATGTTCTCGTATCCCCTTCAGTGCCACCCGTGCCGGGCTTCTGTTGACGCAGTGCTGCGCTGGAGGCCCAAGTCCTCGTCCAATAGCGACACCTCCCCTCACCGGAACCCTCTCCTGGGGCAGAGGGGCGGCCGCACTGCGGAGCCGATGAGTGACCTCCGATTCTCGATCATTACGACTACCATCCTTGTCCTGAGCTACATTGTGGCCATGACTGTGTCTTCTTTGGAGGCCGTTCTTGCCTATGTGGGCAGTACAGGAAGCACCAGCATCAGCTTCATTCTCCCCGGATTGTTCTATTACAAGATCTCCTCTCCCGATTCGCCCCACCACCAGCGTCTGATGAAAGAAGACGACGAAGCAGCGGAAGGTATGCTATCCGATGATAGCAACGACGAAGACGGAGAAGAGAGCGTGCAGGCACGCCCTCTAACCGACAGCGGCATCCTCCGCCGAGGAAAACGCAACTGGCGCCGAAACCTGCTACGAAAGTTAAGTTTGGCGCTCGTAGTTTACGGGGTGGTGGTTATGGTCGTATGCCTGATCACGAACTCTGTTTTCATTGCTTCTCACTAGACGGGTTTTGGTTTGGTTTTGGATGCGGGGAAGATGAAAAGATCTGGATGCGTTCCATTTCCGTCCACTAGCTTTTTGGCCCTCGTGTGAGGTGACATTCTCCGCTTTCCTACTAAATTTAGACACTCCCTACCAATTTTCTTTTCTCAGGTTTATTTCTTTGTTACTTGCATCTATTGGTTTCCTTTCGGGTTCGCGATCTAGATCTGGGCTCTCTTCGTCCAACGGTTACAATGTTGGGGTTTATGCACGCTATACCATTGCACCGGCGTTGGGGTTCGTGTTTGGTCCGGTTTAGATTAACGTCTTAAACCTTGGAATACATTTCTCAATCTAATGATGCCTTTACTCTATTCCCAATTATATCTCTTGCTTTTGGCCTGATCTAGTTAGCTTGCCCTGGCTCTGTAAAGTTATCTCCTATGAATCTGGTTCCTTGCTTCCCATAGATACATACTCCGGTTCATTTAGATCAAAGATAAATACAGAACTTATTGAATTCGATCTACTACCCATCACATACAACTAAACTACCAAGCACTACTACAGGCACAGAAGTATTATCACAGAGGTCATTGCAACTATAGAATGGATGTCAATAAACAGGCTTGTCTGAACGAGTGAAGAGAAGTAAACAGAACAACGCAACTAGAACTAACGGATGAGTACAGTAGTATCATTAGGCAATACAAGCAAGTCAGGCGAGGTATTTTATCACCGCGTCAACATAGAAGAGAGTCCAGTCCATCTCATGATCACTCACTCACTGCGTTTCCCCATCCATCATCACCACCACCAGCAAGTAGCACAATCTGTATAAAGGGACACTTACCCCCACTAAATACCACCCTTCCTCCATCCACCATCAAAACAACAACCAGGTTATAATCAACCTAGTTATTATTCTGACTATTCAGAATCCTCAAGATCGCCAAAAACAGATTCAAGATATCCAAATACAGCGAAATGCTGGCGGCAATCTCCTCCTCAACATGATAATGCCTCATCACCAACTGTGTATCAACAAGAATATACGCCGAGAAAATCAGCGCCGCAAGACCCCCATAAATCAGCTCGACAGTGCTATTGGCAGGGAAAAACACAGCCACGAAGCCAAACAAGATCAGGAACCACAGGCCACCGAAGAGGTAGGGCATCCAGTTAGTAAAGTCGTACTTGGTCTGGCAGGCGAAGAGGGTGAGAGCGACGAAGAGACCGAGGGTGAGAATGAGGGCTTGGATGACGAGCCGGGCGTCGTAGAAGGAGGTCACGACGCTGATGGAGTAGGCTTCAAGGAGGGTGAATCCGGATAGGAAGAGGAGGTTTGCCGGGTAGGATTTGCGCTTCCAGTAGGTGACGAGCATGAAGCCTAGGGCGCCAAAGACGGAGACCATCATGAGCCAGAAGTTGGATTGGATCCAGAGGCGGTAGCTGGGGGAGAAGAAGGAGATGGAGCTGAGGATGGTGGTGAGGAGGAGTTGGGCCGTTCTGTTTGTGATTACTCTCTTGTCAGTTTTGTTCTGATGATATTCTCGATTATTGCTTTCTTGGGGTGGATGTGGTGGTGGTGCTTACAAGATGGAATAGACCTTCCGGATGAACTGCATACGGATGGGCAAGGTGCCCTCCGCGACGGTGCCGCCGAACTAATCAATCACATTGTCAGTTGGTTTTGTTCTCCCAGATTATGCAAGCTTCTTTGTTGAAAGTGGTGGTGTATGTACCTTGAAATCGTCAGGAACATTGTCGTCCTCGCTGCGTGGCGCTGCTTGCGAGTAGTCGGCCGTTGCCTGATAAGACGGCGGGGGTTGGGGATAGGCGCGCTCCTCGAAGGAGTCGCGCTGCGGAGCAGGCTCGTATCTGGTGTTAGCTGCCATTTGCAACTGCGATGAGTTTCAGTTGTCTCCGACGCTGTCAGACTAGTAGTATGGATGGAATGAGTTGATGGGACAGTCTGTCATATTAGATAGTAGGATAGACTAATCGGGGAAAGGAAGGAGAGGAAAGAGAGGGCCGAGAACCGCTGCGGCGCCGCGGCTCAACGGCGCTCCGGGGCAGGTGACGTCGGTGGTGTCACCTGATGGTATCAGTGCCTTAGGCAGAGGTTTACTATCGCCATCTAGTATGTTCTAGTAGTATGCATAAGATTCACTACGAATACACTACTGGATTGGTCTATACTACATGATATATGAGGATTTGATTACGGAACTCTTTTAGGCTCATAGTAGTTCTATAGTGCTCCATTAACTCCTATCATATGCCTCTATTATGTTAGTATGTATCATATCTATCGTAATAAGTATATATATGCCATCAAAAAGAAATCGTAAAGCAAGTTGTCACCCGTTAGTCACCGTCTTCTTCCCCTCTAGTTTCGCTCTTCGTGAAACGGAAGCTCTTCCATAATCACATCATCATCCAAGGACGCTCTGCCGTCGTGGTATTCATCGTCAGTGGAGTCATCCGGGGTATCCTCTGAGCCACGGAGTGGCTGATCGCCTGGATCTTGGCCCGGACGCTTCTTCCGCTGAAAGTCCTGTGCATGCGCTGAAGCCAGCAACGAGCCGACACGGGAGAGGCCGCGATTGCGGACCGACATGCCTGGAGTGGACGGGGTGCCGTGCTCCACATCGTGTGCTTGCGGTTGCTGCTCTTCCAGCGGCACACCATCTGCTTGTTGGTCAACCTGCGCTGGCGGGAGGGAGACTTGGTATGGCAGAGGCACATCCCTGGACGCCCGGAAGAGCAGGACGTTGGTGCAGTGCTCATTCTCCACACGGAAGACCGTCCAGATACCTCGTCGGCAGACTTCGGACAGCGCAACGAAAAAGCTGAGCAACGCGGAGTGCTGCATATCCCTCGTGAAGATAGCATAGAAGATCCAGTTGAATCGCACAATGACGTCGATGACCATCGCAACATAGTATACCCATGCTTGACGGAACGCCAGGACATCGCGCAGCAACGGGCGCTTGGCGTAGGCGTTCCCCAAACTCCAGTCCATGACAAGGTCCCAAACCGACACATACACGGCGTTGAGCAGCGCAAAGGTGATGAACGTAGCCTGGAAGCGTTCCGATTTATCGATGCGATACAAGCTCAGAGTGACATAGTACAGGATGGTGAACGTGTATTTGCCAAAGTTCAGCAAATGCGGGAAGACATTCCTAGTATCTGCGTAACGTCGCAGACACTGCAAAGCTCTCCAGATGCCCGGTAGGCAGGTAAAGAACCCAAGCAGCCTGGAATGCGAAGAATTGCACTGGGGAGGGTCACCCCAATAATGCGCGTAGAGACAGAAGAATAATTCGATATTCTAACACAAATCAGCCACAACTAGTTAATGGAACGACAACTGGGTTACTCACACCCATGGCGTATGTCTGGGAGCAATACATGTCTCCCAGAAAGAAATCACGGAACTCAACCGGATAGAACCCTGCCAGAAGCAGACGCCACTAGATTCGTTAGCAGTGACTTAGGATCCGCCATGGGCGGCTTCACTCACATTAGAATATGCCCACCATTTGCGGCTGCGGTGATATAGTGTCCGCACGGGCAGGAAAAGAAGGACTGTGGTCAAGCCGACAAGGACAACAGGCCAATAAATATACATGCTATTAATTGACATGAAATTGAGCCACATGCAGAGACCCAGCAGAAAGAAGAAAAATGACGGCAGCTGTTACAGTCAGACACAGTCAAAAGCCCACGATGAAGCACCTTACCTCAGTAAGCTGACGCCAGTCTAATGCATGCCTGGTATCATATTCAAACACAAAGACGTAGTTGATCTTGGCCCGAGTCCAGACCATACAGTCTAGGCAAAACAGTAGGAAATGAAGTACAACGAGAAAATAGCCCCCATATATCTGCGCACAGTTAGCTAGAAGCAGGCATTCAGAACGATAAATACTGACCTGGAGCAAGTAGCTTGTGTAAGTCTTTAGTTCACCATCCCGATCATGAAGGTTCTGCACGGCATATACTAATGACTGAGCACCAAACAGGACACCGCCCATCAAGAGCACACCGGCACGGAACGTGCATGGAGAATAATCTCCGGATTTATTGATAGTGTGGCGCAATTTTGAAGCGGCGATCTTGCGGTTGCCGCGCTCGAAGTAACGAGCGTACAGGTCCTCTGCAGCGGACAGCAGGTTCTCAGTGACCTCGCTTTGAACGAACCACGACTTGTTCACTTTCTCAGACATGTATCTCTGCGCAGGACGCGCATTAGTAGTCTTGTCATATTTCTTGTTGATCTTACGAAAGGCAGTCCTGTTCAGGTAGGCGTACGCCTTCAGCAGCTCCACGCCGCGGTAGTACTCCTGAAGCGCGTGCTTCAGCTTCCTTTTAGCGGAGCGATAGGAGACATCGCTGTTGGTCGGGTCCTCGGGCCGACGGATGAAATCGCGACGCGACACTGTATGGTCGGGATCCTGTCCTTGTAAGGCTGCTGACGGAGTGCCCAACTCTGCAAGGGCTTTAGAGTTCTTCCCGAAATGACGTCCAGTGAGAGCGCCGCGTATGCCGAAGCCAGCGAGGCCACCTAGAGGACCGAATGCATGAGACTTTGGCATTCCGTCTTTCTCTGGCCGGGCCAACTTGGCACCTAGAACTTCCTGTGTGCGTTGGTCCCGCATGATATGCAGCTGATGACGAAGCACTTTGAGGCGTTCTGCGGCCTCCTCTTCCTTCATCTGATAGAAGGATTCTATTTTGGTCAACTCGCTATCCAAGAAGGCGAAGAACTCGTCCTGGCGCTTCTCGAACTCAGAAGATCCATCCGCTCCACGCTTCTCTGGGGGTTCCCAGTCCGGATAGGACAGGACGCGCTGGAGCAACGATCCTCTCCGGTTTGGAGGGCCTGGGGTTGCATTCCGCTTATGATCCTTCTGGGGCGTCGCAGGACTCCGGTGAACTATGCCCTTGGTCGCAGTTCGTGTGCTCGCATGTCGCGACATCACCGGCGACGGAGTCTCAGGTACACTGGTCTGCTCCGCATCCCTCTCCGACGAGTAGTCATTATGCTTTGGGTCGATTGCGGGATCTGGCAGTCGAAGGGAGGCGACATCCGATGATGCAGCGTTCAGTGGAGGAGAGGGAACGATACTTCCGTAGCTTCCAACGACGCCCGAAAACCGAGACCCAGGTACTCGCAGGGGCTGACGCTCACTGCGGCTAGAGCCCGAGCGCGGTGAGCGTGGCGTAGGACCAGTGCTTCTTATAGGGGTGGAAGGAATGTGGGAGGGATCATTGGCATCGAGTCTGCTACTGGAGCGTCGGAATGGGGACGGGCCATCAGAACCAGCAGGACGGTCATCTTGGTCGTCATGCGCGGCAGCATTGTTTTGTTGTAGAGAGGGATGACTGGGGCTTCGAGAGGTTTTTTGGAGAGCGCGAGAGATCGCTTTGACTTTCTTCTTGCCGGTCTAGAAGGTTTAAAAAAGCAAGAGACCCGTTAGCATACAAATTGTAGCTTTGAGAAAAGAAGAAAGAAAAAACGTCAGTACGGCAACGGACATACTGACCTTATAGTCTAGATATTTGGCGCGCCACTCTGGAACCAGTTGCTGCTCCAGCTCCCTAATTTCGAACAGCTGGTTATTCTGAATTCTCAAACACAAACTTCAGGTAGTTGGAAGGAATGAAACTAACTTGGCGAATTTCATCGTGAGCAAATGGAGCTAGAGCCGGGCATGATACTAAACGCAAACGAGCAAACGGTGGGCACGAGAGTATATAGCAGAAGCAACGATCGCATTGGCGACGAGTCACGGCGAGAAAACGACAACTGGAGCTAGTAGTAGTATCAAGACATATATAGTTAAAACAGGCAAACGAAGGACGAGAGAAACTTTCAGCTCCCGTAGGAGCAGCCGACGCCTCGAAAACTTTCTTTTGCTGCTCTTCTTTTCCTGTTCGAATCAAGCGACCCAATAGTCTGGAACCGGGACGGTCATTATTATCTCGATTACGAGCCGGACCAACAGGAGGAAGAGGAGAAAGAGCCAACCAAGACAGGGCACACAAGGGGCAAGAAGTGAAGGGAACCAGGATGAACTCCCAATCGACGCAGGAAAACCTTGAGATATGATTGAACTCGTCATCGTGCGAGACAAGCCAGCCAGCCGATACTCATGCCCTTTCCATTTGGTCAATCAGGCCCCAAATCGGACTGCGCGCGCATCTGATAGGCTGCGATGGCTGCACGTGCTGCATGCGATGAGCTCATTTGCTCGCCGCCGGATTAATCTGCCTATTGGAGTTTGGTTTCAGGATGAACCCGGTTCCGATGTGAGAGAAAGAGGAAAGGTAGGGCCAGACCGCCTTTCGCCGCCCCCTCAAGGCAATCCCGAGGTTTGATGTTTGATGTTTGGTCGTTGTCCCGTGGATAACCTGCCCGGCTTGGGTAATTACCCCTGTTGAGGTGGGCGACTTGCCTGGTTCGCGATATTGAATGTTGCATGTTGATGTTGATGTTGTTAAGCTGACATTAAACATTGTCTTACAACTTTCGAAGCCCATGTGGGTGATGCGCCCGTCGCCTTCCCGCACACCTTGCATCCATGCGTCCAAAACAGACCCTTGCGCCCACCGTCAGTCAACGCATGGATAATCCGCGAGCTTTCCTGAACGGGTGGAATCCTGCATATTCGTCTCCGGGGCAAGATCTCCATGATTCTACTGTTTGTTTGGTATGGATTACGAAGCGCAAGATAAGCGTTTGTTTCACTTTGAGATAATAAATAATTCATTTGGATATCTTGGTTTATTAGATAGGAATACATGCAGGAGAGGCCGTGTTACCAGCGCTCTCAATCCATGATCATATTCGTTTCATTTCCACCATCCATCTTCGTATCAACCCCTGAGGATAGGGCCCAAATCCAGTGGTTTCCCATCACACATAAAGAGGCTTCTTACCAGCCACCACGGCGGCCCTCGAAGCGGTCAGGGGGAGGGAAGCGGCCGGGGTCGAACTCGGGGGCACCGTGTCCGCGCTCGTAGTGCTCTTCGTACATGTGGTGAGCGTTCTTCTTGGCGTGCTCGCGGGCCTTGATCTTGTCGACTTCGTCCAAGCCCTTGGTCTCGGCGAGCTTGTCGACCTCAGCGCCAACAACGGCGGCAAGGGCCTCCTTGGCGAAAGCGTGGCTGACGGGCTTGCCTATAGGTCAGGTGTGGTTAGCATGGCAAACTTCACGTGGCTGAAATGGTTCTGAATGGGGCATGCGTACCCTGCTTGCGCTGGTGGTCCTCCCAGGCCTTCATGCCAGCGAAGGAAGCGGCACCGGCAAGGAGCTCGTGGGACAGGTGACCCTCGTGCTTGTTCTCGTACACCTGACGGTGAGCGTCGTCGGATTGATCTATAGATCCATGTCAGTTACTGGAGGCCCTGATAAAACGTCGTGTTGGTGAAGGCACGAGGCCAAAGACAAGACAGGGGAACCTTGTCAGGCCAGATGGAAAGGTGGAAGTGTAAGAGGGTATGTAACTTACCCCAGCCCCAGGCCATGATGATTGATGTATGAAGTAGTAAAGGGTTTTAGGTAGAGTAGGAAGTAGAGTGGTTGATGGGAGAGAGAAGAGAAGGTCTCGATGGGAGGGGATAGAGCATCTTATATATGTGCTGCCTAGACAACCCTACTCAGCATCTTCAGCTTTCTTGGGGCGCCCCTCCATCGACCATCCTCAGAGTGCCCCACCGTCTATCTCACGGAAATGCATCGAAAGTCTTTGGGGGGCGTCGGATAAAGAACAATATGGTTTGCTCCCGACTGTGAAAGGGTGGATCGAGGGGAAGATCACATCCAGTGAAGGGAGTGGACACAGGCCAGCTGAAACTGCGCAAAGGAGGCAGCGCTTCGAGGGGATAGATGGATCGGGATTTGATTGGAACAGATCATCGCTTAGACGCTACGAGACCGAATAAATGAGCGGTAGTGAGGGCGAGAAGCACCCAGCCACAGCCTCGTGGAGCGATGTGATGGGCACGGAATTGTCCAGGAGGGGCAGTCGAGGGGTAAGTTACTAGCCTCAATAAGTTGAAACATCAGGTTCCAATCATGTAAGAGGAATGGTGTATCTCCGGTTGGGGTTCCGTGGTCACTTTTGGGTGAGCATCGATCCTGTGCCCCTCTTTGTCAATTCTTACGGCCGAGGCCGAATTGTCTGCACCGCGTACAGGCTACAATGGTGATACTGATAGGCTACCACCATCTATCTAGTGAAGTGTTCCTGCTGTCGTTTTGGGGGCCATGCAGATGCCCTTGCGTGTTCTCCTGCAGGCCAGTTGGAGTCCTCACGGCTTGGAGCAACGACCATCCGGATCATCGCCTGAGCAGAGTGCGTACGTACGCGTCCAGGGTCGGAACCACGATGTTATTGCTGGGCGACTGGGTCGAGATGGGGATCTCCTCAGCCTTAAGTCTGGGCGAATCCATTTTGGCCCATTTAGCGCCGCAGCCACAGTTTGCCCAGGCTTGGCGGGCGCGAGATGAGCCGGTCGACCCGGTCAGCTTCTCGTCTTGGTGAGGCTTGTCTGAATATCAGGTGGAGGGTGAGTGATTCCCCCGCCTTTTGGCTGATATCTGTAAGTCTATCGACGGAGTATCGGGGTAAAGCTGTCACAGACAAGTGTCAGGGACTTAGTCTCAAACACTTTCAGCCGGCTGGAGAGCCTCCAATCTTCACACCTAAAACTGGGATTCTATTTTGGGGCTTCGGACAATCGGGCGAGTGGGCAAAAAGTGGTGGAATCGGTGGAATCCCCCCACTGCCATTGCCCGATCTGGTCATTTCCTCAATAGTGCGAAAAGTAATGCCCCTCACTGTGGCGCAGTTTCATCCCACCGCGTGGTGGCGGTGTGTGGCTTGGCTAAATACCTTCTGTCTTTTCTCCAAAATATCTACTCTGTACTAATAATATCCCTCAATTAATGGCATCCGCCTGCCGAGAATATTATGTCGTCATAGTCGGTGATGTGTTGTTTCACTTAGCGCTTGAGGAGTTCGGTGAGTGTACTCCGTAGTCAGATAGAAAAGTATGCTATTCATTGCCTCATTTGCGTGATATCTTCGGCTCCGGGAAAGTGGTCATCCGGCAATAAATATACTTTTCAACATGTGAAGTTAATGTCCTCCAATGATGTGCATATGTTGTATGACGAGACACACATGATTCTGGCATATGCAATAATCCTGTGCACGCATTCAATGGAATAACTGTCAGTGAGGGTGGAAGTTACTTAGAAGCATGTCTCTTTTCAACTCGCTGCCTTACATGGTCTGATCGACTATGTTAGTCTGTCTCTTCCATACCTTTTGAGTAAAATGATCAATTGGTAGCCTGTAATACACTCATATAAATACATGAGGGTATTAGGATGGAGACCATGGAATATTGCGAATTTATGACAGTCATGGCAGTTTCAAATATACTCTCTCAGTATTCAATCAATCCTAGCAATGTTAACACTGCGGCCTTTAATCCGTACCAAGTAGACTGAAGTAGGTTATATGATATTACTATACGCGACTGCAGTAGAGAAAGTGCTATGCTACTGCCAGTGATATGAAAGAGCACCAAATTCAGACCTACCATGGCAATTTGTTCCTCTCCACTACTAATCGTTGCATTTAACAAAATCTTGTACTATTCGTTCAGTATGCTCGATTGGGCTCCGAAAGGCTATTTCTTGATAATCTCTAGAACATCGGTAAAAAATGATGAGAACAGAAAGCAATGCGAGGAAGTTAAGAGGGCTGGGAACTCGGGTTGTGAAGAACGAGATACAAAGTAGGTAAAAGACATATCAGATCAATGTGTGGACTCCTCGCATGAAGGCTGGCAAAACCATACCAACTAGGTCCGGACACTAATCCATGCATAGAACTATATCCTCTCGAGCGAATATCATGTAGACTTGGCTACTTTCATCTCATGGCTTCTTTTGAACAAGAGACCTAATCTGAGTTGAACCACACTAGTGTGTACATTAGGTATAAACAAGTGAGCGCCCTTAGACTGACGGAATAAACATTTGTATTGAGTCAACTATCAATTAGTATAGTAGTTTAAACCTGCACACATGCGTCTTCGCAGACTTCCATACAATTAATTGGACCAACAGAACTGTCCCTGATGCACTAGTCCCAAACAGGCAACTAACTGCTTGAGCTTCCAAACTTCAACCAACATTCTTCTATCACACTTCTACAATACCACTTTCCTCTGCAAGACTCTGAACTATACACGCAAACCACATACTATACACAGAGTACCCTAAATTTACCTCATTATATCCTTCACGAACCATCTACAACAACTACAACCACAACCACAAATACAACAACACCGAACCAACCCCGCCAACCTCAATACATCTACCACCACAACCACAACCACAATATCACACCAACCACGGCCTACCCCCCCCCCCTCTAAAACCACCCACCAAACTACCCAACTCAAATCCAACCCAAAATGCCACCTACCCCCCCAACCCCCTCGCACTTCCCCCCGCACCTAACCCTAACCATCACGCCCCCCTCCACCAGCACCTCCCCCAACACATCCCCCAACATCCTCCTCCTCCTCCACGGCCTCGGCGACACAAGCCAAAACCTCACAACCTTAGCCCGCGCCCTCAACCTCCCCGAAACCACCGTTCTAACACTCCAAGCCCCCACCCCACTCCCCTTCGACCTGGGCGGCTTCCACTGGGGCGACGACATCACATTCAGCCCTGCAGGGGACCTGGACATGGACGCCGGATTCACCCGCTCCACGAATACCATAATCAACGAGGTGATTGTCGACACATTGTTGAAGAAGTGCGGGTACCGGGGTAGGGATATTGTGGTGTTTGGGATCGGGCAGGGCGGGATGGTGGGGTTGGAGGTTGCTAGGCATTTCAAAAACTCCTCCCCTCAGAGGGAAGGAAAGGTGGACGAGGAGGAGCTGGGAGGTGTGGTGTCAATTGGGGCGCCGGTGGGGTTATCTGGAAAGGCACCTGCGTCTGGCAGTGGGAAGAGTAGGACGCCAGTGTTGATTGTTGCCGGAAAGGAAGATGGAGGGGAGAGGAGTACGGCGGTTACTGCGGCGGGGGTGAGGAGGACGAAGGAGTGGTTTGAGTTTGTGGAGGTGAGTAGGTATAAGAGGCGTGGGGATGGGATGCCGAGGAATGCGGAGGAGATGAGGCCCGTGATGGAGTTTTTGGCCAGGAGGTTGAGGAGTTATAAGGGGGTGCCGGAGGGGAGTATTGAACTTAGTTGAATGATTAGGTGAATACGGGGTGGAAGATGGGTTGTATAGATGTGGAAGGTGGATGATGAGTCTATTGTACATGACATGCTTAAACTAGATACCTATCTGCTGGCTACTGGACCTCCTTCAGAGCTGTGCGTGCGCGCTCGATCGTCTCTCTGGCGTCCTTCTCCGCCGTCACTTCTTCGACTTGTCGGCCACCCTCGCGGGCGGTCTCGCGCAGCTGCGTCTCTGTTTCCAGCAGCGCGGTGCGGCCGTCCTCGCGTACCTCGTCCTCAAACCAGTGTCGCGCGGACTCCCATTTGCGCTGCTGGTTGCGCAGCGAGTAGATCAGTCCGATAGCGGCCATTGTGCAGGTCTCGTAGATGGTGGCAGTCGGCAGCGAAACGTAGGTTAGCGCCGACAATGCCGAGGTCAGGGTGGTCGTGGACATGCTGAAGAAGACCAGACGCTGCGCCAATGCCTGCAGCGACGGCACTGTCGTCTCCATGAGCCTGCGACGACTAGTCGCGATCTGCGCTGGCCAGGACGTCTGCTCCTCTTGCATGGGAGTCGCATCGGTCAGCCCGGCCTGCTGGAACCGGCCGGCAGTCCAGATGACCTCCTTTTCGGCCTGGCGCAGGTACTTCCGGTCCAGGATCTCCGACGTGATCATCCCGACGTCGTCCACATGCCAGAACAACTTCCACCACGCTAGTCCGCGCCACGGCTTGCTGGCGAAACCTTCCTCGAGTGAGCTGCGGAGTTCCGTGTGCCCGCGCTCCGCCCACTCGGACACAGACCGCTCAAGCACATCGCGAGTCTCCCACGACACAGCGCCGCTTTCTTGCTCCAGCAGCTTCCTCTTCTCGGCAGCGGCGGCACCCGCTTCCGCGGCGTCCAGAAGAGACGTGATCAACGTCCGCAAGGACGGATCCAGCGTCCCTTCCTCAGCCCGGAACGAAGACAACCAGTCCACCACCGGCTGCACACCACTGCTGTTCCAACCGCGTTCGTAGAGCGACGCATTCTGCACCGACTCGCGGAATTTGGCCAATGCCTCATCCGCCTTGTCAATATCCACAAACGCAACCCGGCCGTCGTACTTCTGTGGCTCCGTGACTGCCAGCTCAATAGCCCCAAAGACCGACACAGCTTCCTTCTTCAAGTCCGACCGCGCCATCAACCCGCTATACGCCAGGAATCCATCGACACCGCTACCGCACACGATACTACGATGCACGGGATACCGCACCATATTATGCCGGCCGGAATGCGACGTGCGGATCGTAACCGTAGGCACGAGGAAGGTGTCAGCCGTAAATGGGTGAGACTGAGTAGCGTCCGCGACGCCAGCTGACTCGGCACCTAGTGTCGTAACGAGAATTTCCAAATTGCCCTTTTTCAGGATTGGCGAGGGCACCGAGATCGTAGGAAGTAGATCGTTGGGGATTGTTTCGGAGACTTCACCGTACCTGCATATAAGTTAGTGCCTGCTCCCCATCATACCATGCGTGTTTGTGAGGGTAGACCTACCGAATCAGCAAACCCCTCTCCGTATCTTCACCATACGCATCCAACGCATCCTCCCAGCTCTCCCTCGAATTCAACGGGTCCGCCAACAGCAAGCGAACAAGTCTGCGCGCCGCAGTCGCATCATTCAGACCCAGAACTGCCCGAATGATTAGCATTGCTTCAACCAGCCAAGACACCAATCACTGGCTGACAGAGAAGAGAAAGACCTACCAGCAACTCGAACAACCGGCTTCTCACTCTCCAATCCCCTCAACGCAAGCTGCAACCGACTCAAATTCACCTGTTCTGGCGCAACATCCTTGACCCGGTTCAGAGCTTCATGTAGATCCTTCAATCGGGGAGGTATATGTCTTGTGTGGACGACGGATGTGGTCGCAATGCCGCTACGCTGCAAGGATGCCCATGATTGTTGTTGATGTCGTTGCTGTGGTAGTTGGAGTCGGGTTCGACGCGAGGAGAGGGAGCGGCGCCAGGTGGAACAGGACGGGCAGTAGAAGACTGATGAGGAGGATGAAGAGGAGGAGTCTTGGATCTGCGACAGGCTCTTGGAGAGCGTGCCGCGGAGTTTGGGAGGCATTGACTGCGTGTTTGGTGAAGAGGGATGGGATGGGGGAGGAAGTGGTGGAGGATGTAGGCAGGGCCGGTCGGAGATTCTGGCGCGGGACTTTCGGCGGTCTTGGCGGAGCGTAGCTTATACCTTAGTTTATAATAAGAGGAGGCTATGGAGTCTGGGGTAACAATAATCGACGGTAATCAATTGACTATTTTAATAAACTAGCCTGTACAGTACGAACAGCTTAATTCATGGTGTATCGATTCATCAACTCATGGTCGAGTCGTCACGGACGCTCGATTGCTGTGCAGGAATTACACAAAGCCCCCCGTCCACCTCTCCATTATGCCATACAGTAATCTTTCGCGACAATAGTATAGGAGCTACTCAATTGCAACTGTCACCATGTTCGCGTTTTTTGAGGTGACAGTAAGTGATTCACCCATACACGGAGTAGTTCATACTCCGAATTGCAGTACCTCTGCATGCCGCTTCGAAAGATGCTGGTTCAGATGGAACACCCAGTTACTTCCTAATCGCTCATGCTTCTCGAGAATCCCGAGTAGCATCCCTTTGTCGCCGAGTCTTGCCCGATCCCGCCGACCTGAAACTCGTTAGTATGATAGTCCGAAAACGATCATTCTGCTTCACTTACATGCTAATCCGCCTGGCCACAGTCGCCAGCCCGGCGTCGTTCTCTGCCTCATGATGCGCCCGCTCAAAGGCGATGCGTCTGTCTTCTTCGCTGCGCCGGATGACCTCCTCCTGCGACGGGGGCAGACGTTCGTTTTGCAGATCGACCTTGCGAGCATCTTCGAAGTTGGTAATGGCCTGCTTGATACCCTCCGCTCCAAGCATCAGAGTACCCGCTGGGAGACGACCTCCAGCAGCGGTCTTGAGTTCGGTGACCCGCTCGGATTCTTCACGCAATACCTGGAATACACGCGACAGACGTCCAATGGCAAGGATTTTGTTCTTGATCGCACGTCGCTTGAACTCGCTGCTCTCGATATCCATCGCCGCAGGAGGAGAGGGGGGTGCGGCGGTGGGCGAGACCGACGTGGGGGTATCATCTTCAAGCTCCTCCTTGGAGCAGGTGTTGAGAATGGCAATAAGCATGTCCGTAATCTTCTCACCGACGAAGGGAAGCGACCAGGTGAAGACGTCCATGAAGTTGGGGAGCCAGTACGGGTGAGGCGTGCAGTTAAACTGTCGGATATTCATGACGTTGTTCTCGTATTTCAGGACGGCGGCCTTGTTGTTGTAGACATCCAGGTAGTTGGGAGCGCTGAAGATGGTCATGACACTAGGGAAACCGGTCGTACGTGTCTTGCGGTACATGCGGTAACCGGCATCCTGTGCCTCGTGCGCCCGAATGATGGAGAGAAGGTTGTTCTTTTCGAGAAAAGCGCACGCCGCGGGGTATGAGAAGAAATACGAGCATCCACGGACGCTGTTGTGGATGAAGTAGTCGCCGGTCTTCTCCTGCCCAAAGTCTTCCAAAGGATCGGCCCAGAGGATGTCGCACATCAAGCCATGAGTCGGGGGCTCCCTAAAGCGATCAATCTGTCGCCAAGTCAGCCAGCAGTCCACCAAATGTAGTGTTCAGCCCATGACATACCGCTTTGATATCTTCCAGAGTGTGCAGCTCGGGACTGAGACCTCCGTGGATACAGAGGAACTGCTTGTTCATGACCGCCGCCAGCGGCAAGGAGCAAAACGATTCGATGCATGCCTCGTAGATGCGCTCGCTGTATTTGTGTTTGCACTCGAGCTTGAAGGTGAAGTAGTCCGTCAAGTGCCGACATTCGTGGTTACCCCGCAGGAGCCAGAGCGTATTCGGATACCAGATCTTGAGAGCCCAGAGATACAGGACACACTGTAGCACGCGAGTCAGTAGGTGTGGCAATTACCAGACAGCTTGCGATCACACGAACCTCAATACTGAAGTAACCTCTGTCCACATAGTCACCGAGGAAGAGATAGCGCGTCTCGGAAGGATCTCCGCCGACCTCGAAGAGCTTCATTAAATCGTAATATTGTCCGTGAACATCACCGCACACGGTGATGGGCGCATCCATCTCCAGCAGGTTGGGTTCAGCCCTGAGGAGCTGAGTACCGGCCTGTATGATCCATAGCGCCTGATCTTCAGTGAGACGACCTTCGCGGTAGAAGTGCTGCTTGAGGAACTGCAGGTTGGGCTTAGAAGGGTCTTCACGAGACCAGAACAGGTCGTCCGGCGGGGTGTTCAACGCCGGCGCTTGCACCTCTAAAAGACCATAGAGTGAGTAGGAGAGCGCTCATGCAGCTAGTTAAGTAGAGGGAAGGCAGAAAGAGAAATAACATTGTGGCGTTACCTTTAATTACTCGCTCCATGGTCGACACCTGAGTGCCATCTTCCATAACATGTAACGTAAAGTCGATCTCCGGGACCGGCTTTTTATCCGTCACCGCACGCGCGATAGTGCGATCCATGGTGACTTAAGTGATAGGGAGGACGTAGATCTTGGATCTGGGGAAATCGCAAGAACGTCGTGCCCCGGGGGGTTGCGAGGAGGCGAAGAAAAGGGGAAAGACACCAGCGCGGAGGCCAGTTGTTGGTGGGGGGTTAAGCGGCGGCGGGATTGGATTTCACACGCGAGACAGGCGGAGATCGCGAGGACTGGCCGTTGTAAGGAACAAGCTGGACGGGGGGTCACCAAGAATCCTACGAAGTGGCGATTCCGAGGATGACAAGGGGGAGGGGAGCGAAATAGGGTTAGAAAAATTGAGGCTAAAGCGTGGATCAGGGACAAGGCGAGAGGGACGAGCGAAGAGTGAGGGAAGATGGAGAGAGAGAGGCGCCGGGCAGTGCAACCCGAATAGGAGAGATGGTCGGCCTTCAGCTCGATATCGTCAAGGCTGGAGAATAATAAGAGGCTGAAAAAGACTGCCTGACCACCGATTCTGCAGAGATACGCTAGAAAAGATGATTCGGAAGAATAAGCCAATTATCGTGTAAATTAGAAACTACTAAGTAACTAGTTCCCCCTCTTCGTATTCAAAGATTCATTTAATCTAATCTCTTTCTCTTCATTGCAAGAAAGAGAGACTCATTCGACGTCAGACCAACCGTAATTACGGTAATTCTCAGCCGGCGGATCATTCCCGCTTCGTTACAGTCCCTGTAATTAATTACGCCGTCCGCGGGGAATCTCATCCATCATTACTACTCTTGTTTCTTCTCTGTCTAGCTTATCAGTCTTTACTACCCATCCCTCATCATGTATGAATCTTATCGTCAGTACCCTCCTTCATCTTCTGTCTTGACACATCACTGATTCACGACAGGCCCCCATCCCCTGCTGGCTCAGGTCCCTTTGACCGTTTCCCCCTTCATCAACCTCCCCACTTCCGTCACTCTCCCCTACACCTACAAGTCCGTTCCCTCGACCATCCCCCCATCAGTAACAGTCGATCCAAGTAACCCCGATGTCAAACCGCGCTACGTGATTTCATCCAGTGGCGAGCATGCCGCCTCTCCAGAAGAGATTCTAGCCTCCTGCAACGCCCTCGAGCAGCACCTGAACAAGACACGCGCCGACGCCGAGAAAGCAATCCGGGGCTGGGAGGACTCAATCACCCAGCGCGATTTGGCAGAAAAGCGACGTGTGGCTCCCGGATGGCTAGACAGAGACGAGAAACTACTCCAACCGAGTAACGCGGCTGCTGGCCCTAGAGGACATAGCCAACCTCAACCCAGTTTATTGGACAGCTCGTTCTCCGACCCCAGTGCGGCCGCATTACCCTCCATGGTACCGCGAGACGAAGGCGAAGAACTGGATAGAGCATTTGGTGGGCTGGATGTGAAATGAGAGCTGCGCGATGATGTTCTGAAATACAATATACCGGGAAAGCTTGGGCGAAGGCCATAAACCGTGCCACGGCCGCTGAAACCGCTGCAGGTGGATGCTATGGGCCCTTGCTTTGGCGGGGATAGTAGCGCACTTCCTTCGTCGCAAGCCACGATAAAGTTCAAGCTTGTGCGCACCACATTCTGCAAGAGATCACCAGTGCAGGGCGCTCTGCATCTGAACCAGCTGAACCGCGGCAGTGCGCGACCTGCGCCAACAAGAGCACAGCCATATAACCATCTGGCACCGCTGAGAAACTAGCTCAAGCAATCCAAGCAATCTCCCGACAAATAATTTAGCATCAATCATAATAATATCACCTATTCCCATCATTAATCCACAAGAGTACACCTAATCAAAAGATGAAACCGACGTAGAAACCAACCGTGGTAGATAGAACCCCACCCGCCCGGCGGATATCAACTGCCATCACCAGCTACTGATAATCTAGCTTTTGCTCCGCCCGCAAAGCTCCATCCATCATCTTCTCTTTTTCCCACCCTTCACCACCAACCACATATCCTCACCCTCCCACCTCGAAAACAACCCAAATCCGAACCCCAAAATGGAATCCATCACCGCACCCCCAGACACAACAACCTTCATCCCCCTCGCCGAGCACCAATCCCGCACTCCAAGCTCCTTCCACTCCGGTCCTCCAATCCTCTACTCGCAGCACCAAAACTGCAAAGTCGTGCTCCTGGAGCGCGAAGTCCTCGCAGTCCCAGCACTAGGCGCTCTGCGCAATGCCTCCACCGCGAACGGCACCACCGAAGAAGAAGCAGCGGAAGACAAAGAGATCGTCATCCCCGGCGTGAACGTATGGGTTACTTCTGAGTAAGTACCCAGCCAGCCTCCTCGCATCCATAACCAATACAATAACCAAAAAAAGAGCAAGCAATACTAATTAGAAATAAATCAAACTAGAAAATTCCTCCTCCACAACCCCACAACCAACACCGGCCTCTCAATCCCCTACCCCTCCATCTCCCTGCACGCCATCCAGCGCCTGCAGCTCCCCAACACCGAACCCCAAGCCCAAGCCCAAGCCCAAGTCCAAGGCCTGTACATGCAAATCGCCAACCCAACTACCTCCTCCTACTCCTCCGCCGACGACGAAGAAGACGCCCTCACCGTAACAGTCGTCCCCGAGACCCCCGCCCAAGAATCTTCTACCCCCGCCGCCGAGGAAGGAGACGAAAAGCCCGAAACGCCCACCCAGACTCTCTACGCTGCTGTGTCGGCGTGCTCGAATCTGCATCCGGATCCGGTGGAGCCGGGCGATGAGGACGAGGATGATTACGAAGGAGAAGGAGGAGCGTTTCAGTCTGGGTTAGTGTCGATGGGAAGTGCGGAGGGTGGGTTGCCGCCGCCGGTGGAGGGGAGTTCCGGGTGGATTACGGCGGAGAATATGCATGAGTTCTTTGATGAGGAGGGGAATTGGATTGCTGGTGGGGAGGAGCCGACGTTGCCTTTGGGGCCTGGGGCGGGGACGGTGAGGCAGAGGGAGGAAGGGGAGGGGGAGGGGGGGGATGGGGAAGAGGGTGTTAATGGGGATGGTACTGGGGAGGAGACGAAGTGGAGGAGGACGGATTAGATTGTTGGTCTATCCAGATATCTTCTTGGTCTCTGCTTGTGTACTATCTCTACTTAAACCGATGGTATGTGTGTGTTGTGGAATACTTCTGTAATGATAGATGCTACTTAAGTCACTTGTTATGAAACAGATCAATTGCCAAGTACGTACTACTTTGAAAGAAGATCAGTGACCATCATCTCTAGATTAATTTTTATTAATCCTACCTATTACCTACGTTCATCTTTACAGTGGAGGGTAGACACGCCCGCACGCTAGCCAAGCAAAGGAAACAAAAGAAACAATCAACGCCGCCGCCAATTATCGATCCATCCATGCGCCCTATTCTTTCAGGAACCCATCTCCATCATATAAGCTTCCCGGCGTGGCAGCCCCGATTCCCAGTCCAACAGGCTTTTTCGTTGGGGTTCGAAATCCGTGCCGGGAACTGCCAGGGCCGGGCTTCAACCGGTGGCTCTTTGCCCGCCCAACTTGGGCTGAAGGTTCACTGGGCGAAGTAACTGAAGAATTCCTGGGACCCTTGCCCTTGGGTTCCGAAGCCCGGTCTTCCCAGATGGGAACTATGATGCCGCTGTTCGCAGTTGGCGGTTTTGGCACAGCGGCCGCTGGCCGCCAGAGCTGCGCCTGAGAATAGCTGATCGGAGAGACAATGTGATGCGGACTACCCTGGTACCGCGGGGCCACCATGTTCTTGGGGTCGTTCTTCGCACGCAATGGTGATTCTGCTGTATTGCGTACCGGTTCCTTGCCCATACTAGGACCACGCGAATGACGCATCGGAGGACTTGACTGCGTCATGGCATTGTCATCGAGGGTGTTCAGTGAGCGGAAGCTGCTGCGTGCTGTCGATCGTGGCGGAGGTTGACGCGGTCCCTTGACGGCTGTACGGCGCGGACTGCCAGGGTTTGAGGAGTTTTCGAATCCCGTCGGCGAGCTGTTGTAATGCGGAATCATCCAGACCGGACTATTCTTTTCCGGAGATGGCGTAGTCGACAGGTTGGTATCAATCCTGGGGGGCGGTAGAGTCGTCACAATATCAGGCAATGACTTCTCCATGTCCATAATACTCATAGTGCGATCCCCGGCATCAGTAGGGGAGTTCACCTTGAGCTTCGGCGGTCCGCCCTGCGAGGGTTCATCTGAAATCTCCGTAACTCGCGGGTTTTCCTTCTGTTCCTCGTCATAGCTGGCCCGACTCATTGAAAGGCCTGAACCGTTGGACTGAAGTGAGATTTGAGAGATTGATGGATTGGGAACTTGTGCCCGGGTGGTATCAATTTCGTCGGTCTCCTCGGGCTCCTCGGCCGTAGGCGAGAAGACTGGGCCACTAAACGTGATTGGAGGATGTATCGAGATCCGAACGCAGTTCTGCCGCCGATGGCCTTTGCGGGTGCTACTGCTCCCTTTGAGTGCAGAGGGCAGAGGGGGTTTAAGGTGACTGTTCGGGCCTAGCAGAGGACCATCCGGAATCCCAGTGGTACTAGGCTTCAATCGGGGGTCAGTGCTCAAGGCAGAATTGCTCATCACGTTGTAAAATGGATCGAGCTCGTTCTTCTGATCACCATACATCGAACGGCGTTGCATTTGACTGAAATGTGGCACTAAGGCTCCATTGGGTACTGGATTGAGGGAAGGCGGGCGGCTCAGATCCAGAGGCTTCACCCACAGGGATGAGTCTCGCTTGGCTTTTATTTCAGACAGAGACTCGGTTCGTCGTGGCGATGGACTGACGCGTTCCGTCGAATGAGTCGGGCTCCGTGTGGTCATGCTTCGACGCGGAGAAGAGCGAGGTGATGATTCAAGTCTCCTGGCTTCCCACGCGGTGCCAGAATTTGACGGAAAGACGAATTGAGATGGTACGACTGGAGCTGGCCCAAGGCCTCTTCGATCATATTCCATCCGTCCAACATCGTTGGCATCAAACGGGGCGAATGTGGGACATGGAGGCAAAGCGGGCGATGTGAAAGTACTGTCGACATTTGTCGACGTTCTTCTGCTGTCCTCCAAAATGGAGCTGTCTGCGGTTTCGAGACTCAGTGAAGAGAGACAAGTCGAGTCATTCCTTGACAAACGGAAGCGGTTTGGCGGATAGGCACATGGTGGTGGAGGTACAGGTTGCTCGGGCGCAGACCCGGCCGTTTGAGCAGTGATACTTCCCCCACGTACCCGACTATTGGATGGGTTGCAACCGTCTTGTTTATCCTCCATGAGCGGGTACAGGCTGCCGGACCGCTCCCTATGATGCTTCAATGGCCATGCCCCCGAGCCTGGTCGGCTCGTGAGACTTGCTTTCAATTGCTCTTCTTCTCGGTCTGGGGTATGCCGCGGTGTGGTCTCCGTTGCTAGCTCGAACGCACCCTCGACAGCAGAGTTCGGCACGTTATCGTCGATCCCAGATACTGTCGGTGAAGCCGATTGCCGCTTCTCTGAATGCTCCGTCAGTGGAGACAGTGAGCTGAGTCGTTGTGGTCCTAGGAGGTGTCGTGACAACCGCGCAGAGCGGCTTGAAAGAGACCGTGATAGTGAACGACGCATGTCACGGGCTTTCTCGTCCAGGGGAGATGACGTGTCAGAGTCCGTAGGGGTTAGAATGAGGCTCTCGCGTGATGAAAGGACTCCCCACTCAGACGGCTTTCCATATGGGAGCTGTCCGTACTGTCGTAATGCGGTGCCCTCCTCCCGCGAGAGTTCTGTCAAAGTCTCCCCCTGGTATTGTTGTAGAGCATATCCATCCTGCTTCGCGTTTGCCACCGCCAGAGACAGGCGATCCTGACGGACTCTTATCCAAATGACCGTGCCAACTATCGCAGACACAATAAAAACGACGGAGCAGCTCACGGCTATCGCTATCACCGTGGTCAAGGGCGGCATTGTCGTTTCTTCCTGCTCTCGGTGCCAGAGCTGGCAGAACCTGGTTCCTTTAGGCTTTGAGTAGACGCGTTAACCCATACACTCGAGCTGGTACCTGTCCCAGTGTCTATACCAGTTCCGCGAGGGTTCCGGACGGCATTCAACGGCGCCGAAGACCAGGAAAGAGTAGCAACTGCTAGCCACGGATACGCCAGCACAAGAATAATCAGAGAACAGAGAGATCCATGATGGATGGGAGGAAGCGCGCTCGTGAGGGAGCGTTGCGTTTGTTATGGCAGCCGGCTGGGGCATGGGAATGTGGTAGCATTATTGTCGGCTCGCGAGGAATGCTGCGATGTCAACCAACCATCCTCCCCAGCGGGCTATTGACTGGCGATAGGGAGCCCTCATTAAACTGAAGCTCGGTCCCAGAATTCCTGTAATGTCTCGATTTAGAAGATAAGTCGAGAATAGACCATCGCCAAGATGCTGGCAGATCTACAGGAGGCCGCAGAGTTTCCACTGATAACTAGAAGAATGTTAGCGAAACAATCAAGAATTGAGCACCCCTGGAGCTCGTGGAACATGGTAGATTCCAACGAGTCCCTCTTCATGGAGACCATTATCGTGCAAACTACTTTCGCTTGTACTGTTAGTTATCAACAGCAAACTACTACTTTGTAAAGGACTGTACGTTCTGGGTTGAAGGAATCCAGTAGCCCTTCTTGGCATGCCAAATGGCACCGCATGCAGGCTCAAGTCTGAGAAAACCACGAGTATATCACTGAAGGTATGAAACACCTGCATTAGCAACGTAGCTCCCTGCGCGTGTCTTTTCTTCTTCCCAGCTTCGCGTGGTAAAAGCGCAAGTGGAGGTAGAAGTGGAGATTCCCCGGGAAACCCCAATCGGGCAGCCGCTGTCACGGGGGTGCGGGACGGAAATACGATGAGTCCGGATCCGCCGGCCTCTCGGATTTGGAGAAACAGACGAGGTTGATCAACCTCGAACTTACTCAGTGATCAGGTCTCGTGTCTCCTGATATTTCCGAGGTCATCGTCTGATTGAGGCCGTCAGATGCCAGAATTGTCCCGATGCCGACACCGATGGGGACTTCGGTGAGATAAAGAAAGCAAGCGAAAGCTGCCGAAGCAGGGCATGGGGCGCCTGTCGTCAACCCACGCCCGGATACCCCCAGTCTGGGACTTTTCACCCGCCTTGGAGACTATGGGACCGCTTAGCGTCAGTAGAACCCACCAGACGAGAAAGCTGGATGGAGTGAGCGTGGCCAGTCGGGGCAACTAGACTTATCCTCGATAGCCAACCCCAAACTCTGAATAATGCGAACTCTAGAGAAGGAGCCAACCATCTGCATAGAGGGGGGCAATGGCCCAGTCAACCCCTCACCGGCGCGGGGGGCTCCTACTAGTGGGCTTGCTGTCCTAATAGTGTTTACGTTGCTGGCCGTAGTGGTGTGTATATCTAAGCTCCAATCTACGATTTAAAGCTGCCCGCCACCTGGCTAGGCTGTCTCACGTTTTCACTTCCTTCTTTCCTGCCTCTCCTGCATTTTACCGTGAACCCTCTCTCTTCACACCCCTCTTCCACCAATAGATCCGATAATGGCTGCCAGCCCTCAGAAAGATGGACTCTTTGTCCATGACAACACGACCGCTCCAGCCCACCCCGGCTTGCTGAGCATGTTCTCACTGAAGGGCAAGACTGCCATCGTTACAGGCGCCGGTGCTGGCATCGGTCTTGCTGTAGCTATTGGCCTGGCTGAAGCCGGTGCAAATGTGGCCATGTGGTATAGCAGCAACCCCAGCTGCATTGAGCGGGCCGCGGAGATTGCCTCCAAGTATGGTGTCCAGGGTCAGTAGCTCTCAGACCATATTCCCCACTTACCGCCAGGCATAGTTTACTAATGCTCATTCTAGCCCAGGCGTACAAGGTCGAAATCACCAAGCCCGAAGCTGTGCAGGAGGCCGTTGACCAGGTCGTGAAAGACTTCAACGGCCGACTGGACGTTTTTATTGCCAATGCCGGTGTCCCTTGGACTAAGGGCCCCATGGTTGACGGTCCGCTGGACCACTACCAGAATGTGGTCGATGTCGATCTGAACGGTACCTTTTACTGCGCCAGGGCCGCAGCAACCCACTGGAGGAGACAGAAGGAGGAGGGCACCGATATCAACGGTAACGCACTCAACAACTTCACCTATGGCAGCTTTGTGGCCACCGCTTCCATGAGCGGTCACATTGTCAACTTCCCTCAGATGCAGGCAGCATACAATGCCTCCAAAGCGGCCGTTATCCATCTCTGTAAGTGAAGCGGCCTTGGAGAAATAGACTTGCATCGTACTAATTCCCTATGCAGGCAAGTCGTTGGCTGTTGAGTGGGTCAGATTCGCACGTGCCAACACCGTCTCCCCGGGATACATCGCAACAGAGATCTCGAATTTCATCCCAACTGAGACTAAGGCCGTCTGGAAGGATAAGATCCCCATGGGTCGCGAGGGAACACCCGAGGAGCTGAAGGGCGCGTATCTGTACCTGGCATCGGATGCATCCAGCTACACTACTGGAGCAGACATTGTGGTTGACGGCGGCTACTGCGCCCCGTAAGCTTTTGATGATATAGATGGCATTTTATGATCTGTACATTTGAACTTGCAGCGGTACATATGAAAGATATATTACACGATAGACGAAATGAACGACTGGACTTCTTCGCGATCAAGCCCGTTCGTGGCGCTTCTTAGATTCGACCACACCCGGTCAGGGCCAAGGCACCAGGCCAACCACTACCATAGATCCCTGCATAAGCTGTGGCTTGCAGGTTGCAGGACTTCAATATTGAGGATCGGCAGTGACGTAGGTCCACGATCGCGTAAGGTCCCCAGGAGTAGATCACAGTAGTGTGACCACTTCTCACAACACGTGTCGGGTATTTGTATTATCCCATAGCCATAAGAATCAATTAGTCGTATCAGAAGAAGATGGTCCCTCCTGTACCTTTTCCACCACCCACTTCACCACTGAATCCACCACTCCATCAACCCACTCCCCTTCATCTTCATCTTCATCTCCATCCACAGAATAATAATCTTCTCCCATCTCCGGAATAATTGGGAAGGGCGGTTCCATGACCTCCGGGTATATGACGGATGTATCCGGGTCGAAGTACCGAGAGAGAGGGGTTGCGGGGGGAGCAGCATAGCCATTGGTGGTGAAACGGTGATCACTGCAGCAGGATGTTGTGTTCATGTTAGTCATCTTTTGTTTTATGTCATTGTGCGTGGGATGTATGCCTCAAGGCTTGATGTGCTTGGTAGATTCAGTAGGAAGGGTGAGGTTTAGGTGTAAGCAGTGGTACTAGAGTTGATGTGGTTGGTCGAGGAATGTGGGGGGTGTACTAAGTACTAGTAGTAGTACTGGTAGTATACATACCGGTGAAGATGATCCAGTTCGACTTCGTGTTGGTAAACGGGGAGGCGGGTGTAATTCGGAGTGGTATATTTTCGAAGTATAGAACGAATGGCCTTGCGGTGCTGAATGAGGAGGAAGAGGAGGGAGAAAAGAAGACAGGCTGTTGGGAACAGAGGGATCATGTTGATGGAATATGTAGATGTTTATTCTCCTGTTCCTCAGGCAGAAATCTGTTAATGTCGAGAAGGATGTTTCTACTATGCGATATGGATATGTTACTACCATCTAAGCAAACAAAACAATCCTTAACAACATCATTCAATCAGTGGATATTCCTTTCTGATTATTATTATAATCGATCTCTTCCGTCAGTCCTCGTCTACTCGAAATAGTAAGTATATGAGGTAACTGAACCGGATCGTTAGTCCGAAATAGTTAGCAAGACTGACGCATCTCTTCAGTCATGTCAGTCATGCCAGACATATATCATCTAGAAGATATTAACATTCCCACACTTCATTCCCTTGCCTACTACTATCCCCTGTTACTACAAATCCCAAGAAAAGAGAAAAAGCCATGGCCGAACTTCCACTCTATTCTTCTCTAAGAGAGGAGCTGGATTCACCACCTAAGATATCAATCCAAATCATAGGATCATATCTCACAGACAAACAGGTCAGGGAAATTGACTTTGATCTTTGGGTTGACTGTACGAAGATGGTTGGAATCAAGTCAATTAAAGCATCAACTAGTACTGAAGAATTATGTCATACCTGGCAAAACCCATCCCAGCAAAAGGACAATCCCGAAGATATGCTGGAAAGATGGCTGAACTATTGGTTGAATGACTGTGCAGAAACAGACAGAAGGTCAGTAATCATCTGCTCCTTCCCCTTGGTTCTCCCTATCTTGTACTGATAATATATTTTATCCAGCTGGACACTGCACAAGTCAGTCTCTTTTGCGCAGGAAGAGCTCAGCGCGATGAAATTCCACATAAGACTCCTGGCGCGCGAAGCCTATTATCGGGGCTCGATTGAAGTCATTTTACATGCGCCCTCTTCTGAACCCGATTATAATCCTCTGGGTTATGAGAGCACAGACAATGCACGGCTTCAGGTTGAATGGAGTTTTGAGTGCCCTTTCATGCCCACTGACCACAACTCGAATTCCATACTTCAGTATGCAATGAAACAGCGGAAGAAGGGCTGGGTGGATCTGAACGGACCAAAGCCCTCTTATGGGCAGTGTATGCTTCGAAGAGCGCCCGCTTATGATAGTCAGGATGACAGCACAATCCGCGATAGACTACTCTGGCTGTGGGGCCGTGATGGTCCGCCACTGATAGGATAAGTGGGCTTTTTTGATAGCTATTAGCCAGCAGTGACGGTCTTTGGAATATTACTTGTTGCAATTTGGGGTCTTGTTTCTGATCTAAGATCTTGTGTATACATTTTCTGAGATGTCCTGCAGCACTACTGTGAGAACAGAGCTGCGTACAGCAGTTGGCTATACACATTACGTTTGCTATATGAAAAAAGAGAGGGAAAATAAGAGGGTCGGCATGGTATTGCTAATGTAGCATATAGTAAGTAAGTTATACACCTGGTTCTAAAGTAGGAATATTGTATTTTTCATGTCCTTTGGTAGTTATATCATGTGACCACATAGGTGATACCGACTATTCAACCAAGAAAACAACTGAGAATCAACCCAATGTTTTTATCCCAGTAATTATCCATCCCACATCCCTAGGATAATCGGGTACTACCTTCAAATTTTTTTCAGTTCTAAACCTTGCAAAGTTATAAAGGGCAATCACGACCGGCATCTACAGATATGTATTTCCATCACTACTACCGCTTCTGCTATTAAGTACTACTACTAGTAAGCAGCAACAACCCTCACCTGACAGCCCCCCAACCCACATCACTTGACTCCCCTACAAAGTATGAACTCGAACCAGCTGAGTCCGTCCCAATCCCCATGATCTCCCTCTCTCATTCCTCTGATTTCGTCACTTTCATCGCTCTACTAACACCAAATACAGGATCCCCTCTTATCATCCTCCAATGACCCCATCACATTCATCTCAGCTCCGACATCATGTGCCCGGCCCCGGAAACCATATCTTACCACCAATATATACAAATGGAACAATCACCCATTCTTTCATCACTCAGGTATGAGAATATTTATGAAACAATGCGGCACTTGCCGATAATGGATTGTCGAAAGTCACTGTATACTCTGTACTATATATTCTTCTTATGCCCTGAGAGAATGGCATAGTAAGCTCAAAGCTATTTTTGTTCAGGATACTCTTCTCTACTCTCCCCTCTATACCACCATATATGGAACTAGTATAGCACACTTCCCCTTCACCACACCCAACTACTATCAAATCCAATCTCGGAACCTATGATCCAAATGTACCAACCAACATCATGCCTCATGCTACACATCATCCTCCCCATGATGGAGAGGATATGGCAATGGTACGTTTCTCTCATTCTCATCCCCGATCCTCATCCTCTCGCATCCACATACACAACCAAATCAATCCCTTTCAAACCATCCCGCACAGAAAGAGTTGAAGAGAAAACCATCCACAAAAAAGAACAACCAAAACCTACCCCCCAAAAGACTCTGAGTTTGTCCCTGAGAGAACAAAAACAGAATGCCTCCCTCCAAGAAGCCCTCTCCTGCACCAGCTGCACAATCACCCGCATCCCCAAGGACATCTACTATGATGATCGCATAAAAGGCATCTACGATGCCTCCCGCGATCCACCGTTCCTGATCCCAGGCCTCACCACCACCACAGAAGACAAAGAAATACCACCCGACGAAATACTTCCATCCCCTAAAGAAGGCAAAGGTAATAAACAAGAGCAATCACCAACATACACCCACCTCCTCACACCAACCCAAGAACAATCCTACAACACCCAACTTCAAATATACCTCAGCCACGACCCGACAAACGACCACAAGTTCGCAAAATACCTCGTGGACTACCACATCCACATACATTACCTTCTGCGTCGCAGCATGCTAGGTCTCTGTCGGGACGTGACCGATCTATACGAAATGGAAGATTGGATGAAGAGGATGCATCCCGTCAACCATGAGGATGAGATATCTATCAGTCCTACTAGCATTTACACCCCTCAGTCCCAACTCGGACCGTCCCAGAATCTCTATTCCCTGAGAAGTCAGAACTACCGCAAACGCCACAGCCGACAACAACAATCCTACCAGTCTCCCTTCTACCAACCACAGAGACAACATCTCCCCCGCTCATCACTCTCATCCTCCGTCTCATCAACAGAAGATGACCGCCCAAGCGACTGGCCAGGCGACTCAAACCGACAGATGAAATATCAAGTGAAACTATGGGATAAAGACGCAAGAATGAGGAGAAAGCGATATAAGGAGAGTCAAGCCCGCTGGGCGGTTATACAAGAGGAGAGGGAACGACAACGGGAGATGATGATGATGATGATGCGGAGTAGGAGGAATTTGCCTAGAAATACTAGTGCGCGTATGAAAGGGGGTAGCGCTGGTGGTGGTGTCAAAGTGAGGCTGTATTGCTCAACGCAGGTAGCAGGTGTTGGAGGTGAGGGGTTATACTATGATGGGAAGAGGAGGTTTCTGAGGGAGGTAGAGGTCGAGGAGATGGCTTTTGGAGAGGTTATTAGATGACTAGGAGTGATGAAATGGATATATGAGTTAATGAGCTGTCTGTCCGGTATAGTGTAGTGCTCTTTTTGATTTCTTCTCAGTTTCTGCTGATTTCTTTCCAATTTCTAATTTTAAATTTAAATTACCTGTGGTAAGTCATGGATGGGGATGGGGATGGGGTGGAATGTAGGCGGATGGCCATTCATTCTTCAAGCCGGATGGATGGAATGCGAGCAAACCGAAAGCGATAATGAAGGTGCACCACCACTCCTTGACATGTGAGAGATACCATAACCGTGTCTTTACTATGTTCACTGCACCGTTATCTATCTTCATAGCATGATTCATACTTTCATATCCTATCTTCAAAATCTACCTAATAGCCAAGTCATAATATGTCCCCCACAACGAAAAACCGACCCCAAACCAAAAAATCACTCCACAGACAAGCAATCATCCGGATCAAAGTACCCGCCTGACGACCGCATCCCAAAATGCATCGCTTCAATCGCCTCGTGCCCCTCATACTCATCTTCCCCGTCTAGCCTCTCTTCACCTTCCTCAGCCACATCCTGTGCAGTAAGTTGAGCAACCACCTTCTGATTGACGCGGTAGCAAGAAAGAATCTCCGACGTCACTGATCGTGCCGGTAGGGTGCTCGATTTGATCTGGCAGAGGACCTCCCCAAAGGCATGCATGACGAATTTGGCGCCCGGATATTCGTTATATGTGTAAGATGCAAGGACCCGGAGCCATTCGTCACGGCAGTGCTGCCAGACCAGTATTATAGGGTGATCGCCTTCCGGGGGAGGAATGGACCTGGCCTCTCCTGCAGCGTCCAGCGCGTGAGGAGAGAACGAGTCCTGACTTCGGGAAATAGCTGTGTTCCATTGATTGTGGAGTTTTCTGATCTTTTCTCTCATGCCCTTAGCGGCTGCGAATAACTGTCCGCGTTGGCCTTCGTTCTTGATCTTTTCGCGGATTGTACGCCAGGGCCGTACCAGGTCTTCGTCTTTGCTGAAGGATGCCTCCTCTTCTGGGAAGTCTGCCTCGAGCTTGGTAAGCATCTTGTCCCGCTCCTGCATCGCGACCTCGAACCGGAGATAATCGATGATGTTGGATTTCTTGGGTGTTCGGCCGGGTTTCTTGTATGCGGGAAGTTCGCGTGCCCGGGGACTGATTTTCTTGCGATATTGCCGCCATGCTTGCTCGGATAGGTGGACTCCTGCTTTGCGGCCGTCGACTAGGTGACTGAGGAGACAGGCGAGTTCCTTCGCTTTGTCTGAGTCGATTGACTCCTCCTAGTCATAGGCGATCATCTCATGCTCCACGGTACAGCGACCTAGGTTTGACAGGGTCAAATTGAATGTAAATGAGCTCTGGAGGAACTCATCCATGGAGTGAATGTCTTTCATGTCTACAGCGTACTTGGTAAGTCCGTAATGCTCCGGTGGGAACTCTGTATCTGGCAAGTCAGAATTGTAGAAGTTGCGGACGATGTTCTGGTCCCAGCAAATCCAGGGAGTATCGCCATCGTAGTCACCCCCTGAGAGCATATGTGCCAACGGTATGTTGCCAACACTGGAAAAGACAATTACGTCTTTGAAATGTCGTAGCTCTTGCTTCCACACTGCCTTCCGGCGTTGGATATCAGAGGGCAGATGGGCGGGAAGACGGCCGACGAGGACATCAATGCCATCTAGTAGAATATCTTCAAATTGCCCCTTTCCATCGCGCCAGACGTTCGAAAAGCCAAAATGAACTTCATCCTCCTTTAAGACTCCGTATGGGTCAGCAATGCAGAAAGCGTATGTTGAGAGGGGCACTTCAATGCGAAGTTCGTCCACATGCCGCTTCAGGAGCTCTCGTAGGCACTTCCCCAATCGCTTACGGAGGAAATAAAAGCTCCGAGGACAGAAGCCAGCTTCAGTAAGGCGGATTATAAACTCGGCATCATTGCTCATCCAATTTTCGAATCGCCAGGTCCTTTGAGACACCGGTCCAAAGCCATCATCCCCCGACGGGCGGATTTTCTGTACTAGGCTCCGGCAGAGCACTGCGCTGTCGGATTCGAGAACGTCCGCAAAGTCCTGATATAACGATTGGATTCCTAATCGTGTGAGATCTGCGAGATGCTCCTTAATGTGCCCACCGTGATCCAATATGCTCAAAAGCTGTACATTCAGATTCACGGGATGCAAAGGTTTAGACCATTTAACAACCTCAAAGGTAAGTTTCTCATCGTCTACCGACCCATCCCACTCGTTAGGATGTGGCCTTATCTTCAACTGTGAGTCAGATATTTGGATCCATACGTCATCGTCAGCTGTGACGTGAGATCGATGTTTGTCGACCATCCACAACCCTTTTGCACCTGCTATTCTACCCTGGAAGGCGCTTGGGGTGTATCCCGTCAGTCCTAATGAATCACAAATCTGATTGGCCAAGCTTCTAGACATCAAAGCGCAACCATCGTTCATAACAGGTTTGGATACATCTGGTAATGGTAGAACTTGCCGTGGTTCTAGGACCACTGTAGCGTAGGTTTTCGAGAGAGCCAATGAGAAGCGTTGAAACAATTTGCAGTTGGTTTGCGTGATGTTTTCTTCTCGAGGCATGTGCCAATTAATCAGTGCATCTAGGCTCATTGGAGTGCGGTTGCTACTGTCCTGATGGGGAGGTGCAATAGGAGGGACAGGGAAACCATGGTCAAAATCAATCCCATCGATTGCAAAGAAATCAATTCGAAATTTGGGTTCGTCTGCTTTGCGTTTCGACTTGACCTCATCCACAAAAAAAGGTCTCCACGTCCTCCCTAAGCATCGATGAGCATTCTGCGTTAGCCATAAACCCAGGGTTTCTCGCAGGAGTGTAGGCTGCAAGGGCAGCCGGAGATGCGATGGAGGCCGCGCCGGAGCTGGCACTGTCAGACTGAGAAACCTATCTGATCCAAATCGCCGGTGAAAGCGACAGGTCCGTTCAGTCTTCAACGGATTCAATCTTAACTTCAAAACCCCTTCTTTGGACCACTCCAAATCCCCTGTTAGTACGACAACTTCTGAATGTTTGTCAGTCCTGAAGTTCCCAGTAGCTGCATCCCAAGCCTTGCGAGAGGACTTTTCGGGGAGCCGTTTTCCTTTCCGCTGATTATGCCCCTCTATCCAGCACCAGAAATCATCAAGAGTCTTAAAAGAGATGTTGGGACCAACCAACATGAGGTCCAAGGATACACCCCACTCTCTAGCCACTCTCTCGAGTTCATATCTATATCGAAGCGAGACGGAACTTGGGTAGTGGTGTTCGAGCGAGAATGGTCCGGACTGGAGAAGGTCTGTCATAATGCGCCCCTCAATTGAATCGCGAGGCTCCTGGCAAGCGAGTTGCTCTAGATTCTGTGTTTCAGCAAGGTTTGTTGCTGTTGTTTGCTCACTCAGATAATGCCCCACCACGGAGTCCTCGTACACGGGTTCGCTTTCCAACATTGACTCATCGACTTCAGTGGTGTTCGACGTGAACGAGGTCTCGTAGGGAGCAGTAGTCGAATAAAGAAAGCTGGAAGAAGTGTCAGCTACTGTGCTGAAGCTAAAATTCGCCTGATCGCTGGAGGTTGGTGTTGCATCATAACGCTGGTAACTGTCGGAACCCCTCAGGCGTTCCACAAATTTGGAGGGTTTGTCGTTGTCGGTTTTCTTAGGGCTTTTAAATATGTTGAATGGTACTGTGATGTTTTCTGGCTGCAAGACCGGAATCCCGGTCCTGTTGACGTTTCCAACAGGAAGATCACAGGCGTCTTCCTTGGATATAGGCGATTGCGGCCTGTCTAGATCCTTGACCGGAGAGTTGGGAGCCGTGTGGAATTCCTCTTCCACGGAAAGCCTTCTCTTGAGCGAGCTGCTTGATGGCGCAGGAGGCTCTTCTACCAGGTCGTCGACCTTTCTGGGAGTTGGAAAGGAGCCATTAAGCAGATAGAGTTCGTCGTTGATCAATCTTTCGAGATATCGTTGGCGCTCCTCCTTTGCAATAGTACTGATTCCGTTGCTGATAAAAATATCCCTCGAGGTGTTCGCGAATGAGCCTGGTATATGTCCCCATTGACCATCCCCAGCAGATAGCACCGTTGATTGGGAGACAATCCACTCCTCGAAGTCATTGAAGATCCGGTTCAAGTCCACCTTGCGGTTGAAGTATAGCACTCTGATCCGGCCATAAAGGCTCCAGCCAAGTGACTTATCATTCTTGCCAATAGATGGAGAAAAATAGACGGGATTTGGGATGTCTAAACCGAATTGCTCGTTTATCGAATCGATCAACTTGTTCAATTCCTGACCAGTTCTGACTGGGGTACGGGGGTAAGTCATTTCGTGGTATAGATGGACAAGCGACGGGGTTCTTTCCCAATGCACTGGCAGTTTCTGAATTGTTACGTTGCAAAGAAGTGATGCGCACTTGTCCTATCCAAAGCTCTGATTGAGTCTCCCCTGTAGTATCCTGACGGAATGGGAACCATATGAACAAATGGTTGGCTTAATAAATTAAAAGGAGTTTGATCTCGGCATCATGCACATGGAATGCATTGCCCTTCTGGTCAAAGGAGGGAAACTAGACTGACGCTGTTTAAGAATAGGAGTCGCAGAGGTTGAGACGAGGAACAGGGAGGGGCATGCACAACGGATGGAGATACAGAAGAGAAAGAAAGAGGGAGAGGTGTTGAGCCCACACTAACTAACAACATCCATGACAGCTCCCCCACCCCAGCAAATCATGACTGAATGTTTGGCGCTGATACCACCAATCCTTGCGTGCCACAGGATTATAAGTACTTATTAATACATCTACAAGGCTGGAAGCCTGATTCTGGTGATCCAGTAAGAGTGCTTGACTGCAACCGTGATTGTTATGATGATTAGGGGATGTCTCATTTTGGCCGCGCACATCTGACTCTATTCCAGGCCGTGATTGTATTTGTTGGTTGCCGTGTAAACGGACCCATTAACAGTCCCCACTCCTTGCCCGATCAGACTGACAAACAAACTGGAGAAAAGAAAGCGAAAAGGGACATCTATCGCACACGAATCAGCCGCCAACGAATTCCACTGTGAATGCAATGGGGCGGTGAATTTGTATGTAACACTGTGTATGGGGTTTCGCCCCATAACATAGACCTCCCAGATGCTTGGACACGATCGGTTGGAATCAGCAGCGGCATCACAAGAAACTGTTCAGACTGAAAGAGGTCCTGATCGGTCTACGTCCGGACCGATGGGACTGAATCGGGCCCTTCTTGTCCCGCGGTATTGCCATCCGCGGACTGCGGCTCTGGTATGGGTGTCAAGGATCCCATATCAACATCCTGTGGTTGTACATGCTTGCTTTTGGTGCCGATCTTATACCCAATCACGAGCGTGATATAGAGTGGAATGCCTATGTAGGAGGTCACAAATGCCATGCTGCGATCGATCCCTTTGGGGTAATAATCTGGGTCGACAAAGTCGAGCCCACGTATGACCGTGACAAAGACGCACGCTACCAGTGCAACCCACGATCCGAACAGCCCAAGGGGCGCTCTGAAGGACAAGACCTCATCAGTAATCTTTTGGGCCTTTCTTGCTCGAATGAAAGAAAAGTGAATCACGAGAATTGAAGCCCACGTCAGGATACTGAACATGGAAACCAGGTTGACCGAGTATTCAAACAGTCTCTTGGAGCCACTGGAGATATTCAGGTAGGCCAAACACGCCAAAGCAGAGCATGTACCCAGAGAATAGATGGGGGTTCCTCGCCTATTAGTACGGCACAGGAAAAAAGGGGCATTCTTGTCCAATGAAAGCCCGTGTAGTGTTACGCTTGCCATTTGAAGAGCCTGGTTTGCAGCCGATAGCACGAAGAGCAAAAGACAGGCGTTCAGGATATGTGGAATCACCGAAGGACCTGCTGATTGAGAAACAGCTACGAAAGCTGAGGCTGTCCGATGCTGAGGCGTATTGTGGGAAAATGCTAGCATGTGGGTGTCATGGGGAACAAGAATCCCTAAGAGCGTTATATTGACAACGTTGAAAACCAAGATGCGATAGAAGGTCACCTTGATTGCCCGACCTGCCGCTTTTCGGGGGTTTGGTGTTCGTAGGATCGTCATTCCCATCAACTCACTTCCAAGATAGGCGAGCGTAGCGGATGGGACTGTTCTGCAAATAGCACGGACGGTACCTGCCACAGCGCCTCCTGTCCCATTAGCAAAGGCCCCAGGGTCTCTCCAGTAGCGGAAGCCTTTCATATCGCGATCTGGCCCCCCTCCAAGTGCAAGGACAATAGATAGAGCCATAAGCCCCGACATCACCAGGACCTTGAAGAATGACAAAATGACTTCGTACTTTCCCAGATATCGTCCGCACATGGAGTTGGCGGCTATGATGACCCCTAAAAAGGCAGTGGTCCAAAAAACCGAGTATTGCGCTTCGTTGTCTTGCCAGTACGCTATCAGCAACTCTCCTGCTGCCAGCTGGTTAGGGATAACGACCATGAACTTGAACCAGTATCTATCATTCTGTGGTTATTGCATGTTGGAGGTAGAGTTCCAATCCATACAGGGCGGCTTACATCCATCCCAGAGTGAACCCAAGCGCAGGATCACAGAGTCTAGTCGCATGGTCTGTCATGGATGGCTCAGGAGACCAAGAGGCCACCTCACCTAGAGCGCAGAGAACCAAGTAGACGACTATCCCAACACCTGTATAGGAGATCAAAATCGATGCAGGCTAGCCGTATTAGTGAAAGTAGGTTGAAACGAGAACGATACGCTTACACCTGCTCTATTTCAAGTGTCAATTGTGGCTTTCGAGGTTGGGGATAGTTCTCTTACTTGGATAGTGCATTCCCTGCGCAGATCGTCAAACCTGTATTGATAGCACCGCCAATAGCTTTGGAAGACGAACGATCAGTTAGAAGTCTTAAGTATCTTCAATCGGAATACTGACCAACCATGGTTATCTGTTGGGGCTTCAAGACACCGTAGGAAGCCGCTGAAAGCCCATCCTGGCTAGGAGGGCGTGTTGAATAAGCGTAGTGTTCATTCGTGGGGATAACTCTTTCAGATCCCTGTACTCCCTGGCTTGGTTGAGGCATGCTCATTTCAGGAAACGAGCATGTAGCGGAACACGCTATTAAATTGGGGATTCGGACCTTAAAGAGCAGTCAAAAAGTAGACAGCTCAGCTAAAATGGAAGGCGTGCACACGGAAGGAGCATGTTCACACAGCCATATGCGTGCTTTTCCGCATACACACAGTAATTAAAATCTAAAAGGGTGACGTGAGACAAATTGTGGATCACGTCTTAGGTTGGATTGAAATGGCATGGGTATAGGTAGAAGTAAGTTCTGGCTTAAACGGAAAAATATCGTCCAATCAAGGCTGAAAGCCCCTCAGATACATTGGTAAATCAAAGGAATGAGTGGTGAGTCCTACCCACTCAGACGACCATAAACCATCATAAATACAAAAACGCCGGTCTAGAGCCCCCAGGGAATAGAAAAAGAAAACGGAAAATAAGCCGTTCGTGTAAGCGAAATAAGGCAGAGAAGAGAATGAAGCCATCATCGCATGGCGTGGCTTCGACAGAATGGTGTCATATACACATCGCGCCGGGTCCCAGGAGGCACGTCTAGCGTCGCCTCAAAATCCTTTTGCTGGAAAGTAAAATGCATATCCTGATTACCTCGACATGTAGAGGGAGTCGCTAGATTCCGTTCTCGGGAATATCCGGGTGTAAAGCGAGTCGCTGGATTCGGTCCGAGGGAACATCCGTTGGTGAGCCTTGGAGATTACCCGGTCGGTGTAGACACCCTTGGCCGTGCCTCGGACAACCTCCTCAAGATATTCCCGGAAGTCGTGAGGAGCGAAGTCGGGATAAAGGTCCTTGGAGGTCAAGTAGCCCAAGTACTTGGCGTACTCAGGATTATTGTCGCCGCGGACACCCCATGACAGTTGGTTTTCGGCCAGGTATCGGGGAATGAACTTGACGGGATCGAAGGGATAGGTCTCACTGGACTGCCGAGCTGCAAGCACCCTTGTGTAGATAGTCTCTTCAGGGATCTGTGACAGATGAGATCAGCTTACATTCAACAACCGCAGCGAGTTATTGTACTTACATAATTCCTTTGGATCTTTTCCTCGCTGATCTCCTCCAGAAGGTCATAAATCTGATTCTGTGTCAGGACCGTGTTGTAGGCGAAAACCATCTTGTTCAGTGTCCGGTCATCAACGATGATCTTGGCGACGTAGCGTCCAATGTCTCGAAGGTCCGTTAGGGCAAGAGGTGTGTTGCCATCGCCGACAATTTCGTTGTTCGCCGTAGTCATGGCATAGTCGGTCCTTCCGGAACCGAGGCGGGGGTAAGAAAGCTGGTACCACCAACCGATGTCAATGATGGTGTAAGGAAGTCGGAGCTGTTTGATGTGGTTGTACACTGTTTCTTTCTGGAGGAGAAGTCAGCTGATGATCTACGGAAGGTATGGCGTGCGGCGGCAGCGACTTACCTCGTCCCTCAACCACATGATTCCACCAGGTGGTGCCACAGTGATGAAGCCACATGGAATGAATCGTTGAACTCCAGCACTCTTTGCAGCCTTAGCGAGAGGAATTTGGTCCTGCTGTTCCGCAGGACCGACACAGCTGACAACGACATCGATTCCGGTCAACACGTCGGCGAGAGACTCCTCAGGGCCCTTGAGATCGCCCTTGCGAATCTGTACGCCTCGCTCTTGGAGGGCTACGATGGCAGGCTTTTGAACCGACCGGGGACGGACGAGAGCATGAACTTCCTATAATAATGAACAGCAGTGCAGAGATTAGTCGTGAGCTCAGAGATGAGAAGGTACAAGGAGAGCAGGGGTGGTTCTTACAAAGCCGGGATTCTCAAGCAGTCCGTTCGCGATGGAGCCGCCCGTTTCGCCCGCAGCCCCGACCAGCAGAACTCTAGTTCGCGACATGATGGTTGCAGAAAGTGGCAATGATTCGTAGGGAAGGATACTGTTCGTTCGAGGTAATGCAAGTTTGTTGGTTGGGAGGGTTGAGAGGGGGGTGGAAGGGATTTATCAAAAGGCGAAGAATTCAGGTTTTGTCTCCCTGCCGTTTCCCAAGTATGTATTTTTGACGTTAACGTTTCCAAGCCAAATGGAGGGTCATTCGACGTTATAAAGGCCAGCGTCCCACTGGAGGATGGTCACTACCCACTTTTTTCTTATCCAGAAGTGGCCAGGGGTGGGTCGATTGTGGATGTTAAGCTCCCTAAGATACGTGCCCCCCTTAAAGGTGCGTTGGAATCGGCTGGAGAAGGGAAGGGCGGCTGTCCTCCGTTCGTAGGCAGGCTGTCTGTCCTCCGGGGGACCCCATCATGCGTCATCGTATCTTAAATGCTACGATCGGTGCGAATGCTCAGCACTGAGGGTCTTCTAGACCACACAATGGTGGGCTTTGTCTACCACGAAAATGGATTTTTTTTTTTTATTTGGAAGGAAACATACTTTGTAATAATTACATTTTTCTGTTTCCCTTTTTCGTCCTCGCGACCTGCAAGACCTGCACACTAACAGTATTGCTAGTACTAGTCGGAACATCGGCCCCAAAGAGGCGTTACTCTCTGCTGCGGCCCGGTGGCTCGGGAGTCAAACACCCAAAGGGAAATTACGTCACTCGCCATTCCCCTGCCCGGGAAGCCGTAAGGCAAGTGACGATACTGGGGTTTCATGACCACTTCTGCCCGCGGCGGTTTTTGTTGCTTGGTGTCTTAGACCATTTCGAGCAAACACCACCATCATCTCCCCTATGATCCAGTCCTGCCATCATCGTACCATGGCAGTGGATATCGAGTGCAGACGGTCATCCCTCCCAGGGTATCCTGGAGTCATTTCTTGCCCTGCTCGATCAATTCACTGGAAGCCACGTTATACCCATGACTCTGGCCCCTTCCATGGACTTTGTAATTTTTCTGTTTCTTTCTCTTTTTACCTGCGTAGAATGCGGGGAGTGGAGGGTCGGTTCCCCTCACAATCTCAGCATTAATCAGGTTGCATATTACTGCGTTTACTGCTTTACATAACCACCCCCCACGTCAGTGATCTTCGGATCTGCGTGGCGGCTTCATATTCATGACCTTTTGCAACTCTGGGAGCATGACGACATGTGGCATCCCTCCTCTGGACCGATCATTGCCATTGGCGGAATGAGCATCTGGTCCCATGGTTACACGCATGGTCCGCCAGGTAAAGAACTACCGCCCAGTGCGTTGGAATCGGTTGTGGAGGCTAGAAAACGAGAACTTGCAACTTGAACAGCCTTGAACCTTTTCGCGCCATGACCGGGTGGTAGAGAAGTAAGGCAATAGCCGTTTATGCCACTGACCAAATCTTTGACTGCCCCTCACAATTTGTGAGCTTGCTTCCGGCGGATGACCTGGTGTTGACTGTCATCTGGAAAGATCCGATGCACACCACCTTTTCATCCACTTCTCGAATTTACATATTCGTAGACACTAGTTCATGCTTGCGGGGTCCAGGACAGATTCACCTTGCTGCAAACCATCCCGTCTCGCCGAATCTGACCTTCCGGATAAGGCCGCGACATCCACTCATTTATCGTCGACTCGGGCTACCTGGAACTTCTTGATTGCATTGTTGGCTACGCCCATTCCCTAGTCATATTGCCAGGAAAATCCGGGGTTTCGAGACGTGAGTAGATAAGCGTTCCCTTGCCGTGCCTGGCATCGGATCGGATAGCCACTCAAATTTAAAGTTGTGAATACTGGCTTGCTTCCCTACTAAGTTTATCGACAGCTAGCTACAAGGCCAATGATCTCTCGAGACTAGCGGCTTGCATCTTGAAATGAGACACACCAAATTGACTGTCATGATGGACCACGAAAGTCTTTTGACATTACAATCGCTGGACCAGAACGGCGTCCCACGCACTGAAACCAAACGTCGGAGCAATTGATCTTCACAGCACTCCATATTGAGTATTATTTAAACGAAAGGCAGGTTCCCCGAATTGAAGGTGCAAGCCGTACCCTTAGGATACGCTAGAAACCGCAGCCTGGTCGGCCAGTAGGCTGCCCATGCCTGCCTAGCGGTCGCACTACTGCAGTCATTCAACGATAATGGGCCAATGGATTGAAACGAGGCGAAGTGGATCAACCACTAGAGAACAAACCGCGCTGGACTAGCCGCGATCAAGCACGGCGAAGGATCGTGACTATATATTGCCGAGTGATTTCTGGGGGAATTCCAGGCGGTTGTTGGGGCATGTGAGAATTTCAGACCCTCGTCTTCTGGCTCGATCTGCAGGTCCGTCACGGCCCTTTCCGCCAATTGCAACCAGGGCCGTCCGTACACCCGCAGCAGGCTGAGAAGATGGTGCTATTCGACGGTGGGAAGTCGGTGTGAGAGTCAGGGAGAGAGGGTGTGTGTCCAGGTCCTCCTCTCCGGGAATTCTCTCTGCGGGTATTGGAGGAGGCGGGCAGGAGAGCTCCGAAGGCATGCAGCTAAACGGGAAATGGGTTAGCAAAAACCCCCACTTCTTCGGTGGTGGTCCAATCTGAGCCTGGTGCCCCGATAGCGTCCTTTTTCTCCAAACGGTGGGGTATGGAAAATGCGGGCAGAAGGCTGAGAGGGAGGGTGTCGTGGGAACTGGAAATGTGGGTGAAAAGCATTTCAATGTAACCTCCATGATCATGTTTCTCTCAGGGTTACGCTTTTTCCTTTTTTTCCACTTCCGCCGATGGTTGGAGGCGGAAGGTTGGCCTGTCCCAAAACGGCCACATGCCTTGAGGTCAATTACTGACTTACTTGCATTATTATATTGTTATTGGTCCCAGCGGAGTAGGGTCAGATATTGGCAAACCCGTCAGAATCCAACGGGCGCACAATGTTGCCATGATTGTTGGATTCCCTCTACACCACGGCTACGAAAAGTTTAACGACCACCATTATCATGATTCATCTGAACGATCTCGACCATCATACTAAATGACTCTATCCGTCAGACGCGGTAGACAAGTGTGACCAGCTGATGCCCTTAGTGGGGAGATTGATCATTCATCAATCAATCAATTCCTGCCAGGGAGCATGTGATTGGAGAGTGAGGAGTCTGTTCTCAACATCCCAGAGCTCCCAACGCAACCATTCCGCGTCCTTCAATTCGATTGATGTTGACAATTCCCTGTCTATACTAATCTCATTAGCTCAACAATCCAACGAATGGCATACCATACCACTCCCGTCTGCAGATGGACTGGAACCTCGTCAGCGATGAAACCGCCGTCTGCTTGTATGGTCGCTTGGCAGTCGCTCGTTCGTCTATCCTACTCGATAACAAAAGCCACGCAGATTGGCGGCATTCCCGACCGCGCTGCTCTCGGACAACTACCCGTTACCGCACACCACCCCTTCAGTTATTCTTGGAGGGATTTTGAGCTCAGGTACAATTCCCTGGTCACGAGGGGAGATTGCTCAAATTTCCGATCCTTCTTGCCATCGTCCTGCCTCTGAACCAAGAACGCGGCAGTAAGCCATTGGTATTGTACTTATCCGGATACTCTAACGGGGGATATCGGAAGCCTTGATCGCTTTCAATGTGCCTCCTTGGCGGCTACTGGACAGCCCTTGAATACGTCGACTCTAGATTTCAATCGAAGCGCAATATACATCCAGGACTAACTTATACTACCGTGTACCCCTAAATGCTCACGGTGCACCTCTGCTAGGTATAATTCACATATAGCCTGCTGGTCTGCCTTTGCAAGGCTTTTCATGCGATTACTAACACCACGCTTCGGTTTGGGTGTATGCGTGTTGAATGCTCGTGTGTTAACAATAATAATGGGCAATCTCATTACAATTGGAATAATACAGTTACTATATCAGACTATTTTTACGTTATAGATCTCTTGAGCCATCTAGACATATCTTGGATAAAGCCAACAACTGACAGCATAAAAGCAAAACACAGTACAGGGTCTGTCACATAATAATTAGACCACACTCAAGTCACTTGATGGGAAATAGCGAAATGAATGCCATTTTTCCCCCTTAACGCTCCCCAGCACCTTGATGCTGTCGTCACAATATGCCGGCATCATCACCCAACGGCCGGTTATTCGATGGTCTGAATCTTATCTCAACTACCATTGCACAGTCCTATCCTGGCCTCGACACTAGTCCCAACGACAAGTTACAATCTACCAAGGTGACCTCGCAGATCTCAGTGAAGAGCATCGCTAGTGGAGAGCTACACAGGACCCTTGCCATATAGTGGTTGATGTTGGTTTAAGCTTCTTATTTCCGGCCCTACCTAAGCTATTAGACGACAAAGCTTGTGACTACTGGATAGGTTGAGTACCAGATTGTGTGTTCACTTCGATTATGAAGCTCAGGTACTATTGGGCTCCAGGTGAATCATCTGCCGACCCCTGTGCCTTTAGCAGCGACACCGTGCGGTTGGTTAACAGACAGTTAAAAGGCTAATAGAAACCCCCTAACTAGACCTAAGGAGTATACACATACGGCGTTTTGATGAATTAGGCCATGCCTGCTACAATATGAGAACCATCAGGATCCACAAATTGGTGATGAAAGCACTTAATACCCAGCTACTTGTCCGTCATTCTTGCTGACGGCCATCTGGTGCTCGTTGTGTGGACTACATGACTGATAGCATCAGATAGGTCGGGTTGCACGGAGATCATGATCTAGCTTATCGATCCTTCTAAGATAAAGTGAGATATTGATTAACTTGAACTAATGGCACGGTCTAGAAGCTTTGGGTGGGATCTCGCCTAACGAGCTAGTCGTCGTCGGCTAGACTAGCAACCCCCCTGTGTGTTTGGATAATTTCAATTCGTCAGTTGCGGACCATGCGGGATGATAGGGGCATTCCGCTTATACCTCTTGTGTCTGCTGTCCATTCATCTGAGATGAGTATTGTTCCCGGAAGTGCGAGGTGCTCTGTACTTTTTCCCCCATGATTGTCCTATATCTGGCTGATGATCTGGCTATGGTTATCAAAGGCGTGGGCTCTTGGAAACGCCTGTGATAGTAATATGGTCTTGATATGTCCCTTTGCGAGTGCGAGTAAGGCACATCATTATGGCTCTGAGTTCCTAAACGGGGTCGTAGTTCCCTTGTATGGCATGATCAGAATCAGCTGTGAAGTCGGGCTTCCTAATGGGGTGTAGCGTCTTCCTTCATTGTCCTCCGACTCTAGTAGTCTCCAGACTATTTTCTCCATAGCATCAATTCCAGCCCATTGTTTCCATTATTCATTGGGCTGGTTCCTGGTCGTGAAGTAACAGCATTTACGGCACATTATCAAACTTTATAGGTTCCCCCTCCCTTCTCCCTCAAGCCTTATGACTTCACTGAGCGGACTTGCTCCGATGCCATGACGCCCTTTCTCAACCAGGTATGCCGGCTAAACAACCTCAGATGGACGTGCTAGATGTCTTGTTGCTAATCCAATATACACGAAGTTCACATCCAGGCCCATCGACTAACATTGGGATAAGCATAAATTCAGATCAGAATCAGCACATAGTGGATAGATCCACTACTTATCGTGATTGATGGTGCTAGTACGTAGTAATGTGGGTGGAACGGGGAACTGGGGATACCCCGGATCGACGACCCCCACGCGGGGTCACCTCCACTTCTCCGCTTCATACTTTTCTAGCACTGTGAAGCATGCTCGAAGACATCATGCCTCGGGAACTCTATAGTTAATCCGCCTACCAGGTTTACATCCGTCTAAAGCCTGAAGCAGATCGTCATCACCCCTTGTTCTGATCGGCTTTTCTCCGATACTTCTTGCCCCCTATCGTCCAATTAAAGGCGCCAGATACAAGCTATACCCCGGATCATCAATGACGGTGAAGAGTATGTGGCTTGGTTTGCGTCGGCATATGCCGTGCTGGTCGGTACTCAAGGCCTGGAGGCGAGATAAAGAATGTTTCTCTCGTCTAGACAGCTTCTGAGACCCCCACGTTGGCACAAAACCCCTCCAATGATTGGTAGATGCCCATACCTTGGAAGCTAACATCCCAAACCGGGGCCTGATGTGAAGGACAAAGCTCTCGTTAGCGTTGAACATGAAGCAGGGGTCTTGTAGACATTATAATCATCCTGTCTGCCGGGTCGCTCTTCCTTTCATCCAGGCTGGACCTTAAGCTCAATAGTCTCTCGATCAGCATTGATACAGCAAGATAATTGCCGCGCCAGAGAATTTATAATTAATATCGCTAGCTTCATCAATCATCAATACTACACGGATCCTATTACCCTAGCTACCAACATGGCGGATATATCGCCGTTCAAACCAGAAATCGCTCACGAGGAAAATATAGGCCATCCTGCAAACAATCATGAAACAAATTGGGTGGAGAAGCAGACGTCTGATGGCGATGTTGCTATGACGCTTTTTACGGACCCGGATGCGCTTGAGGAGCCTGTTGATCCGGCGGAAGTAAGGAAATTACTGCGGAAGATCGATTTCATGATCCTTCCATATTTGGCCGTTTGCTATGCATTCTTCTACATTGACAAGGTACGCGGCTCTACTTTCCTTGCGATCTATTCCTGCATCGGCTAATCGCAAATTGCGATAGACAACCCTGAGCTACGCGGCAATCTTTGGGATTGAGGAAGACCTTAACCTCCATGGCACACAATATAGCTGGCTGTCGAGTATCTTCTACTTTGGGTTTCTGGCCTGGGCATTTGTGAGTTGAATCATACCAGAAGATGAGATCCAAATGCTAACATTCGACTAGCCCACCAACTTCCTTCTGCAACGCTTACCAATTGGTAAGAGCGCCATTTTCTGTACTGAGGTACGAGCTAACTGTGCCATCTAGGAAAGTATCTCGGTGCCAATATATTCATGTGGTATGTGAACAACTGGACTGATGTTCTCGAAAATACGCTAATGGTATGAAGGGGAGTTTTCCTCATCATACAGGCAGCATGTCATGATTTCACCACACTCGCTGTCCTGCGAGCCCTAGGTGGTGCAGCAGAGGCATGCGCGGACCCAGCTTTCATGCTCATCACTGGTATGTGGTATACGCGACGTGAACAGCCGGTACGCTTAGGTTTATGGTACACTGCCAATGGCCTGGGGATTGCGCTTGGTGGTCTTCTGGGCTACGGAATAGGTAATATCAGAGGTGCCCTTCCTTCCTGGAAGTACGAATTTATCGTAATGTATGGATATCCCCAATACGTATGGTCCTTACCACAATGCTAACCTGTCTTCGTCAGTGGCTCTCTTTGTGCGGCCTGGGGAATCGTCATGTTCATCATCCTGCCTGACTCGCCAGTTAATGCGCCGCTTCTCACCAAGCGGCAGCGCCGAATTGCCGTCGAGAGAGTGAGGGAAAACCAGACGGGTATCGAAAACAAGCATATCAAACCTCACCAGATCTGGGAAGCGTTTACGGACTACAAGCTCTACATCTTCTTTTTCTTGGGTGTAGCTTGTGAGTGACGACTCTATAGCATACAAAAGTTGGTATCGCTGATTTTTCATCAACAGGCAGCATTCCCAACGGTGGTATCTCGAACTTTGGAACTATTATCATTCAAGGTTTCGGTTTCTCGACGCTTGTGACAACCTTGATGCAGGTATGGAAGTCTTCAGAGAGAAAGTTTACTTAAGGCTAACAGCATAGATCCCTTACGGAGCGATTATCGCACTTTCCATCCTCCTCTGCGTGTACCTCAACGACCGCTTCGAAAACAGGCGTTGCGTCTTCATCTTGATCTTCCTCCTCCCGAACATTGCAGGAGCGTTCGGGCTACGCTTCGTCCCACCGCATGTCAAAGTCGGCCGCTTGATTTGCTACTACTTGACCGGGCCATACAATGCTGCCTTCGTGCTGATTCTCAGTATGCAAATCGCAAACACAGCTGGTACATTACCCCACTCCTCCCCTCCCCTCTTCCTCCTTCTCCTGCTCTTCTATCGAAGATATACTCAGGCCTAACGCCGCACAGGACACACGAAAAAGGTCGTTAGCAACGCAGTCCTCTTCCTAGGTTACTGTACCGGTAACATAGCAGGACCTTTCTTTTACAAGGAGAGCCAAAAGTAAGCTTTTCGCTGACCACTGTTATGCATACCACTAAAAATATCGGAATCACAGGCCAACCTATGATCTGGGAATCTGGTCAATGATCGTCTGCCACCTTGTCGAGGCCGTGCTTATCTCGGCTCTCGGTCTTCTGCTTCGCTGGGAGAACAAACGGCGTGACCGAATCCAGTCCCAGATGGCTGGTGGTTTGGAAGGTAGGGATTTAGATTCCACAGCATTTCTGGATTTGACGGATAGAGAGAATCTCAAGTATGCCACTCCTTTCTTCGTTATCAGGATCTGCCATTGTATATGTGATACTAATCGCCGGGTTGTGACAGCTTTCGGTATATATATTAGCTTTCTGAGGTGTATCCATTTTCTCTGCAGCTAGCTCTACCTGGAAGGCGTATTGATCCTCAGCAAGCTGTTGGTCGTGATATGACGTGCCGCCAAGCGAGCTGCTACCAAACTCGCTAGAGTTTCATATACGGAGTCTCAAACCTTTAGGCTAGACAATCGTAGACGATACGGTCAACAGGAAGGTCTACATGTTCCAATTCATTATCTTTCTCTTCACATGCTTCTCATATAGATATCACGAGCCGCACAGGCATCTTAAGAAACATCCATATCCGCCCAAAAAGTGAAACCGGACTGAAATTCAATATACACACATATGCTAGTAATAATACACATTCATTCGCGCCAAATATACCCAAGTCCAAACTATGCTGACCGAGTCTACCGCCTCTTCGTCTGGTCACCGCCCCTCTTTCCGGTAAGCGATCTCTTCTGTCGGAGGTAGTTGGCAACAAGGTTCTCGACGCTGCCCATATCGTGCTTGGGCTTCCTATAAATCCGAAGGAGATCTCGTTAGCATTCCCAAAGCCCAATCCACTATCCACAAGGGATTCAATACGCACCTCATGTAATACAACCTCGCGCGTCTCTTCCTCTTCTCCGCTCTCTGGACAATCTCCACACTCTCAACATTAGGACTGAACACCTTAATCGACATCTCGACTCCAACTCTCGTCAACTGGTTGCGCAACAAGAACGACGTATCAATACCGCGCAACCGAATGCTCAAACAAACACCGGAGAACGGATCTCCATTCTTGAACGTCACCCGCAGGATATCTCCGACCTTGACACTGCGAGGACTCCGTCTGTAATCGAAAAGAGCGCGGCGCTCGCCCGTGGGATCCAGCTGCGCCAATTGGGCCTCTTGCACGGCGTTCACGGGGTCCTTGCACTGAGGGGCGGGCGGAGGAGGAGGGATCTTGCGTTCTTTGCGCTCTGTATTTCCGTTTCATCAAACACATGTTAGATATATATATGATTCCGCATTGGTAATTCGGGACGCAAAGTCCAAGCAATGAATGGAAGAAGATTGTTCAATCAATCCATACCAGGGTTCGGCCGCATGCGAAGCGGTAATTGACGAAGGAACTGCTCCGGCAGATTCTTAGGGAGAGGCTTGGGCTCAGGCTTCGCGGAGTAGACGGTGCTGAGCGCACGGCGACCGATCTGGTTGTTGACGGACGACAGGGACTGGGGCTTCAGGAGGAGGGAGCGGAAGCAGCCCAGCTGCTGCAAGATCGGGGAAGAAGACGCCATGGCTTGTTCCCTGGTGCAATTAGACCACCTTGGAGTTTGAGGGAAGCAAGACACAAGGTTCAATTGTGATTGATGCTTTGGAACTTGGGAGGGCGGCGGATCGAGAAATTCGGACCGGCAGAATTTCCGCCAAGCCGCGAGTTGCCTGTTTGGGCCATCAGTCCCAGATTGACGCTCGGGAACTTTTCTGCCGCCAAATAACTATCTATCTACTTGCTCGACCCCGGTGGTTTTGTTTTCTTCGAGCGATTGAGTGAGAAGGTTTCCTCCGGACTGTTGTCTTCTTCTTTTCTTTGTGGTCCGTTGAATATATAGTCCTCTCACATCACGATGGCGCAAAACGCCGTGGGAAGGCTCTTCCGCAGCCAGAATTCCACGACTCTGCGTCAATCCATTGGGTCGCTCACACAGACGCGCAATGCTTCTAGAAATGGTATGTATTGTGTCTGATTCATATGGCTTCGAATTGAGCATACAGAGGAACTAACGGACTATCCCTCCGCAGCCGTCCCTACCTTCCAACAAACCTCGTCCCCGGAGCTGGACCAAGCCCTCACCCGGTTCCGCGAAGAGCTCTTCATACCCTTCGGTCTCGGCCAGGACCAACGACGTCTCATGTTCCGCCAGAAGTACGCCGACAGACTGGAGCAAGAGCCCGTGACGGCCAACATAAGCGAGGACGAAGACTTCCTCCTGCGCCCGATGGACCCGCAATCACGACCGACGCTCAAAGAAGCCGCGGAGGTTATCAGTCTGATGCAGAGCAAGGGGGATTGGAAGAACCTGGTGCCGTTCCTGTCCGGACTACAGATGGCCAACCGGCACTTGAAGCCTAGCCGGTTGGAGTGGCTGGTGCGGAAGGCGGGCGAACACAATGCGGTGAACTTCGTGGTGGAAGCCGCGAAGCAGGCGGACAGGACGGGCGTGAAGCTGAATGAGGTCGGGATTGTGCAGAGGTTGTTCTTTGAGTTGCATCGCAAGGCTCAGAAGGCGGAGTTCCAGGGCCCGGAGGTTACGAAGGCTTTCAATCTGGCGACGCAGTTGGTTGGGTTGATGGAGCGCCCGCCACATGTTCAGCATGATGTGATGGTTGATCCCAAGAGGAAGCCGTTTGTGGCGGGAACGTTGTTGGAGTTGAGTGCTGCTAGGGCGCTGAGTGAGTTCGAGGGTAAGGATCAGGGTGGTCTGGTGCGCATCTACAGTAGTCGGGTGCTGGGGTGCTGGAAGATGGGTAACTTTGCTAGTGATGTCCAGGATTGGCGCGCTGTGGATAAGATGCTGCAGGAGAATGTGCCGATCTATAATGGTATGAAGCTTGCGCTGAAGGTGCAGGGCATTGCCAATGATAAGGCGGTTGCTCCGGGCTTGAAGAACCGGCTGAATGAGCTGGGTCAGTTGATCGCCAAGCAGAAGAAGAGCGCTCCTGAGGAGATTCAGAAGAACCCTTCGCTGGGTCTGGCGCAGGCTCAGCTCCTTCATGAGAACTAGAGCCGGTGTCTTCTACATTTTGCCATTTTCAGCTGATTTTATCTTTACTGTATATTACCATTTTGGATCGTTCGGAGCTGTATCTGTATTTGAAGATAGATGCCATTTCCTTTCATTCTTTCTGAGACAAACTAAGCTGTGCTTGCTAAAGTTCAATTGTTATGATGCAGGTGATGAGGTGATTTGCTGGTGGGTTGGTTCAGGGATGAAAGGGTTGACAACAAGGAAGAAAAAAAAAAAGGAACCCGGAATATATGCTCAAACGCTCATTACTTGCTTGGCAAGCGGACTAGGGAAGGAGTTCAAAGGTGTTATCATCGCGAATGCGAGCACGTCCTTCCAAGGTGGTCTTGCCAGAGATGACAGAAGGACCGGATACGGTGATCTAAGGAAATGGTAAGTGTACGAAGAGTATGCATGGTTGTTAGCTGCCTTACCTGGCCCTCTTCTTTCGCCTCGTCGCCCGACCCACCGGTCAACACAACTTCGACACTGCTCAAGGGCGCACCAAAGTGGCTCGAGCCTTGGAAGCGGCGATAGTCGAAAACATTGGTCTGGAAAACAGCACCAGCGACCCCGGGACCGGTCAAAGCGTACACCACGCGTGCTCCGGTGAGGATACGCAAGTCTGCGAGTTGCTCATAGTCCAACTGAGCCTCACGGTCGGCATTAACACGGTGCGAAATGCACAGCAGACGCAGCTTATCAAGCGAGAGTTCGGCGGTAGGCCCGACGTTGGCCACCTGGTTCAGCAAACCGTGCGAGGGCATGTAACCGGAGTCCAGGCTTCGCACCTGGATCCAGCGAGAAAAGAGGGAAACAAACCCGGAATGCGGCTTCATGAACTTGCTGTGATACTCAGACATGGTGCGCGACGAAGCAACAATGACTGTTGGGGACAATCCAACAGTGGCGAGAGCAAAGTCAACGCTCTCTCCAGCAACCGAATTGAGGGCAACGGACGCATTTGAGTACAGTGCAGCCATGACTTGGCACAGAGGGTATGACCGCGAGAGGGAATCAATCGAGAGAACGAGATCGTTGGGGTTAAGCCGCTGAGGACGAGGGAGGGAGAACATGATTCCAGCAATACCCGCAATCAAGTTCTATTCCATGTTAGCGCTCGATCGAGGCCGGATGTGTTGACACGAGATTGCCTACCTCTGATTGATATTCGACGAACTCGCCTGCGGACGACTTGGAGGGCCAAACAGTGGTGAGGGAAGGCGCCGGAGTACTGGGGTCCCAGCTGGGAACATCAAGACCGGTAAGGTCCTTCTTTTCTTCAATCAGCTCGTGCCAGACACGAACCTCCAGAGTACCCTTGACATCTTCGGGGACATCGTTCCAGTCCATGTGTCTGCTTCCGAGCTTTGCAACCCAGATGACCTGCGAGAGCTGATCATTACCCTTGGCGACGAGAGATAGGTCAAGAGCGCCGGCCTCCGCGATAAGAGCCTCCGCTCCAGACTCCTTCAGAAGACTTGAAAGAGACTCGGCGTCCAAGTTGTGGGGGATGATGATCGTCTTGAGACCGTAGAAAGCGCCCGCTAGAAACCTCGTCAGCAACGAATAGAGCTATCGGACAGATGTAGGATTCTCGAACCGAAGATAGAAGCCAGAAGCTCAACCGAGTCTGTCAGACAGACGGCGACCGTGTTCACCTTGGAGGACTGCAACCGACTTCCAATGACATTGATTTCTTGGGTAACTTGCTCCAAGGAATGCTCGATTGCTTTCCTGCCGAGCACAGTATAGATCTTTCCTTGTTTACCAGAGCCCTTGCCATCCTCTCCCACTGCACCCCGCACGGCGGCCTTCCAGATGTCGCGCAGATCACCCTTGCGGCCGCTTGTCCATCTCGGAGCGCCGGGGTCCTTGACGTTGAGTCCGGATCGGAGGGGGAAACCGTGCGGAGTCTCGAGACTGCGGTATTGAGCAGTTTCACCGGGCTGTCGTACAGGGAAAGCGGTCGATTGGCGAGCGAGTAGAAAAGGGTGAATATCGGAATCTTTTGAAGTGACGAAGGAGAAGACAAGGAAGGCGACAATGCCGCCCGCGATCAGAGTAGTGTAGATGTTCCAGTCAGCCAGGAGCTCTGCCGCAAAGGCATCGAGCTTGGCCACGATGGACGGATTGGAGTCCATTATGGAGAGAGCGAGTGTATCTAGTGTGGCGTGTCAAGCATCCATACACGAATTGAAAGAAAGAAATGCTCCTTCTTTAATGGATCGAGTGAGAATGAGGGAAGAGTAGTAAGTGACGTGAGGGGGCTGAGCCGGGGCTGAGGCTAATGGCTTATGGAAGAATGGCTATGATGCCAGATGTGGGGAGCCGCGGCGCCTAAGCTGACTAGTGCCGCTGAAAGCTCCCGATTCGGGTTGGCTGAAAACTTCGCGCCAAAGGCGCTTGTGGTTGCCAGTGACCCTTGCCGGCGCACTTATCATCAAAACAATCAGTCGCTGCCCCATTCACATTCACTCTGTTCCGACTCCTGCCTGCCCCTCCCCTGTGACCATGATCCTGTCGGGACCCTCTCTGTAATCTTGTCACCAAAGATCCCATAGTCACCGATGTGGTAGGACAAGTATATTTCCATTTCGCAATCTGATTCAACTACAGGTAAGTCCAACAGCAATTTTCCTATTCCAGGTAAGTGACCATGCCCCCCTTTGCCCATCTCCGTAACAAGATGCCATGCTGACACGGTGTAGTGTCGTCTTCATTCAAGCGTACACTATCAATATAAACCAATGGCGTCCCCTGCCCCTCCTTCTACCCCGAAAGCTGCATCTGCGTCTGTAGCGACGCCCGATGGCTCTCAGACGCCTGGGAAGTGGCGTCATCCTCATCTGAACGAGGTCGTCCGTCGACAGAATGCTGGTACATTCGGAGATCGCAATATAAATAAGCTTGTGTGGAACACAGCGGCTTTGTTTGCGACGTGGGTGTTTGGAGACACCATCAAGTCATAGTGAGTGCTGCTAGCAGGCGCATCAGGTGCGCGGTCCCAGGGGCCTTCTAACCAGCGTCGCAACAGTTTGCTTTGGCTTCAGAAAATTGGCCCGGTCTCTACATACCCCGATCTTTCATTGCTAGTCCTACAAGTCATCTTTGCTCTGAACATCTTGGTTGCATTGTACCCTCTTTTCCGCCCGAAAGACAACTTCTCCGATATTCCATTGACCCCTACACAACGCTCGCTTTTGGGACTGGATCCCTCCGCCACACAGTCGCTTACCCCGGGCACGACCTACGTTACTCCGCCTAGGTACCGACTTTCTGCGTCTCGGAACGCCAGCCCAGCTAGCAGATCTGGTTCCCCCTTGTCAGCAAGCGCTGGCGCTTCCGGGCACAGGCTATCGTCAGGACCTTCTTTCTCGCCCTCTCCGAGCCCGTTATTGCACAAAGTGGTCACAAATGGAAGCAAGGAAAGCGGGCGGAGGCCGAGCTTTGGATCTTCGTCTCCGCTCGGGCGCAGCTCATCCTTTTCGCCTTTCAAAGAATCTTCCTTTAAGGAGTCTTCGTTCAAAGATTCTACATCCACATTCAGGGAATCGACCATGTCGACATTTTCCGGTATGTCCAGCATTGCGCCCGCGACTCCTTCACCGGTGGGTGGCAAGCGTGTGAGCTTGGGATTGAGCAACAAGTGGCTGTATGAGCGGAGCCGGCGCCTGTCAGCAAGCAATGGTAGCCTTTGATTTGGACCAGATTATTGGTCTTGTTTTTGGTCTCAGGGAAGAATAAGAGACGATTTATGTAAACTCGTGTGTTTTCTAGCGGGGTGCTTGGGAAATACCTTTTTAGGCCGTATTTTGTTATGATGTTGCATGTTGCATGATGTACTTTTAGAAAGGGTCCGTTTCCTAAGAATAATCTCGAATAATCTCCGAGAGACTGCGACTCGATCGCCGCGTACTCTAAATAAGGAGACGGTGTGTTAGATTCAGCTGAGGTTCGTTCCCCAGTCGATCCTCCGGGTCTCCGCGGGCCTAGTTCCCGCTTCCAAGGCATTGACCCCAAGACCGCCAACATGCCACAAGTTCATTCATTCACACGCGGCCTCAAACTATTGGGCTTACGTCCCAAGCAAATCACCCTCGAGGATTACCCTCGTTCCGAACATTCTTCCTGAGATCCTAGTGCTGCTTTACTGCATGAGGTCAATAATTCCGTGATCTTCGCTGGAGACTTCACCATGGGAGCTTCGGAGTCCAAGCTCGTCTTCAAGCAGGGCATCTTCCGTCTTTCAGAAGAGAAGGACATTCCTGCGGATGATCCCTATTGGGCCAGGGTTTGTCTGCCTTTTTCTTGCTCCAGCTTTTTTGTGACTCTGAAGTGGATTTCTGACTGATTCATGTAGTTCTGGGAGCTCCCAGAGTCCTCAGAGGACGTCTTCAGCCTGTTCACACCTGCCGATATACGACGAACTCGCGATCATGCCTTATCCAACTTCGAAACACTCTTGCTCTCAGTCACCTCCCGTCTCACCGTACTAAAAAATCATCCATCTTTTCCTGACCCCGAACTCGCCCCCGACCGCGATGCGCTCAACTGTATCCGCATCCTCACCCGCCTCCTTCCCTTTGTCTACGAGGCTGAACACCTAGAGGATTGGGAGGAGAAGTTTTTCTGGGCTCGTCGCAAGAAGAGGACCAGAGAGGCGCAGGTGGCTGCGGAGGTACTATTCGATGAAGCGCAGGCGGAGGACCCAGATCAGACAGCCCCGCGATCGACAGGATTTGAAGACGCGAAGCCTTTAGCTGAGGAGTTGATCGACAATCTGCTGGAGCTTCTTTTCTACACTAACTTCACGATCCCACCGCTGCCCACCGCGAAGAGCAAGGTGTCGTACTCGATATGGCAGAGTGGCGTGGGTTGCAATACGTCAATGGGTTCTACAAAAGAGCTGGAGAACAACCGCTGCGAGATCCTACGGTTATTGCTTACTTTGACGGGGAAAGCAATGTACATGCCGTCTAGTGAGTTATCGTCTTCGCTTTGTTCGGAACTTCTTGCTGACTATCGAAGGTCTACTTCCTGTGCAAGGCGTCAAGGCTATCACGTACATGACGACTTGCTCGGACAAGCAGGTGGTTTTAACTCTACTTTGCTCACTACTAAACACTGTACGTTCTGATAACACGCGGGTGTAAGGGTGTGGGTGGTGCTAACGAAGCTACGACAGGCTATCAAGTACAATCCTGCTTCATGGAGGGTGCCTTATGATCATGTTGTCTGGAAAGACCCCAAGCAGATATTGGTCATCTATTGTCTGCAATTTCTCCTCGTACTCCTGCTATATCCAGTACCAGAAGATGGTCGCGGAGCGCCGCCCAAGAACTATTATCGGCACTACTTTGGAAGATTACATCGGCCGCAAGACTTCCAATTCCTTACTGATGGCATGACCCGAATCTTGAATCAGCCGGTCAGTTTGCCGCTATCTCTACCCAGTCGCTTTGCTAACTCGCTATTGAACAGATGCAAGCGACCAACTCTTATCTTCCGGGTAGTCAGAGATCGGTCAAATGGGCTCCTGAGATGCTCGTCTTATTCTGGGAAGCGTTGCAATGCAACAAGCGATTCCGGTCCTTCATCATCGACTCGAACCGCTCGCACGACTTCGTCATTCTCTGTATATTTTATGCTATCGAGTATAAATCCGACCCTTCTAAGCAGGGCGTGGTTAGAATGTGCATCTTTATCATGCAGACGATGAGCGTGGAGCCCAATTTTGGCCAGAGCTTAAACACAAAGTTCGAGGCTCAGGAGACTCTCCCTCAGAGCATCCGTATCCTTGGGTTCCGGGGATCCTATGCTGATTTTTTGATCATGGTTTGTCGCTCACTGCTCGAAAATTAGTGGCATGAACTCACAGTGGTATAGTCCATTCACACTCTAATCACTGCCAGCAAAGGAAAGCTGAACACAGTATACCCTGCGCTTCTGGCTATCATCAACAACATTGCCCCGCATGTCGAACATCTTTCCCCAAGCTCGTGTTCGAAGTTGCTGCAGCTCTTCTCATCCATGTCAGCGCCCAGCTTCCTTCTGGCTAACGAGACGAATCACTCCCTTCTTTCCTCGGTCCTCGAGTCTATTAACTCAATCCTTGAACATCAGTTTACCAGTAGGTCATTTGTTGCAACCCTTTGAAACAACATGCTAACTTGCTCAGAAAATCCTTTCCTGGTGTATGCTATTCTAAAGTATAGAAAGCGTTTTGAGGCAGTGCGAGAATTCACTCTCGAGAGCGGGCAACAAGAGATAGAACGCCAGAATGAGCGAAGAAAGTCTTCAAGCGGTTCGCATGAATTTGTTTGCAGTCCCGTTCTTTCTCCCACGGAGGAAGAACCTCCGGTGCCTTCAGACACGCGGTCTCCATTGGGCCGCATACCAGAAGAGAATAGTCCTTTTGCCATTGGCGGAGACGAGGATTCGGATGATGAAGGAGAGGGACGGGACACACCGGCGCAGGATTCGCCATCAGTACAAACTTCTCGTCGACCATCGATTTCCTCCGTTATTGAAGAAAGCGTTCCCCTTCAGCTGCGCGGCATGTCTGAGAAGGCACGAGGCAAGATGCCCGCTGGACAACCGTCCTTCTCGCGACAGAACAGCATGACCAGCCAGATTAGTCTTTCGGCGGCGTTTCCGACATCTTCCAGTGGTTTCACGCCGACTACCGCATGGGTAAGTGGCTCTCGTTACCTTGATTCCTGTGATACACCACTAACAGTCATTTCTTTTAGCTTGAATCCTGGTTGGCCGAACTGCCACTCCATACCATTCTCACGATAGTCTCCGCCATTGCTCCTCACGTTCCTGAGGCTGCATTCCGATCCGCTTCAAGCCCTGAAGCTCGCACCTTGATTAGCAACCTCCCGTCGTTCTTGGAAGATCCCGCAATCCATACGATTGTTTCGGAGCCATCGCCGGTCCGCGTCCACTCGTTTGAGTGGTCCGCCCTTTCAATGGGCTGGTACGAATCTTTGCTCTGGGGTTTCATCTTCTCGAGCGAAATGGTGGTTGGCACCGCCTCGGGCGCTACGCCGGGCACGGTTGGAGTTTGGAACGGAACTAATATCAAGCTGTTCAAGGTTCAAGAGGCGGCAGCGCAAGGGCCCACGTTACTTGCTCCCAAGGGAGCTGTGGACGCCGTAGGAAGCAACTTGGTTCAACGCATTGGGAACCTGAGCTTCCGGCGGAGCAGCACACAGGAGTCTCAAACTAGCTCTCGGCCACCCTCGATTCGGGAGGTGTGAGGCTGCTATGCTTGATTTGTTGGGCTATGGATCTGTGTCATTTATTATGTTAGCTTTTCTTTTAATGATTTTTATGTTTGAATGATACCTTCCCGGCGTCTCGCAGATGGGCTGGTTTGTGTGCAGTTTAGTTTACTTTAGAAGGCTAGCGTTAGGTTGATGTTCATTTGTCCTTTCGCTTTGTATGTATGTTGCTGTAGTATCAAGCAAATTGTTCATGTCGAAACTGATGCTATGTTGGTCCTCCGCCACATAACTACTACTACCTTCTACACCTACCTAACGACCAAGTACGATTTGGAGATTTAGGTAGATCAAATATATACGATCAAATAGAAGCTATCAATTTACTCCGTTATGACTTCGGTGGTTGCTCGTGTTTTGCATCTACATCCCATGGGAGTCGCTGGCCGCCACGTGAGGCCGCGATTGGCTGACCTCCCTTTATTTGTCTCTCATCCTCAGCAACAAAGAAAGAGACCGACATCTCAGTAGGATTCAATCTGAGTCTTTGATTATTCTTATCCTGGATAACGACTATTTTACTATTACTTGTGACCATTGACCTGGTACTCTACACTCCTCTCTAGACCATGGTACACAGCCGATCGCTTGCTGTCGCGGCGTCCGCGTTCCTGCTCGGCGATCCGAGACTGGCCGCCGGAGGATCCACGGAGCTTCAAAGCGTATTGAAGAACACGCATGGCAGCAATGATTATGGCTATCCCACGGATTTCACTAGGGGTATAATGCCCGTGAGTATTCCCTTAAAATATGGGGTTACACGTGAAGAGATGCTGTTCCTGCTTCCTTCAAGATAATTCCTTCATAGAGTTTAGAGTTGAAGCTTATTACTCCATTATCAGATCCCAGTTCACTCGCATAAGTAAGTTCATCGCCTAGTAGTCTCATAAGCCCCATATTGTGACCCTTTGCTAATTCCCATGACAGTGACTATTGGAGAGACATACCTTTCTACACTGGTAGGCACAGCACTGTTGGCATAGCCAATGAGCATAGCTGACCAGTCTTCTTTACCAAAGGCCTATCCAAAGGATGCATCTCGACAGAAGCCGATGTATGGCTCTATAACGACACCCTCTATGTCAGTTCCACACTCGCACCCCCAATAGATGATCCTATCCTGACAGTAATTCAGGTTGGCCACGACGAATCCTCCCTGACGAAAGACCGGACCCTGGAATCCCTCTACATCAACCCAATCCTGGATGTGCTTAAACTCCAGAATCCCAGTAGCCCATTTGTAAAAACCCCAACCAACAAGTAAGTCACCTATAACACCTTACACTCCATCAAGAAGCATGCATATAACAGCATCAACAGCGGCGTCTTCGACACCTCCACCTCCCAAACTCTCTACTTCTTCATCGACCTCAAAACCTCCGGCCCGGAGACGCTCAATGCCGTGATCTCCGCTCTCCAACCTCTCCGCGACCAGGGCTACCTCACCACTCTTAAGGACAACAGCACTATCACCACCGGCCCCGTCACCGTCATCGGCACAGGCAACACCCCGCTCGACATGGTCGGGCCCGTCGCAGATCGGGACTACTTCTACGATGCGCCACTCGATGCACTAGCTGAACCTGAATACGCCGATATCACGGATCTCATTTCTCCCATTGCATCGACGAACTTCGCGGCTGCCGTGGGACCCGTCAAGGGTGAGAAGCTCAGCGATAAGCAGATCAAGGCGTTGCGGGAGCAGATTCAGACAGCGGAGGAGAGGGGCATTGGTGCTAGGTATTGGGGCACGCCGTATTATCCGATCCGGACTAGGAATTTTGTCTGGAGGACGTTGTTGGAGGAGGGGGTTGGGTTGTTGAATGCGGATGATTTGGATGCTGTGGTGGAGTATTTTTGAGTATTTTTGAGTTGATTTGTTTTTTGGTATAGTCACTGTGTAGTTAGGTTGGATTTTAGGCTTAGACTGGAATTGATATTATCATATATTGAACAGATATTACTACCAGCTAGAAAGAAGGTACAGATAAGGGCTACGACCGTGACTATCACTTTTTCTATTGCTGGGGGATAACAAGCTTCCTGTTCAAGCGGTAGCCAATGCTTTGAATTTTATCAGATTGCTAGCATAGTACTGCTCTGCTCCTAGTTGGGTTTCTTGACTTTGACTTGCCTGACGAGACCAGCAGTATAGACGGGAGCAGTGTGTCGTTCTGCAGAGCGTGAAAAGAGGCCATTGCCTCCTATGGTGACAATCGTTAGTTTCTCGAGCGTGCGTCAAACCCTGACACTTTAGTGCATTGGAAGCTGTGAATTATATACCTAATGTATTCCAATTTCTTCGTATCCTATCAGTGGTAGATATTGGTATAGACAGAGTGGTTCATCTGCGGATCCTTGGTAGAGGCAGTATGTTAATCCGGGAGCAGCGCAGTAGTGAATACGCTTGATCGAGCAACGACTGACTTTTCACTAATGTTTAGAGATAGAAATAATTCAGAACCTCTTATCATGTTATGAAGCCATCCAATTAATCAATTTAAATTAGAGTAAGCAGCACATTGCAGACGCGGGGACTGCAAAGAAAGGCCGTCAGATTACCGGCACGTGATCGCCCGTGAAATGGAACGCGTCTGAGGGGGGGAAAGAACAAGAAGGAAAGGAAGAAAGAAAAAAGCACTTGGAGGAACGCCACAGGCGCTCGCTGGACAAATCCACTGGCCTTCATCCGCGGAAGCCACCATCCGCGATGTCTCAGGTTGATGTAGAATTGGGCGAGCTGCTGGCCGAAGGGCTGCCGGTCCCCGTCCAGCTCACCATTCGCCATGTCTCCTCGACTCCCTCCCCTTCAACCGCGCTCTTCGCCGCGCCTCCCGGGGAGACGCCGGAACCGACCTTTTGCGAAAACCACTTTCTGACGGCCTCGGTCAATTTAGAGGAGAAAGATGGCGCGGAGGTGATTGTCTTCGGTATGGAGGTGCTGGTGTACAGCACTGCGCACCTGACCACCATCTTCGTTTCCAAGGCCGACTCCACCGGCTACCTTCATCTCCTGCCCAATGCGCCCAAGGTTTCCATTCTCCGGCGCATCTCTCACACCTTTCTCTCCTTTTTGGTCAAAACTCATCAGAGACCGGGTGTCAGACTGCTAGTCTCGCTATTTGCCCGGGCGCAAAACCAGTATCTCTTCCCCGGCAGCATTGACAACCCCCAGAAGCATGTCCTAGATGACCGCGGCTTGATCAAATGGTGGTGTCGCGTCGTCGACCCCATCTTGCGCGAGTATGAGCCAGAGTCCGGTTCGCAGGATAAAGGGGCCCAGGACCATCAGACGGAGTCGGCCAAAAGCTCAGCAACCGCGTTCCTGATCGTCCCGGGATGTGATCGGTTCGAAACCAGGGGCTTCTTTCCTCCTTTGGCCAAATCGGACGACAAGGACCGTCCGAGATGGCTCACTAGCTATCCTGTGCACCAATTGTGTGACAATCCCAAGGCACCCCCGCGTTGCTTGGTTCCCCGGTTTCCGGATGACCCCAAAACACGCTTCTTGGTGGACTTGGATGATGAGCTTCCAAAGCAGGAAGCGGAGGGAGTAGTATCCGCAGAAACTGCGGGTCAATGGCGAAGCGTCAGATCTTTGGAGCAGTTCTGGGAGATGATGTCGTTCCGACAAGAATGCTCGGCTGGACGACTGGTTGGGTTTCTGTGGCTTGTTATCAATCCTCCCGGACTTGTGAACTCGGTACAGATGACCAGTTCTCGGTCTGTCCTTGGCGACTCCAAGAGCCTGACGGACCATGTGTCCCAGGTGATGTCTGGCGAAAGTGTGACAAGTACAAAGCCGGCCAGTGATGCTGCATCCGCTCCAGAGCATCCTACGACAACAGACCATGATAAGCAACTACCATCAGACCCTAAGGGTGAATGTACTTCTACTTCAGCACCCCAGCCAGCTGCTATACCATCTGAAACTAAAACTCAGCCCCCGCAGCCCTCGGATGCCGATGCCTTTCATTGGCCTGAAGCTGGGCGAGGACATGCGGTTCTGAGCGAAGCAGACTACAAAACGGCGATCAACTTCCTGCTTGATCAAGATTTTGATACTGAAGAGGCTGCTATTGCTAGCACAAAGGCATGGGGTGAAAAGGTAGCCTCCCTCGCAGATCAACTATGGGTTGGACAGCTGGTGGTGGGACGAAACACGAAGGATGAATCTTCCCAGAAGCCTCTGGAGGTCAATACACTCATGACCACCGGACTTGTTCGCAAGCGCAAGAAGCCCGATGCAGAAGTTGAGCAGGACAGCAAATCTGGTGATAAGGGTGGTAACGCTGGAGCATCAACGGCGGCTCCTCCGGCATCTTCTGGGTCGGATCCATCGCCGGCTGTCAACGTTCTCCAAGCCAACTTGATTCGGAAGAAGAAAAAGACGTGAACAGACCCTACTCGTGTCGGTTTGGCTAGTTCTTAATTGTATTCTTTTGGGGTCACCGACGAGCTCATGTAAATTGCATATGCGGAGTCGGAATTGGGTGGGCATTTGGCGATGGATGGATTTGCATTTTGTATAATAGGACAATTTTTGGGACTTTTATTCTATATCATATTTACTCATTTACTGGCTATATGACCGGTTGAACACTCCTCCGACAGGTTCGATGGAATAGATAATAAGCGTGGAGCCACGGCATCCAAGCAGGCAGTGAAATATAATGTTTTATAGTGGAACTGTGCCTGAGGCCGGGGGGAGGCAGTGCGGCTGCATCCGAGCATCCGCCGGTTTCACTAAACCAACTAAAGATGAACAGCGCAAAACCTCGCCGGTGAAACCCACCAGCAGCGCCCGAGCCAACCATCCGCTGGATCCGACTGGAACACTAGTGTCCTTCGGCTCGACGGTTCATTGCTTGTCTACCGTCTGTTTCTCGCTGCAGCTTGACGGTTTGCGTGGCCGTCGCTCCCCAGTCGAGGAAAAAAAAGCAACGAATACGACTTGTGGCCCCGACCGCATTTCTCTCGTTTCTCTCCACTTCGCATTTCGTCTCACTGCCTGCTGGCTCGTCTGCGTCTTTCCCTAGAATGTCCTCATCGTCCTGTTCTGCCTACTGCCAGATCTCCGCCTCTCGCTGTGTCCGCCTATGTTAGAGCCTCAGTCGCGTTCGCAACCCCCCGATGCTGAACCAGCCATCAACCATGGCGGTTGGCAGTGGGCTGTCGCGGCCGGTTGGGTGGGATTGATTTGGTATACCGTCGTGGTGGTTGTCTGCATGCTGGGCTACTTTCAGCTGTAACTCTACCTTTCTGTTTCTCTCCATCCCATCTCAATCAGGCTTGGCATCTTTGCTGACTCTCCACCTGCTATTCCCACCAGATGGCGCTTTTATTTGAGGAAACCCCGGAAATCTTCATCCGCATCGGCTTCGAACGCCCCCCACGTCACCGCGATCCGACCGGTGAAGGGTCTCGAACCCCATCTCTACGAGTGCCTGGCTTCGACCTTCCGACAGGACTACCCTCGCGATAAGCTGACTGTTTGCTTCTGCGTGTCCTCCCGCAGTGATCCTGCCTATCCTATCCTCCAGAAACTGGTGTCGGACTTTTCGCGGTTTGATGTACGGCTTTACGTCGAAGACGATGACCCGTTACTCCAGCCGGGCCACGTCCCCGCCTACGACTTGGGGCCTAACCCCAAGATCCGGAACATGAGTCGTGCCTACCGTGAAGCCAAAGGGGATATTGTCTGGATTATCGACTGCAATGCGTGGGTCGGCAGGGGTGTCTGTGGACGCATGGTGGACAAGCTATGCGGAACGGGTGCCGATTCGACGAAGAGATACAAGTTCGTGCACCACCTGCCGGTTGCAGTGGACATGACGGGAACCGCTGGTCTCATGGAGGAGCAGGAAGCGCTGTTGGAGGCTCACACGAACCGGAATGACAGTCGCGACAGCAGCGAGACCGCCATGGTCATGGACCACGGGGCTGGTATGCTGGCGACCGGTGGTGGCCGCTTGGAAGAACTGTTCCTGTCGTCCTCGCATGCGAAAATGTACACCGCCATCAACACTGTTCTGATCGCGCCATGCATCGTGGGCAAGTCGAACATGTTCCGCCGCTCGCATCTCGACTACCTCACTGCGCCGTCTCCGGCAGATCCCCACCGGCGGAACGCGGGCATCGACTACTTCTCAGATAACATCTGTGAAGACCACCTGATCGGAGACCTGCTTTGGAGAAAACAGGTCCGCGGGGAGAAAGAGCAAGGAGAGCGCTGGGGCAAACACGCCCTGGTGTTCGGAGATCTGGCCTTCCAGCCCGTCGCTAACATGAGCGTGCAGGCGTACGTGGCTCGCCGAGTGCGATGGCTACGCGTGCGCAAGTTCACCGTGGTCCTCGCGACGCTGGTTGAGCCAGGCACCGAGTCAATCCTATGCTCTTGCTACGGAGCATGGGGTGTCACGACAGCTCTGGCACAATACCTCGGAGAACAAGGGTATGCCATTGCAGAGGCACTGTCGACCTGGACCGCATTCTGGGGCTTCTTCTGCCTGAGCATAGTGACGTGGATCCTCATCGACTGGACCGTGTACATTATGCTGCACAGCGGCAAGACGGTGGAGCTGGACGAAGACACGCCGTCATTCGCGCGGCCGCCCCGAGGCGTAACGCGCCGGCCCTTCCGGGCGTGGTTCACGGCCTGGCTGGGCCGGGAGATGCTGGCGTTTCCGATCTGGCTGTGGGCAGTGTATGGCGGCGTGACGGTGATCTGGCGGGATCGACAGTTCCGCGTGGGATTGGATATGAAAGTGCGGGAGATCGGGGGAGATTCTCTCGCAGTGAAGGGGTCATCGTCTTCACGATCCAGCTCGTCGTCGTCGTCTAAAGCCCGACGAGACTAACCTCATACCACTTATGTTGTACAATGTTTGTAAACTAGAGTAAGACCAGACCACGAAAGACCAAGAGCGCAATGAACTTTTATGTATGATGCAAGTCTATACTATACCAGTTGAACCCAACCTAAAGCCATAACTTCTCCTCCACCGCCATCATCATCATGATTATATATGATCGTAATAAGAAAATTAATTCGTGGTATCCATCTTCTCCCCCCCCTCCTCCTCACCCTTCTTCTCATCCTTATCCTTACTAGCAGCCTTCTCCAACGACTCCGCCGCCTTCTCCGAACTCAACAACCACTCAACAACCTGTCTCCCCCTCGTCATCTCCCCAGCATCCTGTTTCTGTTCTCCACCCTCCCCACCAATCTGAACCTCCACCTCCTCATCCCCATTATCGTCCTCAGCCCCTCCCTCCTCCTGGGTCTTCCAATCCGCCCGCTCCGCCAAAAACACCGCATCCAGTCCCGCATCATTCTTCACCCCGACATCCGCGCCCGCCTCTACCAGCGCCTTCACACACTCCAGATGCGTGTTCAGCGCCGCCCAGTGCAAAGGCGTGTTTCCTGAGTAGTTCCGGTGGTTGAGGACTTTGGTGATTTCTGGACGGCTGGGGAGGGTGGTTAGGGTGGTGAGGAGGTAGGTTAGGATTTCTGGATACCATTCACATTAGTATATCATTCAGTATATTAGTGGACTATCAAGGATGGGAAATGTTGTCGCAGACGCAATTATATCCTATCCCGGGGAAGAAGGAGGGAAGGGGACGGATGGAATGTACCTAGGTTCCCATTCGCAGCAGGATAATGCAACAGACTCGACCCACTTCCACCTTCTTCTTGAGGGGCCGTGTCGATTGCTGCGGCGATGATGTGTGCCGGGGAAGTGGACGTTTGGGTTGCGAGGGTGGTTAAGTCCGTTTGCAGGTCTTGGAGCTCGCCCGCACGCGCGGAGTAGATTAGGTCGTCGATTGTGTCGGGGGTTAGGGTGACCATTTTGATGGGTGGATTTGTTGGTGTTGATGTGGTTTTGGTTGGGGGTTTAGGGGTATCTTGTGTTGTATGTCTGGTTCTCGTTAGCTTTGGGTTAATGTGGGAGTTGGAATTTGTGGTGTTGAAGTGGGATGCATGAATGGATGGATGGAGGGGTATTTGATATCAGTTGATATCCTCCAGCTACTCTCCCCCGGTTGTATATGGGAGAGACGGCAAACAGATCGGATTGAACGAGTCTCAGCCTGTGAAGGAAGCGCTCCAATTCTGCATACTGTCTTGTTGCGATAACAGCGCTGATCTCTTCTTCTTCTCCATCTTTCTGCTGCAAAAAAAAAGTATTGCCCCTCATCACATGAATTGCCCCTCCATAGCACTCGAAACAGGCTCAAAAAAAGAGAAAGAACTGCTATCGCAGAGAACAAGAAGGAACGGCCAGTCTTACCTTCAGCGATATGCGTGAATCGTCAAGCGTCTATGCTGCTGTCTTTCGTGGTCGAGACAATACTATTAATGTCTGCGGAGAACTTTGATGATGCCCGGTCAGGTGACCAGGTGGATCTCACCCATCTATATCCATCTTTATCCATCTCTTATCGCAAAAACTACAAAGTATACAGTGGAAGCAATACTAGGTTAGCTGTTGTAAATGCAAATATACTGTACATTCCGCTCTATCATGCACCCATAACTACATCAACGCCATGCATCCTCGGTAAGCATACAACAAACAGAAATAGGTATCTCAAGTAGAAAAGCAAAGTAAGAAGTGCGCTCGCTCAATCGAGCAGCACCCAGCAGCAGCTTCAATCCCTCAACCACGCCCGTCTCTTTTCCTCCTTCTTCTCCCTCCTCTTCTCCTTGAACATCTTCAGCTCCTTCTTGGTTAACTTCTTCGCACTCCGTTCCGCCCGCAGACTCCGCCCATCATGACTATTCGCCGCCGCATCCACATCAAAGAATGCATACATCTGTCGGTGCGACTTATTCTCATCATTGTGGTACTCTGTATTCTGCGACGCCGCCTGCCACCGCCCCGTAAACCGGTTGAACGCACCCACCGCCTCATATGCCTGTTCTGGGTCCAGCGCCCCTCCCCCCGCAGCAACCTGATTGGGCTGCTCGTACTGCTGCGCATAAGGCGCCGTAGGATCGTAATCACCATGAATGGCGGGATTATAGCCACCTACCACAGCAGTGGTCGCAGCAGCAGAGGAAGACGGAGCGGCGGCGGCGTCTGCGTCCTCCGCGACGGCGTTGTCATCCGCCTTAGCCGTCACGTCCGGTACCCGCGGGTTCTCCCATTGCGAGACACCCGTGAAGCGATTGTAGAAGTAATAGGCTTGGGCGGTGGGGTCCCAGACGGGTTCCCATCCGTCGTCTTTATTATCATTATCCCCTGGGGGTACTTCGTTGGGGAGCGGCGGGGGAACCTCGTCTGGTAACGGGGGTGCGGCTTCTGATTCTGTTGCTGCTGCTGCGGCTGCCTCCTCTGGCTCCTCTCCTGATTCTTTTTCGCTGTTCGGTTCTGTTTCTTCTGTTTCCTTGGTTTCAGGGCCGGGTGTTGTTGTGTCCTCCGCGGTCGGGGTCTTCTCCTCGTGCTGCTGCGATTCTCGGGTCTCCGGGACCTGGGGCGGAGATCCCGCCGCGGATGGGCTGTCGTCGGTCGAAGGATTCGCGGACATCTCTCCTGCGATTAGCTATTTCCCTCTTGCTAGCTGAGCGGTGTTTGCGAGTTTGGATTGCAGAAGCGCAGAGGTCAACGGTCCTCTGGGTGCTTGGGGTTCTTTCAATGCTTCATTCGCTGGGTTTATGATGTGAATCCGGAAGGTTGGATTTGCCGGTATGACTAAGCTGGGTTGCTGGAGGTAGTTAGTCTAACCTTTTTGGGTTAGATGTCTTTTGAGGTCATGTGATTCCCGGTATGTGATTGGATGAGGCGGAGGTAGATTCACTTGGTTATGAAGTAGTTTAATTGAATTGTCGCTATCTATATGTAGAGGTCGTGTACCATTCAAAATTTCTCGTTGAGTGGAGCTACTGGATATAGCTATGAGAAACAAGGTCAAACCAGTAGTGCTCCATGTGCGCTTCATTAGGACTTACTTGTCAATGTACCGGGTGTTGCGAGCGAAATATATTTCCCGTTCGCATTATGCCGAGTTCATGTCACAACTACTAGTACTACACCAATAACCTAAAGTTAGTAAGTAGTATTAGCGCTAAATAGCATTGACCAACAAATACTGAGCCATAGAATTGGCATTAACCGAATAGCTTGGATTCGTACGCAGTTTTTGTACCACTTCACAGGTATATTCCAGTTAGACCCCCGACATAAAACAGCAACTACCTGCAGTGACATGGATTGACAGATCATAAGCCTGGAGTAATGCAATGTAGAAACGACATTGTTACTGTCACTAAGACAGAAATATCAAGTATAGCCTACATTTATCATATCATTATGGGGAAGATACTAGTCGTTGAGCTACACAGACCGCTTCATGATGCCTGCCATTGTAAGATATTCATATACCCAAATAGTAACTGCACTCGCTAACCAAATCGTAAATACAGTTCTATCAGATATGCCACAATGAAATCCGAACTAACTAGCCTCTATGAAAATGCGTCGGAACGAGACTAATTAACACCTATTCACCACCACTACGATGAAAATATAACTCAACATCCACCAAGCTACACCACTAAAAGTCTCCTGTATACCTAAGGCACAGCAAGCTTTAATCCGAAAACCCCCGAACAGCAAACGCCGATCACATCCTATACCGGATCAGAGCAGGGAGGTGGCCGGGTAGGGATCGAATCAAGGGGTATATACACACGGACTAATTATGCGAAAGGCAAGGTTCTTTTTTCCAAAAACGGGAGCTAGATATCCTTGGAAGATTTAGCTTTACTACAAGGTTGACTTCCCTAACGATAGGCTTTGTTAAGGAGAATGAATATGAATCTTGAGTTTAACCCGGTCAAGGTCGAGTTTTCCAAATATCTTGTTGGAATGGGCCTTATTTGGTATATGTGGGGGCTGGTATCTTGTGCATGCGAGATGCAATGCATGATGGCGTGGCTTTGAGGCGATCTTGCAGGGAACCATGGCACGAGGTTATTACTTGGATGGATGTATGTAGCATGTACGATCGAAAAGTATGATTGCGTTAGAGAATGGTTTAGGGTGAGGCGATGCTGCATTAAGGTACTTTTGGTGCGGTGGAGATTAGGGCATGTAGTTCTATAATTATGAATCTGGAGTCGGTTGCCCTGGTAGATTTGGTGTTTAGGATCAAGATAATATTGCCGTATGGGGATGTTTGTATATTGCTGTTGGTGTTGTTGTTTGCATTAGGGTAGGGCATGGTGGATGGTCTATATGCTTGTATCGGTTCATATTATACGAACTATGGATTACTGAGAGATGGACTCATATTGACTACACGTAGATACTAGTAAAAGGAGTGAATTGAAAGCTGATAACCAATATTGCTAGTATTATTAGTAGCAGTATGGTCGACTTACGATGATATATACTTGATCTAGTGTATAGCATGGTAGTGTAGTATATATATATATATTATATTGCTGGTCAAGTAGGAATGCCCTAATAGTGCTACTAATACTAGTCAATGTACGTAGTGACCGCTTACTTGTTACTCTCTACGGTCTTTAACTAGGCAAAGAATACAGGTCTTCTTTTGCATTGAACGGGTGGCTATCTATTCACGCCAATGAAGCTAGTGACCTTGTAGAGACAATTCCATGCTCCAGATGCTCATATTTCATGTTACACAAAGACCAAATGCGAGATGCACCTTCACGTGGAACAAACTGGCGAGCCGGTCCAGGCAGCAAGGCCGCCACGTGCCCCGGGAAAGATGCAACTTCCCCAGCAACCTCTCAACCGCAATGATCTACGCACCAAACAACACACAATACCCCCGAACGTAGTGCCTTGAACGCCGCATACCTATGTTTCCGATGCATGTTAACCCGGAATGGCTTCCCGACTATAGTGTAACAAGGCTCCTCACCGTAGGATGGATGCCGTCCTCGTCACCTGTTTCAGACCCATCGACTAACCATACCAGCTTCAAGGGCTTTCTAATAGCTAACAAGGAACTAGGAACCTACAGTAGGCTCTTCCCAGGGACTAGACCCCAGCTTCTCAGATTACAGAGGAGGCAAGATGCCTAGAAACAAAATTGGAATTCGGAGATTAACAGGGATTCATTGGATACCCCTTGCTGGCTCTGAGTCCTGGGGAGGAAACTTCCGTTGCCACTTACACCTCGTAACTGGGGTGGCTTGAGAGAACGATCTTCTGTCAGGAATCCCTTGCAGAGGAGCACATACCATTGCATATGCTCTGTGAGCTTACGAGTGTTCTTGCAGTAACTTGCATACCGCACGAGCTGTGAGGTGGGACAACATTGCACGGGCCTAGTCATAGCACGGTGGCTAGTTGTGCCAATCAAGATGAAGCAATATGGGAAGAAGCGAGATTGGGCACTTTGTGGCGCGTTAAAGAGTAAATCTTGGTCGAGGGATTCCCAGTATGGCTGTGGAATCAACTCCCAGCCATACATACATGAGTCTGAACCGCCGAATAGGCTAGCCGCCCGAGGCGCATACATGAGGATCTGCAGGGAAAGTGAGGAGGAATGAGACCTTGGCTGGCCTGCAATGCACCCCAGTCATGCTATCTCACGGTATGCGGAAACAGCACTGATGCCGGGCATGCACGACTTGGACCAGGGGTCGATCCATGCCAACTGCTTAGGGAGCCCGACTCGGTTGAGCTACAATGACAGCTATTGGGACATAGGAGGTCAGGAACGAGAAGGGATGTCCTTGCATCTCGCATTCCACAAGGGGAAGCAGGTCGAGTGTGTATGTGCGGATGAATGGGTTCCGCAGGCACAACACTCATCCTACAGCGTCTTGGCTAAGAGCTCGAGGCCTCCACCGAAATCTATATAAGGGTGTTCGAAGTCGCCCGGAAATCGATTCTCTTCATCAGCATCAATCACATTCGTTGATAAGCCTTCTTTCTCTCTCTTACAGTCCAGTCTTTCCAGACAAGCGCTCTTTTACAAGCAACTCCGAGTTTCAACTCTCGTTCAATTCCAAACCCACCGTCACAATGAAGTTCTCCATCACTGCTGCTGTTCTTGCTTTCGCTGCCACCGTCGTGGCCATGCCCGGTGGTTCTCCTTCCTCCGTTGATGACAACGGCCCCGGCAACGCCAACGGTGCTGGCAACAAGGGCAACAGCGACGTTCGCTTCCCCGTCCCCGGCGACATGACTGTCAAGCAGGCCGAAGACAAGTGCGGTGACCAGGCTCAGCTGTCCTGCTGCAACAAGGCCACCTACGCTGGTGACAGCACCAACGTTGACAGCGGTCTCCTCGCTGGTACCCTGTCCAACCTCATTGGTACTGGATCCGGCTCCGAGGGTCTTGGTCTCTTCCAGGAGTGCTCCAAGCTCCCTCTCCAGAGTAGGTCTTCCACAACAATTACGTCCATCACCAAAGCTAATGATCATAGTCCCCATCATCGGGATCGCCGTCCAGGACATCATCAACAAGCAGTGCCAGCAGAACATTGCTTGCTGCCAGTCGTCCCCCTCTACCACCGTGAGTATCTCCAAATACCAGCAACATCATCACAGGCTAATCGGATTAGGACGACGACCTCATCGGCCTTGGTCTTCCCTGCATTGCCCTCGGCTCCCTCGTCTAAGCTGCTTTCGGGCAAGCTTATGCTTGGGCTTGGCTACGCTTCTCAACGGAATCGTTTGTGGTTGGACCTTGGGTTTAGTACTTGGCCTTCGGGCCCGAGAAACATCATGGACTGACCGTGTGCGAGAAACTTGGTGGCGTGTGGCACCTCGGAGAAAGACTGTTCTGTTTGTTTGTACTGCATTTCGTGCATTTGCCGGTGCTTTTGGGCGCTGGTCTCGTTGCATAGAAACTTAATTGCATTAGACTTTGTCTATACTCTTTCCAGTGCTTCCACAGTAGACTATTGTAGAATCTTTCTTTTCGAGTAATCTAAAGCTGTGGTTCAATCAACCACACATTCCCAAATTTTACCCTCAAAACAACAGCCGCAGCACCTCTTTTTTTTATTTTTATTTCTTAAATAGAACATGAATCTCGTCCCGCCAGCTTGAGTGCTAAACAGCTATGATCAACTCGTGTGTTCCCGCTGAATAGGTAGTGGGTGGGTGGGTGGGTGGAATGCTACATCTATCTCTATGTTATTATCTACTCACGACTCACTCAATCAATCTGTCTACCAACTTTGTAAAGCATTGTTGATTCATTCCCTGATCACATCAAACGTACTAGTAAGACATCTACATGATAATCAAATAGGTTATATCTCTACTTACCTACCTGTCTCTTTCTCCTCCCTCAAGTGCAGATAGAACATGGCGAGAGGGACAGAAATTCGTATAGAACCCAATGCTTGCTCTCTCTCTCTCTCTCTCTCTCTCTCTCTCTCTCTCTCTCTCTCTCTCTCTCTCTCTACCTAGTATTACTTGTGACTTTGAAATAATAGTGATGTTTGTTTTCTTCAATAACATTATCATTATGCTCTGCATAGGTTAGTTATGTAGTGGGTTTGTATGTATGTGTATGTATGATCCGTCCCATCCATCCATCCAATCCCACCGATTCAGCGTATCTTACACCATTATCACCCCCATCATAGATTCCTCCTCGTTTCGTAGCATCCAGGGAAAAGACAAAGAAAAAAAGAAAAAGGAATAAAGAAAGAAAGTCAGGAGAAGAGAAAGTGACCAGGCCGATCAGGCTAGTAGTGATACACACATCCACTCACATCGGGTCCTTCCACCTCAGTTGCTGGTTCAGACAGCCTAGATGGTGGCATCCGATGGGATTGAATCATCGACCCTTCTTCAGAATCAGAAAAATAAAGAGACAAGAAGACAAGAAAAGAGAGGGATGAATAAAATACAAAAGAAAAAAAAAGTAATCCCAATCAAATGAAACAGTCAACCCAAGCCAAATCAGTCACAATCACCGCATCGAAAACAGACCTTAAAACACCCACGAAACCCTCCGATATGGACCATACACACCAACAAAATACAATCCCTGAACCGGTACACCTAACTCCGTCGCTACTGAAAAAGAGTCTGGCTGTTGCGGTTAGTATCGTTGCTATGCTTCTCCTCCGTGTCACCGTCGTGAATACCCGCCCATTTGCACGGCAGGAGAGGGAAGACAGCGGTGCCCATTCGGCGTTGCTTCTTTGTAGGACTTGAGCTGAGACTTCCCAAGCTGGTTCCTGAAGCGGGTGGCGCGGATGATGAGAACTGGGCTGGGTCGGGGAGGGGTCTGCTGTTGGGTCTGAGGACGGGAGATTTGGGAGGAGGGGTGGGTGGGCGGATGGACGTGGAGGAGACAGATGAGACGTAGGAGTGGTGTGGTGACTCGTTCGTAGGAGATGCACGAAGAGGGGATTTGGGAGGAATGGCGAATTTGAGGTTCGATAGTTTGGGGGCTGCGGCGACAGCTGCGGCGGTGGATTGCAGGAGATTGAAGAGCTCGTTCATCGATTTACGCTGGCTGAGACGCCAGGTCGAGGTGCGCTTGGTAGGCTTGGTTGTGGCAGTCTCGGAATCGTGCTCTTCCCCTTTTTTGACTTTCTCGTCTGTCACTCCGGCGTGGTTCATGTCTGCATCCTGCTTGTCCTCTTCTTCAACATCTTCGGGAATGTCCTCAATGATACGGCTCTTGATCTCTGGCAGTTTGGCTGCTGCGCTAGGAGGCACGTCCATGCTGGCAGGACGTGGCTTTTTGTCTGGGCTGCGGGGAATGCGGCGGGTAGACAGCTCAAGATCAATGTCGTCTTTGCTCTTAGGCGACAGATGGGCTTTGGGAGGAAGAAGTTCTTCATTTTGAGGGCCGACCTTCATGTCAATGACACGAGAGGTCTTTTCAGAAGTGGAATCGACGTCAGTGTCATCGTCTGAGAGCGTGCCGGTCTGCTTCGCAGCGGTATCATCTTGGACGCTTTGTGGCTGCTTCTCATCCGGGTCGTCCAGGGTTGAGCACTCCGAGTCCGCAGGATTCACGAGACGGATGGACGGTGTCATCTGTGGGGTCTTGGTGACAGAATCTTGAGGCTGGTCTGGTAGAGCTGATAGTTCCGTTGTCTCATGGTGGTGCTTCTCGTGCTCGTACGCGGGGAAGGGCTCAGTAGGCTGCGCAAGTTCTGAGATACCTGCACATGTCCAAGAGGCGTGGTAATCCTGCCGTCGCTGACGGCGGAGCTTCCGTGCCTGCAAGCAGGGTAGGAAAATGGAAGATAGACACTTCATCTTGCGTGGACGCTGCATGAGGGATGAGTTGAGGATTGAGTTTGTCATGATGCTAGTGTTGTCAATTTATAGCGGCGTGAACCGTGGTGATGTTGTTCTCGTCGTCGGGGCGATAGTAACAGTTGCTCCCGGCGATTGATGCGGGGGATTTTATTGAATCTTTGAGATTAAGGACGCGGGGGTCTGCCACTGGCACTGCAGTTCACGGTAGGTTCGTGGATCGTGATGGTTCAGGGCACATCAAGTGAGTTTGGTCGTGCGTGATGCTGATGATCGCACCTAATCTCCCACGGGATAGAGGATGTGAAGTGTAGACTGAACCTAGATTAGACTCTGTCCGCTGGCAAACTTCAGGAGGCACTTCGAGTCAACAAGCAAGTAGTCCATCTCTGCAAGGAGTGACCAAAGGGAAGATTAGGATGCAAGGACGATCATCCACATCTTCCTTCCTCTCGCACTCTGGAAGCCTCTGTGAGCATCCTCTGCTCGGCAATGGTCTGCAAACTCTGGTATAGAAGCTCGTTTTGCTACAGTCTATTGCCATGCAAGCCATATGCGGATCCCAATATCTGAAGCCTCAGTTGCGGTAAGGACCAGTATTGGCGGAGTCAGGTTGCAGTGGGAGATGCATCCATTGTGACGCCAACATACCCAGTTGGAGTCATTATGACCATGTGTAACCGCCACGAGAGTACTCTCGTTCAGGCCCAGAAATGATCTGGTCATCGTGCAGCTCCGCATGTGTTCTTTCCCCAGAAGTACCTCTGTTTCCTCGTTCATCCCTTGGTGGTGGAAATCTCCGCAAGGGATGGCTATTTATGCATTTGACGGGTCGCTACAGTCGTTGCCTTTACACAATCACTTCTATTCCTTGCTTAGTCTGTAATTAAATCACAAGTGTACGCTCCAATCATGTTACCGGGTATCGACTCCATCCACATCCTCTACAGCTTGCTGGGGATGGTTGCCGTGTGCAACGACCTGGAGCGGTCCAGCGCCTCGACGGCTTCCTTCTCAATCCGCTGAAGAAGCTCAGCGCAAGTCGGAATATCGTGGATCAGACCAATGACTTGACCGGCAGTCCAGACCTGTTTTCGTTAGCAAGTAGCCAGACCAATCGGAATAGGCGTAAAATACTCCATAGTCAATATCGCCATTCAAGAAAACCTCTCTGCCGCGTTTGCCACTGACGAAGGGCGCGATGTCGCTGAACTCGCCCGTCTTGCTTTCCTTCTCCACCTTCAGAGCCTCCTTGGCCACCTTGTTTCCATACAAACGGGTGGTGTTCTTCCACCGTCTCATGACCAAAGCCGTCTGCGTCTCATCCGATTTGACAATTGCTTGCTTGACATTGTTGTGGATGGGTGCTTCAATCGTGCACATGAACCGAGTACCCATGTTGATACCCTCGGCTCCAAGAGCCAGAGCAGCAGCCAGGCCCTGACCGTCAGCAAACCCACCAGAAGCGATAAACGGGGTCTTGAGCTCCTGGCGCGCGCGACTCAGGAGGATGAAGTTGGTGATGTCGGTTTCGCCGACGTGGCCTGCGCATTCGAATCCGTCGATGGACAGGAAGTCGACTCCCAGCTTCACCGCAGACTTGGCATGACGGATGGTCGTGCATTTGTGAAGAATGGTGGTGTTGGCCTTCTTGAGTTTTTCAATCACCGGGCCTGGGTTATTTCCCGCTGTCTCGACAATCTTGATGCCTTCGTCGATCACCACCTGGGCATAGGCGCCGTAGTCTGGGGGAACGAGTGCGGGGAGGAGGGTGATGTTGACGGCGAAGGGCTTCTTGGTCATAGACTTGCACTTTCGGATCTCTTTGCGAAGGTCTTCTGGGGTTGGTTGAGTAAGGGCCGTGAGCTGAGCAGTTAGCATTCTGAAACCATTGTTTCCCCGGCTTATCTCAAGGCTGTACGTACAATACCCAGTCCACCAGCGTTACTGACGGCAGCAGCAAGCTCTGCATAACCCACCCATTGCATACCTCCCTGCACGACCGGGACTGCGCATTATCAGCAGGCTGTCAAGACCAATGTACAAGTCCTCCTACCTGAGATGCCCAGGGCTCTCGTCAGAGCAGTGTTGAACGGCATGGTGTCGGTGCCTTAAATCTAGGGGTGGAGGCGGTAACTTTCCCGGCAGTTGACAAATAGAGGCGAACGGGGAAGACAAAAAGGATTGGATGAAACAGGCTCAGATGTATGATCTTATGCGTCTCTATTTCTACTTAAAGACGACAGACAGTAGTTGGAGACCAAATATGGGGAAGGCTAGGTGAACCCCCGTAAATAGTAATCAACGGTTTGCCGCGGCCACTGCTGTGGGGAAGCCAGAGTTGCCGAGGTTCAAGCCAGAGGGTGTCTGCGTCTGGACAATCTAGGAAGAGGAAGTGCTTAATGGCACCACACAAAGAAAGCAGGCCAAATCCCCATCGGTTGAGAAGTGGGATATCTCCTCAGTCTCCATATAAGACGTAAGGATAGTTGTACTCCTTTGCAAGGTACCGGTGACTTCTTTGTCGCCTCCATTGCTGACCGGCTACATGCATGTGATCACGGGGAGATTCACAAGTCACACATCAGCTGAGAGGCGGAAGTGTGGCAGGAGACATTCTGTACTTCATTTTGAGATACCTCGCACATTGAAGCATAGTTTATGTATAGCTTGATATAACGATTTGGGCCGATCTCCAAGAGTAAATCGGAGCTTTAGTACTCTGTACGAGAGTCTATTTCAATACTGCCGCCCGTTATCTTGACGCTCATCAAGCTGACCAATCAGAAGCGTGCAACGATCTTCAATTCAATAGCACGTGCTGCTAGCCCTATGCCCTACACGCAAGCCAAGATAGGTCTAGCGCGGAGGATGTTCTGCATGGAAGAGGAAAGTGACGCCGCATTGAAAGCTTCAAGTCGAATGCTGCAGCTTTGCTTTTGCGCGGGGAATTGGCTTGTGTCGCTCATTCCATAGCTCGAAACAGCAGGTTCCATACACAACCATGCCGTCGCCATTCCTTACCCCCGGCTCCCATTCGCGCCTCGATCAGCTCGCTCTCCTTCACCTCCGTCGCGACCAGGCCATTCCGACTGTCCTCCGCCTTCAAGATGACCAAGACGCTGGCTACAAAGAGGGCAAGGTAGAGACCACGCGATTCGGCTCCTTCCCTCACACCACCCTCGTTGACCAACCGTGGGGTGCGCAAATCGGCGCCTCCAAAGTCGACACGGGATCGCGACGAGGCCGCGGACCCCAGAAGAAGAACCAGAAGCTCAAGCGGAAAGCGGAAGAGATAGATTCGGCCACTCCTGTCGAGGGCGATAACACATCGTCTCCCAAGGCTGCCGTCGCTGCATCCAGCGGTTTCCTTCACCTAGTCTACCCCACCCCCGAACTATGGACGACATCTCTTCCCCATCGCACTCAGGTCGTCTACACCCCGGACTACAGCTACATCCTCCACCGTCTGCGCGCTCGCCCCGGAAGCACCGTCATCGAAGCAGGAGCAGGTAGTGGATCTTTCACGCACGCGGCTGTTCGAGCGGCCTTCAACGGATACCCCACCGACGACTCGCCCGCGACGAAGAAGAGAAGACTCGGCAAGGTCTGCAGTTTCGAGTACCACGAGCAGCGCGCAGAGAAAGTGCGCCAGGAGCTACATGAACACGGTTTGGATGGACTAGTCGAAGTGACGCATCGCGACGTCTACAAGGACGGTTTCCTGCTCGGCGATCCCAAGACCGGCAAGTCTCCCAAGGCCAATGCAATCTTCCTGGACCTGCCTGCTCCCTGGCTTGCTCTGAAGCATCTGGTCCGCCACCCTGCCGACGGTGGGGAATCTCCGCTCGACCCCGACTCCCCCGTGTACCTCTGCACATTCTCGCCCTGCCTAGAGCAAGTCCAACGAACCATCAGCACCCTCCGTCAGCTCTCCTGGCTCTCCATATCCATGGTAGAGGTAAACCACCACCGTATCGAAGTGAAGCGGGAAAAGACTGGTCTAGAGTACGAGCGCGTCCGCGGCGCAGTAGTCTTCCCGAAGGACGTCGACGAGGCCGTCACCAAGATGCGCCAAGTCGAGGAACATTCCCGGAAATACCGCGAGATGATGCACCAGCTAGACGACGAGGAGAACGGCACGCCTGCGGCCAAGCCCGAGGTCAAGAAAGAGCAAGAAGCTAAGACCGAAGAAGAGGAAATCCCCGCTCAACAACCCACCTCGACTATTCCACCTTACAAGCAAGGCCGCTTGGTCCACCGCTCCGAGCAGGATCTGAAAACGCACACATCCTACCTGGTATTCGCTGTTCTTCCGCGTGACTGGACCGAGGAAGACGAGCAGAAATGCCGCGAGAAGTGGCCTTCGCATCAGGTCGACTTGACTCAACCGGAGAAGCCTAAGGGGAGAAAGCAGCTCAAGAGGGAACGGAAGGAGCGGGAAGAGGAGGAGCAGAAGAAGCAACAGCAACAACAACAGCAAGGGGAATCGACAGCACCGGTAGCACAAGAGCAATCAGCTGCCCCTGTGCAGGCTGAGTAGAGCTATCTACGTTATTGTAATTTTGAGTTAGACTAGATAAAAGTATTACTTAGCGTGTTCAGGATCAATACTACATCACTTTGTACACTACTCCTTCTCTACTACCTCCATGATATAGAAATATAAGAAGTTGGACGGTCCAATAGTATCGGAGGTGCTCAATGCTCGCATTGACTGGAGGCCGAAACATGATAGCAATTGATTAGAAATTCCTTCGGCCAAATAGGTCAACATATACAAAGTATCCAAGATAGAAGGGGTATGCGTCGATTGATTTTCGTTTCATTGGCAGTAACTGTCAAGTAGGCAGAAATGGTAGGTAGGAAGGTAGGTATAAGTCTATATATGTACATAAATAGTATGTGCGCAAGAAGATCGAAAATATGACGAATGCACGTGCAAAAGCATAGATGATGACCTCATAAGCAGAAAGCGTTGTGGAATGAATAAAACCACGCCAAGGATGCATGCATGGGTCAGAAGGTCGCAAAGACGAAGATTTGAATAGAATGGCGAGTCAGGATGGCGGAGCAAAACGACGTGGCATGAATGATCAATCGAGAAAGGAGTTGAAGGAAGAGGGTAGAGATAGATCATGGAAGTCTTTAAAGGTTGTTTTCCTTCTTGAACTTGTCCCATGCATCGTTTAGAGCGCCGAATACGGCACCGGCGATCATGCGTTGCTCGGTGGTGGCGTTTGTGGGGATCTGGTTGATGGTGGGTTAGACGGTCAAGCCTCTAATATATCTTGGCGATGGAGGGTAATAATGCATACCTTGTCCGGGTGTACCTTAGAAATTCCCTTCATGTACTGTATCTTCACCTTGTTAGGGATGATCAGTTCGGACATGTTGACCTTCTTCCACCCGGCTTCCGGCCAGAGGACGGTGTCCAAGCTGCCCAAAAGGGCTCGCAGGTTGTCTTGTTTCCCATTCTTCCACGCTGCCAAACGTGCATCCACACTTTCGGAGAGCGCGAACTTCTCTTCATCTGCACGCTCTGCTGCTTGGTTGGCCTCCCGCAGGCGATTGACCGCCTCGAAAGAGGTGCCAGATGAAGAGCCCTGAATGTCATCCAGAGCAGAGGCCTTCTTCGGAGCGGGGGCAGGAGGACGTCTTGCAGGGGCTGCTGGTTTCGGGGCAGGCTTGTTGATACCAGCCGCTTTCTCGCATCGGTTGCGGCCCTGGATACTGGTGCTGCCACCATGGCCATTCTCCACGGCCAACTTCCACGCCTGAGCGGCGTCCGCCCATCGCTCTAATTGCTCCAGGGCTTCGGCCTTGCGCATCAATGCCTTGCCGAAGAAATCCTTCATTGGCTTAGTGGGCTCTCCATTGAGGAGGTCGATGCTCTCGCCTTCTCCCTTCGAAGGACCGATGACCTCCAGCATAGTGTCCGCATCGCTAATTGCCGCCTTGGGATCGCCAACTTTCAGAGCAGTCATGGCGCGATTGCTGCGAATAATGATCGTGATAGGGTGCTTGTTTGGCAGCGGGGTGAGTGCCGCTGTAAAAGCCTCGTGTGCAGCGGCGTAGTCGCCCCTCTTGTAGGCCTCGGCTGCTAGTTCACGCTGCCGATGCAAAGAGGAGAGGACGTCTTGAGCGACTGGCGGTACAGCACGGGGCGGAGCCTTGGGCTTTGAAGGTAAAGCGGTGGATGGTGTTGGTCTCCTTGGTGGTTGTGCAGGTGCAGGTGAGGGCTTCGGCCGCTGGACAGGCGCTGGCGCGGAACTCTCAAACAAGTCGACGTTAGGTTCCGGGGCAGGCGATGGGGCAACGGGGCGTTTTCTCCGCGCAGGACTGACATATGCTTGCGCTGACTGCTCCTCCGAAGCTGTCTTCGTTAATCGGGATCTAGGGTCTCTAGTCTCTGATCTTGGCTGCTGTTGCATAAAGGCGGGTTGTTGCATTCGCCGCTCGCTAGCTGGAGACGGCTGGTGTCTAGCACCATTGCTGCTTGGACGGGATGGAGGCCCGTCGGCGGACCGCATGGCATTGCGAGACGGACGAGGAGGACCGCCTGACTCTAATAGGAGCGCCTCGTCTGTCATTAGTTCAGGACGGGCTTGGGGCTGACTAGCAACGCGAGAACGATCACGGGACGGGGGCTCTTCATGCGAAGCAGCGTCTCTCAACCAGCGGGGTTGGTTTGTATCATGATCAGCATTGAGCTCCTGTACCACTTGCTGCATTTTCTTGCTGCCAGTCTTCCACAGAGAGTTCGCAGTCTTGAGCAGGTTGTTTCCAAATGTGGCCGCAAGCTGTGACGGATCCTTCTCTGCCGGCGAAGAGGTTCGATTGTTGCTGCGTGACCGCTCCTGCTGCATCCATGAAGGTACTTCCCGCCCAGGCCTTTCACTGCGATCGCGACTTCTGCTCGGTTGCTCGGTGAACCGTTCATCTGGAGTTGGTCGACTTTTCGACTTTTGGCGTGATTCTTCGTGCGCTTGGGTGAGAAGTAAGCTAACAGCAGCCTGGACATCAGTGCCGGATTGTGTCATTCGTAAAGCCTGACTGGATTTGTCTGCAGGGAAGCCCATATCAACAAGCTCTGCAATTGCCCGATCCACTCCATTAGACGGCCTAGGGGGCGGCGAGTTGTTTTCTCTTTCAACGGGGGTAGGTGATTTCGCAGGAGGTTCTGGTCGGGGGATTTCAGATACAGGCTTGCCCAGCAAGCCAAGAAAGTCATCGTCATCATCAGCCTGCGCGGGCCGTGGAGGTTGCGCGGGCTTGGACTTCAGCTGGTTAAGGCCGAAGGGATCATCGTCATCAGGAAAAGACATCGGGTCGGTTTGCTGCGGCAGACCCGCATTGCTTGGTGTCGCCTGCACCGAGCTTAGTTGTTGCGGCGAAGGACTGGGGCTAGGCACCGGAAAGTTCGTCGATGCGTCTACTGGCGCAGACGCATTGAAGGCGGCCAGTAGATCGTCCTCGTCGGTCGATGTGACACTCTGCTGAGCAGGAGTACCAGAATTGGGAAACCCGTTATTACTCCTGCCCTTTTCTAAGCTATCCCAGAAATGAGTGTTTTGCCCTCCGTATTGCGATTCGAAACGCGATCTGTTCTCCGCCTCCTTCCTAGCTCTCTCCTGCTCTAGCTTCTTCTGCTGCTCGAGTAATGTAAGGTTCTTGTTGGCATTGGATGAGTTGAAGGAGACAAGGTTTGCAAAGCTGTCCTTTTCCGGCGTTGCGGACTTTGAGGGAGCATTGGATGGGCCAGAGGAGCCAGAGAGGGGCGTGGAACGGCCAGAAGTATCACTCTGCCTAACGCCCGGAAATAATAGGCCTGTGTTCATCGGCGGGGGTTTGCGAGTATCATTCGATGAGCTGGAGGTCCAGCTCAGACCGTTTAGGTCATCCATTGTGATTGTAGTGGTGTGAAATGTATTAGTGGGGTAATGTCTGGAGGGATCGTATTAGGATTGAAGCCGTATGCGGAGGATGTGAGGATGCCATGATCTAGATTAGCTCACCATCAACGGTCACTGGGCAGCGGAGTGAGTGGATCCAGTCGGGAGATTGAGGATTGAATTCACAGAAGATGCAGCTTGATTGCAGTATGAGGAGGTGCCCTTCAAAGAATCAATCCGCCAACTAGCAGAAGTCAAAGGGGTATTGATGTGCCCGCCAACTGTTGTTTCATCAGTCGGCACTACTGTTCCCCTAAAGATGGAGGGCCGCGACCGTCGCGGTGGCTGAGGACTGCCGATGGGGCATAAGATGTGGCGGTGCACTTTAGCACGTGAGAGGCTGAGGGGAGTAATGCACGTGCTCCCAGCTCCCCGGAGCTGAGTCATCCTTTCGGACGACAAAAATGACCGGAACTTGTCCTTCTGGCCTTGCCTGGCAGCCTAACAAAACTTAGTACAATGTATCTAGATAGTATCTGGGTCGGGTTCAGTTATCCACCGCACAGTGGACCCAATTCTAGACTGTTAACCTGATGCGATTACTATCATCCCTGACCTCGGCGGCCGAATGGGATTTTTGGACTTGATTCCGCAGATTTAGGACGATGGGCATCTCCAAGCTGGCCTGTGAGCACTAGACTAGTACTTTTGAAGATTGAGTGGGCACCCCAGTCCTTGAAGACAAGGCACTACAGATGTCTCACAGTGCTATTCTAGCCAAGCAATGTGGTGTGGTCTTAATGCTCAAGGCAGATGAATTACAGTGGGTAAATTCGACGATCTAGCTTTCAAGCTCGAGTCTCTTGCTAGCTAGTCATTACTTTTGCCTCTGCCTCCTCGCTTCTCTTGACGCCCCGTCTACAGGCTGTAGATCGGCTGGCTCCTGTGGGCACCAATGTCAGTCACCTTTGCACACGGATCCATACTGGATACGCGGCAATTCTCTATGGGGATGTGGACACGATGGCCAGTGACTACTGCGTAGCGACCACTAACCGCACAGGAAGTTTTTAGGCTTCCGAGGTTTGTCCATGGTAGTGACTGGACCGGGCGCTCTGGGAGAATGGGGCCCGGTGGCTCTTCGGGGGGGCTGCCAACGACGAAATTGAAAGGCGAGACTTCTCAGTGCTAAGCGAGCGGTACGGAGAATCGAGGCTCAAGAATGGTAGCTAGATGCGAGTAAGGAAACTCCGAAGGATGATGGGCCTGACAATCTGAAGAGCAGTTTCATGATAATTAGTTGCTACTTCCAGGGAATGGTGTAAACAGACCAAGGTCATCCTAGGCCCCGCACCGGAAAACAGGTCCTTGGACAGAGCCTTTATCTTTGTAAAAAGAAAAACTTTCGCGGGTGATATCGAAAGGGTTCCTACAGTAGTGGGATCAGGGCAGCCACGGTGTTCACCAATTGGCGAAACAATTAGTTACTTTACGGCAACCAGCCATGTCAGCACTCAACAAGCGTCTAGGAATCCCCGACGGGATGAAATCCATTTCCCACTACCAATCGTTGTGGATGACAGCGGGGGCCTGACAGGGATGCGCGATAGCGTCAAGGGAGCATCGGGAATTATTCCAATACCGACTAAGCGGGGTGGTCAGGACGGAACAGGCGATCAACATGTCTGACAGGAAGGAAAGACAGGTGGTCTTATTGTCTGAATTGGAGTCAGCCATCACTCGGGTATAGTAGTGGTCTCGCACAACCTGACCTTGAGGCACATAATCCCTTCCGGTAATATGTTCCAGGAATCTCTGGGAAAGACTAATCGACGACCACAACGAATGTTGCAAGTAGTACTACTAACGGCTGTTGTTCATTGAGAGCAACGCACTCATGTAAACGCAAGAGGGGCCACACGGAAACTCCGCTGGATGTTAATGTTGGTGGCGGAAATTCGGGGGAAATGAATGGTGCGGTACTGGTAGGGCGGGTAGTCCGTAGGCAAAGATGACAAGATTAGTCGCACTAAGGAGTCATGGCAGTCGCTTCAACTAGCATTGGGTCTCTTACCAGTAGCCGCCGTTGAGATTACGGGCCAATTCAATGGACCTCTCCGGACCCAATTGTAAGAGCTCGGACTATTCCGAGGCTTTCTGTCTCCTGACGAAGTTAAACATTGGCGATGGATGAGTGATTTCTTGCTCTCATCGAATGTGGTTATATCACAATGATCATGTTGTCAATGCCTCGATTACGCCGCGAGAATTAAAATACCCGGAACGTTAAACCTGAAACCCGGGCGACCCAGCAGTATGGCCAGGGCCGTGTTTTCCGCGTTAGCGGGTACGCCAGTGCATTGACATTTGTCATTTTTGGAGGGGAAGGTGGGAGGGGCTTGCAGCAACTGTGCATATCGACTAATACAAGGGTTTTCTTACCATCCTCCCAAAAGTACAGGGTGCGCGGAGTCGTTCGGATATAATCCTCCCAAATACAAAAAGCTTCCCCAATTAGCACTATCAGTATCGTATGATATTATTCCCCAGTATGGAGCAGTCCTCTGAAAATGCCTATGGCTAGTAAGCACACCTTGCCTATATCGGAGGAACCCCAAGTTTGGCGACACTTTCCACTTACTGTATCCTAAGTTAGCATCACACATGCAGCTCGCGATAATCACTCTACTCTGCACTGGATCCACTCCAACCATGAAATGTAATATTCATTATCAATGGCAAGGCTATTGGGAGCCACAATGGCCTCGATGGGACAGTCATAAGATCAGGTAATATACCTACAAGGCTTCGACTACTCTGGGGTTCGCCTAGCTGCAGAGTTCATCAACCAAAGAACCCCAGTACATGTGCCAGTCGCCAGCTGCTGTTTTTTGCCGTCTGAAACGGTAACAGTAACAGTAATTTTAAATGACGCCACAGTATATACCATACCTTAGCATAAGGGCAATCTTACTCAAGCCTGACACGGTCGCTCTCGACAACATCCTCTACTGAATGACCGCAGATGCGCGACACCGGGGATACGGAGGCTTTTGGAGGGGAGGGGCAAGAAGCCGAACTTTGAAGAGAATTCTTCCGGCTGAACTCAAATTACAAATGGTGGTGTGAGCCACATCTCCGCCCTGCTACTTCTTCACGAGAGAGTACGATAAAGATCGATTCGAAGGAATACGTGAGAATCCTGAGGAATTAACACTTGCAGTCCAACACTATTTATTCCTCACGCGACACCATGGGTATGATCGACAAATCTATGCCTATATCCAGCACGCATCCATGAGCTGTCAAAGGAGGCCTCTAGGCGGTAGGACTACTGTCTTCTAAATAGTGGCATGTAGATGATGTTTGCAGTTTGACCCAGTCCGTGTCTCATAGGAATGTTTCATTTGCTTTCTGAAAAGCTCCATAGATCTAAGAAGGTACCCAAACCGGCTGCTGCTTCCTGTTCTGTAGGTTGTCCATTGACTGTGTAAGAGTCTTCTCCATCATCATATTACTACCTACTGCTATCAATGATCATCATCCCGCTCTGCACAAGTTCATTAGGGTTGTGGGAAAGTGGGCACAACACGAGCGCGAAGCTCAAGAAACATTATCCCGCCCTAGCGCCCTCGCATCCGACCAATGTGTTCTACAAAAGCAAATATGACATGCGGGTAGCTATAAAAAAAGCAACCTATAGGTATTGGGCTACGAAACCCATCGAATGTGACGCATGTGAAATCGCCGTGTTGGTAAAACCAACCAGTTGCGGACGATCTGGAGGTTTAGTATTCTACCACTTATGAAACGTATCGCAGACCTGCGGCACTTCCTGGCCACAGTTACCTATTTGCGACTGTCTTCAGCCAAAATAATATTATATTCTGCACCTGACATGCTTCAGAGAGACTAGAAACTATTTCCCGTCAACTTATTCGCTACTAGTTCGAATATTCTGGTGTGGACGATCCTGCCGGATTGAGATCGACACGGCAATAGTTGCGTGCCCGCGTACGATTCAAACCAAGGTCCACTTGAACCATAAATGCGCGTATCGGCAACTTCCCTTCCTTTCGGGAGTCGCACACTTGATGGAAATAGGGTTGCCGATCTCACAAAGGGCCAATTCTTCGCATACTGCTGGCTCTGCTCTTTTCCTGCACACTTGCTAATGCCGGATGTTGTGGGTGGTAGTAGGTGCCGAGACGAAAGTCTGGTCGACCGCGGCGCAATTGGCACTATTAGGTGATTTTCTACCTGAAGCATGATCGGCCTTCGGCTCGTGTTGGGATCTTCAGTTTTCCAGTTGTGCACTATAGGGTCACCAACAGTCATAACGCCCCAGCTACAGTCTGACTACCACATCTGTTGGAAAAGGCACGAGACGGTTATCTGACAGAAACAGTCATACTGTCATTGACCACTACGTTGTACATGTCCTTTATTATTCAAACCATATGCTTCACGACACCCGGTTTCACTGTTGTGGCGCAGCAGGAAGTAGCCTTAACTATACTTTACTAACACTTTCCATACTTAGCACCTATACGTGGCATCGAACAAAAAGACAAATATAGCAATCACCAGGGCAATTGACAATGTGAACACTATCTACACTCTAGTTTCAATCGCCTCCCCGTCTCTCTACGAATTTGCCACCGCCTGTGGATCAGGATTGCGTTAGCAAAGCAGAACGATATGGAGACAAGGCTGCAGCGAGGCTATTTTCTCCTGAAGTGAAACATCGACATGTACGCATAAGGTAGACTATGCCGCGGCTATAGTCAATATGGGGTGATAGTAGCTAGTTAGACGCGGCATAAGCTCACCCCCCCTGAAGTAAAAAGGAAACACGAGTCACACGCCATCAGATCGGAGATATTCCCCAGATAAGCGGGAGCATCGCACTATAGCAGCCAACATTGCGCCTGAGCAGTGACTATTGGCCCTGCACACCATTACCACGATTGTGCCGAGTATCAATGCATTTCGATAGAAGATAGCTAGCCAGGAGTGGACATTGAAGAAGGTGGAGAGCTTGACTGATACCCGCTGCTGACCTAGGTTGCCAAGGGGAGGGGGTGGTTGGCGCTCGGTCAATAATTCACAAATGTGGATTGGAGTATATCCTATCTATCTACCTGGCGCCCTCGTTAGCATTGATTCGAGTCATATCTTGGTTTCTCTTCCCCTCTATCCTTGGACTACAGGTGAAGGAGCCATGGTTCCATGGGAGAGACATGTCCCGATTCGGTGAAATGCTGGAGGCGCAGAGTGACTAACAGCCTGCTAGATCCGCCGTGTCGGGGCGAGGAGAGGGGGAGAGCAAATGAACCTGGTACGTATAGCCTTGTGCGCAGGCTTGTCTGTGCTTCCCTGTACTCCTCTTTTTCTTTTTTGGTCCTCGCTAATTTAACCTATTTTTCCATTGGTTCCATCGATCTGGACACAGCATCCCTTGGTCGGCCGTAGCACCGAGGAGGAAGTTGATGGGTGATGAGTTTAGGGGGAGGTGCTAAAGTAGTCGTCGTCCAAGGCCCGTTGGAACTGCTCCATTCTGGGAAATTTGCACTTTACCAGACACAGGGCCAGTTATGGGCTCCCTCCCCCACCATCACCGGGACCAGGTACCGGTCTGGTACCGTGCGGTACGTACGGTAACGCGCGCGTATGGATGGGTCGGGTTGGGTTTATCATGCATGCACCATCATGCACCTACATGCTTAGGGCACATCAGACATTAACTAGTTGGATGTATCTATCTTCTTCCACTCTTCCAACTGGTCTGATATTCTCTGACCTCATCACTGGCGTCGGGTCGATTGCGCCGCGGACTGAATACTCCGCGGTAGTCTTGGTCCCTTGGCCCTGAGTTTGGCCCTTCTCCCCAAGGGACGGACTGACTGCCCTTGGATACTACTACGTACTAACTACCTAGGCATGGGATGGTCGAATTCTGTAGCCTATCTGTATCTTTTTGGAATCATTTGCTTTAGACCAATATGTTCCAGTTATACATGTTTATTATTGGCCCCATGTTGTTCTATTAACTCCTTTTACTTTGTACCTGACAGGGACTACTACTTACTTTACTACCCAGTAAATACCAGGTACTGGTAAAAAGTTAAGTTCTTTTCAAGCGACTACATTTCCAGTAGTGTTCACGACCGTGGGAACGGTAAACATTGGTACGAATCGGTTCCTATCAGAACGCTAAATCGGCCAACCCGCCATGCACCCTTTTTAACATCGAACTGGAGCCTTTCCGACAAGACCTCTGCCCCCCTCAAGCTCTCCACCTCCCGACTCCGAGGGCTCGACTAGTTCACTGGGTGTATGCTCCGTGAAGGTCCAGTGGCTACTGACCACTCCTTTTCGCTCCAATGATGTCTTGCTAGTTGGGCTACTAACTCCTAACCTTTCCTAACTCCTCCTAAGCTCACTCGGCCGCCCCGCCCCGTATTATTCCTGTTATTATTATTTCATTTCTCGTCCTTATTATTAGTATTATTTGTCCCTCCATGCTGTAAAGAAAAAAAAAAAGTTTTAAGCCCAAAGGAATTGAAAAGGCCCCAAAAAATTACAGAAGGTAGAAAAGAAAAATTAAAAATAATAACAAACAGAAAATTAAGAAAACGAGCGAAGAGTCAGACTAAAGAGTCAAAACCAAAAGTCACCACCCACCAGGGCCTCTTCTCTTCTTTTTCTTCTTCGAGTCTCCCGCAACTGCCGCAGATCACCATCCTTTTATGTACCTTTTCCCCTCTGGTGTCCATTTTTCCGGTCTGCTTTCTTCTGGCACCAGGGCCTCTCATCTGTCTTTCTTCTTTCCCCTTCCCTTCCCTCCTCGAGTGTTCCACCTCACTGTCAATCCCCTGGCACGAACAAGTGTTCTTTCTTCCCCCTGAGTGCTAGGGAGCGTTTGTTGTGTTTCACCCTCCGTCTCTACTATTGACCCCTCCCCGTCACCATGGGTCTCTTCAAGCGCAAAGACTCTAAGAACTCGATTCAAAGCGAGAAGGAGGATTTCGACTCGACCGTAACCGTCAACAGTGCTCGTACCTCCAATGCATCATTGAGATCGCCCGGTTATAAAGGAAGTGGGCTGCCTGCCTCCATCCCAGAACTACCCATTGCCAAACCACCTGATCCGGCCCTCGATCCAGCGGCCTACCTGCGGAGTATCCATGCTGTCCGCGAGCGCTGCAGCCTTGTTTTGAACAAGGCCAAGAGAAATAGACTCAACCACTTCGATGTGGATATGGGCAAATTCATGGCCACTGCATCTTACATTGTCTCCATTATCAAGGTACATACTTTATGCTGCAGCCTTTTCGGCCAAAGGATTAGCCAGTCCATCTATTCCCGCTCAGGTTTGCTAATCAAAGCTATCGTTTGCAGAGAGATTATGGCCCGGACTACGACTCCATTCCCCCTCATGGCCGTTGGCAACACTTCGACGTGGGTGGACGACCCCGCGTTAACCAATTGCTCCAGTCCTGGCCCAGTACCATTGATGCGCAAGAGCGCACCCGGCGATTGATCGACCTTTTCGTTGTTTCCGTCCTTCTCGATGCTGGTGCAGGTACCAGGTGGTCATACAAGTCGAAGGAGTCCGGCAAGATCTATTCGCGGAGCGAAGGTCTGGCCGTGGCAACCTTGGAAATGTTTAAGAGTGGTTTGTTCAGCAGCGATCCGACGGAGCCTTGTCAAGTGGATGGGGCAGGCCTGAAGAAGATCACGGTCGAAGTACTGGCAAAGGGAATGCAACACTCCGAAACCAACCCCTTGGCGGGAATTGAAGGCCGAGCTGGTCTTCTGATCCGACTTTCCGAGGCCTTGAACAACCAAGATTTCTTTGGGGTAGATGCTAGGCCAGGCAACATGCTCGGTAAGGCTTTATTCGATGAAGGGTCGCTGGGATCTCGACTAACATGACATCGTTAGACTACCTCCTTTCTCATCCGTCTACACTTGCTTCATCGGTTCCAATTGTGCCTATCACCACGCTCTGGAGTGTTCTTATGGACGGATTGTCTCCGATCTGGCCGCCCTCCCGCACACAGATTGATGGGCTATCTATCGGAGACGCCTGGCCGTGCTCCGATCTCCCCAAGTCTCCCCCTGCGAAACCCTGGGAGAGCATCGTCCCATTCCACAAGCTTACGCAGTGGCTGTGCTACTCTATCATGGTGCCCATGTCGAAACTGATGAAGATCCATTTCGCCGGCAGTGAACTGCTCACGGGTCTACCCGAATACCGGAACGGTGGTTTGCTGATTGACATGGGTCTGTTGACTCTGAAGGAACACGATTTGGAGCGGGGTATCGCCGCCTACAAGGAGAATGCGCAGATCAAGGGCCAACCCAACGTGGAAGTTGTACCACTCTTCTCCACGGATGACGACGTTGTTGTTGAATGGCGGGCTGTAACCGTTGGGTTCCTGGATGAGCTACTGGATGAAGTGAACGGTCAGCTTGGACTGACGGGAGACGATCAGTTGACCCTTGCACAGATGCTTGAGGCTGGATCCTGGAAGGTATGTGATAAATTTATCCCTGCACTTATTGTTTTACATGGGCGACATTTGCTGATGCAGAAGTAACAGGGTGGCCGTGAGATTGCCGAAGTGTCGAGACCCAACACGAAAGAACCTCCGATCATGATCCGTTCCGATGGCACTGTTTTCTAATGATCGCATATCTGTTGATGTTTTGGATACCTGACACCGCCAGTCGACGCCCGTTCCATGGCTGGTGGTCGTGCTTACGACTTTGATGACCGGATGTTTATGCGTCTTACTACTTTCGTGCCCATCGCCTGTGGCTCCCCCTTTTTCTGTTCGTTTTGTACAAAGGTCTCTGCTGCGGCACCTGGCCGACTTTATACCTAATTTCTTCTGTAGGATCATCGTGAAGAGATGATCGTCTACCTTTCCTGTACACAGTTCCTTGGGCCCTTTTTACCTTCTTGCCTATATTTGGAGGGAAATGTGATCATAAAAGTTTACCTGGCTGGGATTAGTCTTTCCGCCAACAGTCTCAGTCCTGACTATTATCCTTTGGAAAAGGAATTATTATGGGGATAGTGTCTTTGCTAGTTTGATAATGTTTCGGTTCTAGTTAATCCACTACGGATGAAGTGGAGCCTGATGATTGGCAAACCCCCCTTCCGTGCAGAAAGTCTAATAACAATGGAGGCACATGGGAGGAATGTGGATGAACGCCACCTCCGTGGACGATTTCCAAGGCAGGGAGAAGGAGATGGATAGTTCGGTGAGAGGGACAGTACATTACTCGCATCAACTAACCGTGCACTCTGCATCCCATCCACCTTGAATGTCAGCAGCCCTGGGTGAACCGTGCGCTCTCCACGTGATGGGACCGGAATATTATTAATCCTGGGAAGAAGCTCATGCAATGACGCCCGGAAGGCTGGTCATCCGGCTGCTGCTGCTCCTTCTGTCCAACCAACCACCCTCGCCCATTCATTGCCTGTGGAGATCGTTACCTCCCTCGACTTGCAGGGTCCTACTGCATCCCATGGGCTGGAGGTATTTATGCGGATGCTAAATCCCACATCTCTTCACGGTTGTCATCCACCTGAACGATCACCAGCCCCGTAAGTGCGGGGTACGGTTAACGGATAGCTCCGGGGAACTGCCACAATGGATATGCGCAAGAAGAAGAGAAAGGTCCTCTTGATGGGCAAGAGTGGATCTGGAAAATCGTCTATGCGCTCAATTATCTTCAGCAATTATGTTGCGAAAGATGTCCGACGCCTGGGTGCTACCATTGATGTCGAGCACAGCCATGTCAAGTTCATGGGGAACCTCACGCTGAACCTCTGGGATTGCGGAGGGTAAGTCGCAGTCTCAGACATTTCTCGAATCATTGCAGTGTCTAACCCAACGCGCTCTTTTACCATAAACAGACAGGATGCATTCATGGAAACATATCTCGCGTCTCAGCGAGGGAATATCTTCTCCGACGTCGCGGTCCTGATTTACGTCTTCGACATTGAATCCCGCGAGGTCGAGCGCGATCTTGACACCTACAACGCCATCATCAACGCCCTGAAAGAATACAGTCCCAACGCCTACGTGTTCTGCCTTGTACATAAGCTGGATCTCATCCAGGCCGAGCACCGTCAACGCATCTACGAAGAACGGTCCGCCTTAATTCGCAGTCGTTCGGAGCATTTCAGTATCGACACCTTTGGCAGTAGTATCTGGGATCAATCGCTCTACAAAGCGTGGGCCGGCATTGTCCACAAGCTTATTCCAAACTTGACTGTCATCGAGCGCTTCCTGCAAGCCTTCGCCAAGCGAATTGATGCCGAAGAAGTCATTCTGTTCGAACGGTCAACCTTCCTCACCGTAACTTCCGTTTCCTCAGAAGTAGGCGACATGAACCCCATCTATGATCGCCATGAACGACTCTCCAACATCATGAAAGCCTTCAAGCACTGTGCGGCGCGGAACACCCACACAACCCCTGCATCTGCCGGGTTCGTCGTCATGCACACGAAGACTCCGCAGTTTAACGTCTTCCTCGGCCGCTTCACGGACAATACGTACATTTTTCTGGTTGTACCGCCGGGCGAGGCAGCCTACAATTGCGCCGTCCTAAACACTATGCTAGCTCGTGAGGGCTTCTCCAAAGCCGCCGCAACCGGTCACGGGGACGGATTCCCCCTCCCTGCGGCTGAATCCCCGGACAACAGCAACGGGACCCATTGATTTGACTCCTCGACCGGCCGCCACCGGCCATCCCTCAAATCAGCCAAGCACTCCACCAAATATGAAAGGGAAAATGGACCCGTACGCCTTATGACGAAAAAGAAACGCAAAACAGCATCTCACTTCACTGCACCCAACGAACCAGTTACCTATTAGCCAGCGTCGCCTACACGGCAATCTAACCTACGGAAGCTATGAGCAGAAGAGATGTGTGAGTAAGTACGTAATGCAAAACTAAAACAAATCTGTTTCATTAAAAGACAAAGATACCCTACTTAGCATGCATGGCATTCTATATGTATGTATACTGTTCTTTCTTCTCTCTATCTCGCACTTTCAAACTCTCCATATCTTATCATATCATATCATACCATATTGATCTTCTCATCTGGATCCATACTTCCATTACTATTTGTAACATGCTGGTCTTTAAAAAGTTGTTGTCTTCATTTCCTTATGACTGTCTCCACTCACTCACTCACCTGCTCATTGATGTACTGGTTTCTCACAAATATTCTCAGTCTATATCTATTGGTTCTATATTACATGGTCATTGTGTCTGTATGTTGGTGGCAAAAAAAGACGATGAATAACGAGGAAGAAAACAATGATGGAAGGGACCGTGCCATACATTGTATGATCGTGAACCGCGGAATAAAAATGGTAGTATATTATGAATGATACAATACATGAAACCATGGTGTAATATATATACTACTACTACTAGCGGCAGTAGATACAGAGTAGTACATTTGTGTTGAGTAACCCATTACTACCACTTCCATGAAACCAACATAACATCACTTCAATTGGATCCAGTCCCGTGATTTGGACATCAATAGCACTAAGTCACTAAGTGCGTAGTTGTAAGGCATTGGCGAAGTTTCTATGGTATATGTCACGTTCACGCTGCCTGAGGGCCTAGGGAGGATTATCAGTCGCACTACTATAACTATCGAATTTCCCGATGATCATGTGCCAGTGAACCAATTTGTACAAGGAGTGCACTCCATCAATAGATAGATGATCCACGCTTGATGCAAAAAAAAGGGAAGAAAGTATATCTATTGAATGATAACTAGAGAAGAAAAGATATAGAAAAAGAAATGAAAGAAACGCTTTACATCATTGTACATCTGGCATGCGGACAGCAATGTCGCCTGATTGTGTTATATATCGCACCCATGGGAGGGAGGGGTATTGTAGCTGCATTCATCGGGTCATTCGTTAGCATTCATTCATTCATTGTGCTTGTGCGACAAGACTGATATTCCGACTGATGGTGGTGGGGAAAGTCACGAGAGTTGGCATGGGATATGGACATACCTTAGGTTCCGTGATCTTCAAGTACCGGACTTGGATACCGCTAGTAGTGAAGTAAGGGATTTCGAATTTGACGTTGATCGGCCGCTTTGCCTTGCCCTGCCCGGTTCCGCCCATGCTGCCGCCGAAACCACCGGTCATGCCACCACCGTGCTCGTCGTCGCCCTTTACGGACGGCAGACCCAGCTCTGCGCGCATGAGGAACTCTTTGCCTCCGCCGAACTGCTTGATCTTCCAGATGATGGCGGACTTCTCGGGCGCGTAGTGCACGGTTCCGATGTTGGTGCGGAAACGGGGTGAGTCGGCGTCTTCCGGGACTGGGACGAGGATTTCTACGTTGTTGGCAGTGCTGCGGCGCTTGAATTGGGCCTTGGCCTGTTAAGGAGAGATGGTGTTAGCTTGGTCGTTTTGTTTCTCTTGAGTAGTATAAACGGGGTGTTGGCCGTACCTTCAACATGTACTCCATGCGCGAACCCGAGTGCGACTCCACCAGACATTCCACCCAGATCAGAGGCTTGACTTGGGTGTTCAACCGATAGCTCATCAGCTCGAATTCGCCATCCGGGGGAATGAAACTGATGGTGCGGTCATTCTCGAACCGAGAAAGACGGACACACTGATGGAACTTGACGTCCTCCATCTCGACAGCCTTTCCTCTCGTTGCGCGACCCGTGGTCTCGAACATGACCTTGTCGTTCAGACCCAGACGAAGCTCCGGCATACCACTCAGATAACACTTCATCTTGATAGCTCCAAGAATCTCCGATCGCAACACGTTACCAGACGCGGACACGAGGAGGTTAAGGGACTCCACAACATCAAGGAAGACTTCGTTCTTGCGGTACCGGATACCCTCACTTCGCCATGACACGGCATTGGTGACAGCAATGGGTGGTCGGGCTTGGATCTCCAGCTTGTGTGATTCTTGGGTAATGTATCTGCCATGGACTCGTTAGCTGTGATCCCCCATCACTCCTGGTCGCATAGACGGGCCCGTCTTACTCTTGCAATATCTTGCTCTCCGTCGTCTGCGGGTAGCCAAAGTCCATCATCTCATCGAGCAATTCATAAATGATGACAAAGTTATCGCGGATACTCTCCTCCTCCAGTACCTTGAAGTATTCCGTGAATACCTCCACGATCTTGTGTAGGAAAAGGAGGATCTCGGTGGCATTGGTGTTCTTCTTAGTCAGGGCAAGGATGTAAAGGTTGCTGTGACGGATGTAGAGGTACTAGACAAGATTGTATTCTCAGCAATTGACCTCCATGATTCTGCGTTCCATTCTGAGTATTCGCGCAGGGCTGATGTGGGAGATGGTAGACACAGCGGGTTGCGGGGAACGGCGGGGGGGAGATGCAGGTGCGCCGCCGCAGCCACAAGTCGGAGACACAAATACGTACGTTAATTCCTTCGTGGGAAAAGCACGGAGCCACGGCGGAGCTCTCTTCTTCGGCGTCACTGAGGAGGATGGGGAATTTCTCGACGGCGGACATGGGGATGTCTCCGCGGTAGTTTCGGGCTAGAAGGGTCTAAATAAACGGTTAGGTTCCAGGGGATCACGGCGGAATTGTTCGTGACAGCGCAACCTCCACGAAGGTTCATACCTTGCCCTTGAGATCGAGGAAGAAGATGGCCGACGCCATCGCGAGGGTATTTGAAGGAAGGTCGTGGGTGGAAAAGTAAGGTGGAGGTTAAATGGCGCGAGGATCGAGGAGGTGAGTCGGGCAGGTACTGGAGGACTAAATGGGCGGGAGGCTCCTGGGCGAGATTCAACGGGAGAGGCCAGCGAAACCACTAGTTCAACATGCTGGACTTGCGGGGAGGTAGCTGTGGACAGTGTGCATTAGAGATAGCTCAGAAGCACCTTCAAACTGGGGAACCGTAAAACCCAAAACCGGAGAACTTACAGGAAGCTGAAGACGGAGGAGGTCTTGGCCGACGTGCCTGCGATGAAGCTGGAATGGAACGAATATCATGCAAGAACTAAGACAGACTTGACTGATGATGCGGCCATCGGGGATGCTCTGCCTTTCCGCGTGGTATTGTTCCGTACACAATACACCGCCAGACAAAGAGCTTGTGGCGGGGTAACTTACCTTGACCTGGTCACAGTGTTGTATTAAAGTGTATCATTGCCTCAGGGGTCTCTAATCAGAGAGCTAAGCCTATTCGAGATATCCGGCCAGTCCAGATCTCCACTAGACCTGATGAAGCCTAGCGCTGGTCACGCGCGCAGAATATATTTCGGCCGTCGCAAGCGAATTCTCTTCCTCTTCTTTTCTTTTCTTTCTTTGTACCATACGCCCTTCCTAGACAGTGCAAGGCAGCTCAAATTGCTTTTTTGTGATTTCTGGGTTCTTCCGTGACATTCTGTCGTGGAGTTCCTGGTTTCTCATTGCTGACTTTGCGATACAAAGGTGCGAAGACTAGGCATCGTGTATTCGAGGGTTCCATAAGAGCTGGCCGGGTATTTTGCTTACTGTTACCCGGGCGGTGTCAGAGGAACCGTACATACTTTTGGATATCTACTTTATTTGTTAGAAAATAGTATAATGGCATGCCATGTGATCCGAATCCTCAAGATCCCATACACAAGTGTAGTTAGTAGATGTAAGAGAGAAGACAGAACTTCCGGTGGTATTTGCAGTCACTATATAAGACAAGTCGTAGATAAAAATACATAATATATGGCGGATGAAGAAAAGCCCCAACACATACACAGAACATCCAGGGCACAAAGAAAACAAGGGGAAGGGGAAAAGAGAAAAAGGAAGTAACGCCTTGAAAATGCACCTGCGGCCATTTCCCATAAATCAATCACCCAACTCAAGCCGCGATCTTAAATCCCAGAGGTGCTAATATGCGCTCACGGGCCACCTTGTTCGCAACAGCATTGCCCTTCTCCAGGGAGATGGCACCGATCACAGCGTACATCGTGTGGGCGAGAACGAGGTCCATTCCAGAGCTTTCGAGGTTGTTGGGCTACACGTAAACACACCGCTGTTAGCAGGGGATTCAATTGACCGACTGGCGAGGCGATATCAGAAGCCCAGCAGCGCAAGGCGTTCGAATATCGTCTCAATGCATGGAACTACTAGACTCACCTTCCGAGGGCACCATCTGACAACTCTCTGCATGTCATACTTGTGAGCCAATTCCGACAGCTTCGTCTTGCTCGTAAGGAAGCTCTTCGTGTTGTAGTCGAGGTTGTCCAGGCTATCCAAAGCCGGGTGAGTGAAGGGGACCCGGCCATACGCATCGGGGGTGGCAGAGTTAGCAGCGTTGCTAGGACTCTGGACCAGAGCCAGCGAAGCCTGCAGCTGAACAATACGCTTGCCTGTGTACAACCCCATCCGGATTAGTATCCAATCCTGTTACCATTCATCGTAGAGCAACATTTGACATACCCAGGAAGGCCAAACGGTCATTGAAACCTCTCCGGCCCTGATCAAAACTCTTGTGTGTCACTGCGAGCCACTTGGTCTCCTCCGAGAGCATCTTGTCACCGTCGTTTCCGAGCATGAGGATGTAGAACCGGTCCAGAACCTTGGGGTCAGAGTTCACGGGGAACTCGGGGCGGTTGGAGTTGAGTCTCAAGGAGAACGGCGCTTTGGCACGAGGCGGCGTGTACGACCACCGGGGCTTGTCCGCATGGTTGACTGCTGCATCTTCGGTGGCCGTCGAGAGTCCTCGCCGCGGAAGGAGACCGGCTGCGATCGAGTTGGGACGAGTGAGGGAGCGGCATGCGGAGCAGGAAGCGGTCCTGACCGCGCGAGTCGATAGTACGGAAGCCATTGGGTAGAGGAAGGGCCGGAATCCGGAGTGGTGGGTGAGAGGGAGGAGGTCGCCAGGCCGGGTCTTTTTCCACGATCGATGGCGGCCATCAATGATAATAATTCCTTTGGAGGAGGAAGAATTCGGAGACGTGGCGCTAGTCCCGATCGGGATAGCCGCTCAGTTCTCCGGCTCGCCCGCCAAATCTGTAGTTCCAAACAATGGAGAGCCACCCTATGGAACCAACCTCTATTTCGATTCATGACGATTATTTCAGTATCATTAATTGTGTTTCAATGATCAGGCACCGCACCTTTGCCTACCTACCAGTTACTACTCGGGGCCCATCCCCATTCTATCCAGATGCGCTCGAGCCATCAACACCTCGGCGGTATGGATCTAGAATCAGAATATCGCTTCACAAAACTTGGAACTGGTGGTAATGTGTAGGCTAATTGTTGTACGGGAGGCCCATGCAACTACTGTACATATCATTTAAGACCAACTATCAGCTGTCGGTGACGAGTGTCGCGAGGAGACACGGAAAAATACATGCCACCAACTGCCAAACTTGACTCCCGCATTGACTTCCCCAAGAGCAACAGTATGCACTGTAAGGCAAAAGGCAAGGATGCACCATAGTACTAAGTGAAGAAGACTGCTGGAGGACAAGCCGTACCTCACGGGAAGCGCGCCAGCCAAAAGCATATTTGCCGTCTGGGCTCCCGTTGTACAGCTCGCGGGAACCAGCCAGAAAAGTACTAAATGACTAACAGTTTCCATAATGCTTCTATTCAGAAAGGAGCCGCTGATCTGTAGGTACCTGGCCATAAGCTGCGGTGCGGAATTCTACACCGCAACGTTGAGCGGCAATTAGTTTCCCTTCATATCCTTGTCAGCATGTGTGACATGCAAGCACTAGAGACCGGCCGATGGTACTTATGTGCAATTGCTGTAGCACTCGTGTCCCGCCATTCCCCGATTATTGTGTGCATCATGTCGCTCAAAACTGTGGTATGTCTGAGCGTAGAATCAGCTCATGCTTCATTCGGCAGTTGTTCCATGAGCCCAGTTGCCACCACACAGTGTCGAAGTATGAGACTGTATTGGCGAAATCAGGACAGAGGGTGACCATCTTATATTGCTTCAGTATCATGGTGGCATATGAATATAAAATGGCATAAGATTGAGGTACGGATCGCACCTCTGGAACATGGCAATGAGGGTCATCGCAAGCCGGCCATGTACTTACCATCTGACATCCGTGCCTTATTCTGCGGTCATCGCATTGGAATAGGGCTGGAATTAGAACAAACACAGCACGTTTTTCTCTTCTCTTCTTTTTTCTTTTTTCATGCGAAATGGGGTTGAGGGACCCTTTGCTCTCGAATCTTTCCGAATAAGGTGATTCAGAGAGTTATGCTCACTCTTTTGATGGACCGAGCCTGTTGCTGCGTTTAACCACAAGCCTTCTATTGTGTCTAGAGTGGCATTGTGCAAGGATAGTACGTGTCAATTGCGGCAAGATGCCAGTTACCAAGGCAATGCATCGTGCCTCAGTGCGTCGCTTTGCGGTCGTCGGCAGAAATACATTGCGCATCCGATTCGACGCACTGCTTGCCGCGGGGAGGCAGTCCAATGCAGTCCCTGCAACAAACAGGGCTACTCCCCCGCTTTCCTGAATCTTCAACATTCTTGGAGTGGCACAAGGCTCAGAAATTAATCCACGTGCTTACTGCAGTGTGCCTTGTATTCCAGTTCCATAATCTGGACTCTTCCGTATCTTTGCTGGCTACCACTCTATCTCATTTGTTGACCGCTCGTTTAAGGACCTTTTCAGCTCGCCAGCCCCGGCTATCGTTCGGGATAAACTGGCTGAATGACCCAGAATGGTTACTGGGGAACAAGAGCAAAGTAGGAATGATCGAGGGGCGGGCGAAACATGTAATCTGAACAATGTCGACACTTATGTCCTGTTTGTTCTCAGTACACCGGCTTTATCAGCTGAGTAGTCCAGTGTGTCAGTATATTTGTTTGGACGGATGGCCCCCGCACTTGATCATTTGCACCAAACAATAGTATCCTCGGACTCGGATATCAGCAGATAATGCTGCTTGGTCTTCACGATGCACTATCAAACAACTATCCATGATCTCCCAAGGTACTTGGAACCAGAGCGGCAATGAATAACACTGTAGACTATGACGGATAAGATTACCCAACAGAGGATTGCAGTAATGAGATTCGGCAGGTGGCAGCTCCCGTTTAACAAGTTTAGTGGGGTACAGTAGATCATGAAAGTCCGGGCATAGAATTCCTGCATCCGGTATCGAATGTAGTGGAGCGTGAAGTTTTAGTCTTCCGTATGCTCCGGGATTGCAGCCCGGAGTCTCCAGCCGTCGGGTGACCAGCAAGAAACATGTCTTCTGTAAGATCACGCTATTCACTAAATTTTGTCAGTTCGTGCTCAAGGAGGCAAAATATGGGGCAATTGGTCGAAACATACAACGAAGAGTACGCTGTTTAACATTACATACCACCAAACATCCGTCGGGCCCTTGCAGAAACGGCAAAAATCCCATCGAGATCCGGCGATAGCCATGAAGATCACCGTTAGACTATCGGAAGTGTCATATCCACGCGGTTCCTCACTGCTGGTAGGACGTTGATCGGTATGGCGGTGTACAACTCAGAGGCATCCTTCGGACCCAGTGCTGGGTTCTGGGGCTAGTATTTAATGCGGGATGTTAGCCAACTCACACCAAGAGAAACAGCTCATATCCTACCCCGTTGTCTTCTGCTCCTTCATTGATCTTGCGGCATATCACCAAATCCTTCAGACTTATAGTCACACAACTGCACCACCTGATACCTTTATCAGATTAGCCGCTGCTGAAACTGTCTTGTCAATTGACCTCCAATCGAAGATATTGCGTCATGTATCGCGCCCATTTCGATTTCATACTTGAGGACATCCCTCTGCCGATCTGGAGTAGCTGCGAGGATGTCGCACTAATTCCCTATTCCGTGCATGATCCACCCTCGCCAGGCCCTATACCTCCTAATCCGCCCCCGAGCCCTGCATGATCATCGATTGTTCAAGACTGGTTCTTTTCGAAGGACAGCACAAATTAGTAGAGAAGGTAAGTTTATAAGCAACAACCTACCCCGCGATGTTGAGTACGTTCTGACAAATCTGCAATAGAACGTGATGGGAAGGGAATGAAATTTGCAGTGCACCATTGAATCAAAATCTTGACATCATCAAGAGGCGAAGGCAAGAAAGGGAGAATATCCATGAGAATTGTCAACTGCCAGGCTCTCAAACCTAAGTCATGGGGGAAACGGACATAGAGGCGTGGCGGATTGCTTTTTATTTTTGTCCTATCATTTGAGGAGTTCACGGAGTAGAATGCACACTAGACAACGACACGGCCAGTTTCTGCATGAGAGCCATAGCAGTCATGACCTAGGATTGCGTAGATCTCCAACCTCATGGCTTTAGGACATACCTATCGACAAGTACCTTCCGTGGAATCAAGGCCATCGCTTCGCCTTCCCTCCAGGCGGCTGTAGGGGGTCACGGCTAAGGCATTAGTCTTTCTTTCAAATATCTCCTACATGCCGACAAATTCCACGGCTTGAACAGATGAGACGGAGCTCAAAGTTCAGGGTGAGAAGATGTAAAGTTTAATCCAAAAACAGTCGTCAATTGACTGGTATAAAATATATTGCACGAAAACAATTTTAAAACACAACAGGAATCAGAGGTATGTCACAATAGTTCACAGGAAAGCAAGAATGAGAGCGCTAAGAGTACTCAGACCCACCACAGTCCAGCCGGACTTGATGACCTGGGCGTTGGTAAGACCAGCACCAGTATCCCAAATCAAGTGGCGCACTCCGTTCATGCAGTGGTAGGTGAAAGGCAGGGCCATGGTAGTCTTCAGGGCAACCTTGGCGACAACAGGGAGAGCGGCGAACGCGGCGGCAGCGGAGGCAGAGCCCAGGTCCCAACCGAGCATGGGAGAGGCGAGGTAGGCAGAGGCATAGAGGTAGAGACTTCCGGACAGCGCAATACCGGTGATACGGTGGATACTACTGCCGATCCATGTGATCTGGGGACGGTAGATGGAAAGGTGGGGAGAGACGGGGCGGTTGAGACGCTGCTGGGCGAGGAGCTTGGTAGGGTCGGAGGAGTTGGAGGAGGTAGCAGCGTGTCTGCATGACAACGTTAGCAATCCATGTTCCGCCTCCACTTAGCGATATTCGCTTCATGACGTCGAATTCGATATCGCGAACCCCTCACAAGTCGAAAGTCGCATCTGAGAATCCCAATCACGCATAGTAGCTCACCTAGTCTGAACGGCTCTTCCGAGAGCAACAGCAGCCGGAGAGACCGAGTTCATCAGAGACCAACGCAGGGCGTAGGGCTGCTGGACGGCAACTGCAACATTGAGGTCAGTGTCGCGCGATTAACTGAAGAGGATGAAGTAAGTACGTACGCCGCCGCAGCGATTGCTGAGCAACCTTCTGAGAGAGCATGATGAAATTGATAACCTCAAGAAATGGTGAGAGGCTGATTCGGGCACACGAAGCTGACCGTCGTCGTCGTAGTCGTCCAAGAAGAAAGTAGCCTCGAACTGCCGACTCGCTCGTAACGCTTCGGAATCACGGGACGGACAACCTCGGGTTCACCTCCCAGTCACGGGACTTCACCCGATGCCCCAAAATCAGCCAATCAACAGTCCTGCATTACCACTCGGAAGATCCATCTTCCATCTCCTCACCGCCCGCTAGTTCCGGCTTTTCGACTTTTGTGTATTTCTCCCGTCGCTTTCTCTTCCTCTTCTTCTTTTTCTTCTCTCCCAAGGGTCTCCGCCCACGTTGTCTACCATTCGGGATGATGTCGACGTGCTTAGCAGGGCCTCACTGGTTCGGCATTCTGTCGTGACCGCCGAGGTCAAATGAGATACCTGAGAAGGAGCTGTCCCGTCGTTAATCGCCCATTCTTCTCTGTCCTATGAGATGGAAGGGTTTCATATCAGGGTCACATGACTGTAGGATTCGCTACGAATTCGCGTAGAACTAGCCTTTCAGGCCTCGTGTAGAGCAAGCATCAAAGCTATAATTCGGTTGAAACATGGGCGCTGTCGCTGAGATTCTGGGAGGTCTTCCGCTTAGACGACAGGGGTTCGATATCACTCCTGAACGGTCATGTACTTGCTACATTGCTTGTCAGTGACTGCTGCTGCTGTCTCGGCTTGATTCTGTCAAGCCCTCAGCTTCTGTTATCAATGCAGACACCCAAATATTACTGCGGTGTGGTGCGAATGCAGAATAAGGCCGGCCAGACGAAAGCTCTGCAATTAGTGGGAGAGCTCATCTGATAAGCGAGGAAAGGCCAGTCAATCTGAAGGCCATGGTGCTCAGTAGGCCCATCCATAAGCTCATCACAGCAACCCGCGAATTCTATTACGCTCAATATACAGAAACTTTCGATCTCATGATCCTGTTATTGTCACTACTAGTCATTGAGCTTATCAAATGTCTTCTCCACAAGAGGCCTGATGTTCAGACCACTAGTAACCAAGAGAGATGTCTGATATATATCAAGTTTAAAGTTCCGGGAAGAATCCTACAAAGAAAATGTACCATTCCTTGGGTCCGCATTAACATGATGGCAGTTGATCTATCTCATTGTAATATTACGAGCGCTTGCCTCGTAGTCATAGTCGATGCTCGTCCTATTAAACTGAACTTTCAGTTACTATCCAGTAACCAAGCCCCAAGTAGCATGCAAGAAGTTTCAAAGCCGGGGCAAGTGCGGGGAGAGTCCCGCAGCAATAGTGATTGTGGCACTCTAAACTCTGATAACCACAACTATTAGTCTACTCTTCTACATTGGAACCCATGTTATTGTTTGGAGCATGCAGCAGTAATGATCGTGCATTTCTCAGGCTCTAGGAACTATTGGAGCGTTGTATGGACAAGAGAAATAACGAGTTGTGCTCCTACAGTTATCAACTATGATCTATACTCAATGACTAGCTACAACCGACTATCATCAGTTTGCAAGTACCCCTCGATGGCGATCGATATGCTCGCAAACCATGTAGTTCTAGGAACATATTCATCTCATCACCTGTGTACCTTTTGTAGTACTTGACTGACAAGTGCCGATCAATATGTCTCTTCCGGAGCTTAACCTAGCCTTACTCAACATGACAGGAGGCTAACCAATGATGTATCCTACGGACATGCTCCGTAGACATCGGTATTCTCTCCCGACCAACCCTCCGACCTTCTTGGTCGGAGAAAAGAGACTCTCGGCCCGAAAGCGTTCAAGGAATAGATAGTATTAAAGCAACCATTTAGGCTAAACCTATGAGATGGCATGAGGGGAGGTTTACGAGGCATGCTTATCTGATCTTCCCCTCCTCTCCTCCTTGCTCAACCCATTTACTTCGTATTTCAATAGATCACTTCAACTCCCCAATACCAAGATATCATAGCTTCATCATCCAAATCACCAGTCAATACTCCTCCATCAGACAGTACAGCAACCACCATGACTATCCAAACTGGCCTCGACTACATCCGCTCTCGCTCCATTGTCGACTGCGACACCATGGACGAGCAAGGCACGTACTTAGTTCCATGCACCTCTTACCATCTACTAACATAAAAGCACAGTTGCCAGAACCCTTGGTCCCTTTCACGACTGCACCTCCAACCAGGTATACACCTACAATTTACTGCATTCATCCCATCCTTACCACTCAGCTAACAACACCATAGGCAATAGCCTACAACGAGCTCACTAAGCCCGAACATGCCGAGCTTCTCCAATCCTCTCTCACCAAAGCCAAAGCTCTCATCCAAGAATACCCCGGTCTAACCATCGAAGAACTCGCCATCGAAATAGCAGTGCGTAGCCTTCCCTGCTCCTTCCCCACACTATCAACTCACCACAAACTGAAGTATATATACTAAATGGGTTTAGATGATATCCCTCTCCCTAAGAATCGCCCCCCACATCACCGGCCACATCCACATCCAAACAAACCCCTACTACTCCTACTCCACCGAAAAGACCATCGTCAACGCCCTCCGTACGTCCATCCAATCATCCATCCCCTCTACATACACACAATAGAACAACTGGACCACCACTAACCCCACCCCCAAACCACAAACAGGTATAGTTAAACTAACCCACCACCTCTCCCCCACCCACCCCCAATCCCGCATCTGCATCAAAATCCCCAGCACCTGGGAAGGTCTCAAAGCATGCCAAGTCCTCGAACAAGCCGGGGTACGAACCCTAGCCACCACCCTCTTCACCATGCCTCAAGCCATCCTAGCAGCAGAAGTAGGATGCACGTACATAGCACCATACGTGAACCAACTGCGAGTTCATTTCGAGCCGGGGTATACACCTCCCTATTACACCCCTCCCCCATAAATCCACACAACTATATCCAGTACTGACAAGAATCAACCACAGCTTCAAAGACCCCTCCCCCCTCCTACACTTCAGCGCCCTAGTCCAGAAATACTACGCCTCCATCGGATCCCAAACACAGGTATTACCCGCTAGTTTGACATCCACGAACGAGATCTTCGCCTTGGCGGGGGTGCAGCATATTACGATTGCTCCTGGGTTGTTGGAGGAGTTGGTGAAGCTGCCGTTGGAGGGGAAGGTACCTGTCGAATCGTTGTTTGATTCTCCTGCGGTGGTGCAGGGGGCTGTGCCTGGGAAGGAGGTGTCGTATGTGGGTGATGAGGCGGCGTATCGGATTGCGTTTACGAGGGATGCGAATGGGTTGAGTGAGGAGAAACTGACTCAGGTGAGTTCGGTTAGGACTTTTTTTATTGTTTGGTTGGGTTGTTGCTGTTGATGTTGCTGCTAATGGGTTTATACTGCTGTCTAGGCTGTGAATATCTTCTGTGATATGCAGGATAAATTGGTTCAGGTCTTCAAGGGGTTGATTTGAGTAGGAGGTAGCACTGAGATACTATCTACTAGCTATGCCATTGAGATTAGGTTGATAGGATACTCTACAATCAATCAGACCAAACATACATCTATCTATCCTGATAACCTTTGTTCTCTTCTACCTACCTACCTACCTACCTACTTCCACCAACCCACCCCCTCACCCGCTTTTAACAAACCAAATCATTCGAACTAACTTTCTAGGTACTTGATAACGATCTAGCCAGCCCACCAACCAACCAGCAACCCACCCTTAACAAAGCAATGGAGAGCAAGCAAAGCAAAGCAGCATACAGGCACGCAAACGGACTTGGGAGCCTGGGTCTGAAAACGCCTGCTCATGCAATATAAAATGCCATGCCAAAATGGATATAGGAAAAGGTGCAAGAAGGGGAAAAGAAACACTATATACCTTTTTTTTTGATCATCCTTAATTCCGAAACAGACAAAAGCCGCAGACAAATAGTTCAAGCAGAATGGAAAGCAGACAGAGGGACATATGGATAGAGAGATAGAGGACAGGAAGGATATGTGTGTGGGTGTCGGCGATAAGAGCTTCAGTGTGTATGTGGGTGAATGTTTTGTAAATGGTCACATGAGAACATCAGTCATCAAACCAAACCGTGGGGGAATCTAGGACTGAAACAAATGATTGGGTGGGTAAAAACAAATAAAAATGTTAAGATAAGATGGAAAAGACCACAACATCATGCGCTCAATCGCTGGATAAAGGACTGTCGAGACTGTTAGCAAAGTTGAAGCGTTGGATATATGGTTAGGATCACATACCGGGAAGAACTGCCGGAATCCCTTCATGTCCAGTCGGCCCAATGCTCCCACAAACTCCTCCACCAAGTCCGCTCCCATTCCCATTCCTGGCAACTCGCGATCCCGCAAGTACTGGAGGTACTCCATGCCCGTCTTGGCGTATATCGTGCGCTGCAGGCCTCCTGCTTCGGCGAGGACCTGCTTGGCCTGCGCATCCTTCGAGTTGAAGGACGGGGTTGCGGGCAGCGCCCAGCACAGAGGTGACAACCGGGTGATCATGAACTGACCAAATCCTGGCAGTGCTTGTTGCTGGGCTGCCGCGCCATTCGCACCCTCCGGCGCAATGTCGGGCCCGCCCCACGAGCTGCCCATCTTCGAAAGGACCGAGAACGCCATCTTAGCAGTAGTGAAGTCCTCAATGTCCTTGGCGAAATGCTCGATAGTACCGATGACCGTTTCGAACATGGGTTGGTTCCCTAGTGTCGTCAGTTTTAATTCTAGTATCAAAGTCAATAATACTTACGCTCGCTAATGATAACGGCTCCAAGCTCGTTGTTCAGGACCGCCAGCAGGAAGTTGAGGTATTCCCGCTTCAGCTCAGCCAGCTGGACCTCGTCATCAGTGCCGGTCGGGGCGTCTGCAATGCCAGAGAACACCCGCTGCAGGAATGGAGTCAACAGCGCATCTAGGATAGAGTAGATCTCCGCCTTGAAACCGAAGATGACTTGATCCAGCAGTCGCAGGAACAGAGCCATCTCATCCCGGGAGGACGTCTGTGTGAGCAGACCGTCAATCCACCGCGGCAGCTGGGGCAGGATGCGGGATCCCAGAACGCCAATAAGGCGCGAGAATGCAAACCGAGCAGCTGTTCTGACATTGAAGGATGTCTTCAGCGACTCCAGCGCGACGAGAGTAGCCTCGGAGACCTGCATGAATGCCTCCGAGACTTCAGGTGCAGGCAACGAAGCGGGTGAGCTGGTTCCCGGCATCCAGTCGGAGAAGCCTCTGGCAAGCGTACCCAGTGCCATGATATCGTGGTGTATCTGCAGTAAAGCCCGCTCATCATTGGCCTTAGCCGGGGTCAGGTTCTTCTCCATATCCATGAAGACGGGGTTCAACACAGACTGTGCGTAGAGGACCTGCTTGTCAGCGGGAACAGTCGGGGTGGAGCAGATGATGCCCACAGCCTCGAACAGGTACAGCTGGCTGTTAAAGACAGCATCAGCCGACCCCTCGTGGTCCTCTGAGGACATCTCATCTCCATCCGAGCCTTCAGTCGGCAACTCAGCGTTGATCACGAGCAAGTCGCCCAACGCCTCGACGACGGTCTGCGCCACATTTCCAACATGGGTTCTAAGTTGCTTCACCAAGCGCTGGAAAAGGTACCATGACCGTGTCTTCACCTTCTTGACCGGGTGATGAACAAGTTGGAGGAAGCTCTCCAGCACGGTCGGAATCAGATGGGTGTGATACTGGAAGAAGGAGCTGTAGCGAACACAGATCTCCATGTACTGCAACTGGGTGGCTGGGTGGGTGAAAGACCGGATGTCTGACTCGACCATCTTCAACATCATACCAACCAACCTCTCCGCGGCCGCGTTGTTAGGAACTCCCTTGTTGTACAAGCTGCCTGCCCTAACGGCAACCTCGCCGAACAGGAACATCTCGTGGAGAGCCAGGTCCAAGTCCCGCCAGTCGAGCTGAGCTCCCGATTGACGCAAGCTCTCGAATGTGTTTCCCACAACCTCCGAGACAGCCTCCATGCAGAGCTGCTCGTTGACGCTTGCGACGATCTGCTGCAGCACGCCCAGGCGCTTCCGAAGTTCCTGGAATTCTGCCTCGTCTGTCTGATCGTCTTCGTCGCCCCAGGATGAGGTCTCATCGTAGCGCATCTTGGCGATGATGGCTTTCAGAATGGGAAGCAGGATGGATGAATGTTGTTCGGCCAGGGCAGGGTTGACCTTGGCGATCTTCCGCAGATAGGACAGGAGGTCGCTCACGCAGGGGATCACAGTCGAGCAGACTTCATCGTACTCATCGGAGAAGTATCTCAGGATATGCGGCAAGAAGGCCTGCAGCAGACCGGTGGCTTTGGCATTGCACTCGGCCGTGACGGTGTCCTGCTCCAAAGCCCGTACAATATCAATGACGGTAATGTTGACTAACTTGGCCACCGTTTCCGCCAGGTCCGTATCGTACTTGAAGGTAAACCTGTTATCATGAAGAGGGGGGCTGTTCGAGAGCTGAGTAACAATAGTGTCGAGATTGAGGAAAATAATCATATCCATCTTATCTTCTGGCTTCATCTTCTTGCCGATAATTTCCGTGAAGACGTCAACCGCGGCATCGCGCACCTTCTCTTCTCCTTCTCGGAGCTCCGCCTTCTGCGCCCGGCCGAGCTGCTGGAACAGAAGGTCCAGCATGGTCTGGTTCACCACAAGGCCGATATCGATCCAGCTGACCCAGCTGCCGACCGCTCTCAGGGACATCTCGACGATCGTATCATTTCCGTCCCGCCATTCAGACAAGATCTGCTGCCACGAGTTGGCAATCTTCTGCATGTCGCGCGAGCGAATCAAATCCTTGAGCAGGTTGGCCTTGTCCTGCTCGGTGCGGGACCGAGACACAAGCACGTCACCAATCTCCTCATGGATCGCATTGATGACACGCAGGTAGAAGACAATTCCGAGCGGGTTGTCGTGACTCGTGCTGGCCGAACTCTTGTATGTGAGGCTGAGAAGGTCGTCAAAGAAAGTCTCCCAGCCATTGCCGTAGAGGGCTGAGAAGAGGAAGGTGATGGTCTGGGCGATCTTGTTTTGGATACTGGTCGGATCGGGGGTAACGTTGTCCTGACCGTACACCTGGCGGAGATAGGCCATCAGGCCGTCCCGGACATAGCCCAACGCCTGGGGGTCAATGAAACCCGCCTGGGCCGCACTGTTGACCACTTCCAACGCCACATGCCGTATGATTTCGGAGTATTGCGGGGTCTTAGTGAAAAGGGTAAGGCAGACCTGCCATCCGGAGGGGTCGGTGCGGAGTTGGTTCAGGTAGTCGAAGGCCTGAGCCTTGAGAGTTTGGTCGGAGGTTGGGTTCCCGGCGATTTCAATGGCATTTGCTACCTACACGGGGGAGGGTCAACGAGAGGTCGACGGAGGGGGAGACATGGGAATGAGGGGAAATATGAGAGGGGGGAGAGGGGATATAAGGAAGGGGAGGGGGGGTAGGATGGAGGGGAAGAGAGATCGGTGGTGGGGTGTGGGCTGAACAGAAAAAGAAAAAAAGCGAGCAAAGGTAAACGAAGACAAAGACCAAAATAGGGTCAATGTATAGACTAGGGACTGCAGCTTACCTGCTCTTCCATTTTCGACCAGCCGGGCTGCCTTCAGAGTCGCAGGACTCGGAAAGCAATGAGGGTGAGGGGGAGGGATCAAGGAACGATGGAGGTGGTTGTTCGGTCAAAATGCAGATGGCGGCGGAGAGTCATAGCAGAACAGAACTAGTCGCAGAGGCCAGCCTATTGAGCCATCACTAGTGCGTTGGAGCAAGTGGATTCTTTCTTCGGCGTCAGACCCAGTCACCTGGGGAAGCGAGAAACCGCAAATTCTGCTCACCGGACGAGTTGTACAATAGCTCGTCAGCAAAGGGGCTTGTAGACTGTGATTTTCAAGAAAACCGTGAATGCTCTCGTGCCGATGACGTGCCGCCGGAAGGGAACAAAAAAGAAAACGACGAAAGAAATCTTTCGTGCCTGAGTTTGTGTGGCCGCTGTTCCGCCCCAAAATGGCAACGGGCGGCGTGCCGTTGCTGCCTGACAATTCAGGCATAATTTCAGATATAGTTACCCTTATGTCTACCCAACTATATGCCTTGTTTACTGATCGCTCGACACCATTGCATTGCATTGCAAATCATAACTCTACCATTATTAGTTTAAGCGGTCCATATCCCACTCAGCTTCATCCTCGCGCTCAGTGCTTCCCTTCCTGGCGCAACACCTCTTTCTCCATTTTCTCAAAGCCCTCTACAGCCTGGCCGTAGCGCTCAAACACTCCCGGCTGGTAACCATCCGCGATCTTTTCGATGAACTCCTCCTCATGCCACCGTTTTCCAATCAAGTCTTCGAAAGTCTGTCCCTCAGCTCGCTCCATGGCCCAAACCGCCTTATACGCTGCACCCAGCGCACAGGCGTTATCACCAATCTCCAGCTTATACACTCCCTCACTACCACCCAAGATCTCTCCAGCCACTTTAGCAATGGCCTTGTTCTTCGATCCACCGCCAACCAGGTACACCCGACGTGGTTGCGCGGGGATGCCCTCACCAGGGCTCTGGGTAAGGCCACGAGACCGCAGACGCAATGACAGCATCTGGCTCTCGAGAATGGCGCGAGCCTCGTCAAGAGTATCCCAGCCGCCATTCGAGGGCTGCAGGCTGCCGTCCTTTGGGTTGTAATCGAAGCGCCACTGACCCGAGCGCAGGTTTGGCACAATCTCTGGACGAGGGAAAAATAGACCCAGCTTCATTGGGTCAGAGTCAGCCTTTTGGCCCATGGGCGGAGTCTCCAGTGTGATTTTGTCGAAGTTGGCCCATGAAGTAGAAGGCTTCTCGCCGAGTTTCTCGTTAACTGCATCCCGGACCAACTCGCGGGCCAGTCCACCGTTCTTATAACAAAGCATGAACATGTATAGACCCGCAGTGGTGGGGTGGTTGAAGAAATGGGTTGCCGGGTCAGGCTTGTAGCTGGGTGTGGACATGAGGAAGGTGGTCGAAGTGCCCAGAGATACCATAGCGTCGGAGGCTCGTAGGGGCAGAGCAAGGATGGTGGCAGGGTTGTCACCAGTGGCGGGGATGATCGTACAGTCGGGGCTGAAGCCGTAGCGTTCAACGTAGTACCGATCAATGGGGCCGAGATGGATGCCTCCATCTTCGAAAACCTCGCCCAGCTTGCGTTTCAGGTCATCAACGCCAGATGAGCCGGCGCAGAGCTGTAGAAGCTTCTCATCATAGGCACCCTTCTTGATATTCCAAAGGTTCATGCCGCAGACATCGGAGATGTCCATCGGTGCAATGTGACCCAAGAAAAGGGACGCAATGAACGAGGATACCAGCGAAATCCGCGACGTCTTCTTGTACACATCAGGGTATTTCCTCTGGAAACGCATAATCTGCGGACCTGTGAATCTCTACTAACAATTAGCAATTGCCAAACCCCTCTACACTCATGTAGACTATTGCGGGGGTGGATACTCACATGGTGTGCCTTGCTTCCCGTGGCCAAGGCCAGCTCGCTCTGGCCACCCAGGGCGGCATCAAACTCATCACACTCCTTCTGAGTGCTCGAGTCCTGCCAGTTAGGACTGAACGGGTGCGAGAAAGCCCCGTCCAACTGCTCCTCAAGCGTCTTGCTTGCATCCAATCCCTTCAACAGCTTCTCTGCGTTTTCTCCCCAGTATACACTTCCATGTTGCTGTCCCGCACCACTGATGCCCTTGATCTGGCTAAAGTCCAAGCCTTGTTTACGCAGCCCTTCTAGGACGCCATCCAGGGCCTGCAGCCACAGGGCCACGGGGGCAAAGACCTCATGTTCGGCTTCGTTGGTGAGGACACCCTTCTTGATGGGAAAGCCGCGGGAGTCGGCGTCGAAGTCAAATTTGGAGACATAGACGACCTTGAGGTCGGAATTGACGACGAGACCCTTGAGTTGTTGGGTGGAGAGGTCGAAGCCGATGTATAGAGGACCTTGCATGGTGAGTGCGGCCCGGGGGGATGATGACGTATGGGTGGAAGTGGGATGGCAATTCAACGGAAGGGAGGGAAGAAGAGATAAGATAGAGTGGAGAGGTCTCAATTGAAATGGAAGAATCCAAAAGAATCAAATTCTAGAAAGCCAGTATGATTTTACGTGAAGCTAATGAAAGAAGAGAGGGGTGGAAAAGAGAACAATTGCAAACGCAATGAAGTTAACACACCGATGGATGATTTATCCCTTGAGCTCCCGCCAGCCTGGCAGCTGGTCGGCAAAATCCGACCAACAGGAAGGCAATTGGCATGTCGGCGTGCCAGAGAGCAGATCCCATGACTGATCGTGCCCGACCTCGTCTTTTTTACCGACGTGGGCGCTGCTTACTGAGTGATTCTCATTCTTCTTGTGCTTTTTGGTACGCGTGGGGTTCACGATAAGAAGATATTGATTTAACCTGCTACCCCCCACCGCCGCCGGGAATTTACCCGGTTAATTACTAGTGAGAGGAAGGGAGGCCACTTTGGACTCAAGTGATTGTGCTGAATGACCGCCATCGTGGGTCTAGATCCTCAGAGTCAGCCCAAAAGTCCCTTCTGCAGACTTTTTCTCTAGGATCCTTTACAGGGAAAAGTTAGACTAATGCTGGACTACGACCAACTGACTAAGACCTGCGGCTAAAGTGAAGATCCCGCGGATCGCCTCATGGGATCGAGTTCAGTGCGCTCTGGTACATTCATCCAGACCCAATAGATACAGTTATCATAGATAATACAATCCCTTCTATTTTGATTCCAAAATCCCACTCATTGTCTCCCTCTCTACTTCCACCCGGGATCGCCTATCAATCCTCTATTCTATCCAACTGGCTAGTACTCCACGGCAGCAGACGGGATGTTGGATGTCCCCCCACTATCCATCCTCGGGTATCATCGAATTGGGGGTGCAGAACGCTAGCGAACAACTGACACATGGAGCGGACAGATCTGAAATGCCTATCCATGCTATTCATAGGGACAGAACCTGACCCTTAGCGGGTTTTGCGGGGTTCATGGTCATGGTCATGGTCATGGTCATGCTCATCCTCCTCGCCATCCTCTGGCTCAGGACGCGCACGAGAAGTGACATCCGCAGGGATGAATTCCTCCGTGAAAGTCAGCTCCTCGTGCTCCAAGGGGATAAACCGAACTTTGAGACGCTTGACTCCACGCACGCCTTCCCCGACCGCAGTGCGGATGGACTCCTCGACCTGGCGGGTTCGACTGACAGACCATGCGCCTGGCACGGCGATCTCCACATCCATCAGATAGTTCTGTCCGGACTTCATGCCCTGCACATCACGGACCTTGATGGCATCGCCACCCTCCAATTTCGCCAGCATCTTAGCCGCGGCTTTTTGTACCGATTCCTTGATGTCATCGTCAACGTTCGTATCAGCGAGCTCCAGCAGCGACGTCTTGGTGTTTCCCCATCCGGCCTTGATGACCATCAGCGAAATCAAAAGTCCACCCACAGGGTCCAGCCAGGATGCGTCTTGGAAGAGATAGGTGCCGCCAATCGTAAAGAGAGCGACGATGCTGGTCAGGGAGTCGATGCGGTGGTGGATGGCGTTAGAGGCTAGTACCGAGGACTTGCGTTCCGTAGCAACTTTCATCGCTGTCGGGGAAAGGAGCAGTTAGCCATCTTAGTTAGTGTTAGGGCAGAAATTCCTCAGGGTACTTACTAGCATGATATAACCACTCCTTCACCACGATGGACCCCGCAGCAAGCCATGCGGCATGAATGCTCGGGCCCATTGCCTCAACGCCGTGGCTATGCGAGTGACCGTGGCCCAGGGCGCCTACATGCGCGATCGCCTCCGCAGCCTGGGGGTAGAACTGATCCAGCAGAACTTGGCCGGAATTGAGGCCCATGAACACACCTCCGCAGAGCAACAGCCCGCTAACCCCTAAGGCTCCGATGCTTTCGATCTTGCCATAACCATTAGGGAATCGCTCGCTCGGCGGCTTGAGCGACCAGGCGACCGTGCCTAATGTCAGGAAATCGGAAACTAGATCGGTAAGGGCGTGGTAGGCGTCGGCGATGAGAGCTTGGGAATGGAACACGTAGCCGCCGATGAACTTCCCGATGGCCATGGCGAGGTTAGCGAGTAGGCCAAGTCGCGTAATTCGCACACCAGCATCATGTTTGTCGGTAGAGGTAAGGTAGACGTTTCCGTGATGGTGATGGTGGTGGTGGTGGCCATGGTGGCCACCGTGGTCTCTGGATTGGGTGGTCATTGGAGGTAGGGTAACGGAGGTAGCGGAGGTGGCTGCGGCGATGGAAGGGACTAGAGTCGGACGTGTGACGGGACAGAGTAAAGCATTGGATGAGGAGACAACTGGAGAATGAGAGGAGGAGACACTAGGGTTCTTATGGCGCAGACGCGAGAGCGAGGACGAGGACGAGACTCGCAGCTGAAGAGCCCTGGGGAGAAGAACAATGCCGGATCGTCTCCCAAAGGCACAGGCCGGCCGTGATAGCGGAGGATGGGCCCTGCACCACAAGGGCTGCGTCAGCATCCTCGTAGTGGCTTGTCTAATGGACCAGGTTCTGCTGCAATTATATTATTTTGGGTTGCAAATACACGGAGAGGAGCCCGGACTGAAACAGCAGCTCCATGGTGGTGCAGTGGATTGTTTGAAGAGATGAGGAGTAGCCGGAAAGCCTGATTGTCATTGCGAGTCACTCCGTCATGGCTTGTCGGTCGAATCCCCGGCTGAGGCGATGCCGACATGCGCTGACGATTTCGGCCCCGGAGTTGATCCACTGATCGCTTTCTCGATAACAATCTTCCCCCAATTCCGGCGGCTATGATTAGCAGACCCTGCCATTCTCGCTGACAGACGAACTGCACACACGAGACCAATAACCTCCCAGGTAATGCAATCTTGTCAATGCTGGACCTTTCAGTCCGATCGAGAGCGCTGTCTCCCTCCGTGACCTTTTCGCTCTCTCCGCCGATCCCTTCCCTCTTTCCCCCTAAGAAGCAACGCAATCTCTGCTTGGCAACTCCTCCAGCTGCGTCACCGGATGCTTGTCATGATCCAGAGCCCCTCTTCGAACCGGAGACAAATATCTGCGTCTGAGGCATCCATAGATAGTCGGTTGGCGGAATTCTAGTGCCGAACGAAGGAGAAGCGGCGTCTTGGCGGGGATCAATCTTTAACAGAAGCTCCGCGACGGACGCTGACTTGCCGAACAGTTAGATTGCGTGCTTGTTAAGCTTAATAGTCCGTAGTATTTCACTAAAAAGGTTTCAGCGTATCAAAACAATAGTTCGCAGAGTAGACAGTAGGCCGATTAAGTCCACTGCAAACTACATGATGGTTGATAGCCAAGACACACCAGTTTAGGTTGGCTTGAGTAAGGTCTCGAACACGAGCTGTATGCTGAGCCTTGAGTATTCGCAAATGGGAAGGCTGCCATTGCACTGCCTGCAAGCCATTTCTTTGATGATACCCTCTGACTGGACACGATCTCGTCACTCGATAGTCATGAGGGCATCATTCACCGTTTAGCTTTGCTCAGCCTGTAAGGCTGATGTCAAGTAGCCTTCGTAGAAGACAAGGCTGTCAGAAGACCAGATATATAGACCGAACCAGAACCCAAATTAAATGAGTCCATCATCAGGACAACCTGATAGATATTACTGCAGATCTTGTTAGCACGATGGCCCATCGCCAGCGACGTTTCCCCTTGTTCCTCCGCCGTCCTTTCAAAGAAACAACCCAAAATACCTCAATCCCTCGTCCAGACTTATTCAAGACCTTAGGTACCGCATCAAATGATACTCAAAGAGGTATCTCGGACCTCCCAGCGATCGGGGAATGTGCCGTCCATCTCGAACTGCTCGAAGTATTCCGTAACCTGCGTATCCAGATCATCCAGTCGAAGGAGTTAGACCGCGTATTCCGTCTCGATTCAAGCCGTTCATGGATATCGAAACATCGTAGGGAAACACAGAGGACGGAAAAGTGGCATCGGTTTGTGTCTGTTGCAGTTGAGAGATTCCAGGTCTGGATCCGTGCTGCGGAGAAGCAGCTTGAGCGTGATGGAAACAATGCAACACTTATACTTCCCCCTGTTGGTAAGTTTCACTGTCGACCATAACGGGCGTATCCACTTACTGAAACTGCCAGACATACTCATGGTCTGGCACGCATTTTTGCTCAATCCATCCGATTACAAGGAATTCTGTACAAGCCGTCAGCTTGATCGAATTCAGGAAGTGCCTTTGCCATGGGTTGTTATAGTAGGTTTGCACCATGGATCGAACAGGACTACCAACATACTAATCAACTATTGCATTGCAGCACGACTGCATCAACCCAACCAACTGGTCCTATACCCTCCCCAGCCCAAACAAACAATGGCTCGAATCTACAGCAAACATAACAACAGACCCTCTTGTCAGTCTCACAGACACCATTAGCAGAGCCCAGTCCACACCAGACCAACCAAACCAAGAAAAACATCCATCAATATCCCCCGAAAACGAAGCCCTTTTACACAACGTCCTCCGCCAAATGAACTTCATCGACCAGATGCACGACTGTCTATGGATCTCTTATCCTGATGCCGAAGACATACTAGAAACTGCTCGAAAACGCTACAACAACTTCGTCGACTTATTTCGTCTTCATCCCGGCGTTATGCTCGTTCCGACGTTGGATATAGATCTAGTCTGGCATACGCATTTGTGTAGTGCGGCACGGTACAGGGGATTCATGATGGAGAGGGTAGGGCGGTTTATCAACCATGACGATAAGTTGGGGAAGGGTGCACTGGATGATGGATTTGAGAGGACGAAGGAGTTGTATGAGGAGCTGGAGAGTCGTGGGGGAGCTTAGATGTGAGGGATTATTTTGGTGCTGTGTTATAATATGAATAATGTGGGATGGATTGCAGTTATTGTAGTGGTTCTGGCTTAAAACAAGTGACTGAACAATGACTTGAGTATACCACTGAAAATCCTCAAGACATTGGGGGAATTTGGACACATTAAAAACGTAACAATAGACGAGAGAGATTCTTTTGTCAAGATGAGAAAGAAAGTTCATGACTGTTCAAGTCTTCTGGCGGAAAACGCTTGCATAGCTTTGCCAGGCTCAGAATCTTCATGCTTCAGCCTGTAAATCACTCCTTTCCTCTAGATCATCGTAAATTATCCCAATAGATTCAATCCACGGGTCTACAATCCGAAAATAGAAACCTTTGATATAGCAGTTTTTCGGGGGTTTGAGACTTAGGCTGCTATAAACCTCCTCTGCGTCTTCGTCCCCCGCCTTGAGCTAGTCATAATGAGCCAATGAAGGAAAGTTAGGGAGCATAAGTAGATTTACTTACCTTAAGAAATGGAAATCGGAACTGTGGAAGAACACGAACAACAACCTTCGCAAGAACCTCATCTGGTCTGTGTATCGGAAAATACGTACGACGGTCATTGGTTTGACCAGCGGTGCTTGTCCCTCCTGACGAGTAATGTATGGTGATACCTTGTATACCACCTGACGCACTATAGAACGTGACTCCCGATAGATTCTCTGTTAACCACAAGGCCTCGACAGTGAAGTTCCCAATATTCGATACCATATCTTTCTCATCTTGAGGGTCTCCTGCAATGTAATGAGTCTCATCGATATGACCGTTCCAGAATGCATGGCTTTTCTGCATTAGAAGAGTTTCTGGAAAGGAAACGGTAGTGTCGGAGCACCACCCAATATGTCTGAATTTGAGTGCCTGGATCATTTCGTTAAACTGGTTAACCAGCAGGTGGAGTCGAGTCTTGGTAAGAAACACATACGTCTCGCACAACTTTAAGCCTCCCTTCCCCTCTCCTTATACTAAGTCCTTCCCAGCATTGATCTCTTTTCGGATCCCCGAAGCTCCACTCTGAACGACCGAACTTCAGACTTCTGATCCCGACAGCGTCCAACAAAAAACAGATAACATCAATCTGATCATGTATAGGATAGAGTTGAGAGACTAGCTCGGAATGGGTACCAATGCGTTGATTAGTGCTTCTTGTCCGAAGATCAATTCCGCAAACATAAATATGGCCCTCCATTCTAACTCCATAGACCGTGATCGCTTGAAGATCAATGGGCAAGATTGCGAAGGAATCCCTGAATCCGTAGGCATGATTATTCGATTTTGTCGGGGCGCATACATCCACGGTCGGCGACATCGAATCAATAGCCAGGTTGCCTATGTACTTGCTTACCTCTGTTATTCTAGATACTACCTCCCATCTCAGATCGAGCCCTGCACTATGGTATTCTGATCCTAGAAACCCCGAAGAAAGGACAAGTAGCACTCTGCGCAAGGATGTACCTTCGTCATCAGCTGGAAGACATCGATAGAACTGCTTTGGTTCTCGGCGCATGAATGAAGCACCGTAATCCAGCGCAATCTTGCTGGAGCAAAACACCCGAATCAGATCCGTCGGTGGAAGGTAATCTAGGATCATGGTGAAAATCTCAAGGGGAAGTTCAAGCAATTGTGAATCACAGCGAGCAGAGTCTGTCTCCATGTACGGCCCAGTGCAACGTGTTGCAATGTCAGAGGGTATAATAGCAGTATGTGGATCGAAGCAAGCTGGGAAGTGATATCAGCATGGTTAAAATATCCGCTGTAGGTTATATCATACTGTGCAGCTCCATTTGTGCGTGGTCTCCAAAATTTCTTCGTCTATCTGGCTGTAAGGCCTGACACAATCGAAATAATTGTTCAACTTCTATCTGCGATGCAGTTTGCTCAAGCAGAACTTGATAGCAGGAGAAATGAATGAGGAAGCAATCCGTTGATGTGTAGGAAGGCCAAGGAAGCACAACAGTTCTTTCCGGTTGATCAATATCTTCATCGAAATATATGTCTTGGTAAGCCCTAGACATGTCGTAATACAGCTGACCAAGGTAAAGCTTGCCATTCTCATGGCACACTAGATGGGATCGGTTAACACTGACAAGCCCGGAGAAGAGTAAAGTCTACCTATTATGAAATCCTTTGACCAGTCTTCCTCACCCAGCCAGCCAGAGCAGAGCAAGCAACACGAGAAAGCCACAAATTTCGGCATGAGGTATATGGGTAGCGAGAGTGAGCTCTTACAGTAAAGCATAAAGACGAGGGGATTTCAATATATATATAGAGTTTTGCGAAACAGTACGTGTTACTGCTAAGTAGTAGTGAAGTAGAGGCAGTGATCGCAGAAAAGGCATGTGTTACTCACATGAGGAGTGAATAAAGCTCCACTGAAAGGAAACAAATCCCAACACTGAAGGCCATAACCTCAACGTGTCAGTGCTTCGTTCAATTAAACGGAATCAATGCTCATTTAATGGATTATAAACATCGCTACATCCATTATATTCATCGCTGAACCAAAGGAAACAATGTTCCAAGGTATGTTGAAGTATCTAGTGTGGCATTGCCAGAGTCAACGCTCGCGTTTTCCTGTGATCTAGTCCTAGCGTTATCAAAGATGTAGTGTTTGATCCCAATACGCTCAAAAACTATGCATCCCTATCCCTCAATCTAGAAATTGGAAAGAAGTGTCCAACCCTTCAAAATCTTTTCTTGTTTATTCTGAAGTTACCATAAGACCCAGGAAACATTATCAATGTAAATACACCGGATATAGTCCGGGGGATTGTGAGCATAAATTCAAAGTTGCATATGAGTGTTTCGTATCCTAAACACTGTGCGAAAAGAAAATTAGAACGATCAATAGATGTTAACAATTAGTAGACTTATATCCATTATACTCCTTGGCATACATCAAATAGTTGGAGTAACGACGTTGGCATTTGCAGAGACATCAAACCACATTATTAGCGAAAGAAGTTGGAGTAATATCGTGAGTTGGGGTACTTACCTGGCTTTGGTTTAAGGGACATATCCCTTGATCCCTGCCGACAACGTTTCACAAAATCTATTCGATAGAGCTTCATGGAGATTTTGGAGATATCCAGGACTAATCTGTAATCCTTGTCAACAAGTGCCTTGTTGTAATCCCGAGTTAGAGCATTACTAAATCTCTTAGTGTGGACCTTGCCAAAAACCTGTTGTAGGATGAATTCCTCCAACATGAGTTTTAGTTCTACATGTGCCCCTAGTGATATCTGCTAGTTTTATGGGGTGCAGCTAATATGTTTCCTTAATTTGAAAAGCGGTTCTGCGCTAATGCACCTTAATCAACCCTGATTAAGCCAGGCTCTCATCAAATACTGATGATGGCATTGCAGCTTGTCTAGATGTTATGCTGGATAGTGTACGAATTTTTCCATACCTAGTAAGAATCTTTCTAGTCTAATCTGTTGCTCGCTTTCTGTTCTATTTGCGGCTCCATCAAACTACTAACTTTACAGATATACATCAACTCAATACCCGACAAGTGCTGCGTCGTTGTGACTGAGATGATAAGATCACCCACATCTGCTACCAATTATTTTGAGATTTTGTATTAGGGTTAATGACATGAAATAACTTGGTCTTCTTCTTGGTACCTTTCTTGGTGCCTTACATTCTTAGCCCCAAATGCGTTATATCTAAAACATAACAATATAACATCTCCGCTTTGTAGCCTTCCACTTTGCTCCTGAAGATGATATGATCTCAATACATAGATCCTCGCATCTACGCCCATCAAATGTCCCATACCCAATACTGGCACTACAGAAATACACTGAAATGATGATCATATCCAATGCAGTATCAATTGAAATTTCGAGTTGCGAGACAAAAAGTCAAGAGTGGTTGACGCGGTTGGGGTAAACTTCTCCAAAAACTTGGGTCGCTTCTCCGAATGATTTCAGCGGCGGAGTTGGAGTAGGTTCAACTCAGCCTGACAAATACATATAGATAGATGCCTTGTAAGGTTGATTATTGTCCATGCCGTCATATAATAGTCGAGATATAAAAATGAGCTAGATTCATCCATTCTTGAGCTATGTGATAATCCTTCAAGCCTCCTCATTGAGTAATAGTTATACGACAACGTCTTGGGAAAAGCTTCGGAACTCCTTTGGGCGGGTCGCAATCTTGATCAAGTTACTTATTCTGCTCTTCTATAACAACCATATATCGTCTCATCCTTGATCAAATCTACGCTTTTTCGTACTCTTGAAATTGGGCGCCAGCACATCAATATGACGACCTCTCCACTATTCAAGTCTCTCAACATTGGACAATGTCAGCTCCAACACCGCATTGTCATGGCACCCATGACACGATTTCGCACAGACTCAGACCACGGACCTCTGCCAATCGCCAAGGAATACTACAGCCAGCGATCACACACACCAGGCACGTTAATAATCACCGAAGGCACAGCCGTATCGGAGAAGCTCGTGGGTCTTCCCCAATGGGCAGGATGTTGGAGCAAAAGCCAGCTGCAGAAATGGCAAGCCATCACCGAAGAAGTTCACAGCAAGGGTTGCTATATCTTTCTGCAACTTTGCTGTGCAGGTCGCACGGCAGACAAGGGATTTTCTAAGCTCTCATCTGGCAATATCCCCCTCGAGGCTCAAGCCAGTGCCATAGAGACTGAAAATGATGATAGACCACCGGAGCCGATGAGCGAGCAGGACATCCATGACGCCATACGCGACCACGCCACTGCTGCCCGCAATGCCATAGCCTCCGGCTTCGATGGCGTGGAGCTTCATGGTGCTAATGGCTATCTTATCGATCAGTTCATCCAAGAATCTTGCAATAATAGGACGGATAAATGGGGTGGCTCGGTTGAGAATCGCTCGCGCTTTGCACTCGAAGTCACTGCCGCTGTTGTTGATGCTGTTGGTGGTGATCGTGTTGGCTTCCGCATCAGTCCTTGGAGCACATACCACTCTATCGAGCCTCGGAATCCGGAGTCTCAGTTCACTCATCTAGTCACTGAGTTGCGGAAGTTGGACCTGGCTTACCTACACGTCATTACATCTCGTGTGGATAACTGGTACGATGTGGACCGTGTAAAGCCTCTTGATTTTGTCTTTGATAGCTGGCGAACAGACATACCTGTCATCATCACTGGGGGGTATGATGGAGATTCTGCAAAGCGCGCTGTTGAGGAGTATAAGGACTTCAAGCTCGCCGTTGGATTCGGTCGGTCGTTCGCTTCAACGCCTGATCTTGTGGCTTGCATTAAGAAGGGTATCGCACCAAACCCTTTCAATGGCGACCTGGCCTATACTCCCGGTACCCCCAAAGGGTACATCGACTATCCTTTCCTATCCTAAGTTTAATATAAAGGCACTATGCCCTTTAGCCAGCATTCTACATACATATTCTTCAGAACATGATACATCTCCCCGTCCGTCCTCAACCTCTGTAGCTTCCTCATCATCAGTGCCTTCTATATCGATCCAGGCATGCTCGTATATAGGCCTTTCGCTGCCAGGGTACCCTGTCGATCTTAACCATCCGAATATCCCACGTGTAGCTTCTTCGGAATGTGACTGTGAGGAGAAATCATTCGTATAATGGTCGCGCACGGGAAGGTTCCTTTCATGAGCGGGATGTCCTGCTTTGTATGGCGGTTGGTAAGCTTTTACTGCTGGATTTCGGATGGAACAGCCATTCTCCAGAATCCATTCCCAGCATTCATACTGAAGGGAGGAAAGAGGTGCTGTTGCCGGTCAGGGGAAATTATATAAGCACGCATGCTGCGTACGCATTCATAGTGAAAGTAGGCAATGTATAATACTAGTATAACTGCCCGAGACTGACAGTCATGCTTATCACTCGTTCTATTCATGTACTATCTCTTGTGACACTTTCAAGCTTCCGCTATGGTCTTCATCATCTATCCCAACCACCAACACATTTCTATCTTTGAAACAATGTTCGGCCTTAGATGTATCCTAGGACACGGCAGAAGATAACTCTAAAATCTTGTCGATCATGAGATCTGTTGTTGGAAACATTGACTGGAAGGAATAGAGCCATGTCCTTTGACACTCCGGACAATGTTGCGCGCCAAACCAACAGAATGAAGCAAGACCTTATGATTTGGGATTAAAGCGCAACATCTCCCGTTGCCAGTAAATATTCCAACATCACAAACGCAAGCGGTTCCAAGCGGGTGGAAGATGTCTGGGTCCTCGCAGTGATGGCGGATGGGGGTGCCTGGGGCCAGCCAATGCCAACCCGTCAATCTAGCGCCAGCTGTGCGTGCCTCGTCTCTTCGGCGTCTCTCCCCTCTTCCCCTCTCCATAGCGACAATCACTCGATTTCACATCTCCTCTCACGCTAACTTCTCTAGCGCAGCTTCCATGCAGTGTCATTGCTCATCACACTGGGCGTCTGTCGGGTCGGCCAAGTCCAACCCATGGCGTATACTAACCGCTGCACTTTTCCAGCACGACACGCTGGAATCTCAGCACAGCTGATCCGTTGGGATTCAGATAAACACGCAGGACTTATTGGCTAACAATGTTTCATGGGGTGGTTCGAAGTCGCGACATTCGTGGTGTCTCCCGAAAACCATGGCCTCGAAAGGTGCTTCATTGATAGGCCCCAGTTACCTGCCGCCTCCAACCATACAATATAAATATCATCTAGCCATCGACATGATCCGGAACCTGCTCCTCTGCCTGTTCAATTCTATACTTCACAAAATATTTTCATTCTGGGGAACATACGCTGGTATATACATCGTGTTCATAAGTCGTCATAATGATCGACCTCCTAGAAGTGAAAAGACGCTACGAAGCCGTGCTGGCAGTTGAAGATAGCAGAGACAAAATTCTTCAGGTACTCTTCTTCACAGCATAACGCATATTCAATTTATTAACCTCTTCTTCGACAGAATCTCTTTGCCCAGGTCGAAAGTCTGCAGAGGGCCCTTCAGAACACGCTTGGTGATGCGAAGTTCCAGGAATTGAAGAAGTATAAAACAGAGTACGACGACTTGCGGCTTGACCAGGTACTTCTTCCCTCCTGAATGTCTCGCTTCCTTAGGCTCATACAGTTTTGCAGTCCAAATTAAGTTTTGTTTCTGTGCTTGTCGACGGTGACTGCATGAATGTAAGTAAGCGTCCGACTGTTGTCTCGTCCTATACTGACAACTTAGTTCAACGATGCTCTCATCCGACAAGGCTACAACGGTGGACGCAAAGCTGCCATGCTTCTCCGAAAGTCCGTCGAGCGTCACATTCGTGATATCGATCCACAGGCCAGCCCAAACATCCAGTACCGTATTCGGGTGTACGCCAACGTTCCGGGCCTGATGAAAACGTATCGGGAAGCACACATCTTGCGTTCCAACGAAGCGCTAGATCCATTCATTCGGGGATTCAATATGGAGAACAGCCTGTGCGATTTTATCGATGCAGGAAACGGTAAGGAGTGTTCAGACGTCAAAATACGGGGTACGTCGCCCTCTTCACCAAATCATGGCATGTACTAACCACCGTCATAGCAACATTCGAACAAGATATCCTAGACGTCCACTGCCGTCGCATCATCTTCTGTGGCTCGACCGACAATGGCTACGCACGCATCCTCGGCTCCCACCAAGGGTCCAACCGCATCTCGCTCGTCCAGGGAGCACCCTTCGCATGGGAAATGGAGCAGCTAGCAAGCGAGTTCCAAACCACATCCTTTCCCGAGGTCTTCCGATCCACGAAGCTACCCTCCCGAGCATCATCCTTCAGCGCATTCAAAACCGCATCCGCCAACTCGTCACCCAGCAGCTCTCCAACCAGCCTCAGCACACCCTCAACTCCAAAGCGCAATTACGCCACGATAGCAAAGTCGAACCTTCAAGCGACATCCCCCACCAGAACAAACAGATCCAAACGATCCAAAATCTCAGTCATAACATTCGATATCTCCCCCTCATACGACACCCATATCCAATTCAACACAGTCCAGCTTAACAGCCAGAGCCAACGGGTTGACCCGCCACCCCGGGCCAGCAGCAGAGAGAACTTCGAAAGGTTGCGAAGGTCGAAATACTGCAGTAGATATCATATTCTAGGAGAGTGTCCCCTTGGTGATGAGTGCGGGCACAGACATGGACGCCGACTCGGATCTAGGGATGTTCATGATCTCTGGTGCGTTACGCGAACGTGCGTCTGCCCGAATGATATCTGGTGTACGGACCCCAAGTGTATTTGTGGACATCAGTGTCCGTGGGAGAATCAGCAGGGACATTGCAGTGCAGACTGCAAGTTCCCCGAGTCGATGCATGGGGTTGATAAGTCGGTTGCGGTGATTTTGTAGTAGCTTAATTATTTAATGAGAATGTCTTCCCTGAAACCATGTTATATACACCATCATCACATCATTATATTCCTAATTATATCCATCCCCCCGATAGATGAATCTATAACGACGCTCTAGCCTGACGATCGCTTCACACTATCAGAACAGTCACATGAAGATTTTGCATAATATCTTTTTTTTACAAATAATAGACACACCAGTCTAGTCACAGGTAGAGAAGTGATGAAAAAGAAAGAGAAGAGAAGATAAGAGAAGAGAGAAAAAAACCCACTAAGCAAACAAAAACTTCGCCGCATGTTCCACATGATCATCCGAGAACGTCGCCATAGTATAATAACTGTGATCGTAATCAGGCTGGTACCGAATCGTCACACCCTCCACACCAGCCTCCTTGGCAGCTTTCTCAAAGTTCTCAGGAAGCAGTTGACCCTGCTTGTAGAAGTTGTCTCCGGTGCCCTGTACACACACACAACCATCAGTATACATCTCACAATCCAACCTAAAAGGAGGAAAATAAGGGGGAGGGTGTGAACATACAACATCAATCAAAACATCCAATCTCCCACCCTTCCACTTCTTCAACAATTCCGTAGCATCATGCTCCTTCCACTTCTCCTGCTGATCTTCACCAAAGTATCCCGAAAAGGCCTTTTGTCCCCACGGGCAGTTAATCGGGTTGGTGATGGGCGCGAACGCAGACACGGACTTGTATTTGCCGGGGTTGCGGAGGAACTATCCCAATTATTAACTCTAAAAAGTCCCAATATCATAGATAGATACTAGATGAGAGGTATACGTACCAAAGTCAAAGCACCATGCCCACCCATACTATGCCCCGTAATACTCACCCGCTCACTATCCAACTGCGGAAACGCGGCAAACACCGTCGCGGGCAGTTCCTCCGTGATGTACGTGTACATGTTATATCCGTTGTCGTAGGGCGGCTTGGTCGCGTCGACGTAGAAGCCGGCGCCCGTGCCGAAGTCGTAGCTGTCGGCTTCGCCGGGGATGTTGAGGCCGCCTAATCCCCCACATCCAATTTATTAGCATTATCACAACACTTAGAGGATAAATATGACTATGATCGAAGACTGAAATAAAGAGGGTTGGGGCACATACGAGGACTCGTATCAGGATACAACACAGCAATACCCTTCTTACTGGCACCGTGCTGGAAGAAGCCCTTCTCGGAGCAGTTCTCGGCGGTGCAGGTCAAACCCGAGAGATAGATGAGGACGGGGACCTTCGCGGAGGGGTTCTGGTAGGCTTGAGGGGGTAGGTAGAGGTTGAAGCCCATTTCACATTTGGTGGAGGTGGCGGCGTGGGTGAGCTTCAGGAGCTTGCCGCCGAAGGAGGCGATGGTGGCTTTTGTTGTGACGGACATAGTTGTATACTCTAGGGTGTTGTGGATGGGGTAGAGATGGAGATAGGAAGGGAGGGAAAGAAAGGGTGGATGGTTTATTATATCAACAATGATGAGGGGAAATATCGGATGAGGGGAAAATGAGGGGCGGTGGATCCCTCAAAACTCCGGAAATTTTTGCCGTTTGAAGTTATCGACGCTATCCCGGATTTATCATCGAGACAATCTAGATGGTTGGATAGATAGGATGGATGATGAAGTGTATCAAATGTAGAATTAAACTAACTACCTTGCCATGCTATGCCATAGGTATCATATTCCCTTCCCAAAATGTAAAGAACGCCAATGCTTATCCATCTCCAATGATTACGCCAAAAACACCGCGGGGATGCCGTAGATCACCGGCGCCGCTCCGTTCAAGTACCTCAACACACAGGCCTGCCGCGACTGGCAAACCGCATCATCCAAAGCCACTGCCTGCTCCCGTCCCCCGACAAGGCCCCATTTCTCCAGCGTGCTCTTGGCAAACCGGTCAATGTCCTTGTCCGTCACATCCCAGAGAGTGGCCACCAATGCCGGACTCCCCGCATGCAAGTAGTTCATCGGCGTGCCGTACGGCTCATACTCGCCGGCTTCCGTCAGAGCACCACTGCTGCAACCCATCAGGAATGTGATTGCGCATCGGTCAAGACGCTTGATCGTCCGCGCCCGGCAGTACTGTGCGCCACTGCCGTGCCCGAAATAAAGGAACACGTCGTTCGACTCGAGCCCGTTTTTGAACTCCTCCTCTGTAGGCTCCCGGTTGGCCACTCCGCTCCACCCCTCCAGCTTCAACAGGTCTCTCTCGAAGGTGCCCTGCGTGGTTTGCAGATCACCGGTGGGGTTGAGGAAATATGTGCCATTCTTGCGGTTGATCGTAAAGCCAGCCTTGCTTTCCGCACCTTCGTCGCGGAATCGCACGATTCGGTCACGAAGACATTCCAAGGAGGGCACACGGCACACCGGGAATCCCTGGAGACACGGAAGGGACTCCCACGGGAACATATGCAAGGACTTGTCCAACACCAGAACAGTCCGGTTGGGTGAAGGGTTGCCCTGCTCTTTCTGGACTTGCTCGTGATAACCCCTCAGAGAGTCAAGGGTTTCCACAACCATCATGTCAAAGTCGATCTCATCATATGCGTTGCGCTCACCCTGAAATTGCAAGATATCAACGACGAAGTAGAGAAGGTCCATCAACGTCTCTTCCGGATCTTCTTGGTCATCCAGGTCCTTGACACCGATGAACAATTCAAGCACATTCGGATGAAGTGTCAACCGCGGACTGGCTGCACGACCACCCTTGCGGCGCGAGGGAAGATGCTTGTCCAGGATGTTATGGAATGCATCCGCAAATCGTGCAAGCGAACGAGTCTCGTGAGGGACCGGGGAGAATATTCCGCGGAATCCACCGAACCACACAGTCTCAATATGTTGCAGAAGAGCTTCCATCCGACGGTCCAGTGCTTCCCGGTTTTTCCACCAGTCCTTCTTCATCTGCCGGTCGGTTTGGTGCTTAGCTGCATGCGCACTTTCGTTGGCCAGTCGAATCAGCTCCTGCATATCTCCCTTGCCATCCTCGAATGTGTATTGTTCCTCTTCATCCTCCGAACTGCCACGCTTGAGAGGCAAACGCAACAAGAACGGCGAACGACCCTTTTGCAACCGAGAAACCACAAACTCGGTACGGTCAGTGCTCAAGGACAAAGAAAGCACGTTCCAGTTCTCCGGAAGAATATCAACATATTCTTCGGTAAAACGTGAGCAGAGATCCTCTTCCGGTACCATCGCAGATTCAGCAGTCGGCCAAAGCAGAGGGTCGCAGTAGTCCGCGAGTTGTTTGTCAAGAGTGATGGCAGCATGCTCCCGTGTAAACGCACCAATGCGGCCAACCTCGTTCACATTTGCTGGTGACTGAGAGAGTGAAACGAGGTTATCAAGTGCTGTGACATGGGTCAACATGGAGATACGGCTCATTAAACGAGAGGCGGCATGGCTGTCAAGGGTTGATCCGAGGGTCGTGGCAAGCGGAAAGATGGAATTCAGACTCTCGCTCGCTTTGGCGAGCATCACAGAAAAGTCCTCGGTCGGCTTGGGCGTCTTAGAGCGTGTACCTCTCGTAGCCGTCTTTGTTGGCGCTCGTGTCCTGCGAGTGGTAGTTGTTTTACTGCTGCTGCTCTGGCTCGCCGTCTTACTTGGCGACTGGAGCGATGGCAGGGAGATGGTCGATTCGGGGAGCACACAGTACACTGCGTGAGTGGCGAAGTTCCGAATAGCATCAGCGAGTAGATGCTCACTTTCGCCAATGTGCAGGGAGATTTGACTGTCTCTAGAAGTTGCAAACTTGCGTGCATCCTCCAGCAAGCTGGACGCCTTTTCAAAGTCCCGTAGCGAACGTAAGCATGCTGCCTGCTGCCGAAGAATGTCGCTCCGCAAATGAAGAAGTGACGTCGAATCTGTCTCCGTCGATTCGGAGCCGGCGCTTGCCTTGGGTGCGCTTGTAGTTGCTGCACGAGTTCTGCGGGTCGTAGTGGCCGCCCGTTGCCTCGTCTTCCTAGCAGTGCCTTGGACCTGTAGCTTTTTCATCTTATCATTAAGGTCTGCCACACCCGAGAGAACGTCCAATGACTCAGAAGCGCCACACTCAGCCATGAGCCTGTCGGCTTCGAGGAGAGCACGGTGTTCATCGCGGTAACGACCCTGTGCTCTATGCAGAGAAGCAAGGCCGATCTGTAATGAAACAAGCTCAATGCTGTTGTCGAGCTGCTTGGACAATGACTCAGCCGCTGCCAGAAGCTCCTGGCCTTCCTTCATATGCCCACCATAGATCCAGTGCGAGCCAAGCTGCGCTTGTGACGCGATCAGGCGGACGTTGGCATTTAATGTCTTGTTGATCTTCAGCGCTTGCTCTCCGTAGTAGATGGCGTCCTGGAATAAGCCGTGATGAGCGGAAAGGCTCGAAAGGTTCAGCAGAGCCATGTGATGGGAACCAATATGAGGCCAAAACGGCGCACCTTGTGAGTACACAGCCAGGGTTGCGTTCGCTTGGGAGACCTCGAGTTTCGCCATTCCTTCAACCACAGTTTCCAGCTCAGAGTTTTCGGCTGATTGGGCAATCTTGTCTTGTTTTCTTTGAGCAAGCTTTTCTATCTTTGCCCAAATCCTGCAATTCAGTCTGACAGACAATTTGCCAAAAAACAGAGCATCATTGATCGAGCCCTGAGCGAAAGAGAGCCGTGAGCTCATGAATGCCGCGTCGGCTACCAACCTCTCCCACATAAGCTTCGACAATACCGAGCAGGCGTTGAGATCTTCCTTCTTCTGGTTCTTCTCATATAGAGTTCGGGCTGCTGAAAGTGTACTCGCTGCTTTCTGGATCTCACCAATTTCGAGGAAGTAGCCCACGCGAGCTAGCTTGTGTGAAAGCGTCGCCAAGCAAGAAATGTCGCGCTGACTGAGATATTGATCCGCTCGGCTCAATAGTTCGTCTGCCTTCGTACAGTAACCAAGGCGGCTGTACTGGAGTGCCAGTCGTGAAAGAACGATGATTGCTTCGGAGAAATCGCTAGACCCGCGAAGCTCCGTCACTCGCAGAACAAGTTCGAGCGTCGAAAGCTGCAACTTCCATAGTCCGTGAATCTCCGTATAGTCGACGATAGCTTTCATTTGAAGCAAGAAGTGGTCGACATCGCCAACACTCAGAACTACCGAGTCCCAGTCATTGCACTCTCGCATCATCAAATTCCACCAACTTAGCACACTCTCCAAGTCCTTTGGCTGAAGAGTGCCTTCGTGCAGTCCTAGCGTAAGCCGGACGGAATTCTGGATGTGTCCTGCAAGAGGAGAGAGGTCTGAATCGTCACCGAGTTCTTCCATATCAAGATCGCTTGAACCAGCCTCAATGACATTCTGTAGTACAGCAGAATCCAGGGAGCCCGGGTATTCAAGGGAAAAGCGCAAGGTGGTAAGCACGACCCGCAATCGCCGGAGTGGATGGGCTTCTGGGGAGTATACTTCGAAAAGCTTGGTCAGGAGCAGACCAAATGTAGATCGAAACGAGTTATCGAGTGTAGAAGCGGAGGCCAAGTCCGTCATGATACCTAGCTGCCATTCGAGAAGATGCCCGCGCTGGAGATGGGTCAGATTGTCATCGTCGAAGACGCCATTCTCTTTTGTCGACTTCCTTCTCAGGTTCATCTTCAGAAAAGCATAGAGAACACGGCCAAGCATGAAACCACCGCTCTTGGGATCCTGGCACATCCGATGGGGGAAGCACCCTTCTGTGATAGAAAGGACTTGGTCGATTGTGCCGGTCAGTAGATGTTCCTCGATCGATTGCTGAAAGGCTTGCTCAGCCTCACGGCCAGCATTAGCTTCTAGATAAAGATGCGCAAGCTTCTCGTATTTGAGAGGCGTAAATCCCGCAACCTTCTGAGCCGGCGAGCAATTCGACAGGAGCGTCGCAGACTGCTTCAGCACAGGCACAAGTTCTCGAACTCCTTTTCCAGACTCCCTTTCCTTAATGTACCGAGACCAAAAGAGATTTGACAGTTTCACGAAGCAGATACCGATGCTTTCGGCAATAGAATCGGACGCTTCTTCCGCGGACTCCATCGTCATCAGCAGGCGTTGGCTATCTATTAATGTTGACTGCATTTCCTCCCAAGGCGGTCTCTGTGACAAAATAGATAGCCTGCCAATGGCATTGACGGAATCAATAGCTGCAAGTGCAATATTTCGAACTGCAACAACACGCTTCTGAAATGGTTCGATTTCCTTTCCTTCGTCTTCTGCAGGTTTACGCCCAACATATCGTCGCAGAAACCTGACGAATCCGTTCAAATAGCCGTAGATGCGATAGGAGACTTCGTCATCGTCTTTCTTCGGGCCTTTTTCCCTCGAAGCGATGTCTCCAAACAGACCCATGGCGAGTTTCTTCATTTTGGCAGCTTCAACCAATAGTTCGTCAAGATCGTTCGCGCTACCTTTGAGTGGCATACATAGAACATTGGTGGCTTCTTTGATTGCCTTTGCCAGTCCAGAAGAATACTTCGTAGCCTGCTTCAAAGCCTGAACATGTAATGATGCAATCTTACAGCGGACGGTAGCCAGAGAGAGACATTGTCCGTCAGAAAGAGGAGTCAAAGTTTCCGTGTACAATTGTAAGGCTTCGTCGAAACATCCCGCTTCCTGAGCGAGCTGACCCAAGATTGTCGCGATCTTCGCCACGGCGATATTATCAATCATGCTGGGTGAGGAACGTTTTTGAACGCCGCTAAAAGTCGACTGCAGTCGGACAATGGTCTTGTAGGTGGAGGCGAATTCGGACTTCGTGATTCCTTTGCTCTGATGAGCGTAGCTAGCGACGTATCGTGCCAAGGGATCCCACATTTCCTTAGCATCATCGCAGACATGCCCCGAGGTCTTCCAGGACATGCAACGAATCTCGAGTGATAGGAGCTGAAGAGTTAACGATGTACTCGGCTTGAGTTTGTTCGTCGTAGACTGTTGTGAGCTGGAGCAGAGGGATAGCACTGTATTAGACAATAGTTGGAGCTGCATCGCGGCCTTGTCCTTAGTAAGAGCTCCTGCTTCTAACGCAGCCAGAGTCACATTTGCCGGGCTACTCGGGTCCGAAAATTGCAAGGATGGAGTCGCGTTCTGAACAGTAGCGGCCTTCTTTTCGAAAGAGATGAGACGAAGCGCATTCGACTGGTATGACACGATGAGGCCATACAGAGAGCCCGCATGGCTGATGTTAGAAAATGTTAGAAGATCAGACATCCGTTCCTTAGTTGTTTCGCCTTCCTGTTCTACCGGGCTCCCTTTCCGGCTTGAGCCTTTACTTCCACCGCTGGCTTTGTTATCGAGGTATTGTTGGATCCGTCTCTTCAGTGCTCGGAGCTCCTTGTACGCCAAGTCACCCAGACCCAATGAGAGAAACCTTCCTGCTAGAATGCATGCACCTTGTTCGAGTTGTACGTTGGGTGTCGCTTTCTCCTGATCGGTCTTCAATGTCCTCAAGCATGACAGCGACATAGCCGCGCACTCAGCCACCGCTAGTAATCCATTGTCTGTTTTTGTTGTTGCACTCTGTAGGGACATTTTCGACTTTCTGGGGGATTTCGCGACACGGGTGGGAGAGGGTGATTCGCGAGGGGTACTAGTCGCGGAAGATCGAGCATCATCGCGTTTCGTCGATTGTAGCTTCACTGCTTCTGAAAGTGTCTTTAACGTCGAGTTAAAGACCTCTGTGGCGAGAACAAGCTTCTCCTGGTTCGATAGACGCGCCGCATCCTGATCGACCACTGTGCTCAAAGCCGCTTCTGCCGCAGAGACCGTCGTCCGCGATCCTCTAGTTGTTTTTGTTCGACTCGTAGTGGACGATGCTTTCGTCGTCCGGCCTACCCGCTTCACTGTCGCACTTTCGATATCTGGGGACGCTTTCGACGAACCGCGGAGTAATGTTTGGAGGGATGAGACGGTGCCATTAGAGCATGTGGAAGTTGAGCGGACGGCCTGCTTCACCGATTCTACAGGAGAACCGGGGAGTAGCGTCGAGACCGTCATGGTTGGCGGAGTTTGAATGTAGACAGTGCTGCGGTCACTGGCAATTGAAGGTCGTGGGGGTTCGTTCGAGCCATGCCTTCGATGTGATCATGACAGCCGGGCGGGAGCCAAGCAAAGGCGCGCGTTGTCGCAGCAACCACTCGAAACCTAAGCCCAAACTGGACTAGTGCAATCTGGCTCCGAATCTCCGATTGCCTCAGGCCGAACTCTGCGGCAGATAATTGTATCCCACAGCAAGTGTACAGACACCCCAGTGAGCAGCTTTGAGAGCATCTCGACGTCGCAATTCGACACAGTCCCCGAGACGGACCTTTTCATTATGAGCTCAGCACGACTTTCCCTCCGGCATCTGGCCCAAGCGGTCCCAGCCCTCCGACCTGCCGGCGCTTTCCACATTCCAACAACTCAATTACAGTATCGTCTACAGTCGACATCTTCCAAAGCGATACCCAGATTCGCTCAAACGTCACTATGGACATCAATGATTCCCAAATTCATCCGGAACCGCGGCGCTAAAGAAACCAAGCCGTATAAGCCGAAGTCCAAAGAATGGAACCCCGCTAGTTTCTACATCATCATCTTCATCCTGATCGGATCCCAGGCCATCCGGATGATCGCATTGAAGAACGACTATGCGGCGTACACACGATCAACAGATGCCAAGATTAGGCTTCTTCGGGAGGTCATAGAGAGGGTGAATAATGGGGAGAAGGTCGATGTGGAGAAACTGTTGGGCACTGGAGATGAAGCGAAGGAAAGAGAATGGGAGGAAGGTCAGTGCTTGCTTGCTCTTGATTTACCGTTCTACCATCTTTGGAATCCTGCTTTTACTAACTCGGGGTTCTTCACTGATATAGTACTACGCGAGATTGAAGCAGAAGACTCATTATGGCATCGCAAGGCGGCCGCGTCGGAAGCTCAGCAAGAGCAGGTCGAGGAGCCAAAACAATCGATTATGAAGTCGATCATAAAAGAGCCAGTTATACCTGCAGAGGGACCTCAGGATAAAGGTTTACCTGCTGATAGCCCGTCAAAGAAGAAGCTCAACTTCTTCTAAACAAGCGTGCGTCTATTGATGGTCAGCATTGCCACACGGACTTACACCCGAGGCTACTATGGAGTTACATTTCCCGGATGATGAGAATGAGCCGTGCATATACGCTAGGCAAAATCCCATACGTAGTTGCTGTCGGAGGTGCAAAAATTGCTCAGGATATGGTCCTCATAAATTTTTCAACCCGGAAGTAGCGAAGAGGAGATGACAATATCTGACAGGCCAAATATAGTCCTCGTTTGCTTGAGCGTGGCCATCATCTGATTTTACTTTGCATAAATACGCTTTGTTCCCTCTCCTACTCTTCAATTGATACCCACATAGCTTTCAATGTATCCCAAATCATGTACTTTTTGTGGGAGGCATTCTGGACAGGTCATATATAGTTTGTATTATAAGCTCTTCAAATGTGAAAACACACTATGACAATCTTGAATAAGAAGTCACCGAAGTAGAACTGGCTGGAATGGATATGGGAATGATGTAGAAACCTCTGAACAACAGTCTATAGGAGTTCCAAAGACCAAACATTGAGTGAACCATGTGCTAACGACATTCAGATTAAATCAACAGTGCTGGTACAGCAGCATGTAATGGCGCCCCCGACCTTGAATATATGAGACAGTATCTGCAAGAATATATATCAAACCAGGGCGGCCCCGGAACAGCTCAAATCGGGCCTGTAATGAAACGGATCACAACTGTTCATCCTGAAACTTCTAACTGCTTTTGGTACATGTGCAAATGCAAATCGCGTCTGTGTAGTACATAGAAACGGAGGTCACAGGGAAGTCTTTGCTCCAAGCCAGAAATCTAAGAACCAAGGAAAACGAGTTGGGTAGTATGACATGAAAAGATATTTCCATTTAAACAAAAGGAACAAAAGGAAAGAGAAACCAATTCGTCGCTATGAAAACATGAAGATGCTTATCTATTGCTTGGACTGCTGAAGGAACTTGGGCCAACGGTCCGCCGAGGGGATCGGAACGCGGCCAATGTTTTGATCCAAATCCAGGATCAGCTTGAGGGCGTTCCTGGATCTGAGGTATGGCAGAGGAGCCTTGGCAGTCTGCAGGCCGACGCCAGGTTCGATTTGTCCCGCCGGGGTAACTTCCGGTTCAGACCCGGGCATAGGAAGCATCTTCTGCAGGATCTCATAGGCGGCAAGTGTGAAACCGAATTGTGGGGATGAACGAATGATACGAGCCGGGCCTCCCTTGAAGAAAGCCTTGAATCCTTCATCCCTCCAAACAGTGGCCGCGCAGTGACGCAGTCCGGTGTACTTGATCTCACCCTTGCGGGCTTCGACCTGCAGACGGGTCTTGATCACGTCACACGGGGTAGTAAGATAGGCTGCGGGCATACCAGCAATAGCACCTGCAGTGAGCAATTGCACGACGCCGAGCTTGTGAGTGGGCGACTCGCCGAAGAAGTCGGACTTCAGGTGCGCATAAGTAGGGAAGTAGATGGCGGAGAACGGGACTGGCAGGTAAACAATTAGAAGGGTTCTAGCAACCAAACAACGGGGCGCGAATCACTTACCATCACGGAGCAGACAGGCACTTGCTCCCTTGTACAGGCCCATCAAACCCAGGTTCTTGACAATCCAGAGGGCAGAGCGGCGAGGAGCACCCTCAACAGACTTTGCGATCTCACCCTGGACTTGGAGACGAATCTTGACAATCTCCAGAGGGTTGGTGAAGATCTAAAACGGGGTTGCAGTTAGCGTATTGAGCCTCTTCAATGAAGTGGAATCGCTGTCAGGATAACTTACAACTTGACAAGCTCCGGCAGTACCACCGGCCAGGATTTCGTGACCAGTCCAGATCTTTCCATTCTCCTTGTTGGTGAAGTGCCCACGCACAAGGTCGTTCACAGTGAGCTTAATAGCCTTCTCGGGGGCGACGCCGATCAATTGAGGGACGACACCAGAGTACAAGCCGGTAAAACCCTCGTTACGGATCACTTTCCTGAAGCAATCCAGCGAGTTGTTGTAAAGTCTCTCTCCGACGCGAGTTGAGCGCTGGTTCTGCATACGGGTCTTCACAAGATCAATGGGGTACACCATGAAGGCTCCGAAAGCACCTGCAAGACTGCCCAGAGCGAAATGGTGGACGGACTCCAACACGCTGTACAGCACCGACTTGGACTTCTCGGCAACCTGGTGCGCCTTATCCGACGCAGCTTGTCCAGCAATTGCGAGGGGCATACGCCACGATGCGTCAATGACCTTGGCGAAATCCTTCTGCGAAAGTCTTCCAGAGGGAGCATCCAATCCAGCGAAGTGGAAGAGGATGTCGGCCTCCATGGGAGTGAAAAGAGAGAACCGGGTAACGCGAGCGGCAGCATTCAGGAAATCCGCGCGCGTGATCTTGCCATCGTCGCTGTGCTGGGCCGCCTCACGCACAATAACATCAATGATATCCATCTCACGCATAATGTTCTGGAAGGCACGGACGGTGGCATAGGAGATCTTGGTACCGGCGGAGATGTTGCACAGACTGGGGAGGTTTTCCAAAACGTAGTCGGACAGCTTGTGCTTCGAGGTCTCGAGGATGATGCGCTGGAAGTCTTCGGGCTCAATGTAGCCATCACCGTCCTTGTCAAAAGCGTGGAAAGCTTGCCTGATGCGTTCTCCCTGCAGACCGCGAAGCATCTGGGAGAATTGAGGGTATGTCATGTCGTGTCGGTGCTTTGTCTTTCCGGTGTAAAGGGAAGCCCATTCTGAGTTCCAATCGAACGGGATGCTGTCGCTGCTCTTGCTCAGGTTGCACACTTCCTTGAAGGTGTCCCATTTCACGGTGCCCGTTCCTTCCGTGTCGAACAATCTAAAAGCGATCTCGTATTCCGCGTCGGGCTTGTCCAGGAGGTTCTCGAAAGTCGTCCAGTCGGCAAGGCTGACTTTGCCGGATCTGCGCCTGTCGGCGACCATGAACAGAACGCCATAGTGCTCGCGCTTGATTTTGTGCTATTGTGAGGAAAGTACCGACATGCATTAGCCAAGCAGGAACCCTTGCAAATCGTATGACACATACAGCACAATCTGGGGGATGAGCGGCAAGGATCAGGGTGACTCACGTAGTCTTCATATTTGGGAGCGATGGCATTGACGAAGTCCTCCTGGCTCATGTAGAGCTCTCCCGTCTCCTCATCTTTGCGTGCATGGCGCAGGAAGTTGCTTTTAATCTGCTGCGATGGCTGGGGCTCCTGGGAGGTGCCCACCAAGGATTCCTTGACTGCGTCCTTCACACTAGCCATGGTGTAAAATACAGCAATCTATGAACAAACGCCAAAGATGACAGATGCAATTCCAAAAGAAACCCAACGGAGCGACAAAAGAACGGAAAGGAAACCACGCAAATTAGGCAAGCGAGGGGAGGAGCGGGATTAAGAAGGGGTTGGGGATAAGAGGAGGGAGTGGAGAAGGGGGATTAAGACAAAAATAACGGGGGAGCGAAAGTGCTTTGCGCCTGAGCGATAATCGATCGATCAATAATAATATTTTAATTCCCGGGGGTGGGCAGAGTGAATCATACACTGACAGCTGTGAGCTGCGCAGAAAAAATATGGGGCCCAGCAGTAAGTAAAGAAGGCAAGAACCTGACTTTTACAGGATTTTAATTGACTATTTGCGGTTTTAACTAATTTTTTCGTTTTGCTTTTTTGGTCGATTTTTGTTACCCTTTTTATTTTCACATTCATCAGCACAAGCCTCACCTGGACAAACGGATAAAAAGTTGACTTTTTATTTTTATTTTTTTTTTTCAATTTGCCTGATGACCTTGGGGCTGAGAGGGCGAATCAACCAGCAAGTTAGCAACATCGGGCGATCTCACCGCCCCTGGCTGGCATGCATGTTGTTATCTAATTAACCGCTCCGGTGAGGCCTTTTCCTATGCTTATGGCCTTATGCATCGGAGTTGGCCCCGAACCCTGGTCAAGTGCGGCTTCCTGGCTTATTTAACTCCGCACGCAAGACCCTCACTCCCCTCACAAGGCATTTCATATACACGCCTTCATGGCCGTGAGATTGCCAGATGAAACAACATATCTATAATGAGAGACCACCTTCATATGAATCAAACTTTTTTTTTAAGAAATTTCTCCTGTCCGAAAGCTAGTTCTCCCGAAACAATGGAAAGCCACGCTGACCCAAGGGACACACCCTCGATCCACGCCCCCTCACGGATCACGGATTTCGCCATGGACGACCAACTTCTCTCGGCGTGCCACGGTAACTCCGGAACTTTGGCCACCTTCGATAAATACCATAACCAACCACTGGGACCCCCTTAAGCCAGACAACCAGGATCTGAAGCACCTTCCAACTTCCCTCCCAAGAGTAGCGAATCCGTTATCTAACGGAGTAGGGTGGTCAAGATGCATCCCAATTCTTCAGCGACAGTAGCGAGCCCATAGCAACTTGGGGTATGCGACCCCTCTATCGGGGTTCATCTGCCACCAAGACGCGGCATGCGACCCGATCTCGGAGAACCACCATCAACGTACAGCTGAGGGTCAGACCGGATTTGGGTTTCCAGGTGAACAGCAACCGCACATCGACGAGTGATACTGTGTAGTAATGCAAGGCTTCCGCGCTTCACATGACATCGCCGTCTGACACACAAGAATTGGAGTCTTTCTCCCCGTCTCGGGCCGATTCATTGGGCTTACCCGCGAATGAGATGAGCTGCTTCCACGAGATGCGTCTCCGGCTCGGTGGGGACTCCGGGACAAGCAGGAGAAACTAAATAGACTAGGAATTGATAGTCTATTCATCTTACCTAAGGATTAAACCTTCCCCATATTCATGGACGTGTCTATCCCCAACTAAACGAGCCTCGAACCTGGAGAACCTGGGGAGGCTTGTTTCTACTGTGGCTCAGCAGGTCGTCAAAGCGTATGTATATACGGGGAGCCGCAGGTTCTGTGCACCAGCAAGAACACAAAGAAATGAACAAGTGATACTCGTAGACGAAACCCGGAGAGGAAGGTTGTACCGAAATCCCCCGGAAGAAGAACACCTAAGCATGGCCTCTAGCCTAAGGCACCAGGGGGAAAGGGTAAAAGACACGGGACCATAATTTCTCCGAGAGAAGACACGGCGCCACTCCACCTGGCATTACCAGGTCTCGGCCTCGGCCTTGCTCCGACCTGCACTTCTTCTCCGAATAGCTGTTCTCTCACGCGATCAGGAGAGATCTCCCCCAAGTTTGAAATGAGTGGAGTTAGATAGGCAGCCCTTTTCACCGAGAAGTAAACAGTATCACATAGGAATATCATATCAATCAATACTCTTCAGGCACCTACTTCTACTAGTTCTAAATCTCCCTGCTATATCTAATACACACCGAGCCCTGATTTAGTCTCCATATGTTCTACTATCATAAGTTGTCTATTTCTCCAACTTACCGTTCATAGTGCTAAAAGTGACTAGCACCTACAAACAAAAACAAACATGTTCAATACGCAGCATAGTGCCATTACTATCCGTAGTAACATGCATAATATACTCCCAACAAAAGCTAATCCATACATAATATTGGATAATCATTAACGCTATGTACTTTCTATTCATGCTATTGATGTCTTCTATACTACGACGTCTTGGCTGTTCATAGACCTTCAGAAAGAAGGATTTATTTCCAACGCATGTTTACTTACTACTTCTATTATTGATCTTCACAATCATCCACACCTGCTGAGTTTATTCGTAGCACACCACCAGAAGTGAGTATCAATATCAAGGAAGCGGACTGGAATCTAAGAAAGTAAAGAAAGGAAAGAATTACAGACACACTCTCTCATACCGGTTGTCCTCAATCGTCGAAAGGCATAAAAAGAAAAAAAAAAGTGAACATAATTATCACTTTTCTACTTCATATTTCCCAAATCCTCTGCCTGTTCACCGGTATACATGATTAGTTTTCACTTTTAGTAAATATGTAGCACTTGTTGACTTCGTTTCTTCTCAGATAGATGGGATTTGGTGTAGGCAGTTTGACTCATCTGCTCACCTTTGAGCGATAGATCAAAAAGGCTGCACGAGGGAGCTTACTCGCTGGTGTTATCTGCTCTAGGGCAGCTTGAAAGGTTTGAACTGAGTTTGCCTGTACGATACGGTTGACAAGACAGACAATCTGCCTGTGTACATACGGATCCAAGTTTAGGTTGATTAACGATGACTATGTACTCTCCACCAAAGAATATTGACTCAAGTAGGAATAACGATATAGATATTCTAACTCCATGTTCCCAAGACTGTATACCGGCAGGCTAGGCACCTCTGGCGGCCTAGGGTTTCTCTATACGCAACAACCTGAAGAGTGCCCTTTCCACAGGAAGAAGATATAACATGACGGCGTTAAATCTAAATGCCGTGAGCGTCACACATGCACCGACGACAGCATCTAGGATGAAATGATTGGCTGTCGCAACGATAGTAAGTCCCATGAGCATGGGCCAGATGGGCGCCACAGCTCGAAGGTACCAATGCGGACTGAACTTTAGCAAGCAGAGTGCAATGAACATCGAGTTGCCAAAGTGGAGCGAGGGCATCGCTGCAATTGTGAGCTGGAATTTGTTCTGCGTCCAGGCTGAGCCGCCTGCGTTGCTGTGCAGAACGTCGATGAAGCCGTACTCCTCTGGCAGCAGGCGAGGTGGCATGCACCTCCACAAGGTAAGGATGGTGAAGGCAATGACGTTCTCGAACGCCAGCGTACGCCTGATTGCTTGATACTTGTCTCGTTGGATGCAGGTATAGCAGTAGACGATAAATATCACACCGAGGACAATGTGTGAATAGTATACCCGTGCCAGGAATCCCATGAGCCATGGCTTCTGCTCAAGCACATACCTTTGTACGGATAGCTCGACATCGAGGTGAAGGAAGTGCTCGAATGCGAGGATGGAAAGGGCATGACGCTCGGCGGTGTCGAAAATAGCCTTATTGCCACTGATCATTCTAGCGGAAAAAGCCCGTAAACCTTGATAGATCTGTCCACATAGTCAGCAATGCATGGTATTACAGGAAGTGTGCCTTGGGCATCAAGATGTGTCTCACCCAATATGTGAGTAGCCAATACCATATTTCCAACAAGAAGGGGAATTTGGCTAGGATCCGTGACTGTATAGTTCGGCGGTTGCGAATTGTGCGCTCATCAGAGTCCTCATCGTTTGGCTTTATGTCCACTGGAGGGGCTTCCAGCAGTGGTGACTCGACGTCCGGCGTAGCGAGGAGCTTAGCGTTCTTGCGCCGATTGATGAGTGCTCCTGCGGTGAAGGCGGCGACAATCGCTACAGCAGGACGAGACCATGAGTATGCTTCTTCGGATGATGCGGATTTGCAAATAGCAGGGATATAACTTACCCGCAGGCTCTAGAATGTTCTTCACCGCGCCCATTTGTGATGTTCAAGGTATGGAAACCAGGATTAGGTCATGTACACCGGTGGTCGAGGTTACTCTGCACTGCAGGCGGAAGCTTCGCATACACTGGAACTTAACGATGAGCCCAGCAAATGGAATTGATGTGTTGTCTCGAGCCTGACACCAGAGGATTTACCTTGTCTGAAGTCTTGCAACAAGATCCCGGGAAGCCAGTCGGAGAAAAAGGAGAAAGGGGAGCCAAGGTGACAACGAAGAATTGAGTTGAGAAGTTGTCGTCATCCGTGGCTGCCATACTTCCGTGCATACCTGGCGCCTGGTGGGGTTTGGCGTGTTTGCATGGGCCCTACAAAAGGAAAAAAAAAAAAACAGGGCGGGCAGGCAGGTGAGTTTGACTAGTCTGCTGGGTTAGGCAGACCCATCACTCTGTCCAGCAACCATCAACGCTCTAACGATTTCGAAGAAGTTATGGAGAAACTACTAATCACTTATGGACCACACCGAGGTAGGTCACACGCAGTATTACCTCTTTTGAGAGCCACTCTGGTCTGGGCCCGAATTTAGCGGCGGTTCATCCAGGATCCATCGTATCCGAAGAGAACCGATGGCCGGATCGAGCTGCCACTGCTCTGCTTCGTTTCAGCCACCATGGCGGGTAAGGCTGGAGTTCAACCGTTGCAGAAGTTCGTATCTAAATTAGCGACAGGTACGGAGTACATTGAGTGAGATGGTGATCATAGTAGTACCGGCAGTGACGCCCAGAGAGCCAAGTGCGTCTCGATCGCGCTTTATTGGTTCCTACCATGCGCTAATTCCTTCGACCGAAAGCTTCGCCGATCTACACTGACAACAACTCTTTTCCTCATCAATGTTTGTATTCTCTATTTCTTTCTTGATCTTGTGCTATCGCTCTACAATATGAAAAGGGGGGACTTAGTCAATGCAATGCGTTTGGTACAGTGGAGAGTTGGTTCACTCTTTTCATGTTTGCCGATCGGAGCCATCTTAGCGTAACTGCTGGCTACGACATATACCTCGAATCTGTAAATTGGCCCCTTTTTGAACAACACCCATTGAGTATGCTCTCATATTATGATGTAGCATATAGACCCAGTATATTTGGGACCGCACTGTATAATGTCGGCCAGTCTACTGTATACAGCCCATAAAGTAAATAGGTAATATCTGAAGAGTTCTACTAGGTAGCAGTTCTCTGGCTTAAACCAACCTGGGCACTACGAACAACCCAGTAGGCTTTATGCAGACTATATTTGTTTTCTCGATACACCCCATATATCCGAGCAGTTGTATTGGTTTTTCTTGAGGCAAAGCCCGGATTTAAAGCTACTGTCAAGATAAACTCTTGCTGATAGTTCTCGAAATAAATAGGGGTTCGGCCGTAGACCCTGAGGTCTCCACCAGATATACTCATCTTCAAGGGTTCCGTTGATAAGATCTAGTAGTGAAGAGCTCTACTATCGGTTATCAGAAGTGTGCGCAGGCTATACATTAAACCTTATATGACCCGTCATATATTACTAGCTCGAGAACATGATTTTGATATCATTCATATCCGTCAGCTGTGTTTGGCACTACGTAAATTTTCTATTATTGTAGGTTTCCCATAACATGTAATGAATTAAGTGCTTGCACAAGTTTAAGAAAGCGTGACAACGGGATGTCTGTGTCGGATAGAAACCAACTCCAATGAACATTCTGAATAGTATTGACAAACAAATTGCACAAACAAATTGCTGGGTTATCATCACCTCTGTATCTACTAGTACCTTCTTGCGAGCACGAGCGTCAAGTGGTAGGTTGGCTGATCGTAGACCCACTAAGCATCCTGTCTGTAATATGGGTACGACTCACAGCTTATACTCAGGTTGTGCAAGATCTTCTAATAGGCTGTAAGCTGAGGTTCAATGCAGAATAATTTAAGCTTATCAGCAGTCGGGCGAATGGCATGCTGACAGACCTTGCTGCCTTGCTGCTCAGGTGATCATCCCAGGCCCAAAGTGTGCTGTTACTGTCAAATCTAGACAAGAAAGAGAAAGCCGTGACCCTACTGCTCCTCGATGCAAAGACTTTGTAGGTAGGTTGATATATCTACATAGTATATGCGTAAAAGAAGATGACCAGGTCGCTGGGAAGAAAACAGGGACGGTTCTCGGTGGGGCACAGGGCGGCTAAAAATACCAAGCCTTGGAGCGCTACCAAAGAGATTCGTCATTTCTCCCTCGCCAAGTTTCGGCCAAGGCAAGTGTCCTCCACCTGTCCACCATCACTCAAGTGTCCCCATTGTTAATCTTGAAGGTCTGAACCCTTTGCAGCACCTCTTGCGAGCACCATCATGCAATTTATTGACCGTCGATCATGCCTATACCTGGATATCCTCCAGGGCTGTCACAGTCAAAGTGATCAACCAGGGCCATGACCCACTATTACTGGAAAGTTATTGGACTGATTGGGCTGCGAGTACACCGAGATGCAGACTGCTGACGGCAGAAGGGAAAGACTGGCCCGTGAAATCACAACACTCATCCCGCGTCGAAAGGGGACTAGAAGTCTTTAGCCAGATTTCCTGCTGCAAATGCAGTGGATCGTAAGGCGAGGTTGGTGGCCTTTTTACGGGCTGCGAAGCGGATCGCATCACCAGTCAACCCCCTCTCCTCCCAAGTCTCTAAGTGGGCGCTCCACCCGGAACACGTACCAATAGGCCCCAGTGCAATAAATTAATCCCAAACGGGCCAAGTTGCCCACCCCCGAAACTGGCTATTTTTCTAAAATGGTTTTGGCGCCGGGGCTCGTCGCCTTCCAGAGCACCACGACCCGGTTCGTTTCTTATCTTATTCCTCATCGACTCTCCTCCCGCCCAGCCCGGATCCTCGCGCAACCAGCCGCATCATCGGAACAAGAGGACCCTGAATACCGCTTTTCTTCCATCACACTGTGTCGACAAGTCAATCAGCTGCGATATCCGTCGATGGGCAACCCTGAAGTGACCGTTTTGTGCCTCCCCAATTCTCGAGCGCCTCACTCCTGAACACTTCCTCCAGCCATGTCGAATCGCGGTTGAATGCGGTGACTGGTTATTGATACCAGCCATATCCCTCCGGCGATCTATGCTAGGCAACTTTGACAGATGTGAAGGACCGAGGAACGATGACAACAGAGCTTACCCGCGATGCTCCTCAGATCCGGACTTCAGGATGGCTTCCGCGGACCTTGCGCCGACGATACTTGATTCCGTTGGCCTGCCTCATGTTCTTCATGCTGTTGGTGACTGAGTTTCTTCGACAACTGGGCAACAATGAAGGCAGCCTCAGTCTCTTTACCTCGACTGACCAACTCACCGACACCCGAAAATTCGCCTACACCTACGTTCCCACGATCCTGAGTATGATCATCGCAGTCTTATGGTCCCTCGTTGAATATGACGCTCTTCGGCTCGAACCGTACTTCCAACTATCAAGACCCCAAGGGGCTCCGGCTGATGTGCTACTTCTCAACTACGAATTCGGTCACTATACAACCGCGCCATTCTTTGCAATGAGGAACCGCCATTGGCTTGCGGTCTGCATCTCAATCCTGAGTATCCTCCTGCAATTGGTATTTCCGTCGTTGCAAAGTAGTCTTTTCAACATGGATGATGCTACCGTCTACAAAAATCAGCACCTTCAAACATGGCCGACTATCGTGAACCTTGAAGAGCAGGGATCCTTGGTGGATAACAGCATCCAGAACACGACCAGCATTCGAGACCATCGGGACCTGTCATATAGTCAGCCGGAATCAAGCAAGTACGCTATGGCACCGGTGGCTATACCATTAGATGTTCAATACGACACGAAAATGTGGGAACTCACGCAATCCATCTATTGGACAGAGTTATCCTGTACTGAGATCGACGTGGAAGATGCCGTAACCATTGATGTATCCTCCAATACTTCTTCATTCGGTATCGGATCTCCCACTAGACAACCCTTGATTTGGAACCTCTACGACGTGTCAACAACCGATAATTGCACCCTGGAACTTAGCGAGGAAATCACCATACCGCCGACAAACTCATCTGTGCAGATTTCACACTGGCAGCCGAACGCATCCACGACTAGTATTACCAAGCAGTGTGCTTCTTTCGACCTAATCGGACTGACGGTCGACGTCAATCTCAACAAATCCAGTGAACTTGATCGCCAGAAATCCGACTATTCGAGCTCTGATTACACCCATCAGGTCAATGGATTTGGCTGCAAGCTTGTCTATCTGACCTCGGAAGCTGGCATCTCAGTGCAAGTAAATGGTTCGCTTTCAATCGTTGATCTGCATCCGAACTCGACTACAGAGGTGTCAAGAGCTTCTCTCAATACTACCCATTTTAAAGGCATAATCTTGCAAGAGGTGGCCTCCACCAATGGCACTTCCACGTTCAATAAGAAGCCAGTGAGACCATCCACACTTCATCGTGATCTTATCTCGAAGCTGGAAACTAGCATTCAAGGCGCTTTTGTACCGTTGATGAACAGGATCTTCGATCTCACCAGTCAGTCACACTATGTGCAAGCTTCTCATGTGACACATCAGATGGCCATCATTGTTGGCCCGGTACAGTCCTTCCTCTCCGAGGCAATCCTTCTGTTTGGAGTGGTAATGGTTTTGTATTTGGCCTACACCTACCCAAATCGCCCGAATATGCTTCGAAGTGACCCAGCTTCTATCGCATCCATGTGTGGTATCATGGCCGATGTCATTGATGCTTCGTGTCTGTCTCACCTGAACCTAGATCAGTTGTCAACCAGACAGTTGAGGACCATTCTCAAGAACTATACTTGTCGCTGGCAGCAAGCTTCTGACCCTCCCCGTATTTGTATTGAGCCATCTGCTGGTAAGTCTCGCACTGATTGTGATTTGCCTCGGTAAGGGTCTCATAAAGCAGACGTATTGACACTGTTTAGTTCCTCGGTCTCAAAGACAGATCTTCCAAGGCAAACCCGATCCAAGACCTCATTTCCTCCTTATACCAATTTTCGCTCTTGAAATATTCCTCTTCATAGCGGTATTTGCAGGTATTGTGACAATTTTCGTGCTGTGTGCCAAGGATGGGGCATTCCATTCCTTGACATATCTTACCTCAGACAGTCTGGCGGCGTTGTTCCAACTCATTCCGTCTGCACTCGCTTCCATTATCAGGGCATTATGCCTCTCGATATACCGATACCTGAGCGTTCTGGAACCATGGTCTGTCCTTCAGGCCGGGGGCGCATCCGCTGCGTCTTCCCTACTGCTCGAGTACGGATCACTGAATCCTATTGCTTCACTCTTCAAGTGGTTCAGTTACCGCCACTTCTTGCTGGGACTCGTAGGAGTGGCCTGTTTGTTTAATACCGCAATGAGCATATTGGCCAGCGGGCTTTTTCGGCACGAGCTTGGTCCGACGAGGGCGGATGCTGATATGAAGTCCAACTACAGCTATGCGTCAATCGCCATAAGACAAGCCTCGCCAATAGGCCCCGAACTTGACACCATCAAGAGCAGCATCTATAGTGGTACCTCGGTGCTCTCTTGGACCACATCCAGTTATTCATTTCTCCCTGCATGGACGGACACTTCATCCGAATGGCTCGTTGGGGGCACCATTCGGGGCGTTGGTGCTGATCTAGTATGCAAGCAGCTTTCGATCGCCGACAGCTATTCCGAGGACCCGGTAACAAATGTAGCCAGTTGGCAATACTCGCCTTTCAACGAATCAGATACGGTGTGCCAAATAGACACAATCCAAGACACTGAGGCTAGCCAAGGGAACAGTTTGACGGTTCGCTTCTTCGCTTCACCGACATCTGCACAATCAAGTGGCTGTCAGAAGCCCTCGGTCGTCGTGGTTGCCTACCCCAGCGGAGGTGGCTATCTACAAACCTCACCCGATACCGCAGTCGCGTTGTATTGCGAATCCCTTTTCATTATGCAGAATTTCTCCGTTGGTTTCAACTCCGATGGGTACATACAGTACCATGTCCCTCTCAATGGCACCTTTGTGACAGACGATGCGATTCTACGCAACGGGACGACAAACCTGGCCAACTACAACCTCAGGCTATCAAACCCTCTAAGCGTCACTTACAATGGCTCGCATCTAGAAACCAACAATGCAAGCAGCGCTGATTGGTTTGGCACCCTCACGGCAAATCTCTACCGCATTCTGGACACCAATACAAGTGTCATTACCGCAAATGTTCTCGAATCCGCCACCCGCAATGTCTACCGGACAATCTTTGCAACTGATCTATCGCTTGAACGGGATGCTTACTTCCAACTTCAAGACTATCCTGCTCGGATCAGCGACGGTATTATCTACAACATGTCCTGGGCGGTGGTCCCATCGTTTGCATCATTCATGTATGTTCTAATCATAGTGGTCTTCGATGGGTGCGTTGTCGCCTCGGTTTTCCTTACCAGGAGAGGTCGTTTCAGATTTCCTCGCATCCCACGGTCCATCGGCTCTATCATCCCTTGGGTCATTCATGGACAAGTTCTGAACGATTTCAAGGGAACATACGCTTGGAGTGAAGACGATCGAGAGAAACACTTTAACGATCTGGACAAACGATACAAACTTAATCGACATGAAACGGCCGATGGGCAATGGAAGTACGTTTTGGATGAAGACAACTCTCGCCGCAACAGCGGATCCTCCACCATCGAGTTACAGCCGATTACTCCGGTGCCGAAGAATCGGTTCCGAACTCTGCTGCGAAGGGTGACTTCTGATGACAGAAGTCAAAACGGATGATGGCCCTCTTGGCTTGGTTGTTTCAATGATTTCCGACATCTTAGCGGCTTCTTTGAAATCGCCATCGAATTGGAAAAGGTGGTTCATTCCAAATCACAAACCCGATTGATTACGGTACACGCAAGAGTTTTTTACACCAGGCGGTCCGGACCCCAAGATAGCCTCGACCCTGCCTGGAGCCACCCCACACTGATGCCTTGGTGTCCCCTGTTATCCTACCATTGTCATAATTCAATTTGATCATGGGAAAGACCGGGCTCGCCTGAAACCTTGACTTAGGCTCTGGGAGCCATTCCAGAGCCACAATCACTCGTATTGGCTGGTTGGCACGATCGTCAACACTTTGGCAAGCCGGCATCTTGCCCTTTCCATCTGGAATGGCACGGAAGATCATTGGGATACGAACGATGAGAACCAATGGTTCGGTCGTGGGGTGTGATGTCGGTGTGCCCATATGCAAGTGCCGTCAATGTCCCACACGCTCGCCCATGTGTGCTCCGAAGCCCACGGCAAACAACCATCTTATTCGGCACTTCAAACTCTGCAGAATGCTTGTCCATTTCAAGGTGAGGGGAGCTTCCGATCGTCGACTGCGGGAAATTGTGAAGATGCCGGGTGGTCGACGAGGGGGATGGCGGCCGGCAGCCAATGGTTAGTGTTCATCACATTCTAAGCGCCGAGCAGCTGCACGAAAAGGCACAAGTCACCCCTTCATCACACCTAGTCTCGAGGTCCCTGCTGAGCGACAACGAATCATGGAGTATGGATGGGTGCAAAGCGTCACCTCCTGACCCAAAGTTTCTTAAAATAGGTTGCCATCCATCGCCAGGTCAACCCCTCGCCTTCGCCCTCCCCACCACCAGGGTTTCTCCCCAGCAATGAAGGTCGAACAACTATATAGCCGCCCAGCTAGCCCGGGGATTAAGGGTTCTTCCTCTTTTCTTGACACACAATTTGTTTTGGGCTTTGCTGGGTTTTTGTTTTCGTTCTATTTTCATCCTTGAGTAGTTCGTTTGGCTGGTCCAGGCGACTATCTGTTTTGCAGCTTCCTGTTTGGCACGTCATCGAGTAATAATAGTATCATTTACACGCCTGCCTCATTGGAAACACTCTGTTGATCAAAGTGGTTTTCCTTGATAATCTTGTGCTGCTGCTCCTTGCGCCTATTCTCTACTTGTTTCTTCCACCCAGAGAACAAGATATCTTTTTGCATTCAATCATCGTTCCAACCCATCAGTGTCAGTCAAAATGATCGCTCGCAACGCAAGGCCGAAGCTTTCACTGTGCACCTCCGCTGCGCAAAATACTTCTCGTCAGCCTCTGTCCCTCAAGTCTCCCAGCGCCATACCGCGCACTCCGATTTCCCCTGCAAGCCCGAGTGCAAAGCGGTTCACGTCTTTCCAAGTACCAAGCTACGCCTACAACAACTCGTGCTCGTCTAAGAGTATCCTCAAGAAACATTCGGGCGCCTCAAGTCACGCAGAAAAGCGGATTCAGTTCAAGGGCACTCCCACTGTCCACTGTGTCACGCCCATCGAGAATCCCGAGGAGTACTATGGCACTTACACCAAGTTGTCACGCGAGGAGCGACGTTGGATGGTTCGTGAATGAAGGAGAGGCTGATGTCGCTACAACCAAAATTACAGCCAAAAGCAGATCGGCGGGATGCTGGGCCAGAAATCCGAAGAGCCTTTTAATGCGCCACGGTTTCTGTACCCTCCCCGCTCCAACTCAAGGTGATAAGTCGATCCGGCATCTGGAGCGCAACGACAATTCGGGGTATGTCTGGCGGCGCGGGGCATTGGATGTCCTTGAGTGCAGCGAAAACACTGGGATGGATGCATCTGGTGGATTGAGGATAGACTCAGCGTGTATATGATACCTGTTATGTTCATGATGTGATGATACGGTCCGGCGTTTTGTACTTAGCATAGGGCCTATCTTGGGCTGCCCCAATGACGATCGTTATGGCTCCATTGTGTTTAGTGCTAGCAGTAAACTAGTAGACCTACTTATGGTGAATTCTCGCCAGCGGTGATCCTAGCCACTTCAGACCGACCGTAGCGATTTATAGTAACAGCGGCGGCGGCCCCGGGTTTCGATGGCCCGTGCGAGGAGAATCCCGATACGATATTAGTCTTTAGTTTTCCCGCCGACAAGCCAGACCCAGAAAGCTTGCCTCAGCCTTCCTTCGCTTGTCTTTCAAATCCTCTTCAATGTTGAGCAGAGTTTCCACCTCAGCATTACGCAAAGGCTTGTGTACTGCTCCGAGGTGGAGTCTTCTACCTCGAAGCCGCCGCGGGCTGCTCACACTTGCCATCGAAACGTCCTGGTGTGTCTAATCCAATCCGCCCGAATACTTGCGCGACAGCATAGCTAACTGCTCTGATCTATCCAGCGACGACACATCGGTAGCAATCGTCGAGAAGGAATCAAATGCCGTTCAAATACACTTCCTCGACAAGGTGACCTGCGACACCAGCGCATACCAGGGCATCCACCCGGTCGTGGCTCTCGAATCCCACCAAGAGAATATCGCAAGTCTCGTCCATAAAGCACTCGCCCATCTACCCGTCGCGAAGCTCGAAAAGCACCAAACGATAAATGTCTCAAGTGATACGCAATTGCGCAGGAAACCCGACTTCGTATGCGCCACTAGGGGACCGGGGTTCCGCTCGAACCTCTTCGTTGGGCTAGATACAGGAAAGGCGCTGTCCGTCGCATGGCAGGTGCCGTTCGTCGGAGTTCATCATATGCAGGCTCATCTGTTGACTCCTCGTCTTGTATCGTGCATGAACCGTAGCCAGGCACAAGATAATAGCCAGGATGTCGCGGCGTCGCAGCAACCCATCACCCCCGAGTTTCCCTTCCTCTCCATCCTCGCCTCCGGCGGCCATACAATGCTAGTCAAATCCTCCTCCATAACCGATCACGAAATCATGGCATCAACAGTGGACCGAGCCCTCGGAGAGGCTTTAGACAAAGCCTCCCGCGAAATCATCCCTCCCTACCTCCTCCAGACGTCAAAGAGCACCATGTACGGGAAGTTGCTCGAACAATTCGCCTTCCCCAACGGCAAAGCCGACTACGCCGACTACCAGGCTCCCAAATCCCGTCACGATGAACTCCTCCCACGCAAAAGCGAAAACCCCTGGGGCTGGTCTTTCGTAGAGCCATGGGCCCACAGCCGTCAATTGCAATACAGCTTCTGCTTCATAGGCAGCACGCTGGCGAGGATATTCTCCGCTCGCGAGGCAGCCGGTCAAACGATCAGTCATGAGGAGCGGATAGCTCTGGCTCGCGAGGCAATGCGGACTAGCTTTGAGCATCTGGCGTCGCGCACTATCATGGCGTTGGAAAGTCTTGCTAAACAAGGGCCGGAGAAGGAGGTTAAGACTCTTGTTGTTAGTGGTGGTGTTGCGGCGAACCAGTACCTTATGACTGTGTTGCGCTCGTGGCTGGATGCCCGCGGGTTCGGGCACGTTGGGCTGGTTGCTCCCCCGCCGTACTTGTGTACGGATAATGCTGCTATGATTGCTTGGGCGGGTATGGAGATGTTTGAGGCGGGTTGGCGCACGAATCTTACCTCTCGGGCTATTAGGAAGTGGTCGCTGGATCCGCGAGAGGAGGGAGATGGTGGTGTCCTTGGGCCTTTTGGGTGGGAGAGAGCTGAGGATCATTTTGTACAATAGATAGATTTGGGGGATGATGCTGTTACCACTTCACTCTTCTTCGAGTGTGTATTTTTATGAGCTGTATATAGATCACAATCCATGTATCACCACTACTAGTGAGCTTTACTCGCAACTATCTACAAGTCAAGGACTCCGTATAATCATGTACATTTCATTCCATGTCATATGAACTACTAATTCGCAAGCCATGCGAAAGGCGCTACCTTGACACAAGACACACATAATGCAAATCGGCTCTCCTCATGACAGCACCAGTATGTCTGTGACGAGACCGTTATTCCAATCCCCGTTTCTAGAGGTGACAGCTTATCAGCCTATCACCAACGGTAAAAGCTCATCTCCGCACCCCACCAGCAGCGACAAGCATTTCGGGCTCTTCAGATCTCCCGACCCTCGCCTGAAGTTTCCAGCATCGGTCGACTTTGTACAGTTATTTCAACCTTCAATCTCCATCAACCACCTGCAACAGTGCCACCCTGCTGCAGCGCCGTCACTTGCTTCCGAAGCTCGAGGAAGAAATCCTTGCCGTTTGCCATTTGGTTGGCTGTATACGTCGTTGTTCGAGTTAGGTCATTGATCGTTTGTTTCGTGCTGTTGTTTCCTGGGGATGTGATCACGTACGTTTTGCACCCCAGGGTCCGCTCGCGCGGTTGTTCACGTCCTTTCCTTGTGGTTTGTAGTAGTAAGGTCTCGGTTCTGGAGAGGAGATGAGGGTTAGCGATAGGTAGTTGTAGGTATTGATTTCGGATGAGCCGTGGTGGTATACGCACCTCCCGGTCCTAGAGTCCAGCGCAAGCTGTATGTTAGCTGGTGCCAATCCTCGCCTATAAGCTGGCCTAAGCTTACCCTTTCTCAGAGCTCCTTTCGCCTCCGCGGCATTAAAGCCTTGCACGGGGACATGCTGCTCCTGCTGCGGCCCGGAAGAGAACTGGTCACGCGAATCTCCCCAATTATTCTGTCCACCCCGAGACCCACCATGCGCGCTCATGGTGCGGGCGTTGGAGTGTCTTTGCGCCGAGTGGCGGTTCTGGTCGTATGGGCGACCTCCGCGCCATCTAGAATGCATACCCACGGGTGGGTTGTTGTTAGTCTAGAGATCTGGGGAGTATAGTAGGAATTCAGTCGGGAAAAAAAGAGTGGGTGGTTAAACTTACCGCTCTTCACCGGGGCCACTCATTTTGTTAACTATCTAACCAGTAGACGGTAAACAGAACAACTAAGTGGGCTTTGTGAATGGGGAGAGAGCTCTTGGGAAGTAAGTAATCAAGAGGGGACGGAACTGACAGACACAGGAAGGTCGGCGGGAAGCAGCGCGAATGTGGAGAGCGGCTTGAGACTCTCCGCCTTTGGGGCCCGACGGCTAGCCAAGCGGGTTGCTTTGCTTATCATAAGCACAGCATCTGGTCAACTTCCCGCCCTCTCGCGGCCTGCGCGTCTTCCCCCCTCTCTATTGTCGCCCACATTCACTGTCGAGTACTGTCTTTTACGACCTTGGCGGCTTGGAGGAGCCATGCTCTGTATATTTCCGATCGTTTAACCCCCATTTTCCACCTGCTTTACGGCGCGACGTGCGTTTGTCTGGAATCCTAGAACGTGCGGCTGAGCGGCACCGCTCGGCGTCGCTTTATCACCAACTCCTTTCTAGTTGAACTTCCTATCCGTCTCTGTTCGCGCTTATTCCCGCCTTGTTTGAAACTATGGCGCCCCTCTCATGGCCCAAGAGCCACCGCTCGCCCAGCAGACCCTCCCGATCCCAGACTAGAGTGACCTTGAAACCTCCCTCGAGCTCCGACTCATCGGTAACCAACGAAGGCCCTCCCCTCAAAAAGCGAAAGTATGTCCCTGGCGGACCGGGTGGTGGTGGGAGATACATTGAGCTGGAGGTGAAGGATACGCCGAAACCCAAGCCCACACCGGCAGTCAGACGTAATTCTTCCAACTCTCGTGGTCGCAATGGCCCAGTTCCACTTCCAGAGTCAGCACCTCAACCTCAGCCTGTACAACTGCCTCCTCCGCCGCCGCCACCTCCTGTCCCGATGACACCTCCCTCCGCGCGTCTGAGAAGAGAGAAGAGTCAGAACCGGGGCCGTTTTGGGTCGTCGACGGCGGCTGCCCTTGCTCTACAACAAGGGGATGGTTACAAGCCGCGAGAGGAGCGTGGTTGGGAGGAATTCCATCCGGATCTAGATATTGATGCGAAATTTGCAGTCTTCGATGCAGAAGAAGTGGATCGCCCGCCTCCCACATCATCGATTGCTCATATTCTGTCGCCTAACGGCCTCGATAAGACGAACGAGAAGGATCCAATAGCAGAGCTGATACGCGCACATACGAATGGCTCGTCACCGACTCCTATCAAGCGCCGACCAGGCCGCCCTCCTCGTCGACCTGAGGCCATCCTCAACGCCTTGGGCATCACACATCAACAGAAGAACGTTCCGCCCCCAGGTCCGAATCCCCGCGAGAGGCTGACGTTACCGAAGCCCTCATTCCGCATACGCGACCCGTTCACTTTCTATGACCAACCTGGAGTGGGTCAGCAGAACTATGTTGACCGCACTATGGCGAGTGTAGGGTATCAAGAGAGCGATCTATTCCTCCGCCATGACCGTCGGTTGATCCGCATGACAGAGGGTGCCCAGGAAGATGATCTGGATTTGGCGAACCCTGTCGCTTCAGAAGGTGAGGTCAATGCTGCCGTTGGCCGGGTGGAATATGATATGGATGAGCAAGATGAAAAGTGGCTGGAGGAATATAATGCGAAGCGAAGAGAAGACCAGCTGGAGCCGATCAAGCCGGCAGTCTTTGAGATTACCATGACCAAGATCGAGAAGGAGTGGCACGTCTTAGAGAAGCGTATACCGAAGCCTAATCCCAAGCCTCCCCAGACGCAGCGGCCTCGTTCGAGCTCTGCCGCGGCGGTAAATGGCGAGACTGCGCCAGGTGAGGAACAGGACAGCAAATGTGCTATTTGTGACGATGGTGACTGCGAGAATTCCAATGCGATTGTTTTCTGCGATGGTTGTGATTTGGCAGTCCATCAGGAATGCTACGGGGTTCCGTTCATCCCGGAGGGACAATGGCTATGTCGCAAGTGTCAGCTGATTGGAAGAGGGTCTGTCAACTGCATCTTCTGTCCAAATACCGAAGGTGCCTTCAAGCAGACTACCTCCTCGAAGTGGTCTCATCTCCTGTGTGCGATCTGGATCCCTGAGGTCTCTATTGGTAATCCTTCTCTTATGGAACCGATCACGGATGTGGAGAAAGTGCCTCGCAGTCGCTGGAAGCTTCACTGCTACATTTGTCGCCAGAGAATGGGTGCCTCGATACAGTGCAGTAACAAGAACTGCTTCGTTGCGTTCCATGTTACCTGCGCACGGAGGGCTCAGCTTTACCTGAAGATGAAGTCAGGACATGGAACCCCGGCGGTCATGGACTCCCATTTACTCAAAGCTTTCTGTGACAAGCACGTACCCCCTGAATGGCGCAGAGAGCATGGGACAGATGTTGCTACGGCTGAGGCAATAGAGTATTACAGGACTACAATGCAAGGCCGCCGATGGGGAGACAGCCAGGCGGCGGCTCTTTCCTTGGAGCCTTCACACCCTCTCGGTTGCGACCACGGGGATGACGACGGACATCGCATGCATACACCACGCATTACCCTGACTGTTGGCGGTAATAAGCGGAAGCGACCGACTGTACCCAAGACTATTTGGAAGTTACCGTCGGGGGCTCCTGTGATTCCCCAGGTCGTGCTGAACTCGGTTGTGGCCTCACTGCAGCGCTTCGGGGTTCGACAAAGGAAGCAGTATGCTGAGGATGCTTGCAAGTACTGGACGCTGAAACGAGAAGCCAGGCGGGGAGCCGCACTTCTGAAACGTTTGCAACTCCAGCTGGAAACCTTCTCTTCCATGGAGATGACAAGGAGGGACTATGTTGCTATGGGAGTCCCTGGGAGCAAGAGACTACAAAGACGTATTGAGTTTGGTGAGAGACTCTATCATGATTTGGATCGATTGAGGATGCTGTGTGATGAAGTGAAGAACCGCGAGAGGGAGAAGTTAAAGGACGTGGAGACGCTTAAAAGCATTGTTGACACTGTCTACTTCCCTATTTTCCCTCTGCTCTGGCCAATATTCGAGAAAGCTCAAGTGTAAGCATGATTCTTTTACTTTACCTCACGTGGTCTAACATCGCTGCAGGCTTGATGGCAAAGGTATCTTTCGACAAGGCCTGGCGTCTATCAGAACCAAGCTGCAAGAACGGTTTTATCCGTCGGTTGCTACCTTCTCCGCTGACCTGGCCCATGTCTTCACTACGGAGATTGGAGTCCAACCGGCTGGAGATACGGCTGAGCTTCAGATGCAGATTAGTGGTCGTGCACCGGAACTCAGCCTAGAGCAACGCGAGAAGAGAAAGCTTGCCAAGCGGATCATAAAAGCCATTCAGCCTTCGCTAGAAGATGCGATCAGGAAGGAGAGCGAATTAAACCGCAAGCCGTTTGAACAGGAGCTTAAGGAGCTCGATCTCATGCTAGAGAATAGTGTCATGTCCAGACGGGGCTCCGAAGTTGATGCGCCAGAAACAGTCAACGATGAACAAGCGTCTGCACTACCAAATGGTACAGAGCAGAAGGTTGAGGAAGTGGATGTGCTTGCTAAATCCGAGCCTGAAGATAGTGCTGGTGTTGCCGACGTACCTGGGAACACAGCTACAACAGCTGAGGCTAGTGCGGCCGAGTCCCAACCCGCAGAGGCATCTACCGAGCCTCAAGTACAGCAGGACACGAACATGGAGGATGCACCTGCTGATATGCAAGATACAGAGCCTCAAAGTGCAGATGTGGCGCCCACAATTGTACAGCCTACAATTGAGAATCAACCATCTGTCCCTGATCAAAACGGAAATCTGGAGAAAGAAAGTGTTGAGCCATCCAAGCCACCAGTGGAGAACCAAAATGGGCCGTTGACGCCCCCACCCAGTTTCAAAGGTGATCAACAATACCCGTTGGCGCAAGGAGGCATCCAGTGGTATATGCAACCATTCGATCCCATTGGTACCACCATCCACGAGGAGCGGTGGACCGGGCGAGATGTGATGCGAGGGATGAGCGAGGAGCTCAGTGAGCTAGACGAGGAGGAACTAAAAGACCTGGTTGAAGATGAAGAGCTGGAAGGACAGATGGTCAATGGATCGAACGAAGCAGCAAATGGAGGCGATGCACCGACGCAACAGAGCGTCAAGGTACATCGGACTCGACGACGCTGGCGCGGATTCAGGTAGTTAGACGTACAGATGGCGGAGATATCATCATTGGTTTTGAGCGAACATTCCCTACACACCTACACATCATTTCTTTTCTTGCGTTACCCGGATTTCCCCTTTCTGCATGTTTGCTTTTCTTTCCTTGACTCCCTACTACTGCTGCTGTTGCTGCTGAGGGAACAAACATAGGCTGGCCAGGCGTTGGGTAGGTCAGAAACTGGGAATTTGGTGGATTATAACAGTAGCCATTCTCAGGTAATGAACTTTACAGAATGTAATCATGTCACTTCGCATTCAATTCGCATACTATTGTAGAGACATATAGCCTCACTCCATAGTGTGGACAGTATTGAATGGCTGGTATGGAGAACGGCCTTGGCACGACGGCAGAGCCGCGGGCGGTCCAGAATGGCTTATGGAAGACTCGCCGCGCTCGACTTTCTTTCCCGGTTTCTCCCCCTTCTTTCATCATCACCACCGATTTCCATCTCTTCCTCCATCCATCCTTTTTGCCTTCCTCCCTTATCCCCCTTCTCCTCCTCTTCTTTCTAACCTCTCGGAAATCAGAGCCATCTTAGCTTCCTGGCTTTCTGATATCCGCGTCGGATAGCTATCGGGTTCGGTTGTTGAATTTTTCTGCCTCTCACTAGCACTTTCCTCGGTCTGCGTCGCGCGCGCGCCTTCTCATCCCTTTTCACCTCACTCAGCTCTCTCATTCGTCTTTTCGATTTCCGTCATTATGGCTACAGAGTACGATAACGAGAACGGTCGCTACGACGGTATGTCAACCGGTCATCTTGCCTCGCCAGCTCAGCTGATCTCCCCGGTAACATCATCACAACAATGCTGACTTGCTGCTGCTCAGACGAGCCCCGTTTCGCTCGCGACCGCAGCGCATCTCCTCGCGATGAGCCTCGTGCTGATCGCACCCGCAGCCGTTCTCCCAACGGTCGCGTCGATGATCGGTATGTTTACGTGCAGAGCTGGCTAGCTAGCTAGCTAGCTGTCACCAGACGCCAGCCAGACTGACTCAAGCTTCTTATTAATAGCGCCCCCATTGATCCCCGCAAGAACCTCGATGACGAGGAGGGTGCTATCAACACTGGATCCAACCTGTTCGTCACTGGTATCCACCCCCGTCTGACCGAGTCGGATATTTCGCGTCTGTTCGAGAAGTACGGTGATGTCGAGAACTGCTCGATCATGGTCGACCCCCACACCAAGGAGTCTCGTGGATTCGGTTTCGTCAAGATGGTTACTGCCGAGCAGGCCGATGCCGCTAAGGAGGGTCTCCAGGGCGAGGTCATCGAAGGCCGCACCCTGAGCATCGAGAAGGCTCGCCGTAGCCGTCCCAGAACCCCGACTCCCGGAAAGTACTTTGGTCCTCCCAAGCGTGGTTAGTTATTGTCCAGACTCCCTCTGTATATTGATATATGGCTTATGTGTGTTCAATCTTGTTAGATTTCCGTGGAGGTCACCGTGGCGGCCGTGGCGATCGCTATGATGATCGTCGTGGTCCTTACGGTGGTAGCTGGCGCCGTGGTGACGACTACCGTTATGGCCGCTATGACTCCTACAGCGACCGCCGCGACTATGGTGGTCGTGACTACCGTGACTACGGTGGCCGCCGTGACTACCGTGATGACTATGGTTACCGCGGTGGTGGCAGCAGCGGTGGCATTGATCGCTATGCTTCCGGTGGCCGCGAGGACCGTTACAGCCGCGACGACCGTCGTGACGACCGCCGTGAGGAGCGTCGTGGCGGCAGCGGTGGTGGCTACTATGACCGCGATGCTAACCCCCCGAGTTACGGCTCCGCAGCTCCTGCTCGTGATGCCTACGCAGGCGGCGGTGGCGGCAGCAGCGCTGGCGGCGGCGGCCGTTCCTATGACCCCCGTGACGACCGTTACAGCACTAGGTAGGTGAAGTTTTGATTGATCTGGACGGTCGGAACAAGGCCCAGAGCACGTAACCTCGTCCAGTGATGGGTCTGTTTAGCCTCCGCGCTTCTTTCAATTTTTCTCCCCACGCCTTTTGTTTTCTGTGACATTCCCTTACTTACCCTATTTCCTGGAATGGTTTTTTAATTCCCAATACCCCCATTCGAATGGAATTGCGCTCAACGGGCTACGGTGGGGCGTCATCTGTTGTCTTGTCGAAAATGGAGAGAAGAAGTCTTCATCGCATTCACATGTCATCCGGCGAAACCGACATGTCACCGTTTATGCGACCAGTCGATCTTCGAAAGAGAAAAGAAAAACCAAGGGAAAAAATAAGAAGAAAAAAGAAAAGGAGAATCCTATGTGGTGTCGTCGGCACTCCTCACACGCTGATGTTTTCTTTTGTTAAATTCGCTCGCAACACCGGAATATTTGGCGGCATGGGAAAGAACAAGAACTTTAACGTTGTAATTCCTCGGATTGTCAGATGGGTTCAGCACACTGCTACATTTCACTCTTCAACCCTTCCGGAAACTTGGTCGTTATCTCGCTAGTCAGCTGTTCGCCTTTGTTTGCGTCTTTGCGTCTTATACAACTCATCTTAACGTAACGACTTTCGATTGTATTCGGCCAGAAGCTTCCATAAATCTGCTCAGCCTGCAGAGGCTATTGCTTACGCCCTGGATCCCGCTCTCTGCACCCGGCGGTCTGCAGGGAGGTCAACCAGTGTCGCGCGGCACCAGTTCGCCATAGCGTTTGCGTTGTAGTATCGCCAGGGGAAGAAGTCCAATTCTCGCAATAGAGCCAATCCTATGGCAGCAGCAAACAAGTGAACCCTGTAATTCCGGGCGTCGGTACTTTTTTCCCCCGGTGGGATCGATAATTCGGCCATATGGAAGGGGTGGGGATTGAGGTAGGTTCGATCGGTCTGAGACTGATTGAAAATATGAATATCAGAATGCTACGATGCTCTGATTGATCTAGGTTGAGAGCAGGGACATCTACGGGTGTCTCTTGTTCTTTTTTCTTCTTCTTCTTCTTTCTTTCTCCTTTATTTTTTCATAATCATCTCACAATGGCTAACTGCAGGGCAGCATGCTTGATATCTGTTGTTACATAGATATTTCCGTTGCGTTTGGGTCTAGGGAATAATTCGTACTGTTTCAGATTGGTTCTCGCTGGGCTCCCTTGTAGCATTCCGTACCTTACATGGAGAATTTTAGACCCTGGTTTGGGGCGTAGATAGAAAATAGACGTGTAAGCAAGAGTCTTATCTGATGTTTGGTATCTAGGCAACATGCAGTCTCCAGTGACTGCCTAGTCCATAAGCAAACCCGTGCCTGATAGTCCCAAGACAACGTAAATTTCGCCACCAAGCTAATCGTACATTTCCTTTCAAATCATAACCTCATAACCGCATTATCTCCAACCCGATGAGCCAAATAGATAGCACCATACAGTCAAGGATACACTCACCCGCTGCCCCAAGAAACAAGATTCCATAGCTAGCGAGCGAGCAACCTCTCCAGATGTCAAAGCTGTCCAAAATCCAACCATTTCGGTCTATCTGTGCGGAGATGCGTCTCAAGCTGAACGACTAGAGTAGACTAGACCAGATCAGCACCCGTCCATCTCCTCCTTGTTTTTCTTATGCAGATGAGATGAACTTTGAAAGTATCCGCTTCACGTACAGCAGCACATAATGATGTTCTTATGTATGCGTCCACTGAGATCTTAGCCAGCCTTATTCCACCGTAGATAGTATGGGATCGTGTATGGTTCGATGATCGTCCCGTGTAGAACATCATGGATCAGCACCAATGGTCAATTTAAACAAGTAACCTCTACTCCGGAGTCTTCGAAACACCCTGCTGTTCGATTTCATTGCTCTTCTGGATGAGGTATTCGCCGAGGACGCGGAGGGGGTTGGGTGGTCTATTATCATGTTATAGACACGGTCAGCTCGCAATCCTTACTAGAATCTTCGCCTGGATAGAATTCAATCAGAAGGGATAGTGGTATACGCACTGCTCCTTCGCAACGACCGTCATTCCATCAAGAAGATGCGGCACAATCTTCTCATTCATGTATCTTCTAATCGGGGCGCCGCCGGGACGCACTTGGTTGGTGGTGGCGGTGGTGGCGGAGGGAGTTGCAGCGGCGGAGTCGGCACCGGGGGTGTTTGCAGCTGAGTCGGAAGCCATGATTTTGTCTTTTTCGGGGTTAAGAGGTGGGTGTGATTGTGGTTGTGATGATGGTTGTTGGTTCTGAGGAGGGAAGGGTGTGGTGGTAGTAGAAGTAGTAGATTGTGGTGGAGGATTAGGTTGAGGTTGAGATGTTGCTGTTGCCTGCTGTAGGAGGGGACAATTTCAGTTAATGCTTGAAAGCGGTCAAACAAAGAGAATAAATAGAATTGTAGATGTCAATTGAGGTAAATTTGTTTAATGGAGACAAAATTTAAGAAATTCAAGACAGAGTAAAACAAAAGCGGAGCAAGTTGCAACTGCTCCGCCTGTGGGGATCGCGACGGAGAGTTGTACTGTGCAGGAGTGGTTCCTGGCAGTTTGGGATTGATTCTTACCGCGCTGTTATCGGCCATGGTTCTATATTTGTCTGTATTTTGATATTCTTATGAATATGGTATGATATTTGAGAGATATGTGATAATATTCGATGGAATTGGCCCTGCTGACTGCATGTGCTTCATCTTTGTGCTTCGCAACATCAGCATCAGTGCAAACAGTGCAAAGTACACATGATGCTTGTCCGAATCGGGATATAGTGGTCAGGTGACTTCGTGTCTTTCCGCGTCACGTTCTTTTTCCAGTAGCGAGATGCAGATGGAGAGACTATCATTGCAGACTATGTGTTAGTGCTGCTGCTCGGGTTGCAGCATGTCCCTGCTGCACTACTGGGACACCCTTCGTCCTTCCGCAAAGCGTAGGAAAACCACCAAGGAAGAGACTGACACCGGCGATGAGAAAGACAGTCCCGACTCGTCTGATAGTCCGCTGATAAAGCCCTCTGAAACACCGCTGCCGGAGCGACTAGACTACAATCCAATACCTGCTGTAGCTGGGGTTGGGGCTGCTGGAGATGACTCTGAAATCCCATCAAACAGCCAAACCGAACTCGAGTCGTCCCTGCCTGCCATCCAGGCAGACAATCGCGCAATCGAGGAATATGAAGCTTCGCGCGCAGTTGACGAGAACGAGCCGGACCTTCGGCAGAGACTGAGGGATGGTACATGGCGGAAGGGTCGGAGTTCTATCTACGTGGATGCGTTCAATCTGGCACTGGAAACTGTGCTGGATGAAGAGGCCCATCTGTTTGATAAGGCGGAGATGGAAGTGTTCAGGCAGTGGCGAGAACTGGACTATGAGTCTCAGTATTTGTATGTCTACCCGGGTCATACTTGTTAGACTTTGAAGCTGACTGTGTAGGTATGTGCGTCTATTCCTCCGCAAGACCTCTGCCTGGCACCGAGTCAATCGCCTGGGCTACTACTCGGATATCGCAGACATGCCTCGAGTAGTAGCTGAACTGCGCCGCGCTCGCAAGCTCCCATCGGCATCTGAGGATGGAAATTCCACAGATGACACCGTGCCCGTTGATACGGGTTTCGTCTTGGGCCAAGACGGCGAATTCAGATTCGCCGAGGAAATGGATCAGATAACCACGCTGGAAGAAGCGTCCTCGCTCTTATTACTCGACGAGTTGAAAACGCTCGCGAAAGACGCCAAAGTAACAGGGAAGAGTAAAAAGGAGCTCATCACCGCTCTACAGCGATCAAGTCAGAAACAGACCGGTCTCGACTGGAACAGTAATTCCAACGGCAACAACAGAGACGACCACTTCATCCAGAAGATCCTCGACTACACCGGCGACTGCATCAGACTGGCCTCCGGCCCTCGTGCCCTCTTTGAACGAGTCCATCTAGTCTTCTACCGGTCCACCGAATGGACCGAGAAATCACTCACCACCATCATCCTAGCCAAGATCTCCCGCAGAAACTTCCCAGAATACGTAGTCTGTCGAACCAACTCCATCTTCCCCTCACGAGAGATCCTTCTAGAATTCGAATCCGCCCTGCGCACGCAATTCCAAATCGACAATTTCCTCGAGTTTAACGGCACTCCCACCGTCAAACTGCTAACCCAGGTCAAAGACCTCGCCTACAAAGTCTATCCGCGGTGGAAAACCCTCCTCCACCAGGAACAACAAAAAGAGGACACCATCTACGACTACAATGAAGGCGCCTACCTCCGCCGATTCTCCCCCGCATGGGTATACACCCGCATCATCCACAAGGGCCTCCACCCCCTAGGCCGTTTCAAAGAGCACGAAGAGGAGCACCGTCTCCTCTCCGAACTCCTAGCCCAGCGTCTATTCCACGCCGCCCGTCGCGGCGCATGGTACCAACGCAAAGCCCTCCTCGAAGAACACTACCTCTGGGCCCTGAAGCCCTCCGAAGGACGCGGTGAAGAAGCCCAACGCAAACACTGGCGCCGCATCGCCCTTCAAACCTGTGAAACAGGCCTGCAAGACCCAGACTGCCATCTCATCTACCACTATGACCTGCAGAAACGAATAACTAAGCTTGAAAGAGCCCTGAAGGTCGTGAAACGCGAACAGCACGACTTCGGGCACGTCAGACTAGCCAGACCCGCAGAACGCACGATCGAAGGTATCCAGATCGAGCGTGATGAGCCAACCCAAACCCAACCCTCAACCCCAGCCGATACCACTACCACCACCACCACTTCTACTACTACTCCTACAGCGGTATCTAAACGCGGCCGCCCCACCATCTGGCTCGACCCCCGCGACGGCGGCGAATGCCGCGTCGAAAGCATGTGCCTAAGCTGGTATCGAGACCGTGGCTGGAAGGGCTACCACTCCGAAGGAGGCATCATCAGAACCCTGTTCACCTACCTCTTCTACGACATCCTTTACACCTACGTCCCCAACGTCTTCCAAACGCCCTTCCAAACCAGCCCGCTCGATCTCCACACCGACGCCTTCTACCCGACCCGTCTCTCACAGATAAACCACCGACTGGTGGAAATCACCAACGGCGAGTCAGAGCGGTTGATTCGCGCTGTCTACGAGGAGCAATCCCCGCGCCAGACGTGCGCGATTGGCCTCGATTGGTCCTTTGAGTTGGATGATTTGGTTCAGATCGTTAGATGTTTCCCGGGTGAGGCCCTCGCGGCTGTTTGTAGGGTCGTTGCCCAGGAGTATCAGGCTCGTGGGGGTGGGGTGCCGGATTTATTGATTTGGAAGGTGTATGATCGGGAGGATGGTGGTGGTGAGGAGGAGGGTAAGAGTGATGGTGAGGGGAAAGAAGGGTACGGGGAGGTGATGTTCGTGGAAGTCAAGTCGGCGAATGATCGGTTGAGTGATTCGCAGAGATTATGGATTCATGTATTGGCGAGTGCGGGGGTGAGGGTGGAGGTTTGTAATGTTGTTGCTAAGGAGGTTATACGGTCGTGACATATACCAACCAGTATTTAACGTATACATGAAATAGAATATACAGCTACACTCAAGTTACAACAACTACGGTAAGAAAGTAGAAAGGTATGTATGTGGTCATAATTTTTATTTCATGACTATCGACGGAATCAACCCTTCCAGATCGACCCAATCAACCACAACGACAGCCACTTCACCACAACAACTTCGAACCCCGCACAAGATGTGCACGCGCTTAAGCGACGAGGGTGGAAGCAGTGGCGGACTCGTAACGCCAGGTGGGGGGGAGGACACCGACGGACTTGTAGTAACGAGACAGACGGTGGATACGAGACTCGATGAGAATCAGGCGGAACTTGCTGTCCTTGTCCTTGCGGTTACGCTCAAGGTGCTTGCGGACGGCGACGGCCTAACCAGATTGGTTAGCATGACCTCTACTATTGTAGATTAAGATAGGGGGGATTGGCATACCTTCTTGATGAGGTGGTACAGGTCCTCGGGGAGCTCGGGGGCAAGGCCTGTTGTAAAATCACTCTGTCAGCCTGTGGTTTGACCAAGCAGAGGCATACGGGATCACGCAAAAGAAAACTTTCAACTTCCCAACTGCATTTCTGCGAGTTTGGGGGTTGAAAGTTTTAACTTCCGGTGCCCTCCAGTTTTATGGACATGTTGTGGTATGTGTGTGGTGTAGAGATGGTGGGAGGCAGAGAGAGCCGGGATTGCTGCGATTGCGAGACTGCAATTGTGGGTTTGCGAGTGTGCCATGTCGATACGGAGTAGAGTCTGAGAAAGATTCCGGGTATGTTTCAACCTCATTCTCTTGTCCCTCTTCTTCTTCACGGAAGTGAAGAATATATATCGTATCGGTTGTCCATCAATAACTCGAATCGAATCGCCGGATATATTCCAATCCGGGTCCTGCGGCTGCTGCTCTGCTCGTGCCCATTCCTGCCATATTCACATCCACAACATGCTCATGCAACTGGTGCGACTGGTGAAAGGGAATAATTTGTCGGTGATGTCGTACCGTTGGACTTCAAGATACGGAGGATCTTGTTACCTATTCACATATCATATATTAGTATCCTTTCCCATCCCTCACTTTTCGAATAATCCACAGAGGAAAAGGGCTCTTACCAGTGACAGTCTTGACCTGGGCAACACCGTGGCTGTCACGGAGGACAACACCGATCTGGGAGGGGGTAGCACCCTTCTTGGCGAGCTTGCAGATCTGCTCAACAACCTGCTCGGTGGAAGCCTTGAACCAGCTCGGGGGAGTGCGAGAGTAGGGGAGAGCGGAGGACGAAATGCCCTTTCCCTTAGAGTGAAGGCGACCCATTTTGATTGATTGGTGGTGTTGACGGGGGTGGTTGTCGAACGGGTTGTGAGTGAGCTGGTCGAGTATCGAAAAGTTCGAGGAGGACGAGGTTATTTTTTCGTTGGGTGGATTTTGCGATCGTGGGTCACGTGGGATACAGAATTGATGGGTTGTTGTGGGTATGGTCATGTGATGTGGGAGTTGGGTTCGCTTATTTTTTTCTTTCCGGAGCTTTTTAAGCTCCGTTTTGACTTTCCTTTAGTCTTGGGTTTTTGATTCTTGTGGTATGCCAGCGAGCTGCTTTGAGCTGCTTTGAGCTGCTGCAGAGTTTATGATGCTCTGATTTCTTCAATTTCGGCTATATGGTGATCGACTAATTGATACAGCTACATTGCTGGCAGATTTGATATTCAGGTTAGTTTTCACTCCTATGTTTTTTTACCCTCTGCTTTACAGGATGAAACACACCTTACTTTTTTTTTTTCTGGTACCTCTTATGTCAGAGATAGGCTTCGGTCTATCTCGATGATCTAAATGGACTTCTGATATCCTTTCATTTCGCAAAATGTTATGTCATGGGAGTTGAGACGCATCGTGCTAACTCGCATCAAGATAGGTTGCCAACATTTTATTCGAGGATATTCTGGTGTGGAGGGATGGGCTTTATAGTGCAATATATCAATATATACATATTACTCAACGGAACTACGGTGTTTTCCCTGCTCGTGTAAATCATGGAGTCGTGCGATACCATATTGTAGATGTACGGGAATTTAGAGGATTGGCGAGACAATGTCTTGAGCATGCAGTACGACGGCATATCTGCCCACTGCTATCGCTGAGAGTTCTATCGCGTTGCAGCTTTATACTACGGAGTACTGCGATGGCATCGGCAATGCATTCTATACGATGAGCCATTTCACGATCACAAAGACTGCTTGAGAGAGCCACGCAGCCTCGTGGAGTCGTAAAGCTCATTATCCCCATCGTCCAACAGACAAGTCCTCATAGCTGCACATCTCCATCAGTGTCAAGCAAATGCAAGCAGTATCACACCGCAACGAGGCATCGCTTTCAAGACATCCTCGTGCATCCGCTTCAGCATCGCAACTCCCTCCCCACATGGTGTTATCGGGTTCCTTGGTTTTCAGCGTGTTCCGCGCGACGCCATAGAAAATTTGACGACATAATGTGATTTGTCCATCAAGATTCCAAATCAACTTACATGGACGCGCAGACGGACGAACCATGGTCTGCTCTGCGACGTGCATCAACTGTTGCTGCGAACATCCTGTACCTAGATAGGTGTTCATGATGCAGTTTGTCTGTCTATCTGGTGGTCTGCCTCGTGCAGCAACTCCGAAACAACAGTAGACCCGCTTGAGCGTAAGCGTAAGCCCTAGTCAACCAGCTACACGGTATCATTGTGTGTGCATATTTGAAGCCAAGAAGACCATTCGCTTGGGCATGGAAGCCTGCGTTGCGGATTGGCGATGTGTCATATCCTAGCAGCAGTAGCAATAGTGGGCTGTGGACACCAGCCGTTGGTACGAAGTAGTGATGATTGAGTCACTGACAGGCTTCATCCAAACCCACCTGATGTGACCGCCAGTTGTGGAGCATAAAAGTAGGCAAGTGGGTATCAGCAACACGTCTGTATTCGAAACGAGGAGAATAAAATCGAATCGTACTTTGTTCGTACGATAGAAGCGGCCATCTTCCGTGTTGTACGAGATCAGTAACACTGTACTCTGTACACCGTAAGTACTCCATAGACTGGAGGATATGCAAGTCTAGACCAGGGACCATAAACTTGGAGGCGATCCAGGTCCATGATTCGACCACTCCACGAGCTGTGCGTTGACGTCTGATCCCGGAGATCGCCAAATCAGACGGTCGAGTGCGACCGACTCCAGGGCACGGCGCGGAGAGGGGCAAGTGCAAGGGCAAGCTGAGCCCCGTATGTATCACCATTCAGCAATGAGAGATCCATAGCAAAGGACGGAGAGGTGAGATCGTGGGTACCGCGAGCGAGCATCGGTCTCCACGCGTTGTGACCGGTCAGCTGGTGATGAGCCTATGATCGCCCCCGTCACCGTCACTGCTGGATGGCAGCGACTGATTGGCTTGCCCCGTTCATCCACAACTGATGGCGCAGTTGCACGGGCTAGATACTTTGTGCGGGATCTGAGATGGATCGCTGGGATATGCTGGGGGGCGAGAGTGAGAATTGTCTCTTACGGCATCCGAGTCCCGATGTGTCTTGTCTTGCCTTCATCGCATGACCTGGTGTGATTTCACGGTCGCTGCTGTTCTGCGGGCTGATTTGCCCCGCTAGTAGAGCTGACCGTATACAAAGCTACACCAGTCAAGACTCGAGAGTGAAAGGTAGCACAGACATCACAGATAGCTGAAAGGATGTTCAACGGACGACCAGTTGGATGATCGAATTCCCTCCTATTTTGCTGATTCGTCTCCTGCCAACTGACTTGGCGGCGAGGTTTTGTTCTGACAGCCCTATGAGCTATAGTGCAGGTAGTCCCGGCTTACTATTGGATTCCTTCCGGGGAAGTAGCATCCAAACACAATAAGCAAATAGGAGAATTTGAATTCTCTTCGTCAGGGGTACAATGGATTTTTTTTCTGGGTGCATCTCGTATTGTTTGGTGTAGATACTAGTAGTGATTGTCTCATTAGTACAGTAAAACACGGTTATAAGCAACACCTTATATAAGCAACTCTCCATTATAAGCAACAGAATACTGTGTCTGAATTATTATACTATACAAAGTTACTTCATCCTCTATTACTAGTAAGTTGTTAAGTTCCTGACCTTCCTCTATACAAAATTACCTATATCAGATGCTCAGAATAGCTAATTTAGATATTATCTTTCAGGAATCATGCTAAAGCAAACCTCTATATAAATACAATATTATATTTCTAACAGCTAAAAAGCTGCTCTATGTATCTAATACTAATTAAAGCCTAATCTTACTTATAATAATCTTACTAAGTAGTTTAAAATCATATATAACTAGTAAATTACTTTATCCTCTGTATTTTGTATTTTATTATTTTAATATAATTCTCTTGATGCTATTCCCAACTACCGATTGAACAATAAATAACATCAAACGGAGTTGTAGCCAGAGCTAGAAACAGCAGTTATTAACTAGTTTGAATATATATAATCCCATATTACTATCTCACAAGAGATTATACGTGAGAAAGTAAAGTAATACTAGCTGATTATCTATTCTAATAAGATAATACTATTATTCAGTAACAGCTAGCTGCGAGGTTTTTAATATAAGAAAAATATCAGGAATTTCAAGTAGTATAAAGAGAGCAGGAAGATAATACTTAAAAATAATTTTAAAGACTAGATAATCTTAATATATAAGATACTATATATTTACGTGTCTTGTAATATCTTCAACTATAATAAAACTGATTTATATTAAAGAATACCTCCGGATCATGGTCTTTCTACGCGTTCAATCCCTGGATATAAGAAAGATAAGGCATATATCAGTATATATTTTTATTATAATACTAATATCTCTGAACATCTTTCTTTATAGTTTATTGGTGCAGCAAAGAAGCCTCGAGTATTCTAAGTAGTAGGTATAAACTCAGAGAATTTAGATTATAAATAGCAAAATAATTAAAAAAGTTAGATAATTATTATAATCTTTAAAGAATAGCTTCTTTGGTTTAACCAGAGAATAAGTAGCCAGTAGGTTATTTTATTATATAATAATTTCTTATTTTATCTTGCTGTATATAAAGAAGTTAAAATATAGTTATTAAATATTTTAATTATATAGCTGCTATTTAATATAATATCATAATATTAACCACTTGATCAAGGCATTATCTAGACCTGGAAGACTTACTAGAAATAGTAATAACTGCTTTATATAATAACTAAATATAACCGGGGATATAATTTTATAATTATAATAAATCTTTTATAAACACTCCATTGGGCAATATCTGCATAGTATTTTAATATAAAAGATAATATAATTCACCACTGCTTTACACACGCACTTTTAAATAATATCTACAACCATACGCCTGACTCTGCTATCGTACATGACTTGACTACTAGTCTACAGAAGTTACAGAATACTGCATGGATTCAAGATATTATACAAATTGAGTAATTCTTGAATTCTCTAGAAAAGCAGGTTCATGATATAACTACTGAAATTAATGATATTATTCTAAGCCAGTACGCTGCAGAAGATGAGATTAAGAAGAAGGATAAAATAATAGAGACTCTACTATTTATATTATTTACTAGAATCCTGCAGGCATTATATAATCTCCGCTTGTATAAAGAACAGTAAAATGATGCTAATCAAGCATCTTTATATTTATTAATATACTAGGAGCGTGATATCCTTCAAAGAAAGGTGTTAAACACGCAGCAAAGTAATATTCATGGCTATTTTAGGTAGAATATTCGATATAAGCAAGATCTCGATATAAGCAATTTGGTGGCGTGTCTCATATAGGTTGCTTATAACCGTGTTTTACTGTATATCAAATTCACCAGGGGGTAAGGGACTAACTATCAGAATTTTCCATAGTCTGCACTTTAGTTGTTTCACTAGCAATGCATTGCTTTTGCTGCCACCATACAGATGTAAAAGTACTGCGTAGGCCAGAAAAAATCCTTGATTATACTACACAGTATGTAATAGATAGCTGCCAGACCTGCATGGCATGGCCAACTATTCTATGATAGACCAGAAATCACTCATGCAAATCTACCAAGGCAGCGACATGCTTCCAGGAGATGAATTTGAATTCAATAGCAAAAACCCGATTGGGAAGGTCTAATCAGGAATCCACGGAAAAGACACGAGGTATACTTTGGATGGAAAGTTCTACGACGGATGACGCTTCGATGCGTGTGCAAAGATATTGAGATACCTCCCGTGCAACTCTGGTTAAGCTATAACTTAGTTATCGATGAGTTAAGTTAATCTCTCGTATTGCGGGATGCGCGGGAGCAATGCCGATGACGGGATGGAGGCATAATTGGAGACTGTCAGTTTCATCCACCCGGCAAACTTAGTCAGTGCTATGGAGTAATTAACTACGTAGTAGCTATTCTAGACTCGGGTAGAGGCAAAGATAGCCAAGCGAAACAAATTGTCGCAAAAGGCCCCATCTAAGTGGGAATTTGAAAACTTTGTAATCCAGCTAATTCATGTACTTTTTAACTCAAGACTAGAAGCCGCGAAGAGAATGTGGCAAATGTTTATTTCCTATTATTGCCGAAACCATTTATAGAAATTCTCCACGTGTGGTTACGTCTGTCATGTCGTGGTGTACGGAGTAGATGGTGAGGACTATGGAGTAAGCCAGCTAGCTGACCGTCTCCTGGTCAGGGTTTGGGATAGCTACACGAATCCATGGGCTGGACAAACAATGGGATTGTGGGAAGAAGCGAAATCGAAATCGACATCGACAAAAATCTAGCACCCGCCCGTAGATTCCACTGAAAGATTGAAGATCGGTATATACCCAGTCATGCATCGAACAGCTGGCTCGCTCTCTGTCCACAATACCCAATGAGGGAAATAAGCATACTCCCTTCTCAAAAAGCTTGGTCTACGGAATCTCGCTACCCAGTTTCCATTGTTTCCAAGGTTTTTCCTGAGGAAATTGATAGCTAACCACTACCGAAGTCGATCAATGCTGATATGCAAAACCCACTTCTAAGCTAGAGGAACGTCAATCCATACTGGATCACGCAAAAGCTCCAGGCAGCTAAGAAGGGGAAGCTAAACTAGTATACCAGGCTTCGGTGCCGGGAGTGGATGCCCTAAATTTAGCCGGACGAGGGAAGGTCCCCCTCGGTAGACTTCAACTACCGTGGGTTGCTTAACGAACAAGAAGGTTGATGTCGATCAGACCCGCGGCAAATTCCCGCGCAACGGGATATCTAGACCATCTGTTTAGCGATGAGGGTTTGTTGGGGATGATGAACCTGCACTAAATGGACCCGATATGCGGCTACGGCAGACTGGATGCAGGTCCGTACGGCAGACTGGATGCAGGTCCGTGTGGCAGTTCGAGGAATGGATGCAACCTCGATAGCGATGGGCACAAGTCCAGCGGTCGCGGCACGATGTAGTATTACCAGAGTAGTCGGTTGGTCCATGCGCCCGCCGCCACTGGGGCATCGATCTAGATTATACACGGTATGTGGAGGGGTTTTTGCAATTGATGCCCGTGCCGATGACGATGGCAGTGCGACAGAGGCGTCGTTGTTGAGTTGCATTACTCCTGTGCTTACGTGCTGGGTTACTAAAAGTACTTTACTTGGCTGATGATTGTGTTCAGGTGTGGACCTTTTTGTCCCTGAAGTCCGTGGCTACACAGTCAGGGGCACTGATGGCAGATCTCCTTTGTTTTGAGTCACACCAGGTATCAGATGGCTCAAGATTGAGAGACCAGGGGGTAAAGCAAGAAAAAACAACCAAGATAACTGCAACATAGCACAGAGTAAATCCTGGGAGTTATGTAACGTGACCACCAAAAGACCATTCAATTCCCATGGAACGACTATCGAGTCAAAACCCGGCTATGGGGAGTTTAGAGTCTCGTGGCAGGTCGACCCTCACCCAGGGGCAAGGGCTACTGGCCTACTGCAGAGTACGATGGATACAGGCAGTAATCGTCGCGACACTCGTGCGAAGCCGGTCGAACTCAAAACGACCAGGATGAGTCTTCTAGTGGCTGGGAAGGTTGCTGGTTCGGGTATAGTGGAGGTTGATCGAAGTGCCTTTCAACCCCTGCCTGCATACGAAGCCCCTCCGACGCACTAAGCAGAGGCACTCAACTGTAAGGTACGCGGGAGGTTGCTGAGTTTTTTCCCTCCTGCAGGCTGTTGGCCAGTCCAAGAAATCCTAAATTTTTACCTCCCGAGGGATTGTGGGAATGAATTCTTAACATTGGCCAATAATTATCCTGCAGTAGGGACGATGTGATGTGCTCCATAATATACGAGATATGAAAATTTTTGTAGAGCAACTCCTGCCCGAAAATGGGGACGCAGTCAGATCCCCATTATTGCAGCAAAAGACTGGAAAATAATGGGATTGTTATCGTGCCCTAAACCAGCACACGCAGAAAGAGGCGGCGGATAACTTGTCACTAACGTTTAGGATGACTTGCCCCCTCAAGTAGGATAGCCTAGACTAGTGAGTTTCATACCCCGAGAGGAATCAATGGCTCACTATCTCATCACTAAGAGAATTATGGAAGCCTCCCCCGAGAGATCCATGGATGGCTGGGTGGGTCTCCCCTCTTCCAGCAGCAACTAAGTAGCCGACTCCGTTAAGGAAGCAGTATCTAAACGAAAAGGCCCAGCAATTAGCTACGGCGCAGGTCCAGTCGGTATTTCGACGGCCAATCAGCAAGACGAAACCACTCCGATCCATGCAGATGCAGGCATCGCCAATTTACCCAAAGGCGTTAGAATCCTGGCGTCGAAGCCAGTGTCAACCAGAATCAACCCAAGTCAACCAACGTCCGCAGCGACGGCATCTGATTTCCCGCTCGTGGTCTTTGCCCTACCACCGTCTCCCAGGCCTCTCGTTCGTTCGTTTCCTTCCTCTCCTGATTCCACCTGGTCCCCGATGCTACTCACTAGCTCACTTTCTTTTTGATTTTATTATTGGTTTTTTTCGATTTTCTCTACTGCCTCTGCGCCTCCCAGTCAATTGGAACCCCGACGGAGCTTGGGACTCGCTCCTTCTGTCTCTCTTTGCCCAGAATGGGCGTTGTCGCACGAAGCCAGTCGAATGGAGTGCAGCGACTCCACCAAGCCCATCAATGCCCCTGGTGCCAAACCTTACCGTAGTCTCTCTCTCGCCGTTCCGAGCCATGGAGGGGAATTCCACCGTCTATCGTCAGAACCCAATGAGCGACGTCCCAGACCATGGCGACGCTGCGTTGCTCTTGTGTGAACGGACCTCCTATCAGTCCATGGCCATTGCCCCAACCAATCCTCTAGTGGTGCCCAGAACGGTACCATCTTTCTGGTCGTCGGTACATCATCCATTGCCCTAGCTCGTAGTTAGTATATCTGATCAGCCTTCCCACCCCCCATGTCCGTCCGCGCCCACCTGCCTCTTGCTCCCCTCTCTTCCTACTAGTATCATGCGATAAACCACAAGGCTGTCTGTTCGATCGAAATCAATCGTTCCACGGCCGTGAGCCTCTTGCGCGGGGTAACCACGCCTGGCACAGTCACTAGTATAGTATTGTCGATAAACCCGCCACTCGTTTGCCCCCGAGGAACAGGACATGACCCTCTCCGGGCCTCTATCGCATCCGTCGCATATTCACGAAGATTCCTACCACTATGGCCAACGAAACATTGTCTGGATATTGTCCGACTCCTTTCCTCCAGGAGTCACTGTTCCCATCGAAAGGTGGATGTACGCTATCCCTTGCTAGTGTGGACCCAATTGCCGGTGACAGAACTGATCGTGTGCTTCGTCGCAGTCATTGATGGACGGTTTTGTGAGGAGCTTACCACAGAGCATGGCAAGGTCTCTTGCTGTCTTCCATGCCCATTGGCAGAATGGACCTATGGCGAAAGTAAGTCCACTGCTACCTGCTGCCAGTATTCGAGAATCCTAGCTAACAAGAAATCGTCGCATTCAGAATTGATCTCTCAAACCAAGGTCGCCAGTTGGCTTGGTGTCGCTACATTGCCCCTGTGCATCTTCCTCCTGGTATCATTCGCCGTGCTGCCCCCCAAATGGACGCATCGTCATTACCTGAGCATCTGCTTCACCCTGGGAATCTGCTGTATGGAGGTGGGTAGACTGCCATCGCGGATCAACTGCCCTGTATTGACTCGATTCCCAGATCGCTTTCATCATCCCGCTAGGAGTCAAGCCAGAGCAATGCTACAACCAAATCACCCCCAATGACATGCACACCGACTTGTCATGCGCCTTTACCGGAGCCCTTCTTCTCTTCGGAGGCTGGGTATGCGTTGTATTCAGTATGCCTCTACACCATCCACCACCACCAGCAACAACCACTAACCAGCGACTACAGGTTTCATCCGCACACTAGCCTTCCACCTCCAAGTCTGCTGGGAAATCATGCTCGGCCCGAAATTCATGTGGACAGCACTCATCCTAGGCTGGGGTATCCCCGCCGTCGGCCTGACTGAGATGCTCATCTTGACTGGGGTCTCCTACCGCTTTGGCACCGTCTGCCACATCAACGTCCACGACAGCAACAGAGACTACTGGGCGCCCGTCGTCGCATTTGGCGGAGCATCCCTCTTCCTCCAGTTTGCCACCCTCGTCTACTGCATCTACATCTACGTCAAATCCATCTATGACGAGGAAACCTCCACCACCAGCTCCGGTCTCCCTTCCTACTCCGCCAGCGTCCGCACCGTCACAGCCCGTCAAGCCTACCGTCGCGTCCGCCGCGTCCTGCAACTCCAATGGCGCGGTGTCGCCCTGGTCCTCGTCATCTTGACCAACGTCATCTTCTTTGCCGTCGTCTTCATCAAAATGGATAACCATCTCACCTCCACCGTCGCTAATATGAAACTCGCCACCCCCTGGCTCACTTGTCTCGTCGAAACTCAAGGCAACATCCAGAAATGTTACAGTGAAGCCGAAGCTATCGTCCCGAACAAAGCTACCCTCCTCGCTGTTCTGATTCTACTGGCGACGGTCGGCTTCTGGAACTTCGTCCTCTACGCCCGTCCTTCTATCTTTGTCGGTTGGGCCGAGTTCTTCAAAGCCCGCGTTACGCAGCCTAATGAGTTCGTCTCTGTCGATGCGCGCAGAGGAACTCCTGATCCTCGCGCTTACGAGATGATCTCCGGATCGAGTCTGCCTCCGTATAAGACCCCTGAGCCAGTTGTGCGGTCCCCGAGTCCCGCACGGACGATGGGTGCCCGTAGTCCGGAGGCGAAGGGAGGACAGCACTACGGCCGTGAGGCTCGCTATGTACGGCCCTCGATGAGTTTCTCGTCTCCGAGACCGCCCAGCGCAACGCAGAATGGCGCGGACCGTGAATGGGATCCAGAAGCTACATTTGCTAAGAGCCATTCACAGAAGGGGTCGATATAATGCAGTGGGATTGGCGTTTGTAACTGGATTGGTTGGTTTTCTTTATTAGCATGGGGCGCATGGAAAAGCCGCTCTATATTATTATTATTACTGTGTGATATGATGTGAGACTACTAACTGTTTACGGCTGGATTTGATGTTTTTATATACCCTGATGCATTGATGTTTGTATGTATACAATACCCTTAGAAGAGGAAAAAGAAGAGAAATGAATCATTACACATACATCAATATCCCATGCAATTTGATGACTCTTACAGTGGGAATTAATTAGTAGCCATTCCTGCAAAACCACTACGGTAGTACATCGATGAAAGATAACCCCGGTCCACCCCCAAACCTTAACTTTCCCCAACGGTCTCGCAGTCAGTCAGTCAGCATAATGAAATCCTTTCGGCTAACTAACTACAAAGTAACTAGTTATATCTAAACCCCCGCAGGGCTAATACTAATGCTAGTAAATTACTACTGCCAGCGACAAGCGGAGATGGCACCACCAACCACCGCCACCACTAAATTCACTTCTTTTTATTTTCTCTCCTCCGGTCTAGAATCTCTTGGCTCGTTCTTCCCCCTCTTTTCTCTAGCGTAGCATTGTTAAGTGACATGACATGACTGACATGACTATCTTTCTCCTTTTTGGTCGAACTTAATTGGTATGGTGCATGCTTTCTTTCACTTTGGAGGAGTTGGATCAACGGATCATCGCTCGGACTTATCCAGATACAACAAATGTTGGGATTGAAATGCCGAGGCATGATGCACAAGCATGCAGTTATTATTATTATCATCCTCGGAGTTTGTAAGAGTAGTTGATGGCATAGCACGGCACTCCGGCATCGGATGGATGGATGGATATAAACCCTGTAGATTATACTAAACCGATTAGGTAGTCAGCCCCGTGTGAGGTGGCTGTAGGGTCTATTGTCTATTTTACTTTCAATTGAGTTATACTTTTCGCTTTTTTGATCGAGTTTCACATATTCCATTTTTGTCTTGAATGTGTCTGTGGAACGTTCGAGATTGGTTCAGGCACCGTTTTTGTAGTAGCTGTGGTGTACATGTTACGTATGTTTGATTAAATCGACTGTTTTCAGTTGGGTTGGTAGTGGTGAAGACACACGTGCTTACGGCTTACTGCTTACTGCTTACTGCTTACTGCTTACCTAGTACTTGCATACGGAATATAGTATAACGCCGCTCAATATAGTATCTCCCCCGCGGGGAAACTGGCCAGACTATTCTCTAATTTAATTTATTTACTAGGTACTAAACGGAGTACTCCGTTCCAGCCGAGCAGCACCGCAGAAGGCAGTAGGGTAGCGGGTGTGAGATCCTTCCCTGACGCACAGACCTAATGTATATTAAGCCGAGGCGTTGAACTACTAACTACGAAGTACTCCTCCGTGATAGTAAATCATCAGTTGAGGGATTATGATGGCGGGAGTAGTGCTTACCATCTTTATGAGTATCATTTAGTACTATGTGATTGATTTATGAGTGTAGTTGGAAATAACTAATGTAAGTTGTATATATGTGGGGACTATAGCACTATGTGTATACCCACCATAGTCATACAAGGTCTGCTATCTCATCAATGTATCTACAAAGTAGTTACAGAGTCAACGGTGCATAGCTTCCGAGGAACTAATTACTCGCTTCTCTGCTAGAACCAGACTAACCATCGGGGACCAGAGTGATCATCATTCGGGGTTCAATCGACTAGGAAATCGATCGTCCTCGGCTTCTGCATGCTTTGCCGTGTGGGAACGTGTCTGTGCCGAGGAACACTGACACTTAACTGTTCGTAGTACTAGTAGCGGAATGTGTGATTGGGTTCGGCAAGTGGTTCATTGCATGCTTGGTATCGCTTGGTTTGACGATTTTGGGGGAGGTTCTTGACCACTAATAACAGAAGATAGTCGATTATTCTATGAGTTCATAGTTAGTAGTATCTATTTACTATGTACCACTTACTAGTACAAGTATATTTCTTTCATTAGTAACTACCACAGGGTATATTGAAGGATGTTTTGCATCAATCCTACTTGAAGTTATATCATAGGCTCATAGCACTAATCAGTCAGACTCTGTATTGATGTCCAAAATACTATCATCGCATCAACCAACTAAACGGCAAGTCAAGCCAATATCAGTGTGGGCGATCGACACATAAAATATCTAAGTCACAACTGAAACCAGTACTCGAACTCATACGCACAATGACCTTTAGTATGAGTCGGTTCTACGCAGGAGTGAGACAAGCGATATTCACCAACTTGTTATTGAAATCAACGTTGTAAAGACTACTTATCCCAGGAGAGCCAATAATCTTGGTATCAGCATCGTCAATGATACCAAGACACTCCCACCTTTGTCTATATGTTAGCCACATTTGCATAATGATTAACCATGTATCTGGATTGAACTTACTCTGTAAGATAGCATTGAATACCGTCTGGAATCTGGATAGATGAAACCTGGCGGGTCCTGTGTAGTTTTATCAGATATGATGTTTGTAGCGTAGCGGGATATATATTCGCATTGGCGACTTACAAATCGGGCTGGAACTCGCTGAGGGCATGGCAGTGGTTGTCCGCGGGGACTTGGACACTGTCTCCTTCGTAATACATGTCTTTCCATAGAGTAACCTATGGCATATGTACATCACCAATAAGTTTGCATTTGTCTGACATGAGATGACTACCTGAGGGATGGTTTGTGCCATGGCAAATGGCGACAAACCGAGTAGAGAAACGAAAGCGTGAGCAAGGCGGACCATCTTGACTGCTGAGTGTAGGTTGAAGTAGTAGAGACTGCAATGGAAATGAAGGAGATGACTCGCAGTTAGTTAGTACATGGCTGACGGGTTAATACAACGAAACTATCCATATGTTGGATTTGAGAAGCTTAAACATGATTGCATCTATAAAGATATGAACAAGCATGTTCTACTAACAAATTATTGAAATGCTTCTGACGATTCTGTAATATGCCTTTCACTTCTTGCCAACTTCAAGTTCGCCTCGGATTTCTTTCTAGCATTGACGGCTAGTCATCAAATGGCTATGAGATACTATCTAACATGCCTCCTACTCTTTGCCGCTTCAGCTGCTCCCGGACATGCTTCTTTACACTGTAGATATGTACTACCATTAGATGAACACGATAATGTGTTAGTCTAGGTAAAGACTACTCCTAACTCGGCAACATGTGGCATGGGGATGTATGGGATGACCGTCAGTGGTATTCGACAAGTCATACCTCCAACTTATCTACTTCAAGCATGTCAGATCCAAGTTCATTCGCTATGATACATCGTAACCCCTACACAGTACTAGAAAGCGCATCGCAACCACCACTGTCCTCCCTCTCCAGTAATTTAACTTCCAGTACAGATTGTTGCATCGTCTGCCCCAGGCATCGTTGGCCTTGAATCAATTACGCGTCATGAAGTGGCAATGAAAGATAACAAAGGAAATAGAATGATATAAAAAAAAAATGGGGATATGTGTATAGACCGTCCATCCTACATTACCAAGCGTTGACGTCGAAGTTTTCCTGCACAGGTTAGCAAATTAATAAAACCATTGACTCAATAGGTTGCTCTTACCTCGGAAAAGTAGGTCGTAACCACAGTCCTGTCCGAGAACTTCCTGCCCGCAAGCGCCTTCAGAGCATTCGTCGTCGATTCCACCGTGTCGAACTTGACAAAGATCTTGCCCACTCCCGGCGACTGTCGGCTGCCGCCTGTCGGACGGGGTACCTTCAGCTCAACTACAGTGCCGTACTTGGAGCATTCGTCGCGTACGTCGTCGCAGATTTCTATCCCGTTAGTCTAACGCTTCTTACATGCATCAAGCAAGCTTACCTTCGTAATCCTCAGGGTCCATCAACTCCTCCGGTGTCACCATGTTGAGCAACTGCAACACGCGGCTGGTCTCCAGGTCCTGGGACGTCGTCTTCGCGAACATCGACATCGCGTTGACGCCCATGTCGAGACCTGCAGCCTGTGTCATTCCGATACTGGCGCGCACAACCTTAAGGTGTCTATCGCCCAGCTCCATTCCATTGAGACCTTCCACCGCAATGGTTGTTGCTGAGGGATCGGCATACTCGCAGAATGCAATGCCCTATTCATGTCAGTACACTTCCTCGAGCAATTTGATAAGTACCTACCCTAGACTCCTCCGTAGAACTGTCCTTTACCAAAACAAACGACTTGAGCTCTCCGAAAGATTTGAGAAGCATCGTCACAGGCTCTTCGGGGATGTAGTGGGGAATGTTGGACACGCAGATCTTGTTGGGAGAGTCAGGAACCTCATTCAACAACACGCCTTCCTGGTATTCCTGCTCTGCTCCGCCAGGGACAATGTAATCCTTGGGTCGCCGCACTTCCAGGCCCTGAGCGGCACCATTAGCGGCCCCGTTGCCAGCAGCTTCGTGCTCCTCCATCGCTATTCCGTCGAACGCAAGCGCAACTGTAGCGTCATTGGGCGACTTGAATTCGAGCAGGGCGAACGAATGGTCCTGGGCCACCTGGGCCGAAATGCAAGGATCCACGCTCTCGATAACGTTGAGGCCATTGAGCTGGACGTTGAAGAAGGCCAAAAGGGTCTCGCCGGTGACAGTCTGGGGGATGTTGTAGACAAAAAGACGCTTGGCCTGGCGAGAGTTGGAAGGCTTGAGGGTAGATGTGTCCGCGTTGCCGCCGGCGGGCTGGTTCATGAAAGCTTGAAGGCGGCTGGGGTCCATCGGCTGCTGTCGGGGGGCTCCAGGGAGAGGGAACATGCCTGCAAAGTAACTACATTAGACCATATAGATAACAACGAAACATCAAACTCACCTGACAGCTTCGCCTGCTCGGCAGTAACATTCTCGTAGCCGGGAGGTTTGATATCCCACTGCGTCAGGCGACGTTTCCGATCCAACACCGACACGATATCTGTGAGATCAGGTGTGGCCTCCCTCTTTCGAGGAGGCGACGCACTCCGTCTGCGCTCCCCTCGCTCGCCACGGTCGCGCTCTCCGCGTCCACCACGATCTCCACGCTCTCCACGCTCTCCACGCTCGCGGTCTCCCCTGCCTTCCCGCCGGGGTCTATCCTCGAACAGATCTCTGTCTCCCCTTTCGCGGCGGGAGGGTCTATCTTCGTATTCTCTGCGTCGGCGATCACCGCGATCACCACGGTCACCGCGATCCCGATCCCATTCCCGGTCGTCTCTGCGGCTAGAATAACGGTCCTCGCGTTCTCTGGCGCGGTAGTCGCGGCTGGACGAATACGAATCTACCTCATACTCGCGTCGGGAGCTTCTGGAACTGTAGTGGGGGGATCTCGAACGTCTTCTCTCTCCTCTCTCTGCTCTGTCGCCGCCGCGCTCGCGACGCTCTTCGCGCTATCGTTCACTTCAGTTAGCTTCGGGCAGATACACCCTTGTATATTTTTCACTCACGTAGTAGTCCCTAGGGCGACCAGAATCTGCGAAATAATTGTTAGCCACCATATGCGGCAGAGAATGGAATGGTGAAGATAAAGCTCACCTCTGGACGTGTACGTATCGCCGTTCATTCTGAAAGCTCCGGCAATATTTCTTTGGCTCTTATTTTCCCGTTTCACGTGGCGAAAGGGATGGACAGCGAATAATGGTCGGAGAGAGATCCAACACGAGCAGACACTCCGAAAGGCAAGCTCGATGGCACCGAAGGATGGAAGCAGGGTGATCGGGGAGAAAGTAAGAGCTGCGCTGGAGGGAAAACTCGCAGGTGACGATCGGCGACACTCCCGTCCGAATTGGTTAGCGCCTCTGGTCTGCGGAGTCCTGACCGCCTGCTGTGTCGGCCAATCCTCCTGGCAGAATCAACTTATCGCGATTATCGTGCCTTTCACATTCGCCTTCCTCAGCGACGGGCTGGTAAATGCTCAATTCACTTCAATCATGACTGTCGGCGCCTTTTCAGAATGGCGCAAGTTGCCCGTGAGCCTCAATGAGCTCTGCATCAATACCACCCTCCGCTGTGGTCAATCTTTTCGGTAAAATAACCGCAAGTACCCTCCTCGTCTTCCCCGACGTTCAGTCTAACAAGGTCTCCATATTATCTACAGATGGCACAACGTCCCCGACACAGATGAATGGCGCTGCGTTCTCCACGGACGGCTTCTCTCTCTGAAACAAGACCCAACCCACCTCTACTACCGAACATACCGCACCACCCAATCTTCCAAACCCAAAAGCAATGACGACGACACCACCCTCTCCCTCTTGACCCATTACTTCAACCTCTCCGCCAACCTCACCTCCCTCTACACCGAATGGTCTGCGCAAGACCCCAACTTCCGCAAAAAAGCCCCCCAATTTACCGGCATCCGCATCTTGCGCCAAGACGCCTGGGAAGCCCTGATCTCCTTCATCTGCAGCAGCAACAACAACATTGCGCGCATCTCGCAGATGGTCGAGAAGCTCTGCCTTAACTACGGCCCCTTCATTGCATCTATCAATGGTCGCCCATATCATGGTTTCCCGGCTCCGGATGCCCTCACCGCTACCGACGTGGAGGGTAAGCTGCGCGGCTTGGGGTTCGGGTACCGCGCCAAGTATATCTACCAGACGGCGGTCATGGTGGCCAAGGAGCGGGAGGCCGGGTGGTTGGATTCGTTATGTAACCCGGAGTGTCCGGCTTGGGGGGTGGAGGCTGCGCCGGCGGGTGAGATGAAGCCGGAGGGGAGAGAGGGGTATCGCGAGGCGCATGAGAAGTTACTTGAGCTGCAGGGGGTTGGGCCTAAGGTTGCGGATTGTGTGTGCTTGATGGGGTTGGGATGGGGAGAGGCAGTTCCGGTTGATACGCATGGTTTGTTACCTCGGCTGCTCCCTTTGTCATGTCATGGTTGGATTGCTAATGATGTTTGGGTTCAGTCTGGCAGATCGCGCAGAGAGACTACAAGTTCGGAAAGGGGGGAAATAAGTCCTTGACGAAGGTTACTTATGATGCTGTGGGAAACCACTTTCGCAAGCTCTGGGGCAAAGAAGCGGGGTGGGCGCATAGTGTGCTGTTCACGGCTGACCTGAGGACTTTTTCGGATCGGTTGGCTGCGACTACGTCGAAGAAGGTGGATGTGAAGGTAGAAAAGGATGATAAGGAGGGTGTCGAGGTGGAGACAAAGGTCACTACAGCTATAGCTGTACCAACCAAGAGACCTGCAGATGATGAGGGAGTGAAGGTCGAGAAAGAAGAAGAAGATGAGACCAAGGAAAAGGAGAAGCTGAACACCATTGTACAAGCTTCACAGACAACGACAACAAGGAGGATGTCGAAGCGACTCCGGAAGAAATAATTATACCCTGTATATTACCTTTTCATAATTAATCATATCTTAGACCTATCCCTGTGCTTTGAATAGCATATCAAGAACCCAAAGCAAACCTGATTGCATCAGACATGATGATGTCTTAAACCCTCCCCAGTCAAATGAGACACCATCAACCAAGCCCCGCCTCAAAGCAACAAGAAAGTAAAGTACTATGTAGTACTTAACTACAGTATCCAACACCCCATCCACGTAACAAACAACACCCACCCCATTGTCTCAAACACTCGCATATACCCCTCACCAATAGTAACCAAACGAACCCATCAGGATCATCAAGCAACCACCTGAACCGGATTCTTGTTTTTTTTTTTTTTTTTTTTTTTTTTTTTTTTCTGTGGATTAGGTAGGAAGGTAATCTGCTACTGCTACTGCTACTTTGTACTGCATTACTATTTCCCAGGGCTACTCCTTCGGATTACTCCTTTGGGATAACCGACAAGGCCGTAGCCGGGTTTATATGTACTAGATAGGTATGTATTGCGGTGGTCGGTTTCTTTCCCGTATCATATCGGGAAATCTAATTACTACTTCGTTTTCAACTACGGAGTATCAGTAAGGCAGTCATTAGTAGTTCTGTGAAGTACTTAGTTACGAAGTAGTAGTAGTCCAGTTTAGCTAAAGTATGGTAAGGTAGGTAGGGCAGGGTAGGATCATCCCGCTCACCCGAAAGCAACCAGTATTCATCAACTTGGTCTAGGTACCGAGCAAGGTAAAGTAGGCTAAAAGTGTGCAGAATCAAATTAATAACGCACCTGCTGCAGAATTACCAAGGCATTCATTATCTAGTAAGGCAAGTAGGCCAATTAGTAGTTTCTACCAAGCTACACTAAGCCAACAACTTACTCCACAAGGCCAGCGAATCAATCCCCTTGATACAGGTAACCAAGCCAGCTAAGTAGTCTAGCCGGTCGGAAGACTTTCCTGCACGCCGGGTATAATCGGTGATATTTCTTTACTTGGTATTTAGATCGTGACGATATCAACAAGAGCAATGCAATTTCTACTGTGTAGGATGGAGTACGAGTAGGTAGATCATCAAGTAGGGTTGCGGTGAGAATCGGGATGGTCGGAAGGTGTGTGTGTGTGCCTGTTCCACACCTTTGACTTGTGTATCTATCTATCTGCAAGTTGATGGGCGGAGGAGGAAGAGGGGAAAAAGTGGGTTCAGGGCCGCAACGCAACCAAGGAACAAGACGAAGATCGTTCACGATAATGACGATGGATGTCTGAACTTTGAATTAAGAGCACAGAAAGAAGAGGGTCGCGGGGCAAATTGGTGGTCGGTTAACCTTCCGCCGCGGCCATGGCGATCATCATCAACAGGCTTGAAGGTGTTGCCGATGATGTGTGCAGAAATTCAGAGCAGAGTCCACATCTGCTAGGCTGCTAGCATGATGAATTGTAGAAGGGGGGGGGGTGTGGATGGCTGGGATGGTCGCTTGTTTTCGAGCTCCAGTTTTCGAGGGGTATGAAGCTCCAATGATGTGGTGTGATGGAAAGGGAGAGCTACTGCGAAGAGGAAAGTGAGTTGACTCCATCAGGAGGCGGGAAGCTGAACGGCGGCACGTGCATCCCGATGTTGCAGCTGCCAGAAGTGGAAGGTGCAGGCAACTCTGCCGAGTGCTTGACGGCGAATCAATTCCCAGGCGCAAATTTCGAGGCTCAGGGCCCTCGGCCTCTTTCTTAGCTGCTTTTCTTCTGCTGCCCACTTCTGCGCTCGAGCTTCTTCCCGTCTTCTTACTCCTAGGCTTACTGCGCCTTATGGGCTAGAGGGGTCATATTGTCTCGATGGCTACTCAGTACTAACCGCCAACATGTGGCATGGGAACAAACTCATGAGACAAGAAGGAAAGCACAGATCCACGATGTGAAAAGAAGTGATGGTAGTGAGAGGCACCTCGTTCTTGCCTTCTCCTGGCATTAGCATTCATGCAGTTTCTGGGTACAACGGTATGGGTTCAAAGCACAAAACACATTGGTATCATTCAAAATCAACAGGCTGATTCTCAAAACAGATGCACATATATGCAACCCATTCCGGGTTGGCCTGCCCGGGACAGGATGAAAAGCTTTTCAGGTCCTAGGCGGCGGTCGATGTAGCAGGTCCGCATATTTACAAGTCCCGCTGGCGTCGACTTTAGACTCGGTCCATTCGAGTGGACGGTGATGGCGAGAACCGCGAGGCCTGAAGCAAGTATGTCTAGGTGTGCTCATGACTCGGTGAAACGAAAGTCCTTTGAGACGAGCACCATTACTCAAGGCACTTCGCCTTCTATGCTTCAGTGGACGCTCGCATTCGCAGAATCCTCGTTCCAGCCCCATTCTCTGAGCAACTGATTCACACGGTACTCGGTTGCCCAGCCGAGTTCCGTTTCGATTCCGTGAAGCAAAGCAAGGACCGTCCGCCGTTCTCCGGGCTCCGTCAGGCACTGACCACTAACAAACAGCGGCTGGAGGGAATTGATGCGGACCGCGCCGGTTGGACAAGCCAGCGCAATCCCCACAATTTCTCGGCTGTGAAATCGAATATCACTCTCGATTGAGCGATATGAATTAAGTCTATCAGCAATGGTGCTCCTTCTGCTGGTGGACTCATGCGGCTTATTTATGAGAAGAAGGATACGAGCCATATGATAATGCTGCATCGCCGAGGAGCACAGAGGTAGGCTATACCATACCTCGGACAGCGAGCTAGCGTCAAACTTCGGGTTGTCCCTGTTCTGGGGTAATTTGGAAAGCTCAACCCGGGCACAAGGCTGGAACGTCTCAGGAAGTCCGTTATACCAGGCATCGAGTTCAGCTTCCAGGCGGTACCATCGCTCCAGCAATACCTGCTGTGAAAGGCCCAGAGGACCCGCTCCTATCGATCCAGGGTGACTCAACTGGACATTATCACCAGCGTTGATAAAGTTAACAATCTTTGAGAGAATCCAAACTAAGCCATTCGAAACAAGGTCTTCCTTGATGGGTTCTTCATCGTCTGGATAGCCCATTGCAGTCGCATTACTGGAGCGTACAAAGCCCATGTTGTCGATCTGGAGACCCGCCTCAGTCCACAAGACCAGATCGTCGGTGTTTAACCTTGTCTGGCTCTCATTGATGACTATCGAACCCAATTAGCCCCTTAAAGGAAGGTTATTACAAGTCATGTATGCACTCACAGGCAGCTAGGTAGTCTTGTCGCGCAAAGTTCCAGAAAGTCGCCTTTCTCGCCTTCGAGAGCCCCGAAACCTTGGTTTGCTGCAACGCTGTTCCCCCGGGGGAATGGCGCTGTTCGACCGGCATCATTCCCACCTCCGCTACATCCAACAAAGACTTCACGCCACTCAGATGGCGATTCCACGCCGGACCTGTGGCATCTAAAAATTCATATACAGATAGTATGGCTGTGGCGGCAAGGATCTCATCCGAATGGACCCCCTTGGAGAACCGACTGTCCGAGTAACGTCGCCTGCGTTTGCGGGGGTTTTCTTGATCTTCGCACAGCTCAGCAGCCTGCCACTGTCCAAACGCCTCTGGGGTACTCAGCGGTGGAGGTCCTTTATCCGGCTGCAGTTCTTTCATTAGGAGTTGGATGGCCTTTTCATAATACTTGGCGCCAGACCAGGACCAATCTACGTTGTTGGCGAGATGCCTAGTATACACACCACCGGTCGACACTTGTGTCCCTTTTATGCGACCTAGTTGCTTCGCAGCATACGCACAGGCGGCGTATTTCAGCAATGGATTTCGGAGAGCCCTGACCGGGACAGACGATGCGAAATAGGTTCCTAAATCGAACAAATCCATCCTATCATACATCCAATTAACGATGTCCCGCCGGGTGGTGGTGGTTCGGTAACCTACCAAAGTCCTGGTGCTTCTGAAAAATGTCTCAAGAGATATGCAACCTCGTGGTCTGTTTCTGCTGGCGCCTCCGACTTCGAGTCGGCAGACGTGGTTCGCGGCAGGGCTGGCCTGGCGGTCAATGATGAGCTCCTACGCTCGGGTGGGTGCTGAAGATTGGGATCCACAGGTGGTGACCGTGATTGTGAAGGATTAAGAAGGAAGTTGATATTATTATTATGGGTATTGGTGGAGGATATCGAGAGAGAAGGAGAGATCTGAGGTGCGATGACGCCGCGCACCTGGCTTGGAGTGTCTGAGGATGCTGTAGATGGGATATTATTAAAGGGTAAGCTGTGATCTGTTGACGGGATGGACTGTTGGTCGATGCTCAAGGGAGGATAAGAAAGGCGATCGTTGGCTGCCACTGTGGAAAGAGTCTCTAAGCCATGGGTTTCGCCGTCAGTAGACGACGTGCGCTGGGCACTCCAGGCACGCGCATGAGAGTTCGCGGCCAGAATGGCGGCTTCGGACTCTCCCAGGGCAGCTTCAAGGTCTTCCGCATAGGGATCCGAGTTATCGACGAAGATGACTACAGGAAAGGAAGAGCACCTGTCAGCCCAACGGGACTCTCAGCGAGGATGTTCTGCGGGTCCATACCATGTTTGGGGATGTCGAGCCAGACACTGTCCTTGTCAAAGGTATTCTTATACGAGTAGAAGCCCTTCAGCGTGCCACGTCCGGTGGAGGCATCGCTCAGATCCTTGTTCATCGAGGCATTTTGCTGATGGCGAAAGACGATCCCCTCGCTAGGGCGACAGACCCTGCCGCCTTTACGACACTGCGAGCATTCGGGTTTCTGCTCGTCACCTAGACCCAGCAGCTTTTCTTAGTATCTGTGACTTTCCGCCCAGCGCAGGGATGGTAAGCAAGGTTGTAGACCTACATTTAAGTTTCCGGGTACGACACGTCAGGCTGCGGAGGGTGTGCCAGAGGGCCAAGCAGTCAGTGTCTGGATGATATGACAGAAGCAGAAGGACAAGGTGATTGTTGCTGGGAGGTCGGGGGGGGGGGGGGGGGCGGGTGTTCCCGATCTCCCAACATATGACATGGGGAGGGAGTAGTAGTGATGTCTGGATCTTGGACGTACCAGCCTGTGCGGGATCGCATACCGGTAGGGACCGCTGGCAGGTGAGCTGCAGCATCCGATTGAGCTCAGTGGGGAACCGACAACAACACAACTCTTGGGGAGGGAAGGATATGAGTGAGTGAGAAAGAGAGGTGTGAGCAAAGGCGAGGTCAGCCAGCGAGACTGGCCCGAAAGCGCCCTAAAGTCGACTAGGCCCGACAACCGAGGCGGAGAGCGATTATCTGGGGAAAAAAGAGAAGAGAAGGAAGGGCGCGCGAGAGAAAGAGAGAGAGAGACGAAGGGAGGCCGAAGGAGGCTGAACGGGTGACGATCGCAAGGCAACACAAAAGAGGCGCAAAAAGGAGAAGCGCAGGGAAAAAAGGACGGCTACAAAGCTCACTGCATCGGCTTTTTCTGCCCTTTCTCTTCTTCTTCTTTCTTTCCCTTTTTCCCATGGACCAACAGAGCGGGACGGGGGAAGAGAAAAGCAAGCAAGCAAGTCGCAAGTAGCGAGTAGGCGGGCGAAAAAGAAAAGCGGGGGGGAAATTTAGTACTTAGTGTCAGTCTTACTACTAAGTCAGACTAGTAGTTAGTTCCAGCTGGAGAACTCCAAAGTTGTCCATCCTTCTGTTTGGGGGAGAGAGAGTCTGGCCCAATTCCGTTGTCCGCAGTTTTGTTGCTCCGGTTGTCTCTTGCGGGGAAAATTCCCCAAAAGTGCCTCATGTGATCTACTACTAACTCCTTAGCTAACAGATATCAATCTCTGACTCGCTTGCTCGTCCATAATATTTAGTGTTCCATACTTTGGTCTCTGTTTCCCTTTAAGTAAAATCTCTTTCCTCTCACGCGATCATCTAGATTTCCTTAATGTGGGATGCTGACTGGCACCTCTCCCCCCTCCCCGCTTTTTATTCCCCATCCTTCTTCTTCTCGCTTAACCAGCACAGTAAGTAACTACACACTGACATGATCAACAACGTGAAGGTCAGTCAGTATACAGATCAATACTAAGTACTCGCTAAAAAGTACCTAAAAAGTAGATGTGTAGATAAATCTCCAGAATCGAACTAGATAAACTACTAGTTAGTTAGTTAGTAGCAAGCTGTCTACTTACTAACCCGCATGCACATCTCGATCGTTCTTTTCCGTTTCCCGCCACCAATCATGTTTTAGTTCGGATTTCCTTGACCCTACTACCAGTAACTTAAGACTACTAATCCACTGTAGTATCTTATGATAGGCTTGCTATTAATATAGTAGGAGTAGTACATCGATAGGAAAATTAATTAAAGATGGAAGGACAGACAGAAAGAGACACATGTCAGTCAATGAGGATACTTATTTTCTTTTTTTTCCCTCTCTTCACGGCGTACATGGATTAAATTTATCAGAGTTTGATTCTATTGAACGCCCGAAGAAGTAAACATAACTCTACTAGTGAAGAATTGGAGAGGTCTATACTACTTACTACTACTAACTCTGCATGACACCTGCAGGGCGGGATATTATTGACTACTAATATAGTAACCTAATTTTGAGAGAAGTAGATACCCCCTAGTAAGCCAATAAGATTGTCAATGCACAAAATGTTGTTCATTACCGCGGACTCGCGCGGATTAACTTATCTTATGTATGTACATGTCCATCCGGTAACATGACATCCACGGCTCAGAAGATGAGGGGGAATGAAAGGCAGGTCTCTCACACTCCGGTCCATAGGACAAGGTGTGAGTGTATGGTACAATAGATACGGAAACAAGATCACACTCGACAACGACGACAATCACAACAACTATAACGTGGCAAGGATTGGAAGGGACCACGATGTGGGTCCGCGTTGAATTGAACATGCATGCGCACAGTGCATGCGCAGGCAGATGGGGCATAAGCAAGATCTCAAACAATGAATAACATTGAGATAAAAAAAAAACAAACAAACAACCTCCTTGAAGTGCCAGGAGGTCGAAAAACATCATGAATTAAGAATAAAAATGAATCGGGTATATGATGGATTGTTTCCCAAGAACGCCGTTCGAGGTATCAGATGAGACTGGAATCAACATGGTGGTAGATGGTGGGTCAGATTATATGGTCGTTCTGCTTTTCATCAGCAAGGTAGTGCATCCGGGGCAGGCGAAATGCCCCTCCCTCCAACTTAGATGGCTGGTGCACCCGGGTTCGGTTGCTTGATGGAGTTGAAGAGGTACTCCGGAGGAAGCCTCCGCATGTTGGAAGGACGGTCCATTCCGACTCCTTGGGGAGCCCGCATGTAACCTTGACGACGGCGTTGGATCTTGTTGAAGATGATACCGGCGATGACGATCAAGAAAACACAGCCAAGAGCGCAACAGAACGAGATGAGAACGACAATACCATTAGACAGGTGCTTGCCTGGTTGATGCGTTAGAATTTGATACTACAATCAATTAGATAAGAGGAAAGACATACCTCCGCTTGTGTAGGGGTTCGAGTTCGCGAAAAACATATGAGCAACGCTGCCTGGCTGGCCGTCAGAGGTGGAAGACAGCATAAAAGGTATCATCGTTGTCCCGTTGTATAGAGCCGCTGATGCGTTTCCAAAGTCCGGAAGCTGGAGCCGACCAGTGACCAGAAGCATCTGGTCATCGTTCAGGTTGCTCACATCATCGTGATTCTTGTTGATGGGAAGAACCTCAAGTCCACGGATTTCTGTTTCGTCGTCGAACATGTTCCTCACAAAACTGAAGCTAGAACCGTCATAGGCGGCAAGGAAGCTGGAGCCGTTGGTATACACGCCCGCAAGCCAAAACTTGGACACCGCGGTGTTGGCCGGGGTGAAGGCAGTGATGCTTCCAGGAATGTCAGAGGCCGAAGCTCCTTCGAAAGTCTGCCAGCTCTGTTTCTTAACGGTATAGGTCGCGACTACGGACTGGTTCCCGTCGATGTTGAGATCTCCGATTGCCAACAGTTCCTTACTGTTGAGCCACTTGAGCGCCAGCACAGTTCCATTCAAACTCGCGCCTGGCCTATTCCACTGCCGGTCTTCTGTGTCCCAGTAGCAAACACCCGGGCAGGGCAGAGCCCCCGCGCTCTGAAAGTTTCCTGCAACATAGATGTGCTTCGAGTTGGGACGGGCAGCAATGGCATTCACCGTCACATCGTCGCCAAGGAACCGGGGTGGCTGGTGCTGGGAATACGTGTTGTTTTCCATACTGTAAACCACCAGACCGTTCAATGTCGAGCCACTGACGCTTCCAGTAACATTTCCACCTGCGTAGAGAACGTTGTCTGAGATTGCCAACGCCAAGAACGTGGAGTTGCTGTCAATGCCTGCACCTAGACCACGGATGGTGGCGGCATTGCCATCAAGTATGGCGAGGTTATTGATCGCAGATCCGTTGGTCGCATTAGTAGTGAAGTGGCCACCTAGGATTGTGAGATTGTTGCTCGAGCTCGTGTCAAAAAGACCTGTGTAGGTCTGACCGCTTGTGTTGAAATCCGTCAGCAGAGGCTCCAGACTCAGCTCGTTGTCGTAGAGAAGAGCAACAGCGCCGGCTGCAGCAAGACCACCGGAAGAAAGACTACCGGCAAGTATAGTTGCATTGTCTGCCTCGGCAAAGGCTGACAGTTGTCCAGCAAACTCGTATTGGCTGACGTTGAGGTTCTGAAGCCAGTTGTTGCGCGAAGGAACCCAGACGGCAAATCCAGAGACGTTGGTTGCTGGGCTGTTATCAAAGGCTAGCAGCTGATCGAAGTTACCGCTAATGCCAACGATCGTCTCGTTAAGTTCCAAGGAGACATTGAGCTTGAGAGCAAGGACATCGCTAACAGGACCATTGACACCAGCGCCCAATGCCGACCACGTCTTCGAGTCGAAAGAATATGCTGCGACGTAACTCAGGCCATCGTTTCCACCATCATATGTATCAGTGAAATTTCCACCGACATAAAGGTTGTCGCCCAGAACCGCCATGCTTGTCACTTCAGAGTTCAATCCGCCCTTGGGCATTGCTGTCGCATTTCCATCCTGTTCAAAGTACATGATGTTCTCGATATTGGAGCTCGAGAAATTACCACCAACGTATACGATCTTATCATGGCTGGCCAGGGCGTTGACGGAAGCTCCATCTTCGAGTGCCAAGCCTGCCTGATCGATCGCGGAAGCCGTGACGTTGGTGCTGTCATCCGACGGATTGTAGTCAAACAGGCCATTTAAGTTATCACTCGAATTGCCTGACACTGAGTTTGCCACGAATTGAACCAGTGAGGCTACCACAGTGACATTGTTCCCTTGACCGGTTGTCGGAGTCAACTTGACACGGGGACGGAAAGAATCATCGCTGGCATCCACATGGCCGGTGTAGATGGTGTCGTACTTCTCATACAAATTGGTTTGGTAAATAAGCGTTTGGACAGGCTCATCGGTATCACTGGTAGGGGTAACTGTCACATTGACGATGCCACGGGAATCACAGGTACTATCCTGCTCACAACCGGGTGTGTACAGCTTGATTGAGTAGTTTCCGGAAAGCTTGACATCGGGTTCAAACACTACTGAAGCACTGGTTGCATTTGAGTCCGTCACCTGCGTGGTCAAGTATTCAGACGAGCTCTGGCCGGACGGTGCGACAGACCACGACCCTGTGCGAGTTGACTTTGACGGATAATCGGAACCAGAACAGGTCGGTTCGTTGAAAGCATTCATGGCATATGCATAAATGTCTGACAGTCATTAGATCTCACGTTCAGCGTAAGGAAAAAGAGACGGTAACTCACTGGTCTCGAACATTTCGATCCCGTTCAGACCGGCACCCTTGCCGTACCAGTCCTGGATCTCGATCTGAAATCCGCTCATGCCAACACTGTTGACGAAACGGAACTCGCGATACTTCTCCGATGTGCTGTTTGAAAGGGAGCAAGACTGATCACAGTGGACGTCCTTGCCGGTGTCGGGGTCGGTATATGTCAAGTTCATAATTCCATTGTCCGGAAGTCTTCTGAATAGGAACGTTTTGGTGCCGCGTCCCTCATAATGAGTGTTGTACAATCTGAATTTCGTAGGGTAATATTCGAATCCCATCATGGCGCGCCAGTACCCGGGGGAATAATCCGCTAACAGCCAGGTCTTGCCTTCGCCATCGTCGCCGCTCGTCTGACATATAATATTACTAGGACTGATATAGCCGCTTGTCGAGGATTCTGCGTCGGAAGTAATCGTAGCATTCTGAAGGTTGATCACCTGCAGTCCTTTCTCGGATGATGTAGAATTGCCGGTGCCGTCAAAAGAACCGCCCCAAATGATATGGCCATTGCTGTCTTTCAAGATCGAGTTGACGGGCCCGTTGAGGCCTCCAAACGTCAAATTTGACCAGCCTTCATCTCCGACCCAGGCCACGGCGTTCGTGATATTGTAGTATGTGAAGTTTCCTCCGACATAAACACTGTTCGTTTCCTGGTCGCAAAGTAATGCTGATACCGAGCCCGACAGACCTGACAATGCTGTTACCTTGTTCGAGTCCGGATTGTACAGCGCGACACCTTCCGAGTCGACCCCTCCCAAGCTGGTGAAGTTGCCTCCGACAAAAATACCCTTGAACGTTCCGTCTTTCTTCGTGAAGGGGCACATCGCACGAATATGGGCGTTGGACGACTCGAGTGACGTGAGGATTCCGTTCGGGAGAGGGGTGAGAAGGGATTGCGCATTATCATTTTCGGTAGCGGTATCGGACTGTTCGGTGTATTGATAGAGGGAAATGGCATCGAAATCTCCTGTGAAAGCGATTTGGCCTAATGGCGACAGATCTAATTCGGGCTCTGAGACGGATTGAAAGGTGAGTGCGTAAGCGGGGGTCGACTGGAGAAAATAGCCAAGGCGGAGGACAGTCGACAAGCCAGCCGTCGCAGGCCCAAACAGTGAGGGTGCCCTCATTGTTCAGGTTCGCGACGACAGGCCAAAGAAAGGTTGAAGGCCAGGGATTGAAGAAGGGGAATTGTAAACAAATTGCCTGAACCCGCGTAAGGCGTTGAAAGAGATCTGGATAGATTGATCAAAAAGAAAAGACAGTGGTTTTTCCTAATAGGAGGCTGAGCTACCAGCACGAGGAACACGAGAAAAGGAGTGGTCGGGCCCAGAAAACATTAATAGACGAAGGTGTAGAAGAACAAAAAAAGAAAGGAATGAAAATAGAGATAAGGAACGAATGTGATCTCAGGCAGAGATAGCCCGATAGTACAAGAATGGCCACAGCCAGGTGAAAATTAATTAATTAACGAACGACTGGGAGAAGAAGTTGGATGGAGCGAACGAGTGACATGGCCGGCAGGGGCTTGTTTGTTCCCAGAGAAGTTGCTGGTAGTCTAGTAAGTTACTTAGTAGTTGGTTTTTCAGGTACCATCATTTCCCGCCCGGTCATTGCCCATTTGGCTGCGTTCCGGGTTCCACCCACTGCGCAGTCAGCAGCTCTCGATGGCTCGTTGGTGAGGGGCCTTCGGGATGCTCATCGGCCCGGCAGGTGAAACGCAACATTACTCGCTCGCTAGAAGGCCCATTGTTGCGTATGAGCCACGGAATGGAGCTACTCTTACTTGGGGGAGCCAGTTTTGTGTCCACCGCAAAGTGGGGGCGCCCTCAATTACGGGCTTCATTCCATTTCCTGTACTATCGAAGTGGTCACATCATTATTGGTATTTGCATACCCTTCAACTCTCCGATCAGGTTGGAAAAGGATGCTAATGGAAGGGCTCTAGACTACTGCCATCAGGAAAGAGGCTGGTTTGATCATCCACGCAGGATCACTACTTGCGCCTCCGAACGAGAGACACCTTGCAGCCGGTTGGATACCTATTATTAGGTGATCTTCTCCATTCACCCCACCCCTAGTATTGGACGCCGTCACAGCGACAGTAATGACGGACAGCATCGGGAGACTGGGAGGAAGATAAACATTCTAGAGGCCTTCATTTCACCAACGTCAGCCCAGGATTAATGCATTCCACCATATTGAAATCGTCCTTACTGGCGGTGTACTATGCAGCTAGAGTCGCATGAACAGGTTACAGAAGTCTAATTCCATATACCTACCGCAGGAGCTACATTAGGTTTATCTAACACGATACACCTACATGCAGCTACATCGTGTTTATTCTGATCTGCTCTGTACTAGACTCAATCCTTCTCATTATCGCCCGGAGGCAGCCATTTCATACTCTCAGGTATAGAATCACGAGTTTTGGGCACTCACCGACAGTATTCATCTCATCCCCTCGAACCATAATCAAAGGCTGCATCAGGTGATAATAGTACTTAGGCCCCAGGATTTCTGCATAGTACTAGATATCACGCCCGGCATGGACAGTGCTGTGTGGGTTGACCTTTCTGTCTTTGCTACGGTAATGGATTCGTGATATTCTTTCTTGTAGAATTCCAGCAACTTTATATTGACAGTAGTTGTTTGTTTCTTTGGTGTACTTCGCACTTATAGTTTGCTTCAGGCCCTTATATAAACCAATACACACGGTGAGCTCTCTTTATCAAATATGAAGTGCCATCCTGTTCATGTACATGCCTTGCCAAGAGCAATCGTGGCCTCCTATAATGACAAGTCAGATGAACCCTGTCGTTGCCAGTATGCATTGGATATGTAAGATTTGTATCCCGAGGAAAAAAAAAGAACACTTCAAGTAAAAGCTCGGTTGTCAGTCAAGCAATTTTCTGGAGATGGGAGCAATAAGGCCGTCTTTATCCATCTCGTGCTCGACATACAACAAGTGCACGCAAGGTTTTCAACAAAACTACAGCCCCCAGGCCAGATATGCGAAGAAAGCACCATGGCTAGGCCAAGCTTGGTCAGGAATAAAATGTATCCAGAATCTTCCAGAAACCATGAATGCTCAGATTATGAACTAGCTCGGATTACCGGAGATGCCCAGTCATTGACTGTCACTCGCGGCACATCACCTGACATATATAGTAGAAAGTTGATCTGCATGGTCTCCAATGGAAAATTCATTGACGTAGTTGCACTGGCGTTGAATATAGTTCTCTTGTTTTCCTAGACTACCAACTGTTCGCTCTTGGCTGTGGGCTCATGGCTGGTTTTGACTATGGGGGCGATTGACAATTGATCTAGTAATTATTCGTTAATCGCGTTATTTTAAGCAGGTGCTTCGTTCTCGACGCTTGTTCGCTTCTAGAATATTCTTATATATACCACAGTCATTACTGGTAGTAGTTTCCTGGCTTGTAATTTTTCGGCGGAGATATGCTTCTGGAATAGTAGTAGTAATAAACTGGTATGTGGAAGTATTGGCCGAAATATATAGATCCGAGTAACTCTCCACAAGTCATACTACGGGCAACGACCCTACTTACTTAGTAACCTAGACGTCAAGTTGATGCCAATATGAGTGTGTGGAAACGTGCCCTACTAACAAAAGTATAACACTACAACTGATAAATTAGTATTAATTTAAATGCAAGACTACCGCGAGCTCCCCTCGTCTTAATATGCTAGATGATATAGATCAAACTGATCCTAGCAGTATCTGACAGCAGCATCCACGTTTTTGAGGTATATTCTTAGAAGAGCTGAACAAGCAAACCGATTAATTGAATAATTCGATTCTCCATTAGTGCCTAACATATTACACCCACCTCACTTGAGATTAGGCAACCAGACATTTTGACCGTGGTTGATTGTTTATGCCTCAGGCATCAAACTCTAAACCAATTCTGCAGAAGTGGTGCCAGGAACTTGCCGCACCGCGTAAGAGGCATAGCCGCGCGCAACGCGAGACTCCAGGAAAAAGGATATCGGAGCTCAGTATCGGAAGTAGCTCAAACACCTTATCTGCAAGAAGCATTCTCAACTCACCAACAACTCTTTTAAAATTTGTCGCCGCTTCGAGGGCAACCGATTCAACTCTTTCAATACCCATTACGCTTATTGTGACACCCTTGAGGGCTCCTCCAAAATGTGAGCGTCTTCACCTATCATCGCCGACTACGGGGCTAATCACTCTTTCTTCTAGGGAGAGCTTCGATAACATCTATCTCGACCTCTCGAAGCAGCATGGAAAGTGCAAGCTGGCGGAGTCTGGCCTAGGATGGAAGCCTTCCGGTGGAGGCGAAACGTTCACTCTTGACAGCAGCAATATCGGCGCAGCCCAATGGAGTCGAGCAGCAAAGGGATATGAGCTGAAAATCTTGTCGCGCTCCTCGGGAGTCATCCAGCTTGATGGATTTGACCAGGAGGTATGTCCGGGAATATATCTGAGTGATGTCAATATGAGAGAAGAGGCTGTCTAATTTTTGCCTCCGTGGACACTAGGACTTCGAGCGATTGAGCAAAGCCTTCAAGATCTGGTACGGTATCAACATGGAAAGCCGAGAGCACGCTCTTCGTGGATGGAACTGGGGCAAGGCAGAATTTACAAAAGCAGAACTATCCTTCAACGTGCAGAACCGACCGGCATTCGAAATACCCTACTCCGAGATATCGAACACGAACCTTGCCGGAAAGAATGAAGTCGCTGTGGAGTTTGCTCTTGGTGGCGAGGGTAACGAGCCCGCCAAACCGGCCGGTAGCACGAAGAACCGCGGTCGCAAGGCCGCTTCGGGTCCGGACGAACTTGTCGAGATGCGATTCTACATCCCAGGAACAGCCGTGAAGACGGAGAAGGGTATCAAGGAGGAAAACGCGGAAAATCCGGACGAAGAGAACGGAGCCGAGGAAGAAGAGGGCGAAGAGCAGAATGCGGCGAACTTGTTCTACGAGATGCTCATGGACAAGGCGGAGATTGGAGATGTGGCTGGCGACACATTCGCTACTTTCTTGGATGTCCTGCATCTTACACCCAGGTGCGTATCATCCAGACGATATGGTGGGTGTGTGTTAACGAAATTGCAGAGGTCGGTTCGATATCGACATGTACGAATCATCCTTCCGGTTACGCGGTAAAACCTATGACTACAAGATTCAATACGCTTCTATCAAGAAGTTCTTTCTGCTTCCCAAGAACGATGACACACATACATTGATCGTTCTGGGTCTTGATCCCCCGCTACGACAAGGCCAGACTCGCTACCCATTCTTGGTAATGCAGCTGAAGTTGGATGAGGAAATCAGCTTGGAGCTCAACATGACAGAGTGAGTGTAGCAGATGAATTTGTGGATCGCATACAGCTGACAATCTACCAGTGAACTTTTGGAAACTCGCTACAAAGACAAGTTGGAGCCCCGTTACGAGGAACCCATCCACCAGGTGGTCACGAAGATCTTCCGTGGCCTGTCAGGCAAGAAGGTCATCATGCCGTCGAAGGACTTTGTCAGGTCAGTGAAACGGTATCCCATGTTAGCTTATGCTCCGATTACTGACATCCTACAGCCATCACGGTCACAGTGGAGTCAAGTGCTCCATCAAGGCGAACGAGGGTCTCCTCTACTTCTTGGATAAGAGCTTGATTTTCGTCCCCAAGCCCGCCACTTACATTCAGATTGAGAACATTGCGATCATCACCATGTCGCGTGTGGGTGGTGCTATCTCGGCCAGCAGAACATTTGATATCACAGTTAGCTTGAAGGCTGGCCTGGGAGAGCACCAATTCAGCAACATCAACCGGTATGTGGATCTCTATAACGCTCAAATATTTAGCAGAGGCTAACATTCCCTAGCGAGGAGCAACAACCCCTCGAGGAATTCTTCAAGGCGAAGAACATTCGCTTCAAGAACGAAATGTCCGACGATGTATGTGTAACCTTGCGAATTCCTCATCCTTTCGCGTGTTCGTCATCACTAACCTCCCTGACTAGGCCTCGGCTCTCATCGCAGCAGCTCTTGACAATGACGACATGGGCTCCAGCGACGACGAGGGCGTCCGGGCTGACCGTGGCTCGGCCGATGAAGACGAAGAATCCATTGACGAGGACTTCCAGGCCGAGTCTGATTCTGACGTCGCGGAAGAATACGACTCCGAGCATGAGAGCAGCGGCAGTGCCAGTGACGCCGAGATGGGTGATGCATCTGATGGAGAAGATGATGACGAGGATGAGCCCATGTCAGAGGCGGAGGGAGCTCGGCCAAAGAAGAAGACGAAGGTTGGAAAATAGTTTTAACGTCTTAAGCCTGTTGCCTGTATTTTTTTCCCGACCGCGTCCCCCATTGTTATGATGATTATCGCATAATGAACCGGGCTTATCTATCTGGATGACATTTAGCATAGTCCTTCTGCCTCTCTTACTCTGTACTTGGATTTTTGAAATCCCTGTAAATGTATACTAAAATATGGCATACAAAGGACCGTTGACCAACTGAGCATACCATAGTTAGCTAACTACTTAGGAAATTCCGTCAACCGCCACCACCATGGCAAGTAGTACAACACCACCATACAAAACCATCACAATAATAAGACACGTCCAACAGCCCTCCAGCTCTGATCCTCCCCAAAGTTTGCTTATTGGCAACACTATCGATTATCACCTGCATGTCATGTGCATAACATGTCATAAACCAAGACGCGACGCTGATCCATGTTCGTTCGTTCGTTCGTTCGTATCCATGATCTACGATCATAGAACGAGAACCCTCCCCCCCCAGCCAAACCTTCTGTACAGTAAGTGGGGAAATAGATTCGATTCGACTCGTAACATCCTCAACCATGAATACGTGCCTCAATATAGGATATATCACATGCCATTATTGTATCCCTATCCCTGTCCCTACTGGGAGGTTATTACTATACTAGTACTAGTAGTAGTAGTGGTTGGGGTTAAGCGAGCTGCACTAATTATTAAGTAGTAAAACTGTACTGTAGTAGTATTTACTGTAGCTGCTGCTGCTGCTGCATGTATGTATGTATGTTTGTTGACTGCAGGATGAAATATGCCCGATTGCCATGGTTATTTCAAAACTGTCTTGCATGTTGGGTGGTTACGATAGGTTCGGATAATGATGTGCGGTGTAGGGGGGGGGGGGTGTGTGTGTGTGTAAGTGAGTAAGTACTGTGTAGCCTCATGATTTACTCCGAGTCGGGTTTCTGGATCCCTTGCTCTGTGCACAGGTTTGTTTAATCATGGGAGATGCAGGGTTGGTGGTGGTGGTGTTTCATTGGGTTTTGGTTATTTATAGAAGGGTAAGTAGTTGGTCTAATTAGTAGGTAGGTAGATAGGTAGGTAGGTGATATCTTATTCTGGGGGGGGAAATACTTATACAACCCCCTTTTGATGGAAGTAACATTTGGACGTAAATTTGGACGTAAATTTGGACGTAAATTTGGAGAGATGAATGAAATTCGGATCGACTGGACTCAAATACTATCTCTTTCGTAGTAGTGCTAGAACCAACCGGCAACTTCCTATGGTGTGACGCCTGCTTCCAGACCGTTGGGCGAAGCAGCAATGATTGGCTGAGGAAGGAAACGCCTTGACTGCAACTTACGGCATACGTTGTTATTCCGGCCCCGACACAAGAGAGTCAGTGTCCATTATGGGTATTAGTCGGTGGTATTCTTCCTCCCCCCCCCCCTGACTGCTTGCCGTCCCGCCCGTTACGCGGTTACGCATGGAAATACAGGCTAGTCTGCTTTTGCTTTGCTCCTCCCGAAGGAGAGAGGTGTTGTTGTCCCGTGCGGTGCCAGCAACCTTTTCTTTTCCTGCCGGTTAGCTTACCTACCTACCTACCAGCTGCTTCTTACGCCCGATTATCTGTATGTCGTTCAAGACAGGTGGGTGGGCTTGCGTATAAATGGCCCATCGGATGATACTTGCAGGTCCCAGATGATTCGCACCGGACACACAAAGCAGCATCCTTCCAACTAATAATAGCCCACCCGCAGCGGATCTGTCTTGGAAAGCAAACCTGGGAGTGGTTGCCGTCGACCCAAGGTCCGGTAGATTGAGCACTGTGCAGGACACACGGGTCAGGAGTTCAATTTATCAGGCTTTCCTGATTGTACAGCTCCAAACCTCGCCCTCCCAAAGTGGAATTTTCCCATTCCCGGATGTGCATCCTATTAGATAGATAGTCAATGGCTCCAGGGTTGGTTGGTTGGTTGGATTCGTTCCCCACGATCTTACTGACTTCGTACTGTAGTACACCTGACCCCCGGGAAGAATGGTTTCGCATCTCTTATTAAGCTAGTGGTGTCCAAAAGATCTCGAGGGACTTTAAGTTTGACTTTGGGGGATTTTCTTATTGCTTTTTTTCATTATGGACATGTCCGGTAAGAAAACAAAAAAATCACTGGTCCTGTTACTAAGGTAGTAGGTAAGTACAGTAGTGACAGTTAGAATACTCCAGGCTAATTAGTTCGCAATGGAGTTCCGAGTGAAATAATGATGACCATGGAGCCGTTGTACTTCGGAATGTCGCGGTACTAGATAAGTGTGGGAGGGTGTAAACAAAAGGTAACGCTGGGAAAAACCTCCAATTGATCATAGATAGAGAGAGGAGGAAAGTGTCATATTTAAAAACCAAACGGTGTGCAATCAAACAGGCCATTGGGGAAATAAAATAAAAGTGGGCGACAGGACAGCAGGACTAAAAGGATTGATTAACTAGTTAGCCTGCCTTCCCATACAGTCAAGTCAGTAAGTTAGGTTAGTTTAGTTTTGGAGCAAAGTAGAGAAGAGAAACCAGAGCCCCCCCTTTCTTTCTCGGACAGGGCCACCAAACAGTCTGGCTCCAACGACTAAACCACCCCCATCACTCCGCAGGTCCCAATCGCTCTCCCTCTTTCCCCTGTTCCCTCAGTACGTATTCACTTCTCTCTTTCATCGTCCTTTTCATTTCTTCTCCCCGACTTTTGTTTTTTTTTACCTGTTTCGTTTCGCATCATCTCCTCCACAACCTGCTTTTTTAGCTGTGTTTTTGAGATCCTCCTTGGGTTCCAGCCATAATCCCATCCCCTTTGAACTGAACCTCACCCTTTTACCGGTGAATAATAGTATCCAGGTACGCAGGCTGGCTCCTCTATTTTCTGGCCCCCCTCCCCTCCTCCTCCCTACCTTCTCTTCTGCATCCCCACGGACCATACGTGGAATACGGTTATCCTCCACGTTGCTGCTTCGATTATTGCAGCTTCCAGACCTTCCCCTTGACTGCTTCCTGCAAGGACTTTGTCGCTAACGAAGAAGGTACTACCTGTTCAGGGGAACTTCCTCATCGACGCTCGCTACCACCTGCTTCCTCTACGCTCGCTTCCCATATTACCTGCACACCCTTCACTTCCACAATGGGTAAGCTTGTCGCCCTGCACCCTTCCTTTCCTCATCAACCTGCGATTTGAAAGAAACCACCCCCCTTTTCTACCTGCCACCAATTCTCCCTATCGTGTCCGAAACCCGGCATCCTAGCGCGTTGTGATACCACCATGGCACGTTCCAGGAACCGAAGTGCGGATGGTCGCTCTCAAGGAGATTCGGAAGCTCCTCCAAGCTTCCTCCAGAAGGGCTCGCAGAGACCGAAGCGCCATTCGTTTTCGCCTGCCCTCGATCGCTTGTCTTCCGAAAGTGAAAGACAGGATGATGAACCAGTTGCTGACTCTGCTTCGCACAATGTAGCTACACCACCCCCTGCACCGGTTGCCAATGGCACGCCCGTTTCGTCCTCTCCCCCCAGCAGCAAGCCCAGTTCGCCCTTCGTTGAGCGCAGTAACCCAATGGGCGCGGGAAACGCTCAGACCGTGAGCTCCAAGGACCCCAAGGCTGTTGCTCAAGCTGCTACGGATATGAAGAATGTCGTTCGCCGGAAGCTGACCGGCTACGTTGGTTTTGCCAACCTTCCCAACCAATGGCACCGTAAGAGTGTCCGCAAGGGATTCAACTTCAACGTGATGGTTGTTGGTAAGTGCCCAACAGGCGGAACCACGCACAGCTGCAATTTGTTCAATCTAATACGCCACTAGGTGAGTCCGGCCTCGGAAAGTCGACTCTCGTGAACACACTCTTCAACGCCTCGCTTTACCCTCCTAAGGAACGCACCGGCCCCAGCCACGACATTATCCCTAAGACCGTTTCTATCCAATCTATCAGCTCCGATATTGAAGAGAACGGTGTCCGTCTCCGCTTGACCGTGGTGGACACCCCCGGATTTGGTGATTTTGTTAACAACGACGACTCGTGGCGCCCGATTGTGGAGAACATCGAACAGAGATACGATGCCTACCTGGAGGCCGAGAACAAGGTCAACAGAACCAACATTGTCGACAACCGCATCCACGCTTGCGTTTACTTCATCCAGCCCACTGGCCACTCCTTGAAGCCCCTCGATATCGAAGTCATGCGCAGGTTGCACACCAAGGTCAACCTGATCCCTGTCATCGCCAAGGCTGACACTTTGACGGACGAGGAGATTGTGGACTTCAAGAAGAGGGTAGGTTGATCCCCTAAATCCATTCCTTTTGTATTGTATGCTGATGCAATCACTCTCAGATCTTGGCCGATATCCAGCACCACTCCATCCAGATCTTCGAAGGCCCCCGCTATGAGCTTGACGATGAGGAGACTATTGCCGAGAACCAGGAGATCATGTCCAAGGTCCCGTTCGCTGTCGTTGGTGCCAACTCCGAGGTCACGACCCCTGATGGCCGGAAAGTGCGCGGTAGAAGCTACCCTTGGGGTATCATCGAAGTCGACAACGAGGAACACTGCGACTTTGTCAAGCTGCGCCAGATGCTGATCCGCACCCACATGGAGGAGCTCAAGGAACACACCAACAACTCTCTGTACGAGAACTACCGCTCCGACAAGCTTACCCAGATGGGCGTGGCCCAGGACCCAAGCGTCTTCAAGGAGGTCAACCCCGCTGTCAAGCAAGAGGAGGAGCGTGCCCTCCACGAGCAGAAGCTCGCCAAGATGGAGGCAGAGATGAAGATGGTCTTCCAACAGAAGGTCGCAGAGAAGGAGAGCAAGCTGAAACAGAGCGAAGACGAACTATACGCCCGACATCGCGAGATGAAGGACCAACTGGAACGGCAACGTCTGGAGCTGGACGAGAAGAAGGCGCGCCTCGAAAGCGGGAGGCCAATCGAAAAGGAGCCGAAGCGAAAGGGATTCTCGCTTCGTTAGACGCACGCACGCATGACTGGTACCCCGATGCCTTTGCCAAGGGACTTACATCAAGGACCACCGAGGTTACGGATGGTCGTCGGAGGCACTCAGGTGGTTTTATGTTGATTTCTCCACGACTCCCGATTGACCGCACGCTCTTTCTAACCCGCCGCCTCTTTTCTCTTGTGTTTATTTGTTCTCACCCCCACACTCCCTCAAACCTCTACTTTTCTCGTATCTGCTTCCAGTAATGACTCTATTATCGACCGGGTGGACCGCAGAAGAAAAGACAGCCTTTGTTTCTTTTTTCTCTTCTTCAGCCGAAACCAACCACCAGTTGGGGCTTGACTAGGAGATGTGGCCGGAACACCGGAGCTGAATCCAGCTTGGTGATAATGTCTGGATGCTCCCGTGCTTCTGGTCGTGGAATCGCAAGACGACGCACGGGGTGACGGCCTGGAAGACCGCTTTGGGTTCGGAATTCACTGCTTCATGTCCACCATTCGCTTCTTGTTATGTACTTTTGCCTACGCTATACCTTGTTCCCGTCCGATTTCCTATTCCCCGTTGTGGCCTGGTACTCCTACTTTTTATTTCGTCTTCGGTACACTTTATTATTTTTTTGCCTCCTTTACACCATTTTAGTGAGATCACCCACCCCTGACCATCTTTTTATTTTCTGGACGTTTTTCCTTGTTCCTCTGCTGTTTCTGTGCGCTAGTTGTCAATCTGAAGTGTTATTGAAGAGCGAACGATACGATAATGGAAGCGGGAGGTGTATGAGCGAAGAAAGCAAGACGAAGCTGAAGGTGCTTCGATCGGTTGTGATGTATTGTTCCATGGCCATCTGGGTGCGACAGCAGAGCTCATTCGACGCAAGGCGTATTCAGTAAGAAGCGTGTAGTGTGGATATATGTCTACTGTGATATAGTAATTTCAATTCAAAACAATCGAGCAGTATCCAGCTCAACACCTAGAAATGAGAGTGGGGGCAGCTTTGTCGCTCACGATGAATCTGTAATTCTACTCGTATCAAGAATAGGATATTAGAGTATCGTCTGTAGTTGCTCGTGTTTTGGATACTGTTGGATGCTTCATGAGGAATAAATTTTGCTAAGCATGAAAGCCCTCAGTGATCGAAAGATCCAATCAGTAGGTTCAATCAATAATCCGGATACCAACCAACAATTACCCAGAATAGAATGCACACGACATGGGGAAGAGCTCGCCTGGATCATGACATCGATAAGCTTTTTCCCACCGACGGTTGTGTTGCATCATTGCGGGCGGGCGACGTCACGGGAGTGCGGCTGATGCTCGAACGAACCAGTTGACCGAGCGAGACTACTAGGCTGAGTAGGACTAAAAGTAGTAGCTTCTTCCCTCAGCTGGCAACTAACTTACTCTCTCCAACTTGCACCAGAACCGCCGTTCGTTCCCTTCAAGGCCAAAACCCACCGCCGTCCCCGCCCAGCCTCCCTTCCCAAGTGGATATCCATCTGCTTCCACCGCTCAATTAGTTTCCCCGATATTCTTTCTTCGGTCCTTCTCCTCCTTTTCCCTTTTCCTTCTCATCTACTATTGCTGTAGGCTGCTCCAGTGCCGCACCGCCGTTCCACCCCCGGTATCTCGGCCCTTTCTTACTACTAACCAACGACCCTCCCTACATTCCTGCTTCTTCATCCGACTCCCGAGAAAGCGATCGCAATGGCCCCTGCTCCGCCCGCTAATCTGCCTCTGCCTGAGAGACTCAAGGCTTTGGCTCAAACACTGCAGTATGTGTCGCATCTCCCGAAACTGACGGCTGGTACTGACGACGTCTCCTCTACTTAGATTTGCTTGGTTCGCTGGGTAGGTTATAACTCCGCCCTATTTCGCACTGCCTGTTCTTTTTGGCGACGTTTCATCATACAAAAGAATCACGGTCTTGGGCTTGTCCATGCTTGTCCAGCCGGACTTGCCCATCGACCATCCCTCGCCGGCTCTCGCTTTGAACGGTCGGACCGAGCATATTCGCTAACGCATCATAGGCATGTGACGCTTCTCCTTTCGGTTTTCCGCTATGTCTTGTCCTACATTACGTTCAACTATTACTCCTCGTCGGCACAAGTAGCTTACCGCCTTGCGTTTGTTTCCGCTGCTGCGACATACGGAATTGTGGTGTACAAGGGACACATTGCCCGTGGCCGTCTCCAGGGCAGTGTTCCCAACATTGCGCTGAAGCTGGCTGGTGATGAAAATGTCCAGTACCTCGGTAAGTGATGGCGATCAAATAGCGAAGACAATGACACTAATAAGCGTAACTAGGTATGGCTTTGGTCTGGCTCTACTCGCGCCAGATCCCGTTGGCCCTGCTTCCTTTCAGCGTCTACTCCATCTTCCATGTTGCGACTTACACTCGTGCCCACTTGATTCCCACCATTCAGGGTCCCGCCCCTGGTGCCCCGGCCTCTCCCGCTTCTCCTAGCGGTCCTAAGCCCGCCGCCAGACCTTCTCCCTTGGCCGATACCATTGGACGGTTCGTCAAGCAGTACTATGACGCCAGCATGCACCTCGTCGCACAGCTGGAGATGTCTCTCCTCTTCCGCTTGGCCGTGGGCATCCTCACCTTCTCCAAGGGTAGCTTTGTGCTGTTCTTCTTCTACCTGGCCTTCTTCCGCGCCAGATACTCCCAGAGCTCCTTCGTGCAGCAGGCGGTCCGCCACTTCATCGCGAGAGTCGACGCTTCGGTTTCTCACCAGAGCACCCCCCCTGCGGTTCGCCAGGGTTGGGAGTCCTTCAAGGCTGCCGTGGGCCAGGCCTACGAGGCTACGGATCTCAACCGTATGAGCTCCGGTGCTGCGAAGAAGCCCCAATAGAGGGCCATCAGGATTGTTCAGGACGTTCAGGATTACAACGGAATTGGTGAACTGCCCCGTGATTCTACGTGCATAGGATTTTTGGGAGCCGTTTGTTCTGGACACCGATCATTGAGACTGATGTGCCAGTAATGAATCTCTATGGCCAGCAATGTCGCCCTGGTCGAGGAGCACGGCCCTTTGATGAACAATAAAGGTTGTGAATAGTGGAGGCGAGACGAAGCGAGATTTGGGAGTACATCCGGGATGATACTTTTGATTGCTCGGGGGGAGAACGCGGAGGAAGGTTACGTGAAATGTCTCAGCAAGTTTTTTCTGTCCTTGAATACGTCTCATTGTTATATATTCCAATGCGACAGTATAATGTTAGTGGCTGTCGTACTCTGCCTTCCCACCGGATTATGAGGGATTAGTAGGATCCGGATTAGCCTATGGAGAGCGTCGGCGTCCGGCGGGTCCGATTAGACTTCCGATCGAGCGCGGAATTGTGATGCAGTGGCCACGGCTCAGTCAGCGCGTAAGCAACGCAGCGATAGGCGGATTGCCCGGCGGAAGCTTTAAGAGACAGATGCCTGAGGCTGCCATTCTAACTCGGGCGGCGGAGAAAACAGGAAACCGACCGAAATTTTGGGGCCTCCCGGACGCTGGCGATGATGCCCGAAAGATCTTTTTTATCATCGAGAGGTGCGATGCTCCCAACTCCCCTCTCCCGACCAGTGTTGGCAACATAAATTCCCCCGGAATCCACCTTTTCCTTCGCCTTGCTCTACGCCCAACTCCTCTCGACTGTCATCCCATTCTTGTCCGGGGTGGCGTCCTTCCGTTAAACCACAGTCGCTCGCCGCATCCCAACCCCCGTGGTCTGGTCCGCACCACGATCCGGTGGGTTGCGGTATCCTTGCAATGAGCTTGACCTCGCGCGTCTTGGGCCTGTTCACGACGACAGAGACACCGTCTACCGATCCCCCTTCTCCTGCGTCGGCCTCTCAGTTTCCCAACGTTGCTCCTGCTAGCAGTGACCATGTCTTTCATTCCGCCGGTCCGATAAGCGCATCTAGCGACCATAATGCTCAGAAGGCTACGTCCCTTGCGGACGAGGAGGAGCCTCGGCCTCCCTATCTACATGTATGTTTGTTGGTCTCATGGAGTGCGACTGTTTGACAAGCTTTGTCTTGATTGGATGTAAACCTCAGCTGTAATCTGACCATTGTTTCTTGAACAGGCTATGCTGGCTGGAGGTACCGGTGGTACCTGCGGTGACATGCTCATGCATTCGTTAGATACGGTGAAGACTCGACAGCAAGGCGATCCCCACTTCCCTCCGAAATATACCTCTATGACCTCTTCGTATGCGACCATCTATCGACAAGAGGGACTCTTCCGTGGTCTGTACGGTGGTGTGACGCCGGCGCTGTTTGGGTCTTTCCCCGGAACGGTCATCTTCTTCGGTGTCTATGAGTTCACCAAGCGGAAGATGATAGACTCTGGGATCAACCCCAATATTGCGTACCTGTCTGGAGGTAAGGATGTTTGTGGCTTCGCCATGTGTGGGCGATACTAATTCGGTTGCCGCTAGGTTTCTTCGCCGATTTGGCTGCCTCCATCGTCTACGTTCCCTCCGAGGTATTGAAGACGCGGCTGCAGCTGCAGGGACGCTACAACAACCCGCATTTCAACTCAGGATACAACTACCGCTCGACCACGGATGCTCTACGCACGATTGTTCGCCAGGAGGGGTTCTCTGCCCTCTTCTACGGATACCGGGCGACCATCTATCGTGACCTTCCCTTCTCGGCCCTGCAGTTCGCATTCTACGAGCAAGAACAACGGTTGGCGAAGGAATGGGTGGGCTCGCGAGACATTGGACTGCCTTTGGAAATTATGACTGCGGTTACGGCTGGTGGAATGGCAGGTGTGATGACTTGCCCGATGGACGTTGTCAAGACGCGAATCCAGACGCAGCAGAACCCGGAAAGCTTGAGCTCGACCAAGTCGGCGGGTGAACCTGCGTCGACGAAGGAGAGCCCGCGCCAGCATACGTCATCGCATACGACGTCCAACCTGCGCACCCACTCGCGACCCATCTCGACGTCTGGAGCATCGACCTCGGTCGCGCCGCCCGGAGCTCCCCGTCTGGATACCTCGTCTTTCTTCACTGGCTTGAAGATGATCTACCAGACTGAGGGCATTGCGGGGTGGTTCCGTGGAGTCGGACCCCGCGGAGTGTGGACCAGTATTCAAAGTGGAACAATGCTGGTCATGTACCAGTACCTTTTGAAGAAACTGGAAGCTTACCAGGGGGTGGAAGACTTGAGCCCTTTGTGAGGGTAAGCTCCTGACTTGCATTGAAGATTTGACATCTGCGATCCGATAGAGCACTATCGGCGGGTGTCTGGGACACACGGTGGGGTGTCCGCTGTAGATAAAAAAGAGCGCACCACAACCGAAGCATGAGCGTGAGCATGAGCATTATAGACGGCTATATTGGAAGGGCGACCGGACGGGAGTGGTATGATTTTTACTTTGTTATTCCTCTTTTCTTTCTTTTCGGCTTCTTGTCTTCTAATTATTGGATTCCCATTCCCCTCCCGTCGTTTTCCCCGCATGTTGAGAGCTTGCATGATTGCATGATCGGGTGGTTGTGGTTCAGGGCGCGCATTTTGTGTATAGGAGGAAAGACATCATCTCATGTACGGATACTTTTACATTGATAGACATTAGACAAGGGCTAGTAATGAAGCATTGTATATTATTCTTCAAGAGAGAGAAGAGAGTTTGAGTAGAGCCAGAGATTGTAACTAGCAGCAACAACAATAACAAAGCGATCGACAAAGAGAAACCCGCCAGTTGCCGAGGGGCGCGGAGAGCAAAAGTAAACAAAAGCCGGATGCGGTCAGAGCAGCAGCCGGACTGGATTGGCTCCTCCGCCGCTGTGACCTCACGAGATGCTCGCTGAACTGCGACTGATTCACTCCCTCTCTTAGTCTGGCTCTGGTTACTACTCGCTGGTACTACTACTCCTCCCCTGTTCGCCTGTCTCTTGTTTACTACCTTACCTTGTTTACCTTTCCCACCACTCACTACTACTACTTACTTCCTTCTCCCTCCCTCCCTATCTTTCCCTATCTATATACCCTTATACTATCTACCCACCCACCTATCTTTATCCCTTGCACTTGTGCCACTGGTCGCATGGTCTAACGTGGATCCCGTACCCGCGCGAATCGTCATGCCTACCGGATTGCCTTATTTGCAGAAACTGCGCAAGCCCCAACTTGCAGAATGGGCTGAACTCACTGACCTCCAGGAGTAAGCAGCTCCCCATGTCCATAATGACTGGCGTTGCGCCGTGCCGCGCGCGCACACCCTCTCCCCTCTCTCTTCTAACAAAGCAATAGCTATGAGGACCTCACCAAACCAGACCTCGCTGCTGCCCTGGACAGCCATCTCCAAGCCAATGAGTCCATCTTCAAAACCGATGCGCGTCTGGCCGATTATTACCGGCGACTGTCGCAATCCCCGCGCGTGTATTCCCCCACCAAGAGAGCCCCCAAGGTTGAAGCCTCTCCAACGCCGGATGAAGCTCCTCGATCTGTGCGCCGCAGGCAGGTGAAGGCCAAGGTGGAGCGCGAGCCTACGTATGATACCCCGCGCACGATAACCTCTCACTGTCGCGACTGTTTCTTGCCTTAATTTCGCTAACTTCCCACAGTGAAGAATCCGAGCCCCAAACCCCCGGACAGGTGGTGGGCGTGCAGCTGCCAACGATGTCATCGCTGGTGTCGGAGCTACCGCCCTCGCCGGCCGTGGTTACCGACGTGATTGATCGCCAGACAGCCGCGTGGGGCAAGTCCGTTAGCGAACTGTGGTCGGAAACGGGTGTGCACGAACGCACCGAGTCGCTCCGCTCCAACCTTAGCAGCGTCAAGGCCTTTGGCACGTTGATATTATCGGTCGAAGCCCTTAACGTGTTGCGGGCTGTTGTGCCTTGGAATTACGTGGGCACTGTTCCCATGCCCCCGTGGACGCATCTCTCGGACTTGAAGATCGCCATTCCGGACATTTTCATTCTGGTCGAGGGGCATTTCTGGGCTGTTGTCTCGCTGTGGGCGCTGATCAGTGCGGCGCTGCCCTTTACTGTCGCGTACTTTTTCAATCTGAGCTTGCAGGCTGCGCAGGCTGGGTCGCAGGCTCGTCGCGGTCGCGCTGGTGTGCATGCGAGCTTCGATCCGTTGAGCTTTTATATTGCTAAGGCGGTTATCACGTATTTGGTCTACACGGAGCAGTTCACCTTCTGGGGTGCTTATCAGGGTTTGACTATTGATCGGTTGGAGGGGTCTGTTCCTTGGGGATTGAATGGGGCGTTGGCGGGCAGTGCTATTGGAGTGATTGGGACTTTGTATGAGGCGATTCTGAGGAAGTGATGTATAGTTGGCAGCGTCAGCGGCAGTGGTGAGTGGACAGAGTACAGATGATGAGGGTTAGAGGTGTGATTGGGGTGTTGACTGATTAATTTTGACTTTTGGCTTCGTTTTGGTTTCTTCTATCCAAGTTCTCCTTGGTTGTTTCGGGTCAGGGCGTATCAGCGGACTGGACTGCTGTTACTGCTATGCTTCTTGAGGGCGATGGGCGCTGTAGTATTGCTTGATATGTTTAAGTCTAAATGTTAGGATGAATGAATACCAACATCTATACCACCATCCACCAACCCAGCAAACAAACCATATAATATAATCTAAAGAGATGATGATGAACGTTTAAACCTCCCCGCCAACTCCACCGTAAACAACACCGCTCCCCCAGCACTAACCTCCACCTCCTCCGCCCGAATATGATTACTCGTACTAATCTGGCCCCCGATCTCCGTTTCCCAGGATTCCACATCCCACTGGAATCCTTTCGTTGTGATTCGCTCCGGTCCAGAGAGTGGGATAATGCCGACGTTCTCTTCCAGTAGATACTCTTCTTCCTTCCCTCCCCCGGAGGTAGTAGAGATAGAAAGATCAGCCCTCTTCACCCCAGGAGTGCGAATCACATTCTTCCCGGGATGTAAAATGAACGTGATACTTTCTTCCGAGACGAGATATAATGCGCCCTCATTCCCATTCCCATTCCTATTTCCTCCGGAAGGAGAGGAAGGAATAGTAGAGTTAGAATACAAATGATGTATCTGCGAGAAAGCCTGATCGACGCGGCCGCCGAGACCGCCGAGGATTAGTATTGACAAGCTATCACTTTCTTTGTATTTATGGTGGGTAGTGGATGAGGATGATGATAAGATTTCGGCAGTATTGGCGCGTATATACCGCAATGCTTTGGTGAAATCGGTACTGTAGTCGTCGTGGTGGTAGATCACGTTTACCCCGTGCGACTCGTAGTGGGACTTTATTGTTGGGTGGATGGAGTCCAGGTCGCCGATTATGGTGGTGGGGTGCTTTAAGTGAATTAGTATCGTTTCTTAGGATTTGGTGGTGGTGGTGGTGTGAGGAGGGTAGGGTAGTATTGTATAATACAATATATTACATAGATGTGCAAAAGAAACTCCATATGAATGCATAGCATATTCATATACAGATACAGGGGTAGTAGTTATAGCCCAGGGTATGTGCATACTGAAGAGGGTATACATACATCTACATCCTCTCTCCCCCGCGCTTTCATCATCTCGTAGAAGTGGTTGGCGCCACCGTCGGCGCAGACGGTTGTTAGTGCTATCTTCTTTTCAGTATTTATCTTCCGGTATAGCATCTGTGTATAGAGTGTGGTATATACCATGCTGTTGTAAAACATCATAAGCTCTCTCGTTGATTGGATGGTTGAGGATGAGCAGGGCGTAGGGACTCGAGGGAAGGCCTTCTTCCGTTCGGAAGAATTGGGTTGGGTCCCAGGTCATTATCTTTGTAGGTGCCATGGATAGATGGGTGGGTATATGAGTAGTTTCAAGAGGAGATATATGCAGATGAATAGATTTACTATTGTTAGTAGTCGGTAGTTAGGTTACTAGGGAGTGGAAGATAAGATATGGTGGGGTTGAGAGGGGTGTGTTTGGGTCCCGCGAAAATTTGGTAGAGTTCGGTGATAACAACTTTTTCCGTTCATAGGAGTGTCCTTGGGGTTCTGATGCTGATATAGTTTCTTGATTAGTAGATTAGATACTAAATGTGCACGCGATCACTACTGCCCCTCAGTGACCTTCTATTATGGATGACTAAATACTTCCAGAGAGGTTATTGGTGGTGGGCTTGCATATCATTCAGTCATAGCATCATCAACTACTTACAAAGTACTAGTACTATATGTGAGAATAGGATTGAAAAGAAATAGTTTCATCAATACTCACACTCCTCCAACCTCATCATTATTTCCAAATGTCCATACTCCGCCGCCCACACAAACGGTGTCTTCATAAACGAATCCACCGAATGTGCATTCACCTCCTCGCGATCCAACAGCAACTCCACAATCCTCTTACTCCCAGCCTCTGCCGCATAAGACAGCGGTGATCGCGCCGTCTCATCACTCCACTCCGCATCAACATCCTCATCTGCGAGCAGCAACCGCACAATCGCCTCATTCCGATACTCTGCTGCATACGACAGTGCTGTTCGCCGGAAAATGTCTACCTCATTCGGCCGAACATTCCTGTTCGCCAGCAAGATCTTCACTAACCCCTCGTCCTGCTTCTTGGCTGCCCACACCAGCGGCGTAAAGTAGAAGTAGTCCAGCATGTAGCTGTTGAAATCGCCCCGCTCGAGCAGCAGCTTGACAAGCCAGTGGTTGCCGTATTGGGCTGCGCATACTAAGGGGATCTTCCAGTTGTTGTTCTGCACGTTGACGTCCAGGTCTTTCTTGCTAAAGAGAGCCCGCGCGAGTTGTCGCGATGGACCCTGGTCTTTGGCCAGGATGTGCAGGAGGGTGTCCCCGTTGGCTTCCCGAGTCATCAGCTGCTTGGAGGATAGTCGGTGGATCAGCTCAGGGGCGGAGAAGAGGAGCATGTATTGCTCGACTAGTCTGCAGAGGCCGAAGAGGAGGAGCAAGATCTCCAGTGGGACTTGACTGGGGATGCTGACTGTGAAGCATTAGTGATTATCGATGTGGTATCATCCCGTAGTGTAGAAGCCATACTAGGTGCCATCATCTTCTGTCCAGTATACATCTTGTCTTGTGTACTGTGTAACCTGGATATAGTCAAAATTGTAGATCGGACTGCAGACCAGAGTAGACAATGAACTTCAACAGACTCAATACATACCCTCCGGGGACATCTCTCTTATCTGCATAATTTCAGCTCAACTACTCGGTATCACCAGATGACACTAAAATGAGGAGAAGCATCCTATCCATGCAATTCAGCACTGGCAGCACCAACAGCGTATCGCGCCCACCTCTGATTGGTCAATTCGGGGCGGACCAGCAGAACAACCCAAACAGGCAAGAATACTCCTGCCTGAGGCATCAAGCGTCAAATCGAGGTGGTGGAATTGGTTTGCATCTCCATCTCCATCTCTCATCCCCGTCCACCTCCATCCACTCCCATCCGTCGGTTTCCCGCCCAATTCATGCCGCTCGCCTCGCGGTGATACCCCCCTCCTCTTCCTCTCCTCTATACCATCACCTCCCTTAATTGTCAATCCCAACTTCCCCACTCTCACCCGCCATGTTTCGCTCCGCACCACGAGCTATCCTCCGCGCACCGGCCGTCGCAGTCCGTGGCCCGGCTGCCAGACGATTGATAAGCACCAACACACCCGCCGACTCCAAGCCGAGGAGTTGGAAGAACACCGCTGCCCGCTTGGGTCTGGCCATTGGCGCTGTCTACTACTACAACACGAGCCCCTACTTCGCTCAAACCCCGTCCTGTACGTTGTTGCCGTTGCCCGTTGCCGCTGGGTTTTTTCCCACCGCATGCATGGCGGTTCGCCGTCATGCCTCGGAAGAGAGAAAGAAATCTATCACACCATCCCCCTTCCCATCAGACCAGTTCAGCTAGCTAATGATGCAGTCTCTCTTCTCTCGCAATCTAACTCCGATTCCGCCGAAGCCGAATCTTCTCTCACCATCGACTCCATCAAGCCCAAGATCCGCGAACAGAAGCAGAAGAAGCCTGCTCCCGCTCCCACTCCTGCTGCCCCCGAAGCCCCTCAAGATGATGCGCAACAACCCTCCCCCGAATCTGCTTCGATGATGTCCCCCGAGGAGCTTGAGGCCGAGGCCGGCCAGGAAGGCGCCTTCAACCCCGAGACCGGCGAGATCAACTGGGACTGCCCTTGTCTGGGCGGTATGGCTCACGGACCTTGCGGTGAGGAGTTCAAGGCTGCTTTCAGCTGCTTTGTCTACTCCTCTGAGGAGCCTAAGGGTATCGACTGCATTGAGAAGTTCAAGTACGTATACTCATTTCCGAACCATAAGCATTGAATGCATTACTAATGCGGGGAACCACTACTCAACAGGGGCATGCAAGACTGCTTCAGACTACACCCCGACGTGTACGGTGCTGAGCTCGAAGATGACGAGGAGGCTGCTGCTGCTGCTCCCGCTGCTGCTGCCCCCGAGGCTGGTGACGAGCAGCCCGTGACCGCCGCTCAGATCGAAGCTGCCTCCCACCCCGAGGAGAAGCGCGCCCATGCACAGGAGATCAACGCCCAGACGAAACAGGAACTCGCCGAGAAGGGTGAGCTGGCTGAGGCGGAGACCTTGGTGCCCAAGGCGGCTCATGATGCTGTTCCCCAGACGGAGAAATAAGCAATGAATATACCATATGGCAGAGTTTGGAAGATGCAGCATTGGAATATCGAAGAACAGGAAGCATATGTGATTGAATAAATAGAGAAGAATGTTGGGAGATGTATAAGATCGGGCAAGCCAGTGTATTACTATATGCATGCATGATTTCTTTTTTTCAGCTCATATTTATACCCGCTCGTCCACGCTTCTTTCCTATTTCTCTTTCATTCTATCCTACGTTACTCTGTTCGGTGATATCCTTCTGCTCTTCTTTACCTCCTCTTCTCCTTATCTCTGCTCCCATCTCCAGTCTGACTGACTCTGACTCATCTCATTGATCGATCTATCAGCATCTCCGACCATCTCTATATCCACTTTTCCTTTCACCTTTTTTCCTTGAGTCACACTGTATCTAAGTAACTGCCCCCTGCACTGCACCTGCACCTGTACTTGTACCTTTTCTTTTTCATGTTTAGCATCTCGGTCCAAAAGAGAGGGGAGAGGGAGAACGAAGTAGATTGAATAGACATAGATGATTTCTTTCCATCCTTTTTATCTCTGGTTTAAGGTAGTAGCAACTGATGTACATTCTGATTTGATATGAGATGATTTCTAATTTTATTGGCTGGCTCATGCGAGTGAGTGATTGTGTAATAGGATGTTGCGTTTCCAGAGCAGTAAGTAGGAGAGGTTACGTCTCATCACAACACGTCTATCTCCCTTCTGCACTAGCCAGCTGGGATTAGCCAGTTGGAGAAGAGTAGAAGAAGGGAGTAGGACGGAATATAATCATGCCGTGCCCAGGGAATCTCTTCTATCTCCCTATAACAAACCACTGGCAGTTGTTCTGTGTCGGGAGGAACCACACACAGAGTAAGGAATGATCACTGTGTTGAACAGATGATCTGTTTGCTATGCTTGGGAATGCATGCGACATACCCATTCACTTCCACATCACATCGCCGATGTATCAATAACCAAGTGGTTGGTTGACTGTCAGACAAAGTCTTGTCTGCACGTGATTAGGCTGAAACCATGCACACGAGGTAAATAAGTGTGCGTCTGCGACAAGCTGTCAAACAACCAACCCATTGACTGATGGGACGACTGACGCGAAAAGCGTAATAGTCAAAGACTAGTCCGAACAGCGTACTGCTGGTCTTTTCTCTAGTTCATGAATGTATACCATGACTGTTAGTTTCCATCGAACGCATCATCTACCAGTTCACATCGCTCAGTTGGAGTTTCCGGGATCGGAAAGCCGCCCTGGCCGCGCTTGATTTGTCCATTCTGGTGTCGCGATGGGGGGAACGCTTCTCTGCGGCTGCAACACTGTCAGTGTATAGATTACGGAATACTGCAAAGAACGTACCATCGGTGTTGGTCTCTGCTTCGTTGGTCATTTCGTAGTTGAGGACCAGGTTCTTGATCCGTTGCTGTTCCTCGCGGTCAGCTTGCTGCTGGCTTCGCATTGCCACAGCGAAGCTGGAGTCGGAGGGCAGGTCGATCGTGCGGGTCTGCATGGTTAGTCATGAGCCTTGCACGGAGTAGATTGAGAGCCTACCTGCTGCTTGTTCCCCTTCTTGGTCATCAAAGAGAACGCCATGGTGTTATTCGTGGGCTTGGGTGCCTCTGGCGGGGGGGTCTCAAGCGCTGCCTCTCGTCCAGACCGCTTCATCGGCAATGGTATGTCAAACACACCCTTGCGTTCGAATTTCCGGGATTCCATGCTCTCCGCCATCATCTTCTCGAATTCGCGGTCAAATTCGGCTTCCGCTTCTGGGTCCCGTTCCTCTTCCTGCCGAGTTACGAAGATTTCTTCGTCTTCGGACTCACTGTCGCCGTTTTGTTCGGCGTTCGGACCGGACACCTATTGACACGTTAGTATATATCACGTCCTCATCGTAAAATCAACGAACCTCAGCCTCGTCGCTCGACTCCTGGTCCTCTTCCTCGAGCATTGCATCTTCTTCCAGATCCTCGTCCGAAGAGCTGCTGTCCGCATCGTCCTCATCAGGCTCAGCAGGTCTCTCTGCGTCCTGCGTCTTGAAATTCTGCGCCACAGCTTCACTGAAGATCTGAGTAGCCTCGGCCAGATCAGCTGCTAGCTTCCACTGAGGACGAGTCATGGAGAAAGTATCCTGGACTAGGAAGTCGACGTCCATTGGCAGGGGATCCTTCGTATGCATGTAGTACTGATTGAATTAGCTTTGAATTTCTTGCGAATAGTGGCGAACACACCTGGAAGAAGGTCAAGAAGAAGTCAAGCTTCTTTTTGGCAGAGCCACGATCGAAGCAGTGGCCGCAGGTGTCGAGAAGAGTGCAGACCAGACGGACACGGAAGAAGTCATCAGGCAGGTCAAGCGGGTTGATCCTTCCAGGCATGGGCGTACCACCCTCTGAGAGTTGTTAATGATGTTTCGCGGACGGTGTCGACTCACTCACCATGACCAAAGGTAATAATGCGATACAAGGTGTCGAAGATCACCGGTGAGTCAATCATCTTGTAGTTGTAGAGCTCTCCGAGGTACTTGACTTCAGCGATTCGCTTCTGGTTGAACTTGAAATCGTTCTGCTCTAGACCCAGCGTGATCTGCTCAAGGATGTTGTCCACCACGCCGATGACGAAATCCTGGTGATACCTATAAAGGGCACTGACGAGGATCGCAAGAAGATGGATGTTGCCATATTTGACCTTCACCGGTTTGCTGAAGACGCGCTCCAAAATATCGACCACCTATCATGCAGTTAGTATGATCTTCGTACACCGCATCACCCCATGCTGTACTCACATCTTGTTCCTCCCAATGAAGCTTGCGGATCGACTTCAAGATCTTGGTGTAGTTGCGCTTGTTCATATCCAGATAGACCAGTCTCCGAATGTAAGACTCCATAGGGGTGCGCTCCTTCTGCTGGATGGCAGGCCGCGGCGGCGGATCAACGTAGTAGACTGCATTCTCGATGATCATCCGTTCCTGCTGACCCAGATGCTGGACAGTCTTCTTCCGTCCAAGAGTCTCCAGGAAGGAAGCCATTCTCGGGGACGTGTCAGGGTTCCGAAGCAGATAGCGTCCACAGTTCTCCAGGAGATGCCCGATGATCTCAATGTTCATGCGCGAAAAGTCATCCAGCGAAACCTTGAAGCAGTGGAAGATGATATGCTCCGGAACTACACCAAACTTGGTCAGTTCGGCCAAATAACGGACATTGCTCATCCGAACCTGGCCCAGGAACTCCTTTGACTTCCGGCGCTGGAGGCTTCGGAACTCCTCGTCCAGATAGTTGGTGATTCCCTGGGGAATATCAGGCATGTACTGTCCTAGGGTTGCGACAAGACGAGAGTACAAGGGAAGAAGATCGATGCGGCCCTTGGGGACATCGGAAACTGCCTTGATGAGCCTGTTCCGAGACGCCTTTGAGTTGAGAAAGCAGAAGTCTAGCGCCAGCTGATCAACCTGGTCCTTGGTCTGCAGATCGGGCAGTTTAGCCAGAAGCGCGTCCACCTGGGCGCCGACAGTCTTGCTTGCGATAGCAGTAGACTGGTCATCGGCATCTGCAGCAGCCTTCTCCTCGGCTGACTGCGCTTGGCTAGCTTCAGTCTTCTCCGTATCTGTGCCGTCTTCTTCCTTCTTCTTTCCGGCCTCATCCTCCGCCTTCTTCTTCTTGCCATCCTCCAACAGTACAGCCGGCACTTTACCCTTAAGGTCGACCAGATTCTCGTAGAAGCGCCGTTCCTCTTCATCTTCCCAGATACCAGCGCCCTCTCCTTGGCCACGCAAGTACTCGCTAGCCTTCACTAGGCCAATACCACCGCCCGCTCCAGCATCAGCGGCCTCCTTCTCGGCCAAAGCTGGCATTTCCACACCCAGAACCTCACACAGGACCTGCGTGTTGGTAACCAGCTTCTCCAGCGACTTCGTCTGCTTCTCAAAGTTGGCCTGGCGGTCTTCGAAGATTTCGCCACTCTTCACGTATGCTTCGGCATTGCGACGGCTCTGGGCGGCCAACGCTCTCTGATCGCGAACAACATGTGTCTTGACATCCTCCAAATACCGATTAAGGATATGCTTGAACCGAAGCTGAGTCTTCTCCGAAGTGAGCGGCGGGTCATCACCCTCCGGGGCTGTTGCCTCCGCCTCCACATCGCCATTAACAGTAGTTGTAGCGCCATCAGCTTCGACAGTCTTCCTACCCTCCTCGACCATCTTCACGCCCAGCACATCCCAGCTAAAGCTCTTGACGAACAGCACAGCCAGTGGCAAATTTGAATGGTCGCGATCATGTCCAAGCAGGTCCTTCAACACCTCCAAAGGAAACGGCTCGGGCTCCCTCTCACCATCCTTACCAGCAGACGGCGGCGCCCTTCTCACCGGCCCATCCGTCGCCTTTCCGCCAATAACAACAACTCCATCCTTGCCCTTCGCGCCCACATCATCCGGCTTCTCAATATCATCCAGTGTCTTCAACACCCCCACCAGCCACAACTCCGTAACAACCCTCAACAACACCCGATGGCGAGACAACCGTTCCTTTTCCTCGCGCTCGCGCAACTCCTGGCTGAGCGCCTTCAGCTGTCCTCTATCCGGGGTACTCAGGCCCCGCCCTAGCAGCCATCCGATCTGGCGGGTGAATTCGGCGGGTCCGAAGCGCTGGTGCAAGGCACTAGTGATTTCGACACCTGTAGCGATTTCGCCGGGCGATTTGAGCTTGCAGAGACCTTCGTAGCAGGCGGAGATAATTTCCGACAGGTATTTGTGCAGCGAGAGGGTGCGGATATCGGCTAGGAAGGTTTGTTGGGCAGCGGCGTTGATTCCGGTGCGGAGGCGCTTGATGAAAGCGGTGTTCTTTTTCAAGGCTGAATCGAGGGATTTGCTGACCGGGAAGACATCTGTTGCATGAAGCGATCAGATAGTTAGTTAGTTAGTTACAATAACTTCATGTGGTTCCGATGCCGGATCAAGTTCATGTATCGGCGTAGTGGGTTGAATTGATGAGGAGGGGGGGGGTTTTCTTTACCACTCTCGCCGGCCCATACTCTCTCATTTTGGAGGCGGAGATCCCCTGTAGACGGAAGGAATAAGTTAGCGAACCCAGGTTGGGGTGAATTTGGTGACATGTGGTGTGGTGTGGGATTGGACATACGCTTCCTCTGACGATCCATTGCTTGCCGCGGTGTGCGGTGGTGGTGCAGCAGCAGCAATCAGCGCGTGGGTTGATCTCAACTGTCCGGGGAACCTTTCAAAGAGTGGGAAAGGAAAGCGCATGAGTGACTTGAACGCCACATTGGTGAAGCGGGCAGGAGACAAGTGACGCGCAAGGTGTCTCGGGCGTCAAGGGGAGGTGGAGAGGGGGAGGCAAGCCTTGGAAGTGGCTGACGGAAGTTGAAGTGAAGCGCAGCTGGGAAAGTGAAGAAGAAGTGGGCCGAAGGCGGAGTTCGTCATTACCCCAATAGTATCTACTCTGCGATAGACTCAAAAATACTTTTTCAAGAAGTAAATACTTCTTCTTGTTGGCACTGCCATCAAATTTATATATTACTGATCCCATCTCCCTAACAAAATTCACTCTTACGGAATATCCCCATAAACCTCACATTCACATCAGACATTAACCACAACCCACCACATTCTCATTCAAATTCCCATCCATTCCTATCTTTAACCACAAATTACCCATCTCAACCAACTCCCTACTTCACACAGAACATCCTACTCATCTCCCATCTCACCACCATCATGTCCTCTCACCTCCGAAAACCCCATCTCCCTTCCCTCCGTCTCCAACAACCGCGCCTGCAACGCATGCTTCCGATCCTCCTCACTCCAACTATAATGCCGTACCACGGGCGGCTTGATACTCCTGCCTAGGATGCGACTGCTGGGATCTTCTTGCTCTCTTTCGGGGCTGCTTTGTGTGTGCAGCGGTGCGTCTGCATCTGCGTCGTCTGCTTGGTGTTGATGAGTGCGGGGGAGGGTGGTTGAGGTGGTAGTGGGGATGATTCGTGGATTTGGAGACATGTTGAATGTTGATGGGTAGTTTGGCTTGGTTCGGGGAGGGTATTTTGGATTGGGTTGAGTGAGTGAGGTATTGAAGGTGGATAGGTAGGTAGGTACTAGGTAGAAAGATGCAGGTAGACTGTAGATTGGTATAGTATGCTACCTAGCGATGTAGTCGAGGTCAAGTACCTTGGACCATATGTTTAGAGAGGGTAAGTGCAAAGTAGGATGGATGGAGTGTTGGGGATGAAGATACGGGTCTACTGGCTTAATATGCCCGCCTGCCTTCTTCCAGCAGATCGTATACCGTGTATCTCGGATAGAATCGTGGCGATACGATGTGGGCTGACGTCTAAACCATGGCCAAGAATAATCCAGAGCCGGCGAGGATTGGACAGGAATGAAGCCTGGACAGTGCTACTGCACGACGCGGCCAGATAGTTGATGGTGGTGTTGTGCTTGGACCTGAAGTCATTGGGACATCATCAATGGCGCAGGCACGTGATGCCAGCTGCGGTGGAAACCAATGATCGTCCCATGTTCCTGGCTTCGAATTTACTGTGGACGATGTAAGAGGCTTGCATCTGAACATAACTAAAACGCTTTTGTTTCCCTAAGAAACTGTGATAACATACAGGTCATGAGGGTTGGGTTGGGTTGGTTGAGGGTCCAGGGCTGATGGGCATCTTGCCAGCAGCACACTGGGTGACAATATTGAAGGAAATTTTCAGACGCGGATTCGTTGACGGACGTCACACAAGACACGGGTAGGTCTTGAGCGCCCACAGAAAAAGCAAGGTCTACACCATGAGGCATGGACAGAGACCCTGACTCGTAATGGTCAATGCCGCCACAAAAGGAAACACAGTAGACATCGCACGTGGACAAAACAATACATCTGGCTTGGGGGACCGTTAACAGAACGCAACAAAGGAAAGAAATCCACATCATCATACACCTTCATACAGCAACAAAAAAATCGACAGGGTATGCCCACGCCACGCTATGCGAGTCCTTGAAGAAAGATAGGAAGAAAGAAAGAAAGGGGGAACGTTGCAAATATGTACTCAGAATCCAAGAAGGTCGTGTCAAGAAATTAGCAGGGATCGAATGACTTTTTTATTCTTTATTTGGGTTTGCGCCAGAAGTATTGCTGCGAAGGTCAGCAATATGTTATTGCTTGAGCGGGGATAAAACGTACCTTGTGCTGCTTGCGGCAGTTGCGGAGGCCCGGCTTCCTGAGATCATGCACAACCGCCTCGCGTCGCATGTCGTCCTCGTCAAAGTCCGGAATGTAATAGTACTCGGCTTCCAGAGGCTTTCCTGCGGCATCCTTTCCCTCCCGTGCCACCTTTCCAATGCACTTGGTCGTGTCCAGGATGGCACGGATCTCTTCTTTCGTGGGGCCCTCTTTGTGATGGCCGTCCCTCCTCCACAAGGACGGTGGGAGGTTGTTCAAAATCGTCGAAAATGGCGTGGACGAAAGTCGAGAGAACGCCAATTGGTTGGCGGCATGGTTCTGAACACGTTCAAAGCTCTCACTCAACGGCTCCAGCTTGGTTACTGTGCTCTCCGTCGACTCGACGGTCTTGGAGGGTTGTCCCGGGGACTTGGTAGGCTGGACAACCTGGTTGCGGGGCCGTGCAGGACGGAGTGGTGACTCATCTGCAGTGAATGAGGCCATCCGAGGAAGTAGATTGTCGCCAAAGGGTCCAAAGGAATGAACAATGGGGTCATTTTCTTCATCATGGTCCGAGAAGTCATCTTGCTTGCTCAGCTCACTCAACTCGCTGGACTGCGAGCTCTGCAGAATGTCACTAGCGATGGACGACGACTTCTGATCTGCATCAGCAGTGCTGTTGCGACGGCTAGGTGAAGCCTCATCTTCGTATACGACCACGGAATTCCGCGAGCGTGTCGGGGTATATAGGGGTGACGATGGGGGCACCAGAGACTTGACCGCAGGGGACGGCGAGACGGGAGATGCCAAGCGCTGACGTTCCACATTGGGACTTTCGTGAATACTCCGACGGTGCTGTGCTTTACGTTTGGGTGTAGTCTCCTCCCATGTCTGCTCGGAATCGGTCGAGGCATAATCCTTTCGGTCACTTTGAGGCCATTGGACCAGCACGCGGGCGTCATGAACATCGATCATGATGTCAGCATCCTTGATATCCGAAGTAAACGTCTTTCCCTTGGCCAAGTCATATGTTTTTCCCTGACAATGCAACTTAATTCCATTCCATCCCATGCACATGATCTCCACTCTATCAGGGTCAAAGGGATTAGCTGCGGGCTTATAAGTAGCCTTGACATGCACCCTTGATATCATACGGTTGGCCGCGAGCTGGTGATGGCACGAGGCACTGGACCTTCCCATCAGGACGGGCTCCCCGCTCTCGGGAAGCGTTATGGTAGGGACAGCAGACAGAGGGGTTCGTTCGGAGCTGGACGAAGTAAACGTACGCCGTGAGGCCGTTCGCGGCAGGGCCATTCTCGGGGGGGAAGAGGACAAGATATGGGTCGACGAGGTCGGCACCGGCGTAGGGTAAGTCGAGACAATGCCATGATTGTCGCGTGCTACACGCTTCTGTGGACGAGGGAGTGAGGGAGAGGAGCTCAATGGCTCAAAGGCAGGCAACAGGGCCGCGGGACGCTTCACACCTGCCACCGGAGCAGCCAAACTGCTCCTTGGAGGCGAAGACTCCATGATGTTATTAAGTTGAAGTTAAGGCCGTCTGGTCGTGAACCACGACCCGGACACGCTCGTATGCCACTCGAACAACGGCAAGAGGGGTGGACGAGGATTAAAAAAGATCAATTGAGGCTTTAGTCGCGTCGAAGAAAAGGTTGGGGGAGGAATGTCTAATTCTATGGGGTGGGAGTCAATTCACGAGACTCGGGGTCCCGAGGGAAAGAGAGAGAGAGAAAGACAAGATGAAGCGTGTCAAGGATGACAAAGGGAAGGAACTTTGAGGCTTCACCCCCCAAGACGAGGGCCAGGAGGTTGGGGAAGTACGAAACTGGGTACGAACAGGCAAAAAACGAGAAACATTGAAGAAAAGGGTGAAAGGATGGTGTGTGGTGGAATGCCTGCCGGAACGGAGCGTCTCGTCCAGCGCGGAAATGCACGCTTACAACCCGAGACGCGTTCGATAGGCGCCGACGAGGGTCGAGAGCTCCACCACTAAGCTCGCGCAGCCTCGCAACTTGGACCGTCCGAAACTATGCAATGCACTGCTGACTTGGGTAGGAGGGAGGAGGGAAGTTTGCCAAAATATGCCAGACTTCGGTTGCTTACAGGTGAGAAAAAAAAAAAAGAGTAAATTAACCCTGGCGGCTCCCTGAGTTCCAGCACTCCCCTGCGTGTCTAACGGGAGGTGGCTGTTCTAGTATAATTTCGGTATACACAACCCTCGACACCCCAGGCAGGAACGAGGCGCGTCTCCGCGTCTAGGAGTCATGTGCTCCGCGTTTTCTGGTTCGGGCCCCGTGATGGCGCGCCTGATCACGTGGTGCTGGACACCCAGCCTCGGCCAATGACCAGTCGAGGCCTTACCCAAAATAGTAAAGCCATGTGCCCGTTGCAGGGATTTCGTACAGATCGTGACTCGCTATCCCCATCCGGACTAGTGCGTGCGACGTGAACAGTCCTCAACGGGGTGGATGACTTCAACTGCCCCTAATGGCATCCACCAGAATACTACCTACGCAGGCTCGAACTTGGTAAATGGTCTCATCATCGAGCTAGGTACGGGCCCGGAAAATACACCCGCCAAGATGAACCCTCTTTATGGTGTGATAGAAGTCACAACGTGTAGTCCAATCGCCGGTTCCATGTCATCATCACCCCTCATTGCGGTAAATATATACTTAGCAGCAGCAGTAGTAGTAGTACCCTCCCCGGAACAAACAGTCGCAATTGCGCCCCCAATCCACCACAACAGTTGGTCTCTGTTACTTAAATCTCACTTTACAATGTAACATCAATGATACAATTCATTAGTCAGGAAATGAGAACAATGACTACTTAAGTGGCGATCGACACAGTTTAACCCACTATAGAACTTCAAAGAACCAACATGAATAATTTATTGATATGACGGACCTGAAATGCCAACCCCCAGCCCACTTCTGACATGCCACACATCACCGGTGACAGAACCCTGAAGAACTCACCGACCGATCGGGGGCTCCACTTATGCACATTCCAAGGTCACCGATATCTGATAGATAGATGGACACATCAGACCGTGCATGACGCAGGTGGATGCCGCCCTGGAATGCACCTCCACCGCCTCCCGAGCACTCTATCGAAGGAAGGGTAATCTACATGCCAGCCCTGACACACCTGCTTTCACTTAAACTCAGGAGGCTGGGGGTGGGACCCGCCAGGTCTCGTAGGGCCACCCTTCTTAAAAACCTAGTTGTCGCCTTACGCGGTCACAAATACGGCGTCCATGTACCCAGATGGCATCAGATCGGTACAGAAAGAGATAAAAACCATCTTTAATCAACTGACATAAACAAAACTACTATACAAGGCATTGCTAGCTTATAACATGACGAGCAAATCTGGCTGCTCACGGGGGGGAATAAGGTAGAAAAGTGCGGCTAGAAAAACGGAAATCAGTGTTACTTTGCAGTAGAGAAGGTAAGGTCTAACCACAATCGTCTCCATCAAGGGAATGGCGACGCGACATATGTGACAGGTGCTATATTTTCCAAGCCACATAGGACAATATAGTAAGATACAGAGAAGAAAGCAACCGCACTGGACAGAGAATCATGAACAGAATGAACAGAGGCATGAGAGTTCTTCTATTTGCGAGCCGACGGGGTTCGATTCAAGTTAGCGGATGCGAACCGAATCGTACGGCGACGGCGGGTGGGTGTCGGGCCCTCGACTAGCTTAGTAGAAGACATAGGTGGCGGAGCCGGAGAGAACCTCAACCTGTAGGTGAATGATGATCAGCAAAAGATCCCAGCAGAAAAGAGAGGAAATGGATGCAGGTCACTTACAGTGCAACCGGAGTCGTTGGAGCCAGACTCGGAGTAGAAGGTACCATCCTCGTACTTGCAAGAACCGCTGAGGTTGTCACCCTGGATCTTCACGTTGAAGTCAAGCTTGGTGGTGGTGGTAGGGCTGTTCTGGAACAGAGAAAGCCACTTGCCATCGTTGTAACCGACACCAAGGTTGATAGGAGCCCAGTTGCCGATAGGAGAGCTGCCGTTACCCCACTGGCAACCAGTCTCGGTGGAAACACCCTTGGGGTTAACGTAGTACTGAGCGGAAGTGGTCTGGTTCTCCCACTTGTAGTAGGTGGCGCCGTTGGGGCAAGTCAGGGGGTGGAGCTCGCTGTTGGCAGCGACAGCGAGAGGGATGGTCTCGGATTCGGTACCTGTACACATGATTAATGCCTTTGTTTTGACCCACATGTCGGAAGGGAAGTTCAATGCTTACCAGGGTAGTCGGTACGGCAAACAGCGACCTCCTCGCTCATGGTGTTCTTCACGTGGACACCTCCGACACCCTCAATGCAAAGCTTCTTGGACAGAGACTTGTTGGTAAGGTGGAGCTTGCCGTTCTTGCACTCAATACCACCAACGGACTGGCCGGTAGAACCCTGGGCACTGGGCCACTGGGACTTCTGGTATCCAGCAGGGCAGGCATAGGAGCACATGGCTCCGGAAATGCAGGAATCGCCGGTGACACCGGTAACGATGGTGTCGACAATCTCGTCGACGATGGTCACGTACTGGATACCGGACCAACCGCCAAGGCCAAGGTAGTCGAGGGCAACGGCACCGTATTCAGAGGGGAAGGTGTCGCAGTCAAGCTCGCCATCGGGGAACTCCTTGTCCACACCGGTGGCAGAGGAGGAGCTGCTGCTAGAGCTGCTGGCGGAGGAGCTGGAGGAGGCAGCGGCGTACGAGCTGCTGGTCTTGGTGCTGCTGGAGCTGGAGCTGGAGCTGGAGCTCGACGAGTGCTGGACGGCGACCTCGATGAACTCAGCAGCAGCCTGGACGGAAGCCGTGGGAGTCGGGCTGGTGGTGCTCGAAGCCACAGTAGAAGAAGAGGACTGGCAAACATCCGCAGGCACGTTGCCAGAGAACTTCAAAGTTCCCTTGCGGATACCAGCGCAGGCCTCCTCATAGGTAATGACCTTGCCGTCGAGAACGAAGGTGGTGACGGTAGGACCGGGCACCGTGACGACCTCGGCGTCGGGGGAGCGCTTGTGGTGATGGCGGTGCTGGTGGTGGTGCTGAGCGGACACCAGGGTACCGGCGGTAGCCAGGGTGAGGGCGACAGTATTGAACTTCATCGTGTCGGTTATTTAATTCGCACGGGGTCGCAAGCTGTTCAGTGTTGCGTCAGAATGTGGATCTAATCTATATAAACCACGGGATCCCATATTAGCATGCGCTCAACCTCCATTGACCACCAGCCGGTCTGTTCGATACTAGGCACTAGCCATGTATGTGCTTGCTTTCTTCACAGCGTAATGCAGGAGAAAGAAGAGCTGCACTGCTATTGTATGTGCTGGGTGATCCCAGAGGTGCACATGATAGGAGACATACCAAATTCACAGCAAGCCAGTCGCGCGCTTCTTGCAAAAAGTCTGTACACGAATGAAAGTCCTCGTGGGGCAGGGGTTGCTAAAAGTCTGGCAGAGACAAAGCAAGTTGCCTAGAATAGAGTATGAGAGTTAAAAGAGTGAAAGAGAAGAGAGAAACAGGTTCCCAAAAGAGCGTACGAGAGAGAAGCTAGTTCTCTCAGGTCGGATAGGAAATCTCGCGAAGGATAGCAGGCGAAGGGCCGAAGATGAAACGCTCTGGGGGGGGGGGAAGGGAGGCAAGAAAATGTGGAGGGGGGATCTCGAGGGAGAAAAGGGAAATCGGGAGGGAGATGAAGGAGTAAGTAAAGGTTTAGTTCGCGCCGTGGACCAGGGGGGAGGGGGAGGGAGTGAGTGGGCGAGAGGCGATAGACTAGCTTAGTGTGGATGTGGGCAGGAGGGACAAGGAAGGCGTGCGCTGACCTTTTTTTTTCCAGGGGTGAACCAAAGGAACCAAGAAAGAGAGAGAGTGTGAGAAAGTAAGTGAGAGGAAGAGAGAGAGCGTGGCACTTGGACCAAATGAGTGGATGGTTAACCAAAAAAGAAATAAATTCACAGGCAGGGAAATAATGGGAATACTAATAAAATAACAAAAATAATCATAATAAATCATCAGGGGGGCCCACAGCCCGAAGGCTCAAGACATCGGGTTGAGTTAGTGTGGGCTGTTAGCCTTTTAGCGTTGGAAATTAGCTTGTTACAGTTGTCCGTATCTGTAGTATCTGCGCGGTATTGTCCTCTTCTCCTTTCGGGGTTGGGCAATAATAATCCCTATTTTTGTGTCAAGCTACGGAGTATAAAAAAACATCAATGATTGTCGCAGGACGGTAACTCTACTCCTGATGAGAAAATCAGGGACGGACGGGTATGGAGTACTACTATTATGGGAGGGGAGCGCGGGAAAGGGTATGAAAGACTCTATCTACGGGCACGGTTTTGAAAAGGGGCGAGAATTACTTCTGTAGTAAGAAAGAGAGAGAGAGAGAGAGAGAGATCACTGACAAAAGGATCTCAGACCCGTTTTTTCTTGTCCCTACCGTTGTGATGGTCAGGCGATGGACAGGGGGGCGCGGCACTGGAGAAAGAAGGCCAAGAAACCACCGGGGTTAAAATAAAAAAGTCAACATGGACGGCGCAACGTGAGTCGTGAGAACCGCTGAGAATTGCAGCTGTGAGTGGAGACAAGTGGATAGAATAGACAGGAACCGCCTGGGCTCTGGAACACTGGGCCAGCAAGCCAGCAGCCTTGGGGCTTTTCTGGGCCACGGCGGTGATTTTCCCCTTTAAAGCCCTTACGTTTTTTTCATCTTCTGCTGGGTTTCTCTTTCTTTTTTTGTGTTTTGGGGCCTTCCTGTTCCTGAAAGTGAGCTTGGCGTTTACCGAAATTACTGTGTCTCGCTGGCCACTCAGAACCGGCTCTCGGGCACCAGCCGGTGGGCCATCAAACCTTCTCCCCGGTCAGGTACACCAATCATCGGGTCCTGTGCTGCCGAACCATTGCCACAATTTGGCCTACCAGGGAATGTCTCATGTCGGATCTCAATGTTGGCCTGCAGTAGGGGGAGTACTGTAAGTAACATTAGCAGTTTAGCACTCACCTACTATCTACCAGTAATCCTCGACTGAGTCTGCTCACTGCTCCAGTCGGCTTTGACGGGCGGTAAAGATATTTTCAGCCCCGAAACCACGACACAGCCTACTTTATACTTCCCTCATCAAGTGTTCCAGAAGTACACCTTTGTTGGTTGAATGGAACGGGGCCAATTCATCAATCAATCAATTAATCTGGCTGACACATCTCCCCGGCGGAGTGCGGGAATTCCCTCCATCTGATTCTGATGTCACCGATTCCCCTCATGTTCGAGCAATAAGTTAGGCGAAGTGGCTGCCTAATTTATGATTATATTGTTCTATCCGTTGCTGCGTCGTCAATGTTCTCATCATATTACCCCGCCTGCGACGACATACTTACAGAAAGGAAACAGGCCACCACTTACAAACGGTTTTCTCGGCCTGGTGCCCACTTTTTATAGTAGTAATAGACAGTGCACATCATGCAGAACAATATTAAGAGTGTCTCTCACTTCCCTACCTACGATCTGGCCTGGAACAGGTGACTTCTCTTACGGCCTGGTTTCCACCGACTAGAGCCCGTTGCGGAGCATGCAGACGTTAATCTCAACTTGCAGAATGATTACCTGAGACCCTGGCTTCGTCTGGACTGGTTGCTCATCCCACATGTCGTCATTCCAATACAAGAAATTTTTCAGAGATATTTTCACGATGCCGTTGACTTGATCAGTAGTAAGTAGTAAGTAGTAAGTAGCAAGTAGTTGGTTGTTGGTATATCATTGGCTCTTGGTTTTAATTAGAGACAATACTTACCGCCTCTTAAGGAAAGAGGAAGCCGAGCGCTATCCAATACACTACACGTCTCATTTACATAGCTACCTGGAACAACTGTTTATCTACACAATACCACCATCAACAACCCATGCGGTATCTCGCAGCCTTGTGTTCATTGGTTGTCCGATCATGGGTACATACGCAGGTACAGAGTACACCTGGTCCAAACGGATACCTTCCTGCATCGATGTGGCAAGGTACCCCCGACAAGGCGACGCTACCTGACATGGTCAGGTGTCTATCGGTATTATATGCAACAATCGCGGAATCTTTCAACTGAATCTCATTGGTAGCGCCCCTCTTGTATTCTTCGCGACTTGACACATGTTTACAATATCTTTGATGGGTTCGGCGTTGTTAGCAGTGTAGCTTAGGCGCCAAAGATTCCACATAGATATCTGCCGAGAACTATCGGAGGATTTCGAACATCTATCCCCGCCCTACCGGGATTCTCTTCACCACTGATTGACTGGTCGTTAGCTTGACACGCAGATCCCTTGACGGATGTGTTGGTTATCTGTTCAAGTGCGACACTCGTTGTTTGGTCCGATTTGGCCTCCTTCAACGATATCTGGCCCTTGCAGGCGATGCCGAGTCGTGTCAGCCTGTACTACGGCCTTTACGGAATCTAGTGTCTTCAAACACCCAAGTCTTTATTCATTGGCGTTGCGATGGAGTAACCATCAGCCTTGCCGATTCCGCTCCACGCCAGTGATATTGGCCATCGCACATTCTTCGTCTGAGTTTGCTTGGTATTGATCAGAATATCGCCCACAGACTGGTCGGGTATGCTGTGGTGTTGTCGTGAGTTTCGGTGTTGCGCCCAACCAAACAGCATTGTTGTTGTTGCCCAGCTATTGTACAAGTCCTACCTGGCCAAGACTGTCATTAAACCTAGCGTCCAGCTAATTGGTTGTGGAGGGGATATCCCTATTTACAAGGATTCCTTTGCGTTGAGGCACCTCAGGCACCAAACAGTAATACGAGAGAGCAGCCTATGAGACGAAGAAAGCAGGCGAGGATCTCCTGGATTGACACCACCAGCCTCTTTCCCAGGTCCTTTCAGGCTTTCAGCCCCTCAGCCCCCGGGCCAAGTCTTCTTCCTGGTCATTGCGCCCGCAACCAAGGGGTTCTGGAGTCTGACGGACCCTTTTGCGATAGATTACTATTGGACCCCTGACTGAGACTGCGCCGGTAGATACCATAGTGGTAATCATACCGTATAAGCGGTGACGGTGTCTACTAGTACTCCATACTGACCAACCAACTAAATAACTACACTAACCACTCAACTACTCCGTATTAAGCCAGTGATGGATCCGCCCCATCCCATCCATGCTTATCGCCGCATAATGTGAAAAGAGACACAGCGCGAAAATAGTGAATCTCGTCCGATGGCGTCCTGGTCCAAAAGCTTGGCAACTGGAGACTCCAACCCCCAATGCGGCCAAGACCGACTCATTAGCACCGGTTAACACGGAGCTCACAACGAAAGGGAGAAGCGCGGTAGATACTTGCTGCCGGTTTGCTTGCGCGGCTTGTATCCGCCGTTTACGTACTCAGTTGATGCTAAGTGCCTGCGAAGAAGCCTATCTATCGGATATGCCTATCACTTCAACCAATCTGATAGTAGTCATCGCTGCTTCTCCGCATTCTGGATGGGTGAACCGAGGAGGGGATCGGAGCGCTCAATTAAATTAGGTGGAGTGGGTGGTGCGGTGCCTTTCTGCATGTTCAACTACTCGATAAACAATCACCAGAATTATTTGGCGGCCTATAGTGGGGACAAGAAGCTTTTGGACCTTACATGATTGATCGTTCTTTCTGAGCCAGTCCGGAGAGTTGGAACGTTCTTGAATGGACAAGTCCACGGGTGAAGCCCAGTAACTACGCCCAACTCGGTATCTCGACGACAGCTCACAACTTATTTCCACGCATCCGCCTCGCCCTTGTCTCCTCCCGTGGACTAATAGTCTCCTCCCACCCGCCATTTTGACATTCGACTATTGAATTCTTATATCGAACTAATCTCCCAACGCATCAGCTATTGACGTGTCCCTATCCAAAATGTGGTACCAGAGATGATGCTGTATTCGTGTGTTCTACCAATGATTCGCCGACTTGAGGGTCTCTTTCTTCCGATTAGTCACTTGACGTCGGGACTGCAGACGTCTACGGGATGCGCGCTGAACGGAGTAACAGCAAGCAACTAAAGCCGAAACTGTTTCAGGCACCGATGTCTTTGTCCTATCATTGTGCAGCTGTACCTGAGCCATCCCAAGTTCCGTTACTTTCTCCGCTATTCCACTAGATTTTATCCGTCGGAGACAGTTGGAGCAATTATCTGGTTTCCGCCCCGTCCAGCCGAATTGAATAGTTAGCTTGGAGCAAAGGACATCGCTGCATCCTGTTCACCGGTCAGACGTCACGCACGGTATCTGATTAATGAATATCGGCAACCATCTGGAGAATCATTGACTCAAGATTGGGTTCGATACTTGCAACTACTACTACCCCTTAAGTGCAAATAGGGGTTTCCGAGCCTCTCCTGGACGGATGGCTCGGGCTGAGCGGTTGATACCCACAACGTTAGACTAGATGCGAGGCTTGTTCGTTATCTTTTGAATGTCGCTGTGGAGTGGTTGGGACTGTCGACTGTTACTAACAATCAGCAGTTGGGCCAATAGTTGCATCCGTTGCGGGATTGGTCGGATTCAGACTAATGAGCATTCTCTAATCACATGCTTCATTGACTCAATGACTGACGTCTCAAGTCTTTATTAATGATGTGTCGGTGTCAGAGCCAGCTCTGTTGTTTCTTTATCCGCTGTTTACAGGTCCTGAGTTTAGAAGCAAACAATATGCACACATCCCTGCGATAGCCTGACTGGCTCATTGCCTTGTCGCCTTGAATTCTAGGCCTCGATTGCACTATCTTGACTGTACAGTTGCACCACAAAGCAACCACAAATGAACAAAGGCGGCCTACAATACAAAGTCGTTACTATACTGCATGCGGGATTCTGGAACCCTTGGCAGTCCCACGATGTCCGCGTCCATGGGTACATGCAAGGGACTCTTGAACAACCCGCCTATCGCGGAACCTGTCCGGAACTTGGCCCGTGAGAAATTAGGTTTGCCATGCTGCTGGGTACTTGGTTGTCTTTCACAGGGGGCTTGGCGATTGTTCTAATGGGAGACATGAGGGTAGCCGAATGAATAAGAATCTCATGTGCTAATCTGAGCAGAGACTTTGACCGGACATTTTGACCATCAAGTCTAGCGAACAATAGCACAGCGTGAAACGAAGTCGACAACCATGGCTTGATGATTCATATCCCTCGCCTTCGACCCCGTGCAGATCCTGTGTTATGATGCAATATGCAAGTCTTTATTTCCTCCGATGCAAGAGACGACTGTGCCTTGGAACGGATAATACCCGGAAGCCTGCGGCCTGGAAGCGAGGCAGATGTGGCAATACCAACCTCCTCATAGGCTTGGGGATTTGATCCGGAACGCGATTGCATGAGCAGCCCATGCTTGCTGTGGGACTATCGTGGTATGAAGGCAGATGCGAGGGCTGGATCGCAAAGTAAGTTTGAACCGGGGACGCATCGAAGTCAGTGGCAAGGTAAGGAAGAAGATCAGTACTTTTGCCGACTCCAACGCCCAGAAACTTTTCAGTCTGAAAGCGTGCAGCCTATCGGCTGTTCGCGATAATCCCAGCCGGGCCAATTGCACTACTCTATACGTTGTTCATGAAGCCAGTGGTGGATTTGCCATGCAATTACAGCCTAAAGTCTACTTCTGGCTGGTTTTATCGGCTCCACTGTCCTATACCGCACTTACAATTGTGACTGTCTTTTGCTTAGACATTACAAAGCGAATGACTGACCCAGCAGAGACAAGTATTGCAGCATTTGACTTTGATTGGTAGGCAATTCACTCCGTGTGAACACTATCTAGTCATGGCATTGTCCATCCCCACATAGTCTAGCTATCCAGATGGTACGCTCACTAAAGACACAGGGTTACCTTTGCTCTACATACTTTAATAACATCAGCATTCTTTAAATGCAATACACAATGCATATCGCCGATGCCAACTAAACGAAGATTCCCTCTGCCCTTGTCGCGAAGTCGGTGCGCTCACCGAAGCTTTCAATCTGCTCCTTCTTTGTCGACTGTTGCATTGGATGTTTAATTACTTCTATGAATGAAGGCGACAGTCAGTGAAGAAGTGACGTCCAGATTCCACCACTCGTGTCTATGACGATCTGTGCAGTCGTTGTCAATACATTTGTAAATCTCCACTCTTTCGAAAATTGGCAGTGTGTTGAGAACTTCTTTACGACTTCAATGGATCGAAACTAGCTACAAGGCAGATGAGACAGGAACGGAACTGTCCAGCTGAAAACCCAGGGACTGATCGAAATCTGCTACCATTCAGTGGGTGCATCCAGATCTGCTCTAGTCGGGATTTACCCATATAGCCGATATGGTATGATGTCAATGCTGGATGGTCAAACAATGAGAAAACCGACCTGATAGGCTATGAAATGTTAAAAAGTCATTTTCTTATGTATTGAGTTGATGAGAGAAGGCATGGGGGCTGCTTGGGATCATTTGTCTTGTCGACTCACTGTGTAGACCGTCGATATTAGACCCTCGGCATGTTTCTCGATCGCCGATCGCCACTTCGTCAACTGGCGGAATTATATGACCATCTCTCATGAGTAAATGGTCGTCTGAAAAGGTTATCAGAGTTACTGACCATCATTAAGACGCCTTCATACCCTATATTAGTCCGGTTATAATGTAAGTAGAGAGGATTGACATGTGAACCATTACTTCTCACTATAACTATTAGTCCCTAACTACCATGACTTGGACTTGTACCATCGCCGAACCACTTAACCACTGCATAAATCCTCAAAACCCGATTCTAACATACCACATCAATAAATTCATTGAAACACCACCCATGACGTAAAAGCACATTCCAAACCAACATCTTCCATCACCAACCGAGCATATCCGCGCCTGCATCGCACCGAGGCAGACGCTAAGCCGAAGACTCCGACGGATCGGCGACACAAGCTTGGCGGGAAATCCGACGATAACCTTACTTCTGCTTCTTCTTCCTCTCCGCCTTCAAATGACTCCTCTCCCCTCTTGACCACCACCATCCCCTCCTCAACCCCCCCCCAGAATAATAGACAGATATATACACAGAATACAATCATGCTCCTTCCGCAGGCAAGACTCTCCGCCTTGCGCGCCCTCCGCGCCACAACAGCACCCCGCTCCAGCATCACCACCACTTCCGCGCTTGCCCGCCTTCTCTCCACCCTCGCCGTCCTCGAACAGCGCGATGGCAAGCTCCAGTCTTCCTCCTTGTCCGCTATCGCTGCGGCCCAGAAGCTCGGTGGTCCCGTGACGGCCTTTGTGGCGGGTGCTGGCGTGAAGGGTACCTCTGCTGCCGAGGCGGCGCAGATTAAGGGTCTGGACAAGGTGTTGGCGGTGGAGAATGAGGCTTATGAGAAGGTACTTCAATTGCTTTTCTACTTTGTTGGCTAAAGTAATGGGGAGGGTAAGTGCTGACGAGTTATGGTATAGGGCCTCCCCGAGAACTACGCCCCGTTGCTCGTCGAGAACATCAAGAAGGGAGAATTCACGCACGTCGTGGCTGGCCACTCGGCGTTCGGAAAGAGTCTTCTGCCTCGTGTTGCTGCTCTGTTGGATGTGCAGCAGGTTTCGGATATCACGGGCATCGAGAGTGAAGATAGTATGTCTTCTTTACCTTTCCAATTCCGGACGCGGGAATTTGCTCCGGTGTCGGAGACACAACCATTCATATACAGCAGTATACTAACAATATAACTAAACAGCCTTCGTCCGCCCAATCTACGCTGGTAACGCCATCCTGACCGTTCAGTCCACCGACCCCATCAAGATCCTCACCGTCCGCGGCACCTCCTTCCAAGGCGTCGAGACCACCGGCGGCAACGCCTCCGTCACCGAGGGCGTCGACCCCAACACCCCCACCCAAACCGAATGGGTGTCCGAGGAGCTCGCCAAGTCCGAGCGTCCGGACCTGGGTACCGCCAGCCGCGTCGTCTCCGGTGGTCGTGGTCTCAAGTCCAAGGAGGAGTTTGACCGCGTCATCGTTCCTCTGGCTGATACATTGGGTGCTGCCATTGGTGCCTCCCGCGCTGCTGTGGACAGTGGCTTCGCGGATAACAGTCTGCAGGTCGGACAGACGGGTAAGAACGTCGCACCGCAATTGTACCTGTGTGCCGGTATCTCGGGTGCTATTCAGCACTTGGCGGGTATGAAGGATAGTAAGGTCATCGCTGCGATCAACAAGGATCCCGATGCGCCCATCTTCCAGGTTGCGGATGTTGGTCTGGTTGGGGATCTGTTTGAGAAGGTTCCTGAGTTGACGGAGAAGCTGAAGCAGTGATTGATTCATGTTCATGTTTGTGCTTTTGTATGATGTGGGTGGGAAGGTGAGGTGATAGATATACCAATGCCATTATGTATTATGTTGTACGCATGTTCACGACTTGTCTGATTTTCATGGTAAGAACCTGATCTAAAATACACTACGATCAGAACACCAGCACGTCTATACATAACTTTTATTCGACCAAGGGTATTGATTAAGCCCCGATGTATGAACAAGAAGAAAGAAACGAACACGCGCCGCCGGAGTAAAACACAAAAGAGACACCCATTGCTATTCAATACAGCCCGGACATAAACCCAGCAAAAGCAGATTGTCAATCAAGAAGTCGACTTTCTCTTCTTCTTACCAGCACCAGTCGCCGCCGGCGGAACCGCCACCGCACCATCCTCCAACGCCTTAGCCTTCTGCTTCTGAAGCTTCTCCTTCCTAGCAGCCAGCGACAGCGTCTCCTCATCATCCTGAGCAGCCTTAGCCTTAGCCTTCTTGGTCTTCTTCGGCGCCTCCTCAATCACCTTCTCCTCCTCGGCATCACCAATCTGCTTGCGCTTCTTACCCGCCTCAACAGCAGGAGTCTGCTCCTCCTCCTCAACAACATCCCCATCCTCAACCCACAACTCACTAGCCAACCAAATCGGCATCGCCATCGTATTAGCCCCCTTAATATGCAACGCCTTAATATTCCTCCACCCCTTGGTGACAAACTTCTCTGTCAACCCCTTCACAACAGCCTCCACATTCTCCGCGACCTGCTTAGCCGAGAACTTACTCGACCCAACCCGGATGGCCGCCGTCGTAGCAGGCGCCAGATGAACCGGCGCACAATTCAACGCCTTCTCAATCTCCTTAGCCACAATCGCCGGCGTCGCAAACGCACTCTCCTTATCCCCCTCACCCTCCACCTTCCTAGCATTCCGAACCTTCGGATCCTTCTTCACCTTCTTCCCATCCACCTTCTCAATCTCCGCAATCCGCACCGGAATCGGCCTCTTACTACTCTTGTAGAAAACCTTGCCGAGCGTATTCACCAACCGCATGATAATCCGATCATCAGCCAGGAACACATCGTGTTCAGCGAGCAGCTGTCTCCGGCTCTCGAAGCTCTTGTACCGATCCTTCAGCTTCGAGTATCCGATTACCCGCTGGATGCGCGACGACAAGTGTGCAGGGAACGACGGGTCCGTGACGATGTTCTTCACGCTGCGCTGGGGGTCCGCGGTGATGAGACAGATGCTGAGGGAGGGAGAGGCGTTCAGGCTGTGCGGAATCGGGATCTTGCCTGGCTTCAGACGGTTCTTGTCCACAATGTGCTTCTTCGTTGTCAAGACCAGCCAGATCGCTTCGTTGTGCAGAGCGCTGCCTTCTTCCGCGTCGCTGTCGTCGTTGTCGCCGATAAGCGTCTTCTTTGTGGCCGTCTTTTCTTTCTCGTCTTGCTTGGTCGCGATGTGTTTCAAAAGAGCCGTGGAGGCGCGGGAGACCTGTTCGAATTTATTAGTATTATTCTTTGAAGATATCTTGTGGATATATGTAATGAGGAATATAATTATGATATGCAGTGCATGCACGAAAATTGGTGGAAGTAGACATACCTGAGTCTTCTCCAACTGGTAGGGTGACCCCGAAGTCACCTTCGTCGTTAGCGCCGTCGAAGACACCATTGTTGCGATATGTTTGGGGAAAGTTGGTGCAAGTGCAAATGTCGCGATGGGTCTCGATTTCGGGGATATTTTTCTATCATTAAAAAAAAATTCATGGGAAAGCGGTCGCGCGTTCTGCCGGCTTGGCGGCGTGCTTAGTCATGACCATCATCGATACGGTCATGTGATCGATCGATATGTTAGTTATAATCTATCATTCAACTGTAACTATAGAAGTTCCTCGAATAAATAAACGCTTTAATTCAATGTAGCAATACTATCTACCATTCAAACATAAGCTACCGGATATCAAGTTATACACAAAGCCAAATCATAAACATTACCCTCTACCCTGCACCCTACAACTCCGCCAACAACTCGCCCATCGAAATCGGTTTCCTGACTGCATTCGAAAACCCGTCATGGTATGTCACCCAGACGCGTCTGCCCGCCTTCAATGTCTCATTCTGCTTCGCCGTCTCGGGCGACTCATCTGACGGTGGTGGTGTGGGCTCCTTGATGACTCTGCCGAAGAAGTCGCGCTTCACGTTCGGCCCGTGTGCGGTCTTCTTCGCATCGCCGTCGTCCTTGGATTGTCCATCGGCGGTCTTGCCGGAGGACTTTTTGCCGATATTGGAAGTTGTGAGTGTTTCGGATTGCTTGCGGATGTTCTCTTTGCGGTATTCTTGGTCCAGGACTTGGCGGATCGCGTAGCGGACGGGGGCGGAGCCGCTGGCGGTGGGGGTGGATTTGGTTTTGGAGAATGTGATGAGGGTGTCGAGGGGTCTGTGCAGGGGTTAGTATGGGTTTGTATAGGGTTGTAGGGAGAGGAAGGATGGGGAGCATACGGTTCCATCCGGTAGGCCCATCCTCCGTGGGCTCCGGCGTTCTCGATGCGCACTTTCTCGAATCGTACGCCTAGACCAGCCATTACGCGGACGGCGGCTTGGATGAGCGTGCGCTCGCTCTCTTTGCGGACGCTGGCTACGCTGCGCTGCTCGCCGCTGCCGCGAACGACGACTGGTTTCACGTCCGGGGAGAGCATCCGGACGAGGTTCGGGATGAGGTCGATGACTAGGGAGTCGGTGGATCGGAATAGGCGGGATAAGGGGGCTGAGAATGCGGATTGGAATTCTGTAAGGATGGCTCGGTTCTGTTTCTGCGCTTCGTAGGCGGCAAAGTCTGCTCGGGGACCTGAAAATGGGTGTTCCTCTTCTTCGTCGTCGACTTCCCGGGGTTTGGCTTTGCCTTGAGCCGTAGCGAAAAGGTGGTGGAATGCTACGACAGATTGGCTGAGGTAGGCGCTCAGCTCCCAGTCTTGTGCGGTGTAGACCTTGGAGGACATGGTGTCGTGGAAGTGTAACCAGTCGTAGGCTGCGTTGGGTTTGGAGAGGAAGGTGTCGTCTTGGTAGCTTTGCAGCGGGTAGGATGCAAAGCACTCTGCCACGGCGCGGTCGTGCTCGCCGCTAGCATCGACCATTTCACGTAGTCGTTCGATGGCATGGCGTTTCCGAAGGTCAGCGACACCTACTGGTACTTTGTCCTCGGAATTGGAGAAGGGATCGCGGAAGGAGTCGACGCCAACAGGTGCATCTGTGAAGCCGGCGCCTTCGGTGAAGACTCGCTCGATGAGATCGCGCACACCACCGCGGTTTAGGCCTTTGAAGAAGGCACTGCCGCTACTGTTGGCGCTGAGAACCTTTTGCTCCAACCAGCTTCGTGTCAGTCGTAGAGTAGATGGACATTCGTTTCTTAGCTTATGGGCCACCCATTCTGCTGCAACGAGCACACTGCGGATGTCGCCCTCTGCTGTTCCGCTGCTCTTGACGCCTCCTTGTTTGCGCCGAGCAAGGCCCCAGGAGGCTTCACAGAGCCGTCGGACGCCATCATTGTCGGATGGAATGCCTTCGACGGTGAAGATCCGCTTCATGCGTGTGACGACGTTCTCCAACGGTGCTTGGCGGACATGGATGATCTCTGCAACCGAGGCCGCACGCAGTGGTCGTAGACTAGGATGGTAGACATCATTGCAGACCATGATCAGCGGCCGTAAGAAACGGAAGTTGTCGCCCTTCTTCTTCCTGCCCTTGGTCTGCTCAGTAGCGCCTGACGAATTCTTCTGGTCCAGTAGGACCAGATCAATCAAGGCCTTCATAAAACCACCCTCACCACCGCCTCCAGATCCGCTGACGACGCCGTCTACTTCGTCAACGACGACACAAACAGGCCGTCCTGCCTTGCGTACCTTTTCCTCGCCAACCTCCACGTTCATGCCCTTGACGTTCTCCGTGCCCAGGGAATCGCGAATCCTGCCTTTTACCACATCCTTGCTTCGATCATCACTCGCGTTGATTTCTAGCACTTCGTAACCAGCCTGTCGAGCACATACATGTGCTAGGGTAGTCTTTCCTAGACCTGGCGGTCCGCATAGCAGTAGGACCTTTCGATGCGTCCGTTCCTCTTCATCTTTGCCGTTGAACGGTTTCTTTGCCTTTGCCCTAGCGATATTGGGAAAGACGATGGGTTCCCAAGCTTTCAGCCACCGCAGAACCGATCTATGTGTGCGCTCGTCTCCGATCAGTTCCGTGAACTTTCGTGCGCGGTACTTCTCAGTCCACATGGCTGCAGCTAGCTTTGCGCTCCTCTGATCGTGGATCGGGGCTTCAATAGACGGCTGTACCACTGGGGCAGGTCGTGTCTCGACCGGGGGAGCCTCCGGCTCATTCGCTGCTTCATCGAGAAGCTTGTGGATATCGATACCGTAGTAGCTCTTTTGAGCCCTTCCGGGTGCTGTAACGGAGCGACCAGCCACTAGTCTTTCGTAGCTGACACGGGGTGCGGGCCTCTTCAATGAAACATGGTGTGTCTTGCCCGAGCAGGTTTTAATCTGTATTGATCGATATGGCCTTCGCGAGGGAAGCGACGTAATCGTGCTCGGCTCCGGAACGGGAGTGCGATCAAGGTCTGGCGCAGTAGATGCTGGCTTGGGAGTCGATTCTGTTGGCACCTGAGATGGCCTCGGGATCTCAGGTAGTTCAACAGGCGGTTGCTGGATTATATCTTCTTGCACCTGGAACTCGCTCCTTAGTTGCGCATCGTTGAAGGCATCCCAGTCATCATCATCATCCGCTTCATCCAAGAACCCGCCCATAATCTTCTGCCGCTTGGCCTCTTCACTTTGCGATTGTTCTTCATTCTTTCTTTTCTGCGACTCCGGCGACGGAGCGCTCGACGGGAAGGGAGCGGGGGATGCAATGAGGGGCATTATGATAGTAGGTGGAGAAGATGGTAATAAGGCGAGTGTTCGAATAGGAGAGTAGATGTTCTTCCGCTTAGAAGTTCGTGTCGGAGTATCTGATCTCAATCAGTTGTTATACTCAACACTCTGGATCGTCGGGTCTACCAGGCCTTATATCCTCGTCACTGCGGAAGACATCAGATAGATTCCACGACCGGTGCTGAATAACTATTCCTTTGCGCGTATTATCTTCCCGTTGGAAGTTCAATGCCTCGAGCTCGTCGGAGAAGGTATCGGAGGGGGGTTCGGGAGGGTCTCCCTCGGAGTGAAGATGGATGGCCGGATCGAAGGAGGGAGGGATGGACGGGGGCGACGTCGTCATCAAAGCGAGTCTGCAATTATTTGAAATGATAGTGTGTATTGAGGAGTGTCGACTCCGTCCCGAATCGATATTGTCGAGTGGGCTGATGGATGCAATGATAGATTGATGGAGTTGATTTGCGACGCGTGCGACGCGCCGCGGACGCGCTAGTCCCGATTAATTAATGGCCCTTAGTAGCCTAGTGGGTGTGCGGACCCTAGATCTATACAAAATGAATAAAATGAGAATCTAGATGAATGGAAGAGCAAATGATGGATTTTAAATTAGGAATTAAAGGATTAAACAGCTGATTAGGTTTGTAATAACACAAGCATCAATCTTTCCTAGTCGTATAACAAGAAGTCCATCAAAGCAGCTGTTACCCAACTCCAACGCCATCATCATAGCACAAACCCAGCAAATAATCAGAGTCTATAAAAAGCACATGCATATCCTCGTTATGGTTGATATCCTCCTTCCTCCTCATCCATGTTGTATGACCAGCACCCAACTGCAGATATGCCATCATTTCAATGACAGGTATGTAGCGAGTGTTGTGTAGTTGGTGGACGGGGCACGGCTCTTTTCTTTGGCAGGCTTAGGCGAGGTAGGCTTAGGTGGAGATGACTTGGTCTCCTCCTTCTTCGCTTTGCTAGGTAGCCACTTCTTGCTCGTGGCTTTGAGGTCTTTCAAGGTTGATGCGGTGGAGGAGACGCTGTAGCTGGACGAAGCGTCGTCGAGGGTGGAGGTAGATTTGACTGATTCAGGCATGGCTTCAGATGTGCTTCTGAATTTCTTGGGAATGATGTGGATGGTTCTGTCGGTGGTACTGTTCGACAGTCTGGATGGATGTATAGCTCAGTTGGAGTAGTAGTGGTTGTATAAAGAGTCAAGTAGGACAGTAATGATGAGTATGAGCAGTCACAAATGATCTAGAAGGTTCTTTGGTAGTTAAGATCTGAAGTATACGAAGCAAGGCTACCAGGTGGCTTCCACGGTCCTTATATACTGATGCATTCATCCATTCCGTGATGATGGATTTAGTCCGAAGCCCACGGAGTAAAATCCACGACGACCCACCCTGACGTCTGAGGAAAGCTCGAGGCTTAGCAATCGGACAACATCCTACATAGTCAGATGCTTAGTTTAGACTGCACTTATCCTGGTGAATCATCAGCGCAAGTCATTGCTCGGTGTGGCCCACCCATGATGCGGTAGGCCGCATACCAAGGAGCGAAGGGCGTGTGGTTGGGTGCCAACACGAGGCGCTAACCCAGTGCGGTGGCCGCCATTGGGAGCGCCGCTCTCTGACTCGTGAAGGAATGGAGGTCAAGATCTGCCTGATATTGTTGAAAAATGGGTGACGACGCCCTTTGACTTTGCATGAGAGTGGGATGTGGCCCGGAATACGGTCCAGGGCAATCAGTCGGGGTACTAAAACAGCATGGTCGGACTGGTCTCGATGTGGCTTTGGGGTAAATTAGCCTTAGTAGACCTTGTTAAGGCGCGCCGAGCCTGCGATGAGTCAATGCCTAAGGTTGTACCGCGTGTGACCCAGACAGACAAAGCCACTGCCTTGAGCAGGCAGAATCTGACACATGCTCTATGATAGTCCAAATTATATTAGCTATGGCTAGAGTGAAGTCTAGAATGCTGCCTGAAGTCGAGGACCGTAAGAGATGTTGCTATTCCGACTCCGATACACGAGACTTCAACTCCGAAACTAGTTTTATTCCGAGCCAATGAGATCCCGAGCCCTAGCAATTACTGCAGAAAAATCAGTTTTATCTTGTCCAGCTTCGGACTACTTTCGGGGATGACTCGATGAAATTAAAGTGTATGATCAATTGCTTAAGCCCCTTTTCGAGAATCAGTCGTTCAGTTTGTATAGAAAATTTTTAATACTCCGCATGCAGACGAGCTGTGCCACGAAGCTTCAATCCCATAATTTCTTGTGCTTGCCGCCCTCGTCTATTGCCAATTTCTTCGAAGTCGCATCATATTCCGTTAAGAAGTCTCTGTGGATAGAGAGTTGGTGATATTTTACATTTTTTGCCTCTCCTTTGCCTTCGATGTCATGTAGGTCTCCCACTAGAGTGCTTACCATCACATAATTCACAGTCCCTTTGACCCTCTGACTGCTTTACTCCCTCCGAGCGGGAGGCCTTGAGGCAATAAGTGTGGGGGAAAACACGCTGATATCCGTTCTGGATACCATCAAATTGGGTCAGTTACTAAGCTGGATTCTCCTAGGAGTGCCTGCAGGAGAGCATACAGAAGCAGGGAGGTTCGCGTAAGAGAGTAGAGTTACTCCATCCTGATTATCTTTATATACTAGATCTGCTGCTGGACTGGCAGCATCATCAAGACGTGAACCTCCCTGCTTCTGTATGCTCTCCTGCAGGCACTCCTAGGAGAATCCAGCTTAGTAACTGACCCAATTTGATGGTATCCAGAACGGATATCAGCGTTTTTTTTCCCATACTTACTGCCTCAAGGCCTCCAGCCGGACTGCACCAGCTGTCATATTCCAGCATACCTGTCTTTTTTTAGAGAATCTCCCATTGCTATGTTGTATTGCTTTGCAGATATTTTTACATCGTTGGGTGTCACTACCCTTTCTGATTACTCGATCCGGACAATGTATATTAGTAAAAAATATTCTGGTTCCCTGTTCCAAGATCCTATAATAAACCACATGTTGAGGTATACGGTAGAAGTTCTTCTTCAATGTCTTGGTGAAAATTTGTTCTTCTTCGATATGACCTCTAATGCACAAAATTAGTTCTTGTAGCACTCGCGTACCTATTGAGGCTAAGAATTTGTAACTAGAGCTGTTCCTCAACATCTCCTACCGTCAAAGACCCCATATCGATGATCCCACAGTTTAAATCATTCGAAAGCCCGCTGACTTGCTCTATTCGCACGAATGTGGCCTATGGAACCATAGAAATACGAGAGACAGGAGATCAGCCGATAGTTTCAACGCAATCTTTCATAGTCAGTACATATCCCAGCATAATGAAAGCTAAGATATTACCCTCTCCTAAATTCCAATATCCACAGACGCTGTTGTGAAATTCAAAGATTTATTTATTGTTAGGCTTCGTTGCCTGTTATTGTTGTTTTCATTAGTTTTTCCTGCTGTACGAAGTATCGTAGAATTAGGAACCGCTTGCTGTGTGAGGAAGGGCACTTAATGGTTGTTGTTACTCTGTCACTGACCGAGTGCGGACTCTTTCTTCAATTCATTTACCATCTTGAAGTATGCCGGACAAATATTCGCTTGTTACTAGATGGTAAAGATGAGTGCTTAGATAACAGAAAGAGCGGTTTCCAGTTGCCTAGTTTCTTTTATGCCGGGTAGAAAATTGAATAGGCTGTACCAGAAAAGTTGCTGACTGCGCGCAATCAAATACGTATTGCAAGCCTGCTGATTTGCTTCTTAAGGTTCGCGATGGTTCAATGTGAACTTCTGCATCAGTGCATTTTTCATGTCAGAAATCCGTTTGGACTAACGGCCTCTTCGTAAATAACTGTTCTGGGGTACCGTTATACTGCTCTTCCGATATCAAACCCCCTTTTCTGATAGAATACCTCTCTCGTCAGCTTCCTCCTGTCCATGTTATCATATAGTCCTTGAATTAGAACAGTCATAACCATTTGGTCTTAATGGTCTGCTTTAGTCTGGGATTGTCGTCCTTTCCTTTAGTCGCGACAAACTTGCCATCCGTATGGCACTTTGCATCGTACGTAGGTACAGATCGTTGTCGGATGGTATCTGGACTTCTTATTCATCGGGGCAATGCAATTTGTCATATGCAGCCTGCCTTTTTGGGACTTAATTGCTGATGACATGATGCGGTAGTAACAACTCGCCTGATCATTGTAAGGTGGGCCTTAATGTGGCCAATAGACTGTTGATAGTAATTTTTGTATCATTTCGCAACGCCGTTATCTCAGTGGGCTGCATGAAAAAGTCCCTTTCGTAAAGACCACTGCAGACTTTCGGGCGTTAATATGCCCATTCCCGTATTTTCGTGTCGATGATGTTCCCCGAACATCCACTAGTAGTAGGAAATGTACTCATATTGAGTTCATTCAGACGCCTCCTCTATGCGTCAAACAATACCAGTAAGATCTTCCCGCCTTTGGCTACAGACATGCGAGCGGGAAAGAGGTTGAAATAAATGGCGGCTCAAAATGAGGCTCCGGCCAGGCTGTAACGGCGTGCTTCCAGATCGGGAAAGACAGCCCTAAGAAACGTTCATTAGAAGGATACGTGCGCCAGACCAGGCACCAGGCACCGGTAAATGTTCTAGGGCTCTGGCATGCGTGGGATCGGAAGCTATGTCTGAAGAGAGGCAAATTAGGAAGACGGTGGCGAAGGGTCGGAGAATGTAGCTACATAGCAGGCGAAGGGTCCGGTGAAGTGTCTATGTACGTGGATATTCCCATCCGCAATGCACAGAGCGCATAAACTGAGTAATAAGGGTAAGAAGAAAGTCTCTGGGTGGTGTAGTCTTACTGAATGATAAGGGGCTGAGTCACATAAAAATCCAAGTGCAGATGCAGATCTATACTAGGACCTGATTCACCAGAGTCAGATCGACCAAGATATCGGACTATGAGTTCGGTCGGTCTTCACTTGGTTCATCCTGTGTATTTTCCGTCTGGGCGATAGTAATGAGGTCAAGCGTGGAATCATCAATGGAGCTCATAGGAACCACTAACTGCTCGAGGAACAGGACGCAGGCCTAGAAGCATCAAGAATAAAGCTCGTAACAGTCTATGAAGGTAAAGGGATGATAGCTTATCAGAGTGCATATATCACTTCAAATCCAGGAAGATGAGTATACAAGGATAAGAAGATGAAGCAATAGGAAGAGGGTACAAAGGCACAGGGTCGGGTGATATGTCTACCTGCGGTAGAACCTCGAGTATCGCAAGATATCATGATCAAATAATTCGCTGGGTCACTTCATGGTATGCTTCATTGAGAGTCATCTGTGAAGTGATCGCTTAACCTAGCAGAGCATACTTGGTAACTTGAAGATTTCTGAATACTACATATCTAGGAGTAGTACAGTAGTAATAGTACCGGTTAGTAGAGATTGCTTAAGTAAAAATGCTTAGGAGTAGAATGCTTTGCAATGTCTTGACGTAAGATATTGATGACGATGAAGCTTCTCAAGACATCGACTGATACTTTAGATAGATGTGCATCGCTTGATTATGTAGAAGAAAGAGAGTGGGGTGGTATGGTGTGGTGAGGCTCGGCTGATAAAGTCCGAATTCTGCCATCCCTCACCGCCATCATGAGCCTCACCCCAACCTCAACACCAAGTCTTGGCAAGCCCGCATCGGCAGATGGGTTGCAACGAAATCTTATTTTTCAGCGCATTATCAAAGTAAATCGCAAAATAAACATGTCTTACGATTCTACAGGCATTGCTGCATCTTTATATCAGCTTATTATTACTTGTAAAGCCCAAGATTGGTCATTAAGCGAATTTTGATTTCATACGACCGTAACCTCTATAAAAATCATCCAAACGAGCTATAACCTCGTGTTTAGAACTCCTCGTCGTCAGAAACCTCCTCGCCACGCTTCTTTCTAGCCATACGCTCCTTTCTCTTCTTTCTAAGCTCAGCAGAAGTGAGCTTCTTCTTCTTTTCAACAACGGTCTGTAAGCAGAGTTAGTATAAGACTCGAAAAGCTTCAAACGATCTGAGAAACGGGGGTTTGAACTGACCTTGTTGCCCATGGCATCGACGACCTCCTCGGGACCATCCTTGGCCTCAAGACGGGGACCGGAACCTTGTCCCTGAACCCAGTTGTGACCGGAAGGAGTCATCTTACCGTCAACGACGGCCCAGACTTCCTCGGTGAGGTTCTCAGTGAACTCACGGGAGTGAGTGATGATGATAACACCACCCTCGAAGCTCTTCAGAGCCTTGGACAGAGCACCGAGAGAGTCACGGTCCAGGTAGTTAGTAGGCTCGTCCAGAACGATGACGTGAGGACGCTGCCAAGAGCAGGCGGCAAGGACGACCTTGACACGCTGACCACCGGACAGACCGCGCATGCGGGAGTGGGAGACCAGCTCAGCATCGAGACCGAACTGCTCGCAGTGGGCCTCAATCTCCTTACGGACCAGAGGACGGAACTGACCGCTGGCAAGAGCCTCCTTCTGATCAACCTCGGCAACCATCTTGGCGTGGGACTGCATGATCTCGTTACGGGGAATCCAGGCGTTGTCGGTGGTCATCATGGGAGTCCAGCGCTCGCTCTTCATGCCGATGTTCTCACCCAGCGAGAACGAACACTCGTATTCGTAGCTGTTCTTGAACTTACGACGAGCGTGGATACCAATGACACGACGGGGCTGGCCCTCGATCTTGTAGATCTTGTCCATGGCCTTCTCATCCTCGTCGGTGACGATCTTGTTGGCACGGTCCATGGTCTCACGATCCTCACCGGTCTGGAAACGCCACTGGATGTACTCGGAGGGAGTGGAGTCGAGGTGGTTATCAATGTGAGCGAAAGCGTGCTGCTTGATGTAGGCGATACGGATGTTCTCGTGCTGGTAGACGTCACCGGAGGTGGGGATCAACTCACCGGTCAGGACGTTGACCAGGGTGGATTTACCAGCACCGTTGGGACCGATGACGGCAATACGAGAGCCCAGGGAGACCTGGAAGGAGATGTCGGTGAGCTGGGGCTTGGGGGTGTTGGGGTACTGGAAGGACATGTTGTTGACACGGATGATGGCCTTGGCCTTGGTCTTGACACCCTCAAGGAAACCGGGCTCGGGGAACTTGAACTCGAGCTCGGAGGCACCCAGCTCGTAGTAGGAGCGAGCAGAGGGGACACGCTTGACGAACTCGCTCAGGTTACCACGGTAACGCTTAAGCTTGAAGCGCTCGTAGTGGACGACGTGCTGGATGACGTTGTCCAAGAACTTGCTGTCGTGGGAGACGATGATGGAAGTGCAGGGAGAGGTGCACAGGTAGTTCTCCAACCAGGCGACGTTCTTGACGTCCAAGTGGTTGGTAGGCTCGTCGAGCAGCAGGATATCGGGGGACTCGAACACGGCACGGGCCAGAGCCAGCTTCATCTTCCATCCACCGGAGAGGGAGGTGATGGGACCCTCGAACTGCTCACGCAGGAAACCGAACTCCTCGAGCTTGGCCTCGACGTCCTCCTGGCTGGTCTCGACACCGACCTCGCGGAGCTTCTTGATGGTCCAGCCAATGACGGTCTGCTCAGTATCGGCGGCATCCAAGTCGTGCTCAACGTAGACGGTCTTGACCTCATCCTTCTTGGGGAAGCCCTCAAGCTGCTCGTTGTTGATGGCACGCATGAGAGTGGTCTTACCGGTACCGTTGGGGCCGAGCAGACCGTAACGCTGACCACGCTTGAGGCGGAGGCTGGTCTGGTTCAGCAGAATCTTGGCACCGTAGGCCAGGGAGAAAGTGCAGTTGCACAGATCCTCACCCTCCTCTTCGTCGGAGAGAACCTCATCCTCAGCAGCGGCACCGGGGGAGGCGCGCTTGCGGAGGGTCTCGACGATGGGCTTGGCCTCCTCGTCACCAACGATGGCAGCGATGTAGGGAAGGGCGTTCTGGGTCCAGCTGGTGACCTCGGCGTCCTTCTCGTCGACGAGCTGACCAGCGATGGCAGCAACGTAGGTGATGACGGACTCGGCCTTCTCAGCCTGGGCGGAGAACTTGGAAGAGAGGATCTCCTTGAGGATAGCGGAGACGGTGGAGATGTCACCAGCGGTGGAGATCTCGGGGATCTTGCCGTTCTTGACATCACCGACACGGCACAGGGTGTCCAGACCCTGCTTGGTCTTACCACGAGCCTCGGGGTCGGCCAGAGTCTCGTAGTTCTTCTCAAGACGGGGCATCAACTTGGGCAAGAAGGGAGCGACAATCTGGGGGTCCTCCACGAGCTTACACATGTTGTCAACGATGACAGCGGACTTACGCTTGATGGCAGTCTCACGCTCAACCAGACCACGGTCCAGCAGGGGGACCATGATGGCGAGGGTGGGTCCGGTGACATCGGAGACGAAAGTGGTAGCACCGAGCAAGTGAACGGTCTCGGGGACGTTCTCGGGCTTGGCGATACACTTGATGAGCTCGGGAATGAAACGCTCAATATCCTTGTTGACGATCAAACCGCAGACCTTCTCCATGGTAGCGTAGGCAGCCTTCTTGATGTCGGCCTTGGTGTCCCACATGGCCTCAGAGACAACGGGGATGAGCTCGGGGACACGGAAAGAGAGCTGAGCGGGGGCAGTCTCGACGAGAGCGTTGATGCACTCGAGAGCAGCCAGCTTCTCCTGCCACTTCTGGGCGTTGGCGAGGGACTCGAGGACGGGGGGAAGGACAGCCTTGACGGCGTTGCCGTTGACACCCTTCACGATGGCGAGGGCAGCACCCTGGGCGGCGTTCTTGACGGGAACCATCTTGTCACCGACGGCGGCAAGGACGGGGCCGAGGAGGGTGACGAGGTGAGGCTCGACACCAGGAGCGATGGTGGCGTGGGAGGCAATAGCACGGATACCCTCGCAGGCACGCTCACGGACAACAGCATCCTTCTTGTTGCTGAGCTGCTTCTGGAAGGTCTCGACAGCCCTGAAAATTTTTCATGTTAGCCATCCGCCACCGACCACCTAGACGGCAGAGCGGGGTATTCTGCAGGTTATACATACTTGAGAGGGAGAGCCTGCTCGGGGATAGGGCCGCTGAACAGGTGGGCCAGGTTGTCGGCAGCAGCGTTCACCTCATCCTGGGAGGACGAGATGTTGAGGTTCTTGATGAGGTCCTCAAGGACAGCGACAGACTGAGCAGTCTCCTTGCCGGAGACAGCAGGAACGGACGAAACATCAACAGCAGGCATTTTGATCGTGAAAGACGATGTCGTAACGTCGGAGAGAAGAAAAAGGAAGAAGAAAAAGGAGGAGAAAAGAAGCGAGAACGGGTGGAAAGCGTTCTATTAGGGTATCTCGATAAGAGGTGGCGGGCCCACGAAACCGCGTCTGGAAAATTTCACAGCACGCAGCAAACGCTCTAACACGGCCGCACAGGCGAAATCTATTTTTTTGTCCGAGAAACGACAAAAAACAAAACAAATTTTTAAGATAGAGGAGCAAACCTCTTAGAAGAGAGAGATGAAGGATGGGGAGAAAAAGGGAGGGAGGAGGGGGGGGAAGCGAAGGTGGGTGGAGGAAAGTGATATTTATCGCTTTGTGGCCTGCGTTTCGCCGCCCAACTTTTTTCAGTCCCGCCGCCAGTCCCAGAAAATCTCTTTTAATGAAAAAATTTTCGCTGTTCCTTAGAATTTGTCCCGCACTAACTTCGTTTCCGGTGTAGCGGCGATGGGCTGTCGAAGCAACCAACCGTGGCTCGTGAATGACTCTATATGCAGCCGCTGATTGGCTGGATTTCCGTTTTCGCTGAGTCAGCCGCGTTGAACCCTCAGCCAAGGTTGCCCTGGTTGCTGCTCAACCATCAGGTTCGCTCCATCCTCACGGTCTGCCCGCTGCCATCATGGATCTTTGAAGGTTATTCCTGGCCATCGCCTTCCTGGTGATCGTCCCGACTCTTTTCCGTGCGGGAATCAGCGGAGATGGAGCAGTGGGAGCGGATATCTTGGAGAATCATGGATAGCCTTCCCCGACCGATATTACCCCGTCAAGAGGGATTGTGATTATTTTTACATACTTTCTACTACTTTGTAACATATGGGATGGGCTGCCAGCCAATCCCCTTTCAGATCATCGAGCCATTTGCAAGCATCATCAAGTTGCCCCTTTCTTTGACAGGGCTGAGAGGGTCTTGAGCACAGCCGGTTTCTGTACCACCCTTTCTCCCCCTTATTGTTACTTCTGAGGATACTTGGAACGTCGCAGAATCCTCCCTACCGTTGTCCATCCCAAGTCTGGGGAGATTATTGTCAGGCTTTCATCGCTTATGGCGGAGCGAACATCTTCACATGTGTATGCCAGCGTAGCAATGCTGTGAGGACAATTCAGTACTTACTCTTCAGACTAGCCAGTCATCAATAGCCATTAGTTATTCATACCATGAGCCGGTCCAGGCTGACGGGCGAAAACGGAGAACGATCTGGCTCCGGGCCATGGCTCTTGGTAACTCTAACTTAGTAGAGTTTTCATTATTATGATTTTTTATTTTACCCCCTTCTGTTATCCCTTTCCTGAAGTCTTTCTGTCTCGAAGGGGGGCTGCGCCACTTCACCCCGGGAATGATCAGAGGTGGCGACCGGCATGAAAGCAGCAGCATCTGCAGGGCCAGCCAAGCCATGATGACACGGAGGGGCGGAGACTAGCCGGCCGCAGTAGATTATTATCAGTCTATCTCTCAGGATGTTGCACCCCCGGATTCATGGCGTGTCAAGGACATTATCAAGGTATGTGCCAACATGCAGCGCCATCATGATTTGGATGGTGGTTTGTAGATGCATTTTGTGGTTAGATGCAGGCAGGCCTGGGAAAATCCTGCCCGAAGCATAACCATGTTGTCGAGAAAAGGAGCATTATACTTTTGCGCCCGGAGATTGTTCCCCAGAGAGTCATGGATGCCTTATTATTGCCAAACACAAAGGGATAGGCGACTAAACACTCTCAGGCATAATTCCGGGGTTTAAGCGTCGCAAACACACGCCTGAAACAATGGCTCATTGCAGGAGTCGACGCATCACCGCCATTTGTCTAACTCAGGCTTTTCTCACCGCATTCAAATATAACTGGCTATATTTACTTTTCTTTACGTTATGTTGCCAATTGGCATGTTGAGACCAAGTAACTTTACAGCCCTTCTTCAAAGTGACATCCAGGCCTGCCGCCTCAGCCAACCCGAGAACCGTGCCTTATGATGTGCACCGTCAGTCTTCAGAATACGGGGGCCCCCCTCTTATCGCTCTTATCGGCTATCGAATTTTGAGTTCAATTTTCTCCGGATCCCCTTCCATTTCTTATCCCCCGCGAAAATATCCAAATCTGTAGTGGCAACTTGCAACCAACCACGCTATTGCCACAACAATGGTGGAAGTAGGAACCTTCTTTAAACTCGTGAGCGCTATTCGCCCATGATGTGGGTCGACACGTTGTTTTTCTACCGACACCTCACAGTCTCTACAGTGCACATCCAATACTCTTCTCCTCTCTTCGCGAGATGGCAAAGTACCCTTAAAAGTATTTGGCAGACACAAATTGTCTCTCTACCTTCACTAACCATCATGGTTATCTCATGATGAGTCATTAGTAACCATTACTATCCCTTTTGGGTGTTGCCCCGGGTGTTAACCCTCAGCGCCCTTGGTAGAGGGAATTACTTCTTACTATATTCTGGACATCAATCTAGACCTGCTATCAGACAATTGCGTCGCGTCTGTTTTACCGTAGCACTGTTAGTAGAGAGGGCCACACAGATATAGTAATCATGCTCTCACCTGTCTCAGTCTACATCAATTTCAGGCTCCTGATGAAATTTAACCCGTGTTACCTGCTTGGGACGTAGCGTGCGTGATTCCCGCCTCAGAACTGCGTCAGGAATGTTGACGAAGCGCAAGAGCTATACTTACACAGGTCTGGCCTTTGACCGACTCATGCCGTCCCATGCTGTCATGGCTTGAAGTTATCTCCGTGATACAATTAGGGCATGGCGAGGACACATGACGACGTTTCTCGATATGTCGTGATCTAGTACCAATATACCATAAATCCCGAGTCCAACTGACGAGACCCGTTCATTGTAGTTAGTCATTGCACTTGATGAAGATAATCGTATGGTCGCAGTATAACGCGTTATTTTGCTGAGGATGTATGTCAACTTAGATACGAGGAAATATCAAGAGATCGAGACATTTGCTAACTAAATGATATGGGTTGTTCGATCGATTTGTGTGGTTGTATCATGAGGACTGCTCAGCACAGCATTGGAATAACTAGCAAAAATATAGAGGGTTTAGATATGAACAGCATCATTGGTCTAGTGGTAGAATTCATCGTTGCCATCGATGAGGCCCGTGTTCGATTCACGGATGATGCATTCGAATTTCTTTTTTCCCTTTCTATATTTGCCTCCGCCAACTGACCTCTGCGACGATGTCATGATGGTGTAGCTTTTCCCTTCATTGTTACACTGGAGCGTATGAGACACTGCTACATACTGACCTTTCTATCATTACATGTCAAGGCGAAGGGGCAAATGCATCTGATCTACCTGCTCTCAAGAGATTGGGTTGGACAGTTGGAAAAGGTAGCCGATCCTGGCTGGAGCGAATGTCTCAACATTACATAGTCATTCTCCGTATGATGCCATGTAGAATATTCTGCCATTGTGGACTGACTATCGACTGGACAATTTGGTTTACGCATACATTGAAATGTGCCCTACCACTAATAACGAACATAAACGACGAAGAATGGGGTGGATGCGGCTCGCAGGCCGCAGGCAGAGGCTAGCCCGGGATAGTTGGCCAGCTGCGCCACTCATTTATATCTGCTTTTGTATGAATTCACTTTGCTTGCTTTTATGATTTCCTGTGATTTAGTTGTGTTTGCTACGGCCATGACTTTCCTACGTTGGGGCATGCGTTGCTTTGTGTGTTTACTGCGAATTTGAGGGGCTCGAGGGCGTTCCGGGCCATATCCTTTGCTTCAATCGGTGAAGCACCTGTATAGCTAGAAGACGGCTCGATCGGGTATAACAATTTGAATTGAATTGAATTGGAAACTGATAACGAACACCCGAGGGCGCATTCAATACAAACCGAACATAGAAGGATAAAGGTGCGAACCACACGAAACTAATCGCCATCACTAGAGGAACTTGAACTCGAGCTTGAGCTGGAACTGGAGCTTGAACGACGGGAACTCTTGCCATGGTGTTTCTTCTTATGCCTCTTGCGTCTGGGGAAAGCACATGTCAGCGTACGTAGGCCAGCCATCATCACAGGCAGACTTACAGTTTACTTGCGATTTCCATGCCTGCAGCGCCTGCCAATGCACCTCCTGCGACACCCAACATCCCACCTCCCAGCTTGTGACCTAAAGCGCCCCCACTAATGATGCCGGCTACATTCGGTGCAAACCCCTTTTTACCTCCGGATGTGTTTGTTGTAGGAACAGGCTCTGACTGCGTCTGATAATAAGACACCTTCTGGCCTTGCTGATGCTGAGTCTGTGGTGGATAAGATGAGCTTTGCTCATAACTCATGGACGTGGGTTGCCCATGCCGATGTCCATCTGAATGCCTTGCGTCGTAGGAAGGTGCATAGCTTTGCTGATATTGTGCAGGATGACTGCCAGGGGATGTATTCACATCATGATTAATGGTAGGCTAACAAATTAGCTTGCTGCTATCTCCACGGATTATCTACGACCCATGAGGCATGCGCATACGGGATTGGCAATATTGGATAGACATACGGGGGCCTGATTGTATGCGTACTGCGAAGGCTGTCCTTGCTGGTATTGCGCTGAAGGGTAATTGCCAGGAGTATCTCCGTAACTATATCCAGCAGCTTGCTGGCCATAGTAGTTCTGTGGGTCATCGTACTGGTTGTTGTAATGATATTGGCGGGATGAATCCGACATAATGGGTAGTATGGATATCGATGCTGTCGCCCAAAGGACTTAAGAAGTGATGCAGCACGTAGTGCAATATGATCTAATGAGGCACACAAAATTGACGATGCTAGGAGGGAGAGGCTAGGTAGTCATGTGGTTGCCTCTTTGTCCCATTTACCATTGCACTTGCCGGTCTTACTAAGACTTACGTTGCTTCGTGACAAAGACCTTTACGGCCTATACACAAAAAAGACAGTTATCCTCTGGCTTTGTGCGAAAAAGAATGAGTGTTATGAAGAATTTGGGAGGATACCCACTTTTTTGGCTAGAATACGTGAAGGACGCTTCCTTGCAACGGAGTCCTTAACCTCATCACCGTTTTGCTTGTGAATTATCTGAAATTCACTTTGTTTTCGGGAACGCATCTCGCTACTCCCGTGTCGACTGTATGTCTCGTATCGATTACCATATTGATGACCGATGCCTGAATCCAAATATGGTAATTTGTATTGACAACCCCTCTGATATTCACCTTGTGTGAAGCGTGACCTGACCCTTTTGGGACATCAGGGTATAGGGCCCACAATCTTCTATATAATTCTCCCTCGTCTTCTCCTTCTCTTTTCTTCTCTTCTCCTCTTCGCCATCTACAACCTGCCTTCCCCCCCATATCAAAATACGTAGTAAGTTATCTCATGATGGACTCTGACTCTGGTGATGAGCGAGAAGAGTGTTGATCTTCTGTTCTTTTCTCAAGACAATTACATACATTACTGACTATTTGCCAAAGACATTCCCCAGCCACCGCCGCTGCTCCCACTCCTCGCGGGCCCACTCGGGCACAGCTCGAGCGGTCTAAAGTTAGTTCTCTATATTAGAAGATTATGTCTAATTATGATTGATTTGATGACATACTGCTATGTTATTGATAGATATTGATACTAACTAAATTTATAGATACTAGATGCTCTGGAGGACGCGAATGTCCAAGTACCGGCCGGCGTGCTGCCGGTCACGAGAAATCTCACACCAGCCCAGAAGCTCCGCAAGAAGGAGTTGCGTGATGAGCTGCATAGACTGAAGTTCTTGGAGGACGAATATCGTGAGGAGTTGAATCGCAAGAAAGACGAATGGACTTCCTCAAGAAAGGAGTTAGTGGACCAACTTGTGGCTCTCGATGAGTCGTATAAGACCAATATCGAGCTGGACGAGAAGAGATTGGCTGATGTTGACTCCGAGATCAAGGATGTCGTTATGGAGCTCAAGAACCTGGTCTGAAGATTATTACTGCACTTTTTATCGGGTACGTAATCCCAATTGTCCAGTTGATAGTCATTCCGCAACAGCAGAATATACTACATGGCATCATACAGAGAATTGATAGATTTTGATATTAACTAATTTTATAGATTATCGATGCCCTCGAGGATGCTGGTATAGTTATCCCAGAGGGGGTTCTACCCCCCACAAGGGACCTTACTGAAGGACAGAAGTTAAGAAAGAAGGAGTTGAGGGAAGAGATAACCAGACTCAAAGAACTTGAGCGAGAACATAACGAAGCTCTTCAAGTCAAGACAGAACAATGGGACACTGCTCGGAGAGCTTTAGTAGCTACTCTGGAACGCCATGACTCCGAACGCCAAGAGTCGTTTGCCCCTGATTACAAGTTATCCAAAGAGTTGGACGAGAAGATTAAGTCCGCGGTCTCGGAAATTAAGGGTCTCGTGTAAAAGACTGATACCGCCTTTTACATGATGGCTGGTTTTATGGGACTGAATTCGTGAATCGAATTGTCCAGTGCAGAGTTAGTGCTCAATATGCCACGGGCACCTTCCCATTTGGGAGGGAGGTCTCGAGCACAACATCTTCTTCACCCGTTTTACTGCATGTATTTAGATCATCTTCGTTATCAGACACTTACAAACAACAAGACGCTTCTGCACGTTTCCAGGCAGCTGTCAGCTGATCCTTCGCCTCTTCTTCCTGCGTGGTCTCCGACCACCACCTCTTCCAACCAACCAACCACCCAGCCCCTTGAGATCTAGATAGATCAAATCAATATATCTTTGACCCCTTGTCTTGACAATTGATTTGTCTGCAACTTCTTAAAGAGGACGTAGACGCCTTCGACGTAGCTAGAGAAATGTTCCCTCATATTCTTATCGAGCAATGTGCCGTCATCGTTCGATGGCAATTGCAAATCAAATGTCATTGTTATACGGGCAACAGTTGTCCTCATGTTCATGAGTGCTAGCGGCTTGCCGATGCATGCGTAGGGGCCTTGAAATAGTCAGATTCGCACTTACAGGCGTGATCAGAATAGGCATGAGCGAAGGCCGGTGTGGAGGAAGCCTGGCTGGTGTGGCGGTAGCGCCTCCCTCAGAATATTGGCAGATTCAGCAACAAGATATAACCCACCGAGTAAAAAAGGTGCATAGGCAGATTTATACTTCATCGCCTCAGGGTATTTGTACCACCTCTCAGGAAGGAGCCGATTTGCATTCTGGTAGAAGACATCGGCTAGAAAGGTAAGCATTCGCTTTGTCGGACTGGGGGAATTATATTTTCCACTTACATCTTCCAATAACCCATTGCGGGCAAGAGACTGTCATGTTTCCTGGTATGTAGGTGTCACCGATCATGATACCCTCCGGTGGTGTCTTTCTAGGAATAATGCTTCCAATTGGAGGATGTAGACGGAGCACCTCGTTGATAAACCCATTGAGATGTCTTAGACCTGCTATTTTCTCGTGCATATACTCTCCGCTAGGCTCGACAGCACATAGGCTTAGCTCCTCGCGGATCATCTTTACGTGTACTGGGTGTTTGGCCAGCTCGTAGATAACGGTGATTAGAGCTGCCGCGGTAGTGTCACTATCGTTCACTTGTGAGCCTGTATTGCTAGAAAAAATAACTTCGAATAGCTGCATACCTCCCTGCTGCAATTATCAATTCAACATCCCCAAGTAACTGATAGAATTCTTTAGTTGTAGGTACTCGTCCTTGCAACTCCACGAGCAGCGACGAGCTGATATCGGGTATTTCGGGCGTTTCCTAAAAGCATGAGCAATTTACCCGAGCATAAAACAGCAGAAAAAGCCTCAAAGACAATACCCTCATTCTCGTCTTCAAGCGCTGATGGCTAAACTCCTCATATCTCAAGGCATCCTTGTTCATCCCCGGTATCGAGCCCAGCAGCCGAAGGGCCCAAATAGGCACGGAGTATTCCAACGGCTTGAGCATATCATTCAATATCTGTATTGCCCAGTGGTTGGCACTAGCATCTAACATGCCGAAAGTTCTACCGAAAGCTAAGTCGCCCATCACATCGTAGCTGTACCATGTGAGATAATTGCTGATGTTGATAGCTTGACCATCACCGGCTGATGTTAAGAGGTTGATCAGCTTTTCTCGGTAGACTTGAATGCGTTTCTCGTATGCTCGAAGTGATTTATCACTGAAGCCCAGACTCCATACTCTCCGTCGTTGATCATGAGCTTCCTTATCTCGATATGCATGTAGCGATTGCACTGGTGCACCGAGGTCATAGAAGGGCGCTTTAGTGCAGGCGGACTTAAATCCATAGATGATATTCACGGCATCGGGGTGGATTATGGAGAGATCAGACGGGCCTATGCGCACAAATTGTCCGTACTCCTTATGCAACTCTTCGAGGACCTGGTAGAGGGGTTGGTGAAGAAGCTTTGCTGGTAGCCAAAACCCAGATAGACGTGCACCTAGGGGGCCGCGAAACTGTCCTAACGGATGAAGAAACATCCTGTAAATGATGAGGCTGCAGTATAGGCCCAGCAGATGTGTAGATATTAGGCTCAGAGATGCGGTGCTTGCTCGAGTAAATGAGCTTTTTTGTGCATAATGAATCGTTGCAGCAATTAGTATCGACAAGCCACCATATGTGTAGAGATACCGAATCGGATAGAGATGGTGTTCGCCAGAGCGAAAGTAGAGGCTGTGAGCTAGCACGCCTAGAATAAATGCTCCAGCTTGTAGCTGTAGTCCGCTTTCCATCTTCATGACCACAGGGTTGAAGCCAAACTTGTGAACGAGAAGGGCATTAGTGATACCAAAGATTGCTAGAGAGCGACAATTAATCTAACAAGGGCTTGCAACAGTGAAGTTGTATCTATGCTGCCTAGTGTTCCTGATGAGTTCGATTGGTGGTACAACCAATGCTAATCTGATGTCGACTTACCCAAATTCTTGAATGGTCTTTTCGAGTGTGCGGCAATATTGTCCATCTGCTCTCACAGTCGCATGAAGCGGAGAAACCCGAGCAGGACATGTATGGGCCCTGAATCTGGGATCCCTTTTTCGCAGTTATTCTATCGTTTCCTGCAATCTTAGACGCCGGTCCTGGAGTACCTTAAGCGGGCTAGTACCCACCCTTGACATCGCCTCAACTGGTACTATACTTGTGACATATAGCAGGTTGAGCCTTTCGATCACCAGTTATTTGAGGTCGTACGCTGTTCCTGGTAGATGCCACATCTGTCCAACGTTTGTGCATTGTTGCGGACCATTTGCACACTAGCCCCCTCTTACCTTAGCTTAAGGGGATTAACTAGGTCCTGAAAGATTCTTCTCTAAAATAAACAGTAAAGGGATATATTCTGCGCCTACCGAAGAGTACCTCTATGACCCAAAATTAAATCTTTTCAAGCACCCAATATGTTCTTGGAACATGATTCACTCTAAACCAGAGTCTCTCAGCGCCAACTCGCTCCACAATCTTCAGGCAGTAACACCGGAGTTCGGAAAATTTACTACCTGCAGTGGAGTGTTAGGAATTTCAAAGAGCGTTGCATATCTGAATGGTTACACAGGTATTGGCTTTGTGCCCGCCTTGTTGTGCCTTTCCGTTTAAGATGCATATATGCCCGCAGAACAGACAAGTACGACACTCCTCAACCTCGTTCGGAGTGGGAATGGTAAAATCTTTGATCATACTGCCTTTGGTATAAGGGCAATACACTGACCTCTTGGACTAGTAGATCTGCGAGCATCATCACCCCGAGGTGTAGGTTAAACCAAAATGGCCTCACCTTTCCTGAGGGACGAAGCCTCATCTCATACAAAAGGTGTGGAGGCATCACCACCTGACGCTTCACCTAAGCATCAGAAAGCGAGCTTCGAAATCAACGTCCAAGCAACCCACAAACCATGGGATATCATCGTGAAATACCAAACCTCAACCAATGGCGCCGAATCGTCCTGGTGGCGGAACATTGGCCCACTCCTTGGTCGGCTGCTGCAAATAACAGGCTACTCTGTGCCTATGCAATTCGAATATCTACTCTTCGCGCGGAATCACATTGTCCCCGCTCTCGGACCGTATCCGCAGCGCTGGCCAAGCGTTATGACCTATACCGATCTGCCGATTGAGATGAGCGTTAATTTTCAGGATCACCATGCATCGACTGTTCGTGTGGGCATTGAGCCGATCTGTGAGTTCGCGGGAACATCCAACGATCGATTCAATCAGACTGCTACGGAGCGGTTGGTTGGTCGACTGTCTACATTGGGAGGACTCGACCGCATGCTGTACCATCATTTCGTTAGGGATTTTGGGATCACTGAGATGGAAACATTGAAGGTGAAACAAGGGGAGTTTAAGAGGGACTCAGTGCAGTCGATGTATAATATAGGGTTCACCTTTGAGAGGGTTGGGGCAGCTAGTGTGGATACGAAGGGGTATGTTTTTCTCAGGCTGAAGGAGAAGGCATCTGGCATGCCTATGCAACGATTACTCCGTGATTCGTTGAACCAGCTGAATGTGACGGCAGAGAGAAGAGACAGTGAGGCAGTTCAGAAGGTGATTGAGTACATGGAAGAAGGCGGGGGATTCAATGAGTACACATACCTGGCTTGGGACTTTGTCGATTCGGTCAAGTCCCGAATCAAGGTTTACGGGGTACTTGGAGATTTAAGGATGGAAAAGGTTAAGGAGGTATGGACCATGGGTGGAAGGCTGAAGGATTCGGCTACGACGCAGGGCCTGGAGTTGGTCCGACGGCTATGGGAATTGCTGGAGGGCAACGGTCAACAAGGACAACATCCTTCTAAGGCGCCAATACTGATGTGGAACTATGAGATCCGACCGGGCCGCGACGAGCCCATCCCGAAGCTGTACCTCCCTCTTCTTGGGAGGAACGACATGTTCGTGGCCAAGACGCTGGCGCGCTTCTTTGACTCGCTCGGATGGGCGGACGAGGCTCGGAGCTATGTGGCTAACGTGCAGTATCTGTTGTAAGTTCTGCCCTTTCCCGATCACAATCATTCCGATTGACGTTGATGACAGCCCGGATGAAGACCTCGAGCAGTCTGCCCGGCTTCACTCGTGGGTGTCACTAGCGTATACCAGCCAGGCGGGGGTCTACGTGAGTGTGTACTATCACTCCAGCCTGGCCTAGAATCGAGTCTTGGAATCATCATCATGAACATCGCACAAGGGTATTGCTATGAACTGAACTATTGCATAAAAATAATCGTACGCGTAAGTGACCATCTGGTGGACATCTAGGCGTTCTGTGCGACCACCACACCGGTGAGTCAAAGCAGGGTTAGGATCGAAAGAAACCCAAGAGAGGGATATAGGCTACTTCCTAAGTAAGACGGTGGCCAATTTCTTTTCCACTCAGCGGGGATTGGCTACCATCCGGCTATTGTGCGGTACCAGCTGACCAGAGCCGAGATGGGGACTGATTCACCCCATGGCACCCCCGCGGAGCTGAGAAGCGATGGATAAGACAGGTAGCATGGGAGGGAAGGAAGAAGAATTGTAATCCGGCCAACGAGGGAGGGGCGCTCGGGCAAAATCCGCGCGCAGAAGGATTCTTGGGATGGAACGAACTGGGTCTCGTGTCCGGGCCGAGAACCGTTGATTCGTTGGGAGAAAAACCTGGCGAGCAAGTTGGTGGCTGACGGGATGCCAGTGGGAGAGTAAAAAGTTTACTAGGCGAGTTGATAGTCTGGGACTAGATAGAACTAGATAGAACTAAGGGTAAGGATACCTCGGGGTTTTATCCCGCGATGGAGCCACGCACGGCCGGGGGGTGAGGGTTTGGGTTGTTCGCTTACCCCTGCGGCCATTGGCGGTCTGGAATTGATTCAAAGTTGATAGGACCCTGTGCGGCCATTAAATTGCGGCGTAAAAAACAGGAGGTAGAACAGAGAATACCATGGAGACTTTTTCATAGATGGAAGCCCAGACCTGTGGAAGAAACAAGAAGAGGGAGAAAGAGACAAGCCGCGACAAGGCGGGCTTGGCTGGTGGAGTTGGAGCTGGAGAGCCGCTTGGCAGTAAATCTGGGGAAATCTTGGCGGGGGAAACACACACACACACACACACAGAGAGAGAGAGAGTTATAACACTCTTTCATAGAAAGGAATAAACGTAGTAGGCTCTCGGATCACTCGATGACATCAGATGAGCAATTGACATGGCCAACGATGTGTCAAAAATAAATAAAGTGCTCATACAAACAAAGACAAAAAGGAACAACAAGCAGTGCTAGAGCGTGATGATGGTATCCGGCCTGACTAAGGAAATCCCCTGGTCATTTACGATTTGCCCAGAAACTCTGGTTGAGGGGCGGCGTTAAGCTTTCCAACCTCTCTCGTTGCTTTCTGTTCCTCTCTAGCTTTCCAAAGCTTCCCCAGATGACTTGACGGGACCCATCTGTTCCGGAAGATGCATCTTCCTCCTGCTCGTCATGGGAGGGATCGGCATCTGTCCGGCCATGCTCACCGTCGTCGGCTTTCTGTTCCAATTTCACGGGCTTCGTCCTTCTGCCCGATAATCGGGGCATAAAAGCCTGCTCCCCGCCAGTCATGGCTTGTTCGTTTCTTTTTTTTCCTCCGACCAGGCCATCCCTTTTTCTTTCTTGTTTACCCAACCGCACAGCGCTCGTAGACGCGCTCTTGCCGTGGTTCTTTTCCTCCCTTCTTCCACCATGTCCCACTACTACGAAGGGGACAAACCCTCTACGGGGGTGCGGGTTCCCGTCCAGCTGTCAGCTGCTGACGAGGATGAGCAGCCCACGATGAGTCCCATCAAGTATATGACCACTCGTCTTACAACCTTGGTGCCTCCTATGAACCCAGCTCCCAATCCATTCAAAGCGCTCATGCTCCTCAATCGGAAGCAATGGCTCTTTTTTGGGGTATGTTTCAACCCAAACCTCGAACGCCGGACACTCTTCTTGCGCCATGACTAAACGCGGTTCTAGGTTGCTTTTGCCGGCTGGACTTGGGATGCCTTCGATTTCTTCACCGTGTCCTTGACTGCCACCGATCTTGCAAAGACATTCGACAAATCCGTCACCGACATCACCTGGGGCATCACCTTGGTGCTGATGCTCCGCTCCGTGGGCGCCATTACATTTGGAGTCGCTGCCGATCGCTGGGGTCGCAAGTGGCCCTTTATCGTTAATAACCTCTTGTTTGTCGTATTGGAACTGGGTACGGGTTTCTGTCAGACCTACAAACAATTTTTGGCTTGTCGCGCTCTCTTTGGAATCGCCATGGGTGGGTTGTACGGCAATGCCGCGGCGACCGCGCTCGAGGACTGTCCCATGGAGGCGCGCGGTATCGTGTCTGGCTTGCTGCAGCAGGGCTATGCGTTTGGATACTTGCTGGCTACCGCTTTTGCACGCGGCCTAGTCAATACCACCTCTCATGGGTGGCGACCGCTCTACTGGTTTGGGGCCTGTCCGCCCGTGCTAATCATCATCTACCGGATGTTCCTGCCGGAGACCGATACTTTCCTTCAGCGCCAGGCCACTCGAGAGCATGTTCGCGGTGGAGTGACTACAACATTCTTGTCCGAGGGTAATACGGCCTTGAAGAGACATTGGCTGCTTCTGATCTATCTGGTCTTGCTCATGGCTGGCTTCAACTTCATGGTATGTTTGGATGCATACTTTTACTCGATTTAGTCTATTCAGCATCACTAACCAGACCCCAGTCTCACGGCTCCCAAGATCTCTACCCAACCATGCTTGAAAACCAATTCAACTTCTCCGCCGATGCCGTTACTGTGACCCAGGTCGTCGCCAACCTCGGCGCCCTGACCGGAGGTACTACGTGCGGCTGGGCCAGTCAGATCTTTGGTCGCCGCTTCTCCATCGTCTTCATTTGCATTATTGGCGGCGCGCTCCTCTACCCCTACACTTTTGTCACGAACCACAGCGTCATGGCCGCCGCCTTCTTTGAACAATTCTGCGTGCAAGGCGCATGGGGCGTCATCCCCATCCACCTGATGGAGCTGTCGCCGGGTGCTATCCGCACCTTCGCGGTGGGTACGGCCTACCAGCTGGGCAACCTCGTCTCGTCGGCTAGTTCGACGATCGAGTCCACGATCGGGGAACGGTTTCCCTTGCCCCCCACAGAGGAGGGTACCAAGCGGTACCAGTATGGCAAGGTCATTTGTATCTTTATGGGCTGTGTGTATGGATATACGATCTTGGTGACGCTGATCGGCCCCGAGAGGCTAGGTCGCAAGTTCGATGTCGCGCATGATGGTGATATGGCGGTCGTGGCGGCACAACGGGGAACGGATGGGGAGGTGGAGGTAGAGGGTGATCCAGAGAAGGGCACGTCGAGGATGGTGGAGGGTTGATTGGTCTGTTGATTAAGTAGATGTACTGCTGATGATGTTATGATGTGATGAGAAGAGTGATATTCATTATGTTATATAGCCGATTGCAATGCATGAGATTGTACGCTATGTTTGTTGGCTTAGTACATTGTTTGACTCCGTCCCGAGATGTCTCACTCCACCTGGCCCAACATCCTATCGCGTTGTAGAGTCTATGACACAGAACAGATCAGTGGAGATGTCGCAGATACCTAAATTATGGTAATCGATATCATTAGTCCAGGCACTGGTACAATAGCAACCTATGTTGATTGTAGAAGAAGTAAGAAAGACATCAGAATCTGCTTAATAATCGATGCTCATCAATCCCCTTTGGGACCGATCACCGGGTTGAAGATGGAGGCTCATCATTGTAATCATCTCTTATTGAGTGGCAAAGAAAGCTTTCACTTACTAAAATATACATAATGTTGATGGCAGGAAGCAAGCAAAAATGTTCGAATAGTGGTCTTTTCCCCTGGGCACACAGACCCTTTTATACAGCCAGCCGGTCAGGAGATTTCTTCCTTAGGCAACCAACCAGCCAACCCCGCACGGATTGGAACTAAACTGCATTCATTCCAATGCAGTGAACCGGGATGCTGACAGTCCGTCCTGTAATGCACGTTGGAAATATACTTTCTACTCGTAGGATACCATTACTAACGAATTATTTGTATAGAATACCAGTAGAAATAGCTAGTTGTTTGAGTTTAGATCGAGATCAAAGGAAAAATGGATCCACTCTCGGACATTGGCATCGCAATCTCGTGGAGCGGAGATCGGCGACGCTCTTTTCTCAGGGTCTGATTGATTCATGACCTTAATTTGAGTTGGAGTGCTGAGCTTATGGTTCATGGTTCTTACCAACATGTTGATGGCTGTCATTATTCAGTGCGGAGATGGAGGGATACTCTATGGGCCCTCCCCTTCTGTCTCTGACATCAATCAGTTTAGTTTCCTGGTGGATGTATCCTGACGGTACTACCTCGGGGTTTCGAACATCGTCACCTCATCTTTCTCTTTTTCGCCCCCTACCCACCGTTTCTATTTGCAATGCAGATGCATTAGATACCGTTTATCTGAACTTGGATTTTTTTTCAGTTCCACCTCACGAGTCAAGCAAGAATTGAGATCGTCACCCCGACACAAAGAGCTAGGGCAGCGAAAGAGAGACGCCGACCAGAACCGCCAAGCCCCGGACCGGGACTGGCGCTGCTCTCACTTTCCCTTACAACTTTCATTTCACTTGCTTGTCTTCGTTTGCTACGCTCTTCGCTGCTCCTCCTCCGTTTCGGGCTTCATCTTTCCCTCCCTCTCCTTTCGACCTCCTCCTCTCCCATCCGGTCGTTTCGGGTCGCCTTTTCTTATCTTTCTTTGGGATCTCTCCGTCCTCCTCATCTTTCCCCGGTCGGCTACTCCCTCGTTCGTCCGCAATCCAAACCCCCCCGACTGCAAGGGTCCGATCTCAACGCCCACAGGAGGTAGAGGGAAGACCGCAAAGAAGACGACGAGCAGCTTCAATCTCCAACGCGACTAATATATCTCTCCTGCATTTGGTCCGACCGGCAGCTGCAAACCCTCATTCGCTCAATTCCTCGCGATCCGATCCGTTGGCGCATTCCAGCCTTTTCCTCAGGGTCCAACAAGCAGCCGTGATCCCCTTGCCGCCTGGCTGCTCCTCCTTCCCCCCCACAGATTCCTTACGATCCTACCCTCTTCCCCCGAGACACCACCACCACCGCCTTCTCCTCCTCCTCCCCTTCTGCCTCCGAACACGGCTCTTCCCCCCAATACGTGCTGGATGAGTATCTCGATCGCCGCCTCTTCCAATGCACAGACGCTCGTCTGGCTCGCCAGCCGAGGACGACGCTGAAGAATCCCTGGCCCCCGTCTCTCGCACCCCGACAGACCCGAGTCCTGCGCCTCAAGTCCTCGATCCGCCGGAAAAATCGCGTCCGCAGGCCGCTGCCAGGACCGGCACCAGCTTCGATCTTCGTCGAGATGCCTCCAATCCGCGTTCCCGAAATTCTAGCCTTTGGCGCACTTCCTCCTCCACCGAATCCCGCTCCTCCGCCGTTATGATGCCGCTGGCTTCCCAGCGATTGCCCATGGAAGCCTCCCCGGACGGTCACCTCCGCTTTCGACCGTCGCGCCTCCGCAGTCCCTGGCCCGTTTCCATCCTGACCGCGCTCACCACCCTGGTCGCCTCGATATTCCTCTTCTTCATCCTCCGGTCCTTCTCCGAACGGCAAATTGGCGGCGATGGCTGTGGAATTCCCGTCATGAGTCCCACCTTCCTTCGCATGGTGGGTTTCGATACGGAACATACTCGGTTTGCGAGCAAGTATAATCTGTTCCTCTATCGGGAGGAGGGTGTCGACCCGTACAACCAGGAGAACTTGGGCGTAAGTACCTGGCCAATGATTGTGCCGCGTGGCTGTGGCGTTTCCTCCCCGATCGCAGGCTGACTGTGTATTCTGCTACATCCAGTTAAACGGTGCCCCTGTCCTCTTCCTCCCCGGAAATGCCGGGAGCTATCGACAAGTTCGCTCCCTGGCTGCCGAAGCTTCGAGACACTATGCCGACGTCGTCCGACATGATGAGGAGCGGCTCAAATCAGGTACCCGCAGCTTAGACTTTTTCATGATCGACTTCAACGAAGACCTGGCGGCCTTCCATGGCCAGACACTACTCGATCAAGCGGAATATGTCAACGAGGCCGTGTCATACATCCTCTCGCTCTACCATGATCCGCGACGGTCGCGGAGGGACCCTGGCCTTCCCGACCCCAGCGCGGTGATTTTAGTTGGGCATTCCATGGGAGGCATTGTCGCACGCACGGCGTTAACAATGACGAATTACCAGGCAAACTCGGTCAACACGATTGTCACCATGTCTGCACCGCACGCAAAGCCCCCGGTTTCGTTCGAATCGGACATCGTTCATACATACAAGCAAATCAACGATTACTGGCGGGATGCCTACTCCCAGACCTGGGCGAACAATAACCCACTGTGGCACCTTACGCTGATCTCGATCGCGGGTGGTTCGCGCGATACGGTGGTTCCGTCGGACTACGCTAGTATCTCGTCGCTGGTTCCAGACACGCACGGCTTCACGGTCTTCACATCGACGATCCCTGATGTCTGGATCGGTATGGACCATCTGTCAATTACGTGGTGTGACCAGTTCCGCAAGGCAATCATCAAGTCGTTGTTCGACGTGGTGGATGTCCGTCGGGCCAGCCAGACAAAGCCCAGGGCCGAGCGTATGCGGATCTTCAAGAAATGGTATTTGACTGGATTAGAGCCGACCGCTGAAAGAACGCTCCCACAGAAAGGTGCGTATGCGATAGCACTCGTCGATACTGTTGCTAATTGTTATTAGAACCATCTACATTATTGACGCTGGAAGATAGCACCAACATCATCCTGCCGCAAGGCCAGCGACTAATTCTTCGCGAGCTCGGCCACAGCCCGAATACCAACGTCCACCTGCTTCCAGTTCCGCCGCAGGGTGTGTCGGGGAAGAAGTTTACTCTTCTTACAGATCAGAATTTAGACAACCCCGGAGAGCAGGGGACATTGGAGGTTCTCTTCTGCAGTGTCTTCCCGTTGCACAACGGCAAGTTTGCCAGCATTTTCTCGATGAACATGGACTTTTCCGGGAGTAGCGCCGGCTCGACGCGCCTGGCTTGCAAGAACGCTGCGGAGGATGGCATACACCTACCAGCGTCGACGAGGACCTCGAAGCAAGCGTATGACCGGACCTCTCCTTTCTCGTATCTCCAGTACGATCTGGAGGATTTGGTCGAGCACCAGTTTGTGGCAGTGGTCGACAAAGCGCGGTCTCCAACTCGCGGCTGGGTGGTGGCGGAGTTCTCCGACAGCTCTGACTCGGTCATCCGAGCTCGTGTGGGCTTGGGCGGCTTGCTCAGTGCTGGACTGAAGATGAGACTTCCGGCGAACCGCCCAATGCTCACCGAGGTGAGAATTCCGGCGCTGCATTCGAGTTTGTTGAATTACAAGCTTAAGATCGTCCGCCGGGGTTACGGAGAACAGCCCGAGCTGTTTGCACCGCTATTGCGCCAGTCGATCCCTGATCCCCACGAGTCCAAGTTCTTTGTCAATGTGAAGCAGGTCAATGTCAATCTGCACGGTGTGGCCCCGTTCATGCCTCCGCCCCTTCGTGAGCAAGCCACTCTGGGTGGAGTGTCTTTCCATTTGTGGACAGATCCGAGCAGCGAGTCAACGGTTGACATCTCCTTGTCGGTGGACGTCCTGGGTAGTCTAGGTGAGCTCGTGATGCGGTACCGCACCGTTTTTGCTGCCTTCCCGATTCTGGTTATTGCTTTGGTTCTGCGCAAGCAGTTTCAGGTCTATGACGAGACGGGTTATTTCATCACCTTCGCAGAGGGGTTGGATAGCACACTGCGGTCGTCTTTGCCTATTTTGCTGCTCGCCATGTCGTTGCTGGCTTCTTCCCTGGCTACGTCGACTACGCTGCCTCCAAGCGATGATCCATTTCATTGGCGCACCAACTCCACGGAGTCGCCCATTGATTTTACGAAGAATGACCTACTGTTGGGATCGCAGGATGCATTCTTTTGGTTCTTGGTTCCTGTGTTCGGTCTGATCAGTGTGGGCGTGTGCGTGATGATGAACTATGTGGCTCTGTCCCTGCTGTCGGTTTTGTCTTTCTTCTATGGTCTGTTGAACAGCAAGTCGGGGTATATCAAGCGTGATGACAAGGGGTGAGTTATCCTCTAATATTTTTCATGCACAATGCTAACCATATCAGCAACCTTCCCATCTTTTCGGCCCCTACGCCCAGACGGCGGTTGATTAATACCGCTATTCTGCTGATTCTTGTTGCGACTACTATTCCGTATCAGTTTGCCTATATGGTGGCGTGCATCGTGCAGCTCGCTACTTGCGTGCGAGCCCAATGGCATGCGAAAGAGACGGTATGCATACTTGCGTTGTTGACTTGCGTTTGCTAACAATCACAGAAATCTACGACTCATTATAATTTCGCCAATCTTACATACTCGATCTTTCTCCTGATGCTGTGGATCCTGCCGATCAACATCCTAGTCCTGCTCGTGTGGGCACATAACCTCGTGGTGCATTGGTTCATGCCATTCTCCTCCCACCACAATGTGCTGTCAATCATGCCGTTTATCCTGCTCGTTGAGGCCATGACGACAGGAACGATGGTCCCTCGAGTCAGCTCACGGTATGCTCTTTCAATACTAATTTAATCTCAAAGCTAACTGAACAGGCTAAAAAACGTCACCTCCCTCATTCTCTTCGCCCTTGCCACCTACTCCGCAGTCTACGGCGTCTCCTACGGCTACCTTCTCCATCACCTTACTAATCTATTCGCCGCCTGGCTCGTGGGCATCTACCTCTTCAGCAGCGGCTTCTCACCCCGCCGACTTTGGCGCATCCTAGAAGGCGACGACGCGAACTCCTCGGCCGAACCAGGGAGTAGTCACATGAAGAAAAAACCATAATTCTACTACACCATACATATCTTATCCTTTATTCTTCTATTATATGTCCCGTTGCATCTTACCGGTTGCGGACCATGATTAACGGCGTTTTGCTAGTTTTGGAAGCGGCGTTTGCTTTTTGTTTTCTGACCGTGGGTCGATGTACAGGATTGTGCTTGTTATGTGCTCATATGAATGATTTTATATTATATCGTGTTTGAGTGATCCTGACGGAAGTTGGGATCTGTGATGGCGGATGGATGTATCTTATTAGCTTTGTGTGTGTTGTTGATACTGTCTGAGTGTGAGAGTGTGTTTGTATATACGGTTGGATCTGGAAATAGACTTTGGCCGGGTAATAGTGACGAGAGACGGTGTTGCTGTTCATATTTTCCCACTATCGTTGATTTAGACGACATCTATAACCTAGAATATTTTCACATCATGCCTCTTCAGTCGAGTGCCTTGATCATTCTACGCTATATCCAAGCCACATTAGACATGACGCAGCATGTCCCGAAGTAGGATCTACCTTGCTGACCACTTCACGGGCATCTACCACGAGATAAGACTGATTCCAAATCGAGCTGCTAAATCTGGTCAGATGTAGTAACACATTGACCTCATAAAAGACACGCGTCCGAGCCAAGACGAAATTTACTTGTCACCAGATATGATATAGTCCAAGATAGCCCTGGTTTCTAAATTCGAATTCCAACTCCTGCGCATGCAGAGCTTGTCAGCTTCAATATATTCTGGTCTCTAATCACATTCTATAGTTCCATATAAGATTTGATTAACATCCCTTAAAGCTATACATACACTTAACAGTGAAAAAATCTTTCAAGACATTTACTACAGCTAGACAGCTGTCAGCTGATTCTTCGCCTCTTCTTTTTGTATGGTCTCCGACCACCACCTCTTCCAACCAACCAACCACCCACCCAACCCCTTGAGATCTAGATAGATCGAATCCATATATCTTTGACCCTTCGTCTTGACAACATCTACCCCCGAGGCCCCCGAAACATAAGGAACAAGCCAAAATGCTCATCTTCCTCGGCAAACTTACCTACCCGCCCTACGCCACCAATGAACTTTTCGCAGTCATCTTCAGCAACAACATGCAACAGGGCGAAAAAGTAGCCGTCGTTCACCAATGGACTAAGGATGCGGCGGGACAGGCAAAAGCCAATTCTTTTGCGCAGGGGACTGTTGATAAGGCGGTTATCACGTCGACGGGGGAGAAGGAGATTGAGTTCTTTTATGGGGAGAGGGAGACGACTTATTACTGGTACATGCTTTACTTCTTCTTTCCCCTTTCTATAGGAGTATTGGTTTCGGAGTGGTTGAGTAATTGCTAATATGTGGGGTTGTCTGTAGGTATAAGGGTACCCAATCGGGGAGTAAATTGACATTGTCAATGTTCAACAAGAGTGGAGAAGAGGTGGTCAAGAAGATTGAGCTTCTGGCGACGTATTATTGATCATTATCTGGTATTCTGCTTTCGTTGTGAAATCCATAAATCATACATCATAATGCTACTCGCATTAGACAGAAAGGAACAGAGCTCAACAAGAAGCAGTCAGTCTATGAGCTATAATCCTTCCACCTTCCACCTTCCATAGCCATGACATAAATGGTTATCGCCTCACCCTCTCAAATACTGCCTCATACCTCTCCAACGCCTCAGTAAACCTCCTCGCCGACTCAGTTAACCTTTCTAACGCGTCATCTAGTCTCTCTCGTGCTTCGGTATACCTTCGATAGGCCTCGTGGAAGTTTTCTTCTGATTTTTCATAGTTCTTCTTGGCTTCTTCGGTTGCCTTTTGTGCATGTACTGCCATGTCTCGTGCTGAGTGGGCTGCCTTTCGTGCCTCTTCGAAGGCTTCGATGAGAGGTGAGGGTTCGTGGTCCGTTTGGGTTAGAGGGAGGTGGGATTGGATGTGGCAGAAGATGGACATGTTTACGGTTGAAGGTATATAGGCAGAAAGGTTGCGCCTGAGCAAAGGAATGGTGTTTGCCTGTGAAGGTGGGTTTGGGGGTCTTGATGGGAAACAGTTGTGTTAGGTGCAGTTACCAAAGCAGCGGTAATATCAGGCTGAATGATAGTTGAATTTTGCGCGCATATGATGTACATATGACGGCTGAAGGCAAATTCCTTAAATTATACTGCCTGCTTAGTGTATGTTTCTTGTAAATGTAAATGTATGTAAAGTTTATTTGTTCAGGAAGTTGGGTTTTAATCTTGAGACAACCGGTATCAGCTGATCTTGGTCTCATCTATACATATCGATTGCTACTCCTCGCACTCCGCAAAGACTTCTGAATAGCACTGCAGGGTCTACGCCTAAAATCAACTATACATGAAATCCCGAACTCCATGCGGACTTCCCCGCTATTCAAGCAGCGCTCACTTTCTCGCAAAACAATCTCAATGATTGCATCTACAAATACCACCATCCCCCCTTCAAAGTTTTTGGTAGTCAAACCTTCAATAACCATCCACCTCACCCTACCGGACTGATACCATTCTGATCAATCTCACGTTCACCTTCGTTTGAAATATGGATTGTGAGGGCTCACCGGATTACAAGGCTCTCTACTTCGAAGCCAAGACAGAACTGGACAGAGAGAGGGAAAGAACCAGGAAAGCAGAGGAACGCGCTGATGTGTGTTTGAAAATTGCTAGTGGAGCACAAGAAAGAGAAAAAGAAACACAAGAAGAACTGCATGAAGCACGGGAGAAAATACATAAAGCACGACAGAAAATGTATGAAGCAATAGGAAGAGAATTTGATGCATACAGAGAATGTCAAGAAGCACAGAACAGAGAATTTGAGACGTGGAGAAGAAGTCAAGAAGCACGAGACAGAAATTATGCAAGGAAAAATAGTGAATGAGAAACAGCTGAAAGAAGATGGAGGACATCAAGAGTCTGATGAATCACAGAAACAGGAGGTGGAGGAACAGTGGGTAAGGAAAGAAGCGGAAGAATAGCAGGACTAGTTCTATAGTGATCACCGACAGGACTAAGAGGATTCCTGAGTGCAATGTTGGGGTAATGGGAATCAAGGTATTCCAACTATGCATTTCAAAGTGCATGATAAAGGCCTGTACTCATTGAGACTGCTCTCATTGCTCTCAGAGTATGTATTGCGGTGTTCTAGAGTAGATGCTGCAGAGATGCTCGCCTTTCGTTAACCACACTCTCATACTATCAGTTACAGCCCGAGGTTAGTGCAAGAAAGTTTTGAATTGGAGATTGTTTTATAGAGAAATCCTCGCTACGAATGAACCCTAGACTTGTGATATATACTATTAGATTCCTTGCTGCTATTGTTTCGAATTACTTCGACTTGCGGACACCCCACTAGGGCCCATGGAACCCTCAAACACATCTATTTGAAGTACATACTTAGAATGAAGTAGGCATTACTAAGGGCAAAATTGGTGTGCTTAGTCTGGATTAACCTAGGCTTTCCATAATCCTGGCAAGCCAAGAATGCAAACACGCGGGTAAACATGCGCGGAAGACACCTGTGAAAACGACTATAAAGTTACTCATTCAAGCGTCCTTGAAATCATACACAAACACTCAGGACATGTGCCCATACAGCTGTGTCTCCCCATCCCAGCCCTTCGTTTGATCAACGCGACTTATTGGGAATTCAAACGTCTGGAAGTTTGTGTCACTTTAGACTGGTCGACCAGAAACTTCTACTCCTGATACGCGGGTCTCGCCAGGCAAAATCACCTTTGACTCATTATAGTATCATGAACTCGCCCAAAGATCGCTCTATGCCTGACGCTGAAGGTTTGTAATTTGGAAAGTTCATTCGCCTTTGAGCTGTCATCACCACCCTTGTTTGAAAGACGGGATGGTACGTGGTTACCGCTTTGATGTGATACAAGAGGCTCTACGATGCAAAATAGCGAACACCGAAATCCTGGATAAAGGGGAAAACGAAACAATTGTCCATCCATCCAGATTGGCGTCGGCGTCATGGTTTGACCAACAGGAAGAATCTTTTCACATTTCTCATCGGAAAGGGAAAACAGCATGGACCTCCAGCTGGTCCCCGAAAGAAGGCAAGATGGATCTGATTTGCGTGTCTACGATACGGGTTTCTCCGTTTGTTGGTACGACCTCATCAATGGAAGTCTTTCTGAGGTGGCTGTACTGGCTCTCCCCCTCATCAGCGCCCCTTGATGGACGCAGCTACAAAGTGGTATAAATTGATAGCTCACATCCACGGCCAGTTGGCGTTCTACGCTGTCTATTTCTACACAGAGCTCTCCGATAAACTCCTCGAAATTCCTCCATTGTGTATTTTGCCACTCCAACAGCTGCATTATCTTCACTTTTCCCATCGTATATCCACATATAATGGGTGGTGACAGTTCCCCTGAGTACAAGACTCCCCCGGAAAGGATTTTCGAAGCAGATAGCGCGGCTAGTGCAGCAAATACAACAGCTGATACGGCAAGTCAACGAGCTGATGCAGCAGAGAAAAGAGCTGATGCAGCAGAGGAAAGAGCTGATGCAGCAGAGAAAAGAGCTGATGTAGCAGAGGCAAGTGCTGACACAGCAATTCAAAAGGCCCATGCAGTCATACAAAGTGCCGAGGAAGACAAGCGACGGGCTCAGGAATATGAGAAGAAAGCACGGGAAGAAGGGGAACGGGTAAGAGAGGAATTGGAGGTGGAGAGGGAACGGTTAAGAGAGGAATTGGAGGTGGAGAGGAAACGATCGAGACGTACGACATTTGGAGAACTCCTTCAGTACTGCCATACCATATTTTCAGCACCCCTTAGAGTCGAAAAGCTCACTAGCTGCACAGAGGTAGAGACCCTGCAGCCCAAAGGAAAATATTGCCCCTTGAAGCTCGAGCTATGGAAAAGCTGTGATACCGAGCAAGAAAAGATCTATCGGGCTGTTCGTATGTACCTTGAGCCGCCAGGAAGTGCTGCGTTCAGGCTCTTCACACCTCGTCTTGGTTTGGAAAGCATGGGCGAACATTTTGACAGGCCAATAAGCAGTGAACGAGATGTGGCAGCTCATGGACAGTTTACCGTGGAGAGCCAAGTCCAGAAGATTCTTGCGGAGCTCTGCAATATACCGGCCGCAAGAGCTGAATTTCGTTTGGGCAGTGGAGTTCGGTTCGACAGTCATGCAAATTGTCTTGACGATGTCGAAGCTGACAAACAGCAAGACCGGACAGCGGACGGAAAGGACGAGGAGTTATCAAATTGCCAGCATCTGAGACCAGAACAATATTGCATCTACCAAGTCGATGGTGAAAATAACAAGCTGATAATGACAGTTTGGTACAAGCCAGCGCATAAACTCCATGTCGAAAATATCCGCTTGGGACTGCGTCCCATGGAATTCTGGAAGGAGATACTGGATGCTAAAACCATTCCCAACGATCTGGAAAAGAAGATAGAGTACGATGCGGCTTTTCTAACCGGTTCTGCTATTGTTCAAGCGTATCATGTTATGATCACGAAGGGACTTGAGTATTCCTATGTGAGCACTGGGCTAGCATTGATCATGTTGCGAGTCCCCTACGACACTCCGGGTACCCTGTACTACCGTCTCTTTGAGCCCAATAGGGAAATCACTTCACAAGATGACAAAAGATTCACGGCTCCATTAACATCCGTGGCGCGTGTCCTGGGTCTGTGTCTAATGAGCTGTAGCTCGACACTTCGTGATCAGAATTGGCGAGATACGGCAAAAAGGGACCTGCCGATTTGGACAGCAAGCTTCAATACCACACCTTTCAGAGCCACGCAAACTGAGTTGAACGCAAGTCCGGCTGCTTTGCGGAATCCTTACACCGCAACCGTCGAGGACACCTCCGCAGACACCTCGACAAAGTGCCAGCCATCCCAATTTTCTATTATGTCGCCGACAGAAGACTGCAGGATGCCGACTCCGACTCGTATGCGGCGCCACCTAACCCCAGACGCAGATACCAATACAGGCCCCAGGAGACAAAAGCGTCGAGTCAGCGAGAATGCTGAGCCATCGGGGGTCCAAAAAGACTCTAAAAGTAGCGGAAAAGTCTCCCACAAAGATATAGCCCAATTTTGTACCCAGCGTTGTTTGCTTGGTCTGCAGTATGGGAGAAGTCTGGACAAACAGTGTCCGAACGTGGCGCTGCACCGGCTAGGTGCAAATGGCGACCACCACCAGATTCTTCCTGGTAAGCTGGTCCAAGAAATCGAGAAGCAGCTTAATAAAGAAGTTGACCATGGATGCACGCCCATCGGTGGCTGTGCGTCAACCGGCCCACTTTTTAAAATCACATTTTCGACACTTGGGTATACTGTGGTTGGCAAAGGAGCCTCATCTGATCGTTGGAAGGAAAAAGTCTCTCATGAAGCAGACATTTACCGCATACTTCACCAAGCGCAGGGATCTGCAGTCCCTGTTGTTCTTGGGACAGTTGATCTGAAAATGACTTACTTTTCGCATGAAGCCGAGATTAACCACATGCTCCTCATGGCTTGGGGAGGAGAGCAGATCGAGAATTGCGAGGACAAGTCCTTCAAACGCGAAGTCAAAAGATCTGAAAAGGAGATCCGCTCTCTTGGGGTCATACATCATAATATCAAGCCCCAGAACACGTTGTGGAACCCCGAGCTACGCCGGGCGTTGATTATTGACTTTGATCGTTCGCAACTCGATTCACTTCCAATCGAAAAGCGGCAATTCTTGATGGGGAAGAAAATCCGCGACCCCTACGGCCGAAAGCGACCATCTTCAGTTCCACTCGAGTAATAAGTTATATTTCAGCCTGATTTCTCTCACAATTGCTGCCTGGCAAGAATCAGCGGGTTTTCCCGAGCCGTTTGGCGATGGCGCGAGGTTTACCGTTTCTTATAGACACAGCTGAAGTGTGCTGCCTTTCTCTCTGCCAGATATTTTGTTCTGCACTAGCTGAGGGATTCATATAGTATTAAATTCAATTCCTAGAGAAGCGAAATAGAAAGGTTCTGTGCATGAGCGACTCTTCTTGAGCTTCTGAGCGTGCATATTCCTGTAGATATCTTGATGGGTCGGACTATCAAAGACCAGATTGCATTAAGTCTTAGGGATCAGTAGCATCCATAGCTCTTTCTGCTAGATTTTGACTTAGCTGTAAGAGCAAGAATACTGATTGACATGGCTGTAACAATCATCACTCATGTGAACACACATGTCACTATCCTGGCTTTGTATTCACGGATTTCTGCTTCAATCATCCGATGCGCCTTTCACTGTCGAATGACGGAAAACAAAGCATTTTCATGACTTCAATTTCTGTCCATCAATAATCTCATGTTACAAAGCTACATTAATGTTGGGGGTTTTGTTGGCATGTCTGTATGGCAGCGCTCGTTCCTGCTCCAGTTAATCAAGCAACAGAATTAGGAATACTAACTGTCAAGGCGATGCCAAACAGACCGTCACTGATAATGTGGCTCTATTCCTGGACTCTGAAACCTCGATTGGTGTTGGCCGTACTTACGGCAGTGATGATGATAGTTGATTGAGTGTCACCTCAAACTATCATTAGTCGTAGCTCCACGCCATAAGACCTCAGCTTAACTTGGTTCTTAGTACTTATTAGACTATCATACTTCATGAATCATTGGTAAGGCTTTGATAATAACTTATCTAATATCTAATCCAGTTAGACTAGAGAGACTATTATGCTGACAGCGGCAAGACCATCCCATAGCAGGGATTCACGAATTTTCATATGATAGAATCGAAAGGCTACTTTATTGGCACCTGCCGCTCTAGGAAAAAAAAAATCTGTATTAGAAATGACCCCACAGCAGTGCTGATCTACGGCAGATTCCTATGGCTAATCAAAACCGATAGGATAGTGATCTGGCATTTGCCGGAGTAATGCAGGACAAGTGAAGCCTCTAAAGATTTTTATAAGTTCTCCATTGTTCTCAATTTTTACCAGGATATACATAGTATTCACAGTAGCAGGCACTTCAGTCACTCTTTGTCTGCTATGGGGCTTGTTATTCCTCATGTGAATCACCCATGCCTGAATTGACATTCTAGTGGCCTTAGAACATGTATATAAATGCTCCTGACATTCCCAGACATTCCCAGACTCGCCTCAGTGTCTTCTCTTCGGCCATGTACGATCTTTCTTTCAAGCTTGCCGACAGATTTGTGGCCTGATTCGGGATTTCTCTCGTGGGATGGGATCACTCTCGAACACCTTACTCAGATGATCTCAACTGGTTCACCAACAGTGACGATAATGGCTACATAGGCAGGGCATTGTCCGGAAGACTACACCATCAAGTCCGGTGGGGTCCCGAGACGAATAGCCGACATTTCATAATGAACCTGACTTTGTCTTCGACGTTTAGACTGTTATCTATTCGATATTACTGAACGAGGAAGCTTCATTGTCGCTAGGTCCGAGTCTGAAGTAAGACAACCAAATTTGGGCATAAAGCTAGTCTGCACGCTGACATGCCAAGGGTCAGAATTACTGACCGACACAAGAAGGGCGCTATCGCAAACCATGATTATTGGTTGGTTCCGTGCAGTGATGCCTACGTGTACAGAAGCTTGGCCTTCTGCACACAGACATTCCAGTATCATCTGGAAGATAGACGCCACTGGGCTGAGAATACTCTCCACAAAGGAGAGGAGATGCTTTCGTGACATTGCACCCGATCTATAACCAGATGAGCCGTGGTTGGTTCGCGATAGCCGAAAGCCACCTCAATTTTTATGTCTTTATCATGATCTCTTCTGGATCCCTGCTCTTCCTTGATATATTCAAGCAATTATCCCGGAGTAAGTCTCTGAAAGAGGAGTGAATGCAAGTTTCATCTCGGTTCTGGCATCTCCACATAGCGAGGATGACATCAACGTATCTAACATTCAGTGTTGAATAGCCCCCATGCTGGGCAACCTTGTGAGCAGTCCCTCTACTACGGACTACTGCATTCAGCGTAAACGCTCTTCGGTTAAACAAGACCTCCTAGGAGATGTGTGCCTTCAATCATGCTATTTTTGACGTACGTCAGTTCTTCAGTCAATACTGCAACCTTCTTTGAGCGGTTCATGACTATGTTGCTTCTGTTATATCTGGTTGTGGAGGACGGGAGCAGCCGACCCAGGATTCTAGTGTTGGAAGGCGCAAAAAGAGCGCAACGAAACTCAACAAGATGCGATTGAGATTTAAGACATTGGGGCACTCCGAAGCCATGCAGCGGACTTGTTATATTTAAGCGTTTATAAACGTTGCAGTTCCTCTGACGAAACCTTGCTCAATGTCCGTCTCTTCAATACGGCAGGTACCTCGCTCTCGCCTGCTTCAATGCATGCACACCGGGACTTACTTCTGTGACGTGGCCAAGGAGCTTCGGGCGCCAGTTAGCAACGAGTTGTTGCTAACGCTGTTATTACGGCTGGCTCGGTCGTCCCTTATGATGAGCTGGTTCTCACAAATGCTTCAGCGGAATCTTCAAGTGGAAAGCAATGCAGAGCTCACGCCTTTCTAACAAAGTTAAAAACATGACACGAGGTATAAAAAACAGTAAAAGACTGGATAGACGTATGAAGAGATGTGGCAGCTGTCTATCGTGTCATGGCGTGGGATGAATGCAGCTTGTCTCTTGAGCAGAAGCATGGCGACGGCAAAAATGCGCTTCAGACACCCCGCACAATGGAAAAAAATTGTCTGGGGCAATGTTTGAGGCACCAATCTGAATCTTCTCCTCGTGCACACTCTGGATTGGACGTGGAGGTGCTTCCTGGTTCTCTCCTTATGTACGACAGAGGATTGGCTGCAGAATTGCTAGCTATGGGCAATTTTTCGAGATAATATTTCCTGTTGCTCTCCGACATGGCCATTGCTTCTGAATCTCCAAAGTCAATTAAAAATGGCCAAACCTACAGTGGCTACTTCACTGCTAACTAATATATACATATTGATCTTGCCTCGTCAACGATTGGGGCATCGAACAGTTTTTGCATCTCGTATGGTTAATCCATTACTTCCACAACCCAGTGTTTTGTCTTGTTCACGCAGAGCGTATCAAGCGCAAGTCCTCCATTATATATTGGTCAGACGAGCTCGAATATCTATAGAAGGGCAACTATAGTGTCAATCGGCAATTCGAGGCACACATTGTGCCATCGCAAAACTATGAGTCCTGCTTCTGAATGGCCAACACAGGATCGTGCCATTATAGCATTATACAAGACGTGACTATAGTCAGAATTGTCCAAGATGAACAAATACAGTCATATTACCGACGATGCTGTGCCGCAGAGAGCTTCTTATTCATTATCTTCGCCTTTTCCTTTCTTTTCCTTCCTTTCCAATTCTACCTTCAAACCCTTAACTGGAGCCTTTATCATCCTTGTGAAGCCTAATCAACTATTCCGAATTATTCAATAACTCTTTTATTATATGAACACTCAGAATGAATCTCTGGCAAGATGCTTGGAGCCCCTTGGACCCTTCCCTGCAGCACAGCATGGTTGAGGTCTCAAACAACCAGAGAGAACAACAGTCTGTGACTGCTACCCCCCCCCCCCAAACCAGAGGCAACAAAAGAGAAAATCGTTACATGCCACAGCTACAAAGTACTGTAATATCGACATATGCTAGATCATGCCTATCTCGCCCACACACGAAGCGATCTTTCATTACTCTCCCGAACGCTGTCCTCGTCTTTCTGCTGGAAGAAATTCCAGGCGATAAACTTTGGTGATGCTCTACCCAAGACAATCCTCAACGTTGCTGTCCAAAACATGACTGACAGTACACATTCTCCTGGTTTTCCGTGATCCGTCGAAGACCGTATGTTGCAGAAGTCCTTAATAACCGCGAGACGAAGCTACCCTGGGGAAGAAAGTGAGAAGGAAAGCATTCCATTAACATCTACGTCTGATTGAGCAGACATTGAGTTAAACAGGGTGAACGAGAACGGGAGAATCACGGCCGTATCTATGTCCAATGGTCTCATGGGGAAAAAGCAGCAACGCTGATTAATCGAGGATCTTTGAAGGGCAGGCTAGAGAGACGTATCAAGACTTGGGCCGAAACAGAAAGCTCCCCCCGATGACGACGGATGAGGCCAGCAATATAGATTTCTGGTACCACCAGGAGGTGGCACAGAGTAAACACAAGCCAGAACACCACCTGCCGAGGACTGTACGGCCTGCTCCTGCAGGATGTATTCGTACCACAAGATCTATTAGACCCCTTTAAGAAAAGCTTTAAGCAAAGGTGTCGACGGGAAAGGACAGACCTAACGGACGTATCCCCGGAGCGCCTGTGGAAAGGCCTATATCACCGCAAAATCGACTACCCAAAGCTGACCGACCTCTACTGGAAGCTTTTGCTGAACAAGGTGAAAACAGGGGAGCCATGGATGGAACCCCATGACTGCCCAAGGTGTCAGACACTGCAAGTTGCGGAACATCTATTCTGGCACTGCCCGATCGCAAAGGCCGTATGGGACGTTATCCGCCGCATATGGTGACAGATCACAGATCGGCCGTTGAGCCTCCCCACGATGTGGACGGACCTGCTCGTGAAGGGGTTCACGTGGGCCGATTCTCGGTTCTTCTCCCAGGAGGCAAATCGAGAACGGTGGTGACTACTGTTTGGAGAAGCCCTGTGGTCGTTGTGGCTCTACCGGTGCGCTTGAAGCTTCAACGAGGTACCGGACTTCAACGAACAGGAGGCGCGGGGTTTGAACCCTCGGTGGCCGTCGACGCGCAGAAGTGCGCCGCCTCGTAACTCCACGCAATAAAGGAACAAAACGCAAGACTTGGAAACTACATACACAAATTGGGTAATTTTCTTCAATACAAAGTGAAACCCCCTCCAAATATGGTACAATTGGAAGCGAACGAGAAAAACAAAGCACCAATGCATCGTTTCCTTCAATAGGTTATGAGACCGGAAGAATTTTGACTATCTGTTCTGCCTCAGCTAGGTGGGAAATCTTCGGAACACAGCGCAGACCCTTTTTCAATACTTTTCATGAAGGATAATTCTTCAAGAAACTTAAAATCCACTCAACAGGTTATGAGCCCGATTCCTGTGTCTCGAATATCTCGTCAGCACAGGATGACTTCAAACAAACCAGACTAACAGAATTGGCGATATCACTTCTCGCGAATAAAGTACCATCTGGAACTGTTTATACCCTCAAAAAGCTCACAATCCCACTTGTTTGCTGCTCAGAGACCTCAGAAACGCAAAGGACCTTCGTAATACAACCGATATGGTCTTCTTATTGCTCATGCAAGGCTATATTGGCCCAGAACTATCGCTTTTCTTGCAGAACCCCATCAACTGAAGCTGGTGGAACAACATAGCTTTCTGAAATGAGAATGTAGTATCCAAGTCATCGCCCAGTGCTCCAGATGATTGCGGCACCACAGGGCTTCCAGAAAGCATTGACGCCAATGTATTGAATTCTTGTTTATGACACATAAGTTGTGCTTGCGCTGCGCGGACGGCAGAGATTCAAGCACTCCACTGTGCCCTGGAACGACTGTAACGTATCTGCAACGTGTCGGTACACGTTGTGAGGAACTCCTGGCTATCAAGGATCTCAAGCGCCGGTTAATATATCGTCACATCTTATAACCATGAGCTCCAGCTTCTGGACTGCTGGTGTCTTTGACGCCAAGATCTTCGCTTCAGCACAAAGAAGGAAGGCATTTATAACAGGGCTAGAGAGCCTTCTTGGCTAGCCTTTAGGGGCAAAGAGCCATATTATTCTCTGAGCAAACACTCTGCCGATGATAGGAAGGCAGAAAAGGAAAGAAGTGAAAGCGGAATTTCTGCAAAGGAAGATACTGTACAAAAGATACTAGTCATCAGAACTATATTGAACTTTTGAGGACCTTAGGGAATGCTCACACCACAGCCTGAGGGTCATTATACCGCTCTCTTCCTCGAATTAGGCCTTGAGGAAGGGAATGTCCACATCAGTCTTCCAAAACTTCATACATTGATCTCGACCCGAGGACATCCTGTGACGGGCGAAGATGTGCATGGTGAGTCTCAATCGTGACTGAGGTGAGGGTATTATCTCTCCCATTGGACTATTTATACTGGTTTTCTGGTCTTGGGGTCTGTCTACATGCATGTGGACGCAAAAGCGTTCTCATTGAATACTACATCAATATTATCATCATATCTCAATACAGCGGGAAGGCACAGTTTCAAGTGTTTGTATATGATCCAACGATATCTCAAGGCGCGCGTTGGTGGTTGGAGACCATGTAGGCAAATATAGCAAAATATCATATATGCCAAAGATTAGAGTTTTGGAGATGCTCCTTCCACGTCAAACTCAGTTGTGCAAAGTAAGAAGGTGTCCTTCAAAGCCTGTAATACATCAGCACCTGTAGCTCCCTTTCCAGCAGACAACTGAACTTACCGACAATCTATACTTTTCATTGATCTCCTGGTAGTCCTCTCCAGCAAGCATATCACAAAAGTGGCGGATAGAAGGATAATGCACGATGGATATCTCATTCCACCAATCCTCCTCCTTTCTCTCCCAGTCTCCTCTTGAGTCCACGGCACTCGTGTTTCCAGACTTTGGCTTTACCACGTTACCCACTATCTTTGCATCTCCGCCTCTCTTTCCGGCCACAGGAATGAAAGACTGCCCATACTGGTAGTAGCTCTTCTTCCCATTTGGGTGGTTGAAGTGTAGTAAATTGAGCATCGTTACAGGCCCCGAATGCTGAGGTGTAAGCTGATCCATGAATTTAAGGAGCTCGGGTGAGAGCTCCAGGCTCTGGGAGGTCGGTTTGCTGCGTGCCTGGTCTAAGGATCCAGTCAATGGGACGGATGAAGCAGTGCGCTTAAGGGACTCGTCTCGTGAGGCGTAGGTGGCGAGTAGTTTGGAAGGTATTCCCACTGTTACATGGTACTGGGTCTTGATTTGAGATTGAAGAGTAGAGGGGATCGGAGGTGAATCCGAAGGCGGTTGGATGAGAACGAGAAGATCCCAAGGCGTCTTGGTTAGAATGTCCTGGTCGAGGACCGTGGGACGAATCACGGCATGTCGCGGTCTAGAGCTTACTATCACGGTACGAGAGGAGCGGAGAGAGTTGAGGAAGGTGCTTGTGTCGGTATTGAGTGCAAGCAGGTAGAGTGATGCGACTGGCATATTGGGCTGTGGGTCGTATAGAGGCCAAACAAAGGAGTCAAGGGTTATCTATCTAAGGCAATTTCGAAATCACCGCAGAGGCTGGCATCTGCATTTGCGGTTTATATCGAGAGTTGCCTTATTATCAGAACGATGTTTTAGGTAAAGACAAGGAGATACGAAGCAATATCCTTAGAAGAGATATGGAGAGGAGAGACGCGGAGATGGCGGAGATGCCTCGGCTGTCGGTCCCCCCGCACGTCACGTGGCACCCCACATTCCTGCATTTCCCCATTTGGATAGATTTATGTGCAACCTGCAAGCAACTTTATTCGTGACAGATTTCCCTCGGGATGCCGATATCGGCAGTACTCTATACTTAAGGAGGCTTGTTACAAGCTATCATCGGGGTTGTAAGTCACCTGGAAAAAACAGATCCCGCCATGCCGTCTCTGGATGAATCCTTTCAGAGAAATATGACGCAGCTGTGGGAGGTCCAACACGCTACGGCTCACTGGGGGAGCTAATACGCCCTGGAAAAGCGGGCAGGAGAGACTCACAGAGACTATGATGGCATGATCGGCAGTTAACAGGTAATGGGAGCCGCAGTTGCACAGGGACTGTGTCGGTCAAGCATTGGGGCCATGCCGTGAAGAGGTTTCTCTCCGGGATTCCAGCATTCGGGATGGCTTCTCCGAATGGCGGAGATACGAATAGCCTAATTTCCTCCTCAACTTCCCCACATCTCCTCCAGTTTTGACCGCGTGCGGAACAGACTTTATCCTCCACTACGATCGCAAAACTGGCAATTTTGGTTTCGCATAAATACCTGGGGAGCCATGGTCTCTGTCGGCGTAGCAACCCATCTTCACTGGCACAATGAGGGGCCGTACGTTCATCGCCACCCTGAGCTTGCTGTATAGCTGTGTACCAGCAGATGCCAGTCTCACGGTACTCTTCCAGAATGACGGCAACTGGACAACACATGCTGAAAAGCCCAGCGCCCTCTTCGTCAACAATGCCTTGACCTACCAAGATGCGCAGGAAACCTGTGCGCAGTACAATGAATCACTTCTTAGCTGCAAAGACTATCCCGATTTCCATTATTCATTCACATACCAACATTATTTGAAGAACATTGGCTCAGACCAGCTCTTCTGGTCTTCTTGCAGCTCAGACCGTCCGACATCTTGGAATGGCGAACTAGCCAATACCTCCTCGCCTGCTGGTCTTCCCTTCCTATGCTCCAATTCCGCCGAGTTCGTCAAGCAAGTGGATACCGATTATTCACACTTCCCAAGAGCCAATGCTAGCACCAATGGCGTCACTTTCGAGGGTCTGCGCGACCACATGGCATTCCGCTTCATGGGAATCCCCTTCGCCCAGCCCCCCGTGGGAGAACTTCGCTTCAAATATGCCCAAGAATGGGCTGAGAGCTCTTACGTCAACGCCACTAGATACGGCCCTGCATGTATCCAATCTGGCTGGTATGACGGAAACAGCTACGGCCTCAACCCCTGGGGAAATAGCGAGGACTGCTTGCATTTGAACGTCTACACCCCTTCTCTTCCATCGGCCAAAAATGAAACGAATTCCTACAGACCAGTCATGCTCTGGATCCACGGAGGTGGCGAGACTTCAGGAACCGGTGCCGACTCCACCTTCGACGGCGACAGTTTCGTTAGCCGCAACGACGTCGTTCTAGTCACCATAAACTACCGGGTCAACATCTTCGGCTACCTGAGCCTCGATGACTCTACCATTCCCGGGAACGCTCAACTCACTGACAAGATTGAGGCGCTCAAATGGGTCCAGAAATACATCCGAGCCTTTGGCGGAGACCCCAACAACGTGACTATCTTCGGTCAATCCGCTGGTGCTTCGTCCGTCATTGATCTCCTCACTACACCCAAGGCCAACGGCCTTTTCCAAAACGCCATCGCTCAGTCCATCGCCGGCCACGTCGAGACGTCCAACGCTTCAGCTGCCGCTATTCTCCCTTACATTCAGCCCCTTTGCAATAACACTACGGGAACCCAGCGCCTCAAGTGCCTGCAAGCCCTCTCGGCTGAAACCCTCCTCAACATCAGCTCCTACGTAACCTGGGATACCGTCATCGACAACCGCTACATCTTCGACTACCCACTCACCCAGATCGCTAAAGGCGTGATCAACAAAGTCAACTTCATTACCGGCTTCATGCCTGAGGAGGCGCAATCCATCCTCCAAACCACCATCTCCCCCAACGCAACAAATTTCACCACCACCCTCCAAACCCTCGTCAGCAGCGGCTCCATCACAAAGTCTGAAGAGGACGCCGTGCTCTCCTCTGACCTCTGGAGAAACTACTCCACTCCCTACAACGCAACCATCCACGTTGACTCACCCGCCGGCATGACCTGCTACTCCAAAGAATTTGCCTCCGTCGGTGCAGCATCCCATGCATACAACAGTCTCTACGTGTACCTGCACCAGCGCGCCTACGGCCTAAACTACTATGACTGGTACGATCTGTGCACGTACCCCGTCGGCAAACCCGACACACCTTACTACAAATGCCACTCTGGAGATCTGTATGAGGTGTTCGGGACATACTATCTATTTGATCTGCCGGTCCGTGCGCCGGAGGATATCTATTACACAAATATGGTGCAGGATATGTGGGCAGCCTTTGCCAGACGCGGCGATCCGAATGTTGACGAGGGGTATCTTCGTGCAAGGGGGTACTTCAGCAGCCTGAAGTTGATGGAGAGCTGGAAGTGGGATGAGTTCACGGAGGGAAGTGGAAGCAAGAACGTGGCTAATCTGCAGTATCCCGTGCCATTCTACTCGGGATTGCCGTATATGGAAGAATGTGTTGTTTTAGGCCTGGAGCATACCAACTAGAGAGGTAGACTGTATTTTGCGAGATATATAATCAAGACAATCATTCTAGCTAATAGGCGTTATTTCTTCATACGAACCTCAAACGATGCAACACGGCGATGCTCTGGTGGCAACTCAGTAACCCTCACTGCAACGGCCAGCTACGCCATTTCATAGGCCAGGTCTTTTCTTCTCGATCCGACGGCCAAATGGACTCGAAGATCTCCAAATCCATACTCCGCATCGTCTCGCCCCGTTTGCGTTTCGGCTTGAACCGGTTTTCCACCCGCATCCCGTTAGCCCCATCCCACTCGACCTGCCACGCGCCACCCATCTCCCGGTGGTAATCGCCGCCTCCGAGCAGCTCATGGCCCGTGATGCCCGGGAATCCCTGATACTGCCCAACCTGGCCTGAGAGAGGGTGCAGTCGGAGCACTCGGAGGGATCTCCCCGTTTTTTGGCCCCGAATGCGCATAAAGATCGCTGTAGCTAGCGCTTCGTCGAACGCACTGTTGATCGCGGTGTCCCGAACCGTCCACTTGGGAAGGCTGCCGTGCCAGGCTGGGATCGTCTGGCGCTCGTACGCAGTGAGCTCCCGTGGGGGAAATGGGGTCTCATAGCCTGAGATCATGACGGGTAGGCAGTTGAGGTGAAGGTCCAGTGTGTGGAGTGCTGGGAAACGGCCCAGAGCATCGTAAGCGGCCGTCTCGGTTGGGTGGCCCCGGTACCGTTGCACGGTGATTCGCAGCGTCTGTAGGACAGGGCAGTGGGCCGCCATGTTGGCGATCACGTCCGCAGGGAAGATCGGAGCAATTTGCCCCTTCCGCACGAGTCGGTAGGGCTCGTAGTTCTGGAACCGGGGTCGGGGCCTGTGCAGCTGCAGCTCGGTTAGCGTTAGGCCGTGGCGATCCAGGATAGCGGTGGGGAGCCATTCTGGGTGGTAGGACCCCAGCAGGCAGAGATAGGTTAAGGGCGGGAGGGCGTTGAACATGGCTTTAACTGTTGAGAGCCAGGTAGGAGAGGTTTCTGGGGGGTTCAGGGCGAGGGATAGTCGCTTTAGGGCCCGGAAGGGCTGCAGTTGGGCGATGGTTGTTAAGAGGGTGATGTCCTCGATGGCACCGACGGTCCACGCGGTGAGATATCTTAGATCGGTAACCCGGGACCAGGCCTGTAGGTTCTGCGCGGTCATCTTGCTTATCAATGGGAATGAAAGCATTTCCAGTTGCGCGCGTGGATGGATATTGACCTCGTCCTCCGACGGCTGGGTCTGCAGCCACTTGGTGTACCGGTGACAGGAGCTGGGTCCCGGCGTGGCGCTGATCTGCAACGTCAGACGCTTGATCCCCGGCGCTTGACGGAGAATATTCCGCAGAAGGCGATCGGGGTGCTGGGTGTAAAATTGGCCATTGGAATGCTCATAGTAAACGATCCAAGCGGCCTTCACCACGGTAGAGTGGATCCATTTATTTTGCGTGATATCCGCTCGGTAGGTATCGGGGCTGGCGAAGGACACCGACACGTGACAGTTTGGATGAGTCTCTGCTAAGGTATCTAGCATGGCCGGCGGGTATGATGGGCGCAGTAAAAGGTGAAGCCGCTCCAAACACACCAACCGTTGGAGGAGGGAGATAACCGGGCCCCAATCCCCCTTGTATCCGCGCAGTATGGGAGGGACATCGATATTCTCGGGAAGCGTCTCATTGAGATACTTCCCTACGTCGGTTTTACCTAAGTTCGAGGAGGTGGGATCCACGAGGGTGAGATATCTAATATGCGGCAAGACAAGAGTGGCGTCTAGCAACTGAAGCACACGGTGAGGTGGTTCGTCCGGCTTCAGGCGGAGAGTAAGATCTTTATAGAGACTCGGTGCCGTAATCTGGTTCCACTGGCGGTCAACCTGTGATAAAGCCCGCAGGGTTTCCCACGACACATCGCGAACCTAGGTTCCGAATTAGTTGGTTTCGAATGCTAATCGCAGTGTTCTTACTATTCCAGCGATTGAATGCTTTAGCTCCAGGGGTAGAGAATCCATGTTCACAACTCCGTGAGATGGCAGCGGAAATGTTGAAATGAGGTAGTGACGGGGTATTGTACATAAAGGACAGCTGTCAGGTGACTATACTCGTCCCTATGGTATCTAATACGTTCGCGCTAGTATTGCTGTTCACTTCGATATCTTACCAGCCTTTTACCAGGAAGTTGTTGATCCCGTCGAGCTTGATATCCAGAGATAGTCAGCCATATGTTGAGCTGCCGATAATAACCTTCTCTACATAGGCAAAGGTGATACAGCGAACTTCATGTGAAAGGACAATGTCGATGCTGGGAATCAGACAGCACACATCCAGGGTTTGGAAATTCAACAGCTGGAAGAGACGCTCCTCGATTTCAGCAGGACCGGGATAACATTTCCAGTTAGGTAGTTTCTTTATATAGCCCTCAACCGCTTTCCACACCGACAGGTGATACGGGAAATACTATCAAACAAGGCTTTTGTGCTAATCCGCTCTTTGTGGTATGAAATAGATCTTCATATCATGTGGACCGGATCTGAAATGCACATTTTTATGATCGTACTACTAGATACAATATCTGTGGTGCGGAGTTGTACCTAAGCTGTTGCATAGAAATTGAAGCAAAACTCAAACCTAGCAGCAGTGACTTCCGAAAGATCCAGCCCCGGATTATGTTCTGGTAGAATTTGGATGGTCCAGTTGGTGAACGGACCAACCTTGGAATACGTCTCGTCAGTTGCCGAGCCGATATCCCCATCTACAGTATCGTGGTCCGGATAATGAGGATTCTTCATGTTATACTTGAACCTGACAAACAGAGGGGCATGCTGGAATTCGAATTTAATGTGATCCCTGTTCAAGATTGTCTCCGTTCCCTGGTGTTTGATTGTGATATCGAGATACCCCTTGTGGGTCTTTGCACCTAACAGAAACACACGGACCTTGAGTAGACGAATGTCGATCATACCATCAAAAGGGTTGGGAGTCCCTATGGGTGGAAGAACTGGGATTGGAATTGTACGAGCAACACCATCTCTTCCTCCCATTTTGATAGACTGGACATAGCGATCGGGGATATTGTAGGGCAGCTCCTTGTACGTCTGGGGATTTTGTCCCATAGTTTCCTTATACAAACTGTATTGAGTGGACAGTTTGCTGTACACATTTTCCAGTGTTGAGGCATTGAATTGAGAAAATTTAAAGCCCTCCATTGCCTTACCGATGTAGTTTTCCTTGTCGAGGGCAATGAACTGATATGCCAATTGCATCTTGTGCAGCCAGTTTTGGGTTGTATGTATACTGTCGGTGTATAACTTCTTCATAAATGCTGTCATTGTTGGATGATCCGCACCTAATTCGTCATACTGCTTGCGACTGATGTCGCTCTGCTCAGCGGTGAGCGAGTCGAGTTCGGTTTGGCATTTGATCAGCAAGGTCACGGCTTTTGTATATCCCATTACCGCTGAATTGCGTTGTTGAACAATTTCTAAGAAGACTAATCAGAATGGTTCCATCAACGGATAATTCAGACTCACCAATGTAATCGTCAAATCTTTTCTTGACTTCATTTACCGTATCATCCCCAAGAACGTTGTGGAATTCACCCAGAAGCTCTTCCATCTCTGCTGCAATGACACATAGCTTGGTTGCCCCTGGATCATCAAAGTCGACACCACCATCCTTAAGAATCTTGAACCCTTCGCCAAGTCCGTCGATAGTTCCACTCATGTCCTTGACTTCCCTCAACAGATGGCTTCGGTCAACCTTGACGCCACTGTCTGACTCGAGCTTCGTTAGCGATTTATTTGCAAGATTTGCCCCTTGGAGAATGACCATGGGTGCAGATCCGTTCACAGAGATGATCTGGGAAAGAGCAGACATCAGGTCCTCAAACGAGACACTGGTAGGAAGATTGATTTTATCTTCCACCATCTTAAACTCTCTCAAGAGACTTTCCTTTGCCGGTTTGATAGACTGGTTAGAAACCTGTATTCTGTCAAAATTATCAGTGAGGTCGTTTCTCTCTTCCTTGATTTGATCGTCGACTAGGCTTTTGCGGAATGTGCAATCTCTCTGTCGGTCCCGAATGGCCTCCTTCTTTTGCTGGGCATCCATCTCCCCTCGTAGAAAGGTGAGGTAAGTATTCTCGGCTTTCTCCAGCGTTTCTATCATGGGGCGGGTTGCGCCTTCGTAGAACTTGAATGAGCCTCTAGGAACGTCTTCCTGGCTTTCACCATAGGTGTTGTTTCCAGATAGCAGACTGATCTGGTTGGCTTCGGCTTCATTCTTGATTCCACGGAGGAGATTGAAAGATATAGGCTCTTGCGTGGTTTCTCCATTGCTGAGTATATACAGAGAAGGCTCGGCATCTCTGTATGCCTGTGCAAGCTTTGTTTGAGAGATGTTTGCTTCCTCCTCGGACACGCCCAAGAATGCTAGTCTTCTTGCAAGCCGATTAAAAATAATAGAGGCTCTAGCCTTGTCCTCTTCCGACCCACAAAACCAGAGAAGGTTTCCCATGTCAAGTAGCATTCGGCATTGTGTAGGATGTGCAAAACACACATCACCATTGAGAACTTTGTCTTTTTCATCCAGACGATACACCCTTGGGAGTACTTCGACCTTCCCAGGGGCGCCAGACGGCCCACGCGATTTCGTCCCCATGCCTCCGGTGCCGTATGAGCCACCATGCACAGACATATGTTGCTGAATGTTACCCGTCTGATTGTCGCGGGCCGCTTGCAGGTTGATGAATAGTTTGAAAATATCAGTCTGCATCATATCCCTTGAGGTTTTGAGCATGGATTCCTTTGTCTTCACTGAATCAGGAAGTTTCACTGCCTGTTCGATCTCCTTCTGATTGACGAGCGATACAAGGAGGGCCGCATCGCTCTGCAGATCTCGGGGCCAAACTAGTTTCTTGTCCTGCAGCTTCTCGTATAGTTGAACGGAGACCTCGAAAACCTCTTGAAATATGCTGCTCACGATGACGGTGATCTTCCCTCCATTCCCCCCGTTTCCACCAGCAGGGCCAACCTCCTGGTCAGTCACCGGACCCCGGTTGAGCCCGGCACCCCCATCACCTGTACATCATATGTTAGCTACTTTGCTGTACTTATTCAAGAAATTCAAGGGTAACTACCACTTACTGTAGAGTAAAAGCTTCTCTACAGCAGGAGGATCAATGTGCTCCGCGTAGATCTGAAGATCCCCTCCATCGTAGCCGTCTGGGTGATCCTCATCGCCTGCCTTCCCAGAAATGTCTACGTTACAGGCACTTGGTATTACTTCTGCGCCAGACAGCTCACTGGTGAAGATACAGAAACGATTTCTTGGCGGGTCGTCTTCGTTCTCAGTCTTCAGGTCACCGGAGAGACTGAACTGCTCCACGTAGAAAGCATATGGAGTTTTGATACTCGTCTCGGGACTATGAGAATCCTCTGAAACAGATAAGAGAAGTTGAGAATCAACTAAAGGGTATTGGACTGTATCGGGGTCTGGGAGGGGATCTGCAGGCATTTTTGTTCACTTGAAGTGCAAAAAGTAACGAAACAATGTGTTATTTTGATTGCTTTCTGAAAGATGCCGTACGCTATATTCTATCTCCCAGTACGTAACTAATAAATCTGTTAGTCCTCCCGCAATTGCCATATCGGCGTCTCCGTGTTGTTACTCTCACGAGGAGGCAAGGGATTACTTCTCAGCTCTCAGCGCGTTATGCACCCAACATCAAAAGCATCATCGTGCGTCATGTACCCCTCTTCCTGTGACACAGTGTTGGGCAGCCCGAAAAGTCGTAGGTTTTAATTGCTCCTTGGATACATGTTTCACGTTGCCAAAATCTCCAGCGCATTGCATCTATGCGCTGAATAGTGGGACTGCGGGATTATTGTGCATAACGGAATGTGATTGTTGTAGCATGCGAACATTTACAGCCAATAATCACTGGACATATGGACTCACGTACCCCCTCATATTGTTGAAAGGGATCAGGCAGCTAAGCCAGCTGTTTGATTTTTCACCTTCCCCCCTTTCTTTATCTCTGTGTTGTTTTCGTAAAAACTGCATTCCAGAGCACTTGGCGAGCCTAGCTGTGGGGTTGCGGGATTATTGTGCATTCATATTATGTGAGTATTGCTGCAGAATGGTTGCAACATAGCCAATAGTCATTGGACTTAGTACCCCATGATTTGCTAAATAACAGGAGACATGGTGGCTTATGCTCAGCTTGGGATTGAAAGTCACTGGTCAATGTACCTTGCGACCGTATCACTAATGTACGGTCATTTGCTCCCCTAATTTCAACCTATATTAGAGCATTCTCGTTGCTCCTCACTCAAACACACTCTTTAAACATTCAGACACGGCTTTGGGGTTGCCATCGTCGCCACATTATCCATATCTTTGGAAGCGTCATAATGGCTCTCCCCCAAAAGTCCAAAGCAGACTACTACCAAGCACTTAGTGGTAAGGAAACCACTGACGACTGGGATATTCTCGTGTCTTACTCTGAAAATGAGCTAAACAATCTACTTGACAAAATCTGGGGTGAGAAGAAATTCTTCTACAACCGCACATTCCCCGGCGCCAAGGAGACTATAGGAAATATTACGATCGAGCATACCTTTAATCTGAGCTTGACCTCACCCCGGCTGAGCTTCGATTCTATGAACGATGGAGGACCAAAAGTCAAACTCACGATGGGATTCGCCGGAGAAATGATAGCAACAGCCACGATCCCTGGTGGAGAACCACAGGAATCAACGACGGAAATCCCTGAGGGTTGGGCTGATTTAGTATTGAAAGTGCCACTTACATCGTTCAATATCACCAATGGGGATGTTGAGGTAAGCCCTTACCCGTTTTCCGCCTATATAGAGTAGCTGGACTGACAGGACCATGACTAGAATGCCCAGAATATCATCCACTTTGGAGACACGGGTGACAGCGATCATTGTGTGATCTTTCATTTTCAGAACATGGAATCTCAATGGGACTTTGTGCCCCACCCAGGAATAGATCCATCTGTCGAGGAACAGCTAAACCAGGCCGGAAATAATATCACAGGGTGGTTCAAGACTATCGACAACGTGGGTATGATCGACTATGGGCTGGCCAAAATCAACAGCAAAACTGATCCAACGTCCAAATTACTCCGTCCCAAGTCGTATAAGATAGTCTCATCTAAAGGACTGCTAAATATCTTCATTCAGACCGAAGGTGGGAGTCCCTATCCAGGGAATGATCAAAACACCCAGTTTGGACGTCGGTACAGTGGTTTCAACTTTAGTTCTATACCCCAGGACTACACAGCATGTATTATCATCTCTCGCGAGCTTTTTTCCAGGAAGTTTCTCTTGAATCAAGTTGGAAAACAGTCCTCTGCCATAGATGTGGTCGACAAGACCAAATCTATAAGCGATTCGACCCCTGGTGCGGTCATGGATGTGAAGTACGCGAAATCAGTTATCGTGCCTGCGAAGAGCTACTATATCCCTCCAATCCATTTCTATATCGAACGGTGTGATATTGACTGGAATGAGCATCCCCTGCGCCTTACACTTTCAGATGAGCCACCTTATACAGAACCAAAATATAAATGGGACTGGGACTTCTCTGCCCGTACACAATACTGGGCCAATGAGATCCCAACTGGCCTGACGGTTTTAGCTAAGGTCGAAGGAGTATGTATATTCCTTTATAATAGCTTTCTATAACCCTACTGTTTCTAACATTTGCACAGAGCAAGAGGAGATTTGCATGGGTGAAAAACTACAGTATTAATTTCGATCTTTGTCTGACCGGTAGTGATCAGCCGGAAACGTGGACTGAGCCAGCCCACCCTGGTGCTGAGATCACGCCTCAAGCTTCCCTTCCAAAATTTAGTATTCCCTTGGAAGAGCTCAACTTCTTTGCGACTCAAAATATTCTGGCTCCGGGTGAGAAGTTCATCTCAGCGTCTGGTTTAATGTTTCCTGGGGACCTCGTGTTGATAGGCACAATTCCTACAAACTGATAAGGGGGCTTGCTAGTGCATCTTTGGTGGAAAGAATGCGTATTTTCAGCTGGGCTTTTGTTTTTGACCTTTCGGATGCAGTATGCCCAGACAGAACGGATCTCACAACGATGATGGTCCTTGGGGCAATTACCACACTAAGATATACACTTTCTCGCGATTTTTAAGTGCCTTTTAGGTATGTGTGACTTTATCAAGTAAAACAAAAGACAAACAAGAGAGAGAGAGCGAATTTCCATAGCTATTGTCCTACCGCATGGTTAGTCACTATTACTTAAAGCGTAATCCAGATCATGATGGGAGGACTCCAATTACTTTGATGCTTACCAGAGGATGTGTTTATCGCTGACCCTTGGGGTTGGCCTTTGATTGATAGCTATAGTGTGGTCGTCTTCTCGCTTTTTTAAGAAGCAAATACTGGGTCTCTTTCCCAATAGAGGTCCAGTGTTGAGACCTTCATACGCAGGCGTAAAGAATTGATTAATTCAATTATCTATATCAAAAGGATTCTGAGAAGGTTCCGTTTCCCGAGACTCTCTTATTAAACCCTATCAAACCACTCGATCAGAGCAATAACCGCAATATCTCTCGGCTGTAGGAGGCCATCGCATCCCCGTCTGCAAAGATTCGTGCTTCATTCAATAATCCTTTCGCATACATGGATCCATTGACCAGTTCATTCTGCCTCCCTTACCTTCAATGCTCATATTCAATCGAAGCTGGCTCCATTCCCTTCTTCACCAATCTCACAGAAGAGACTGACGTATTCATTAAGCCCTGATCCCAGCTTCCCTAGACTATTCACAATGCCATGCTCTCATTGAAGCCGCTCAGACATTCTACATCAATATTCCTTATCTATATAGTCATCCTTCACTAGCTGGCTATAACCATCGCATCCTTTTTCCCTCGTCCTCCAGGTATAAATATCTCTCTCATTTCTGACTTCGATCTCTTTCTTCTTCTCATCTCTGGCCCTCTTCTATATTTCAATCTTGTCTCTTTCAATCAAGAACTAAGAAGAACAAATGAAAATTAAAATCAAGATCCACAAAAATTTATGTACATACAATAAATAGCATATAGCGAGCCTTGCCCTAATATTGATTGAGGGCTTAGTCTAAAGACTGAGCCTACGGGCACCAACTATATATTGGCAGATAGCAATATTCAAACAGGTAAGCGTCTTACGCAGGCAGTTTAATTGTCTTCTTCGACCTCCAATCTTAGCGGGAGTGATTGTCTGATCGGTTTCTTTGTTCTTTTTCCCCCTCCTTTTCCTATTCTGTTTGGCATAATGCTGTTCGAGTCCATCAATCGAGCACACGTGATGCGTGCACAACCTAAATATGAATGACATACCATTAGCTAACGCCATATAAGTACATAGATTTGCCCTGCTTTATGCTGTTAAGCCCAGCATTTTGGGCTGACTATACCCTTAGAAAGGAAACGAAATGTTAAACGGAATTAGAAAAAAGATTCTTGATAAAATCGAGCAGTAAGCACACTTTTTCACTGACAAATCGAAGAGTACATAGCCTTACGATTTACAGTGGCCAAATATGGCACTAAGCAAGAAAAACTCTTTCAAATTTCGATGATCCTATTAGGTTGATCCCCCTAATTATTTAATTAGGGAAAGGCCTCTTTCGAGGATTTGAGATTCAAGGTAAGTTCCTTCTAGTACTTAATGTACGAAAACTACTATCCGGTGTTTCTGTGTATGTGATGCATATATTTTAGCCATTTTTCATGTACTGTACCATATGAAGTCCAAGTTCCAGTCATTCAACCCTTAGGAAATCTCTTTAGTGCAAATTTACTTCCCTTCTGACGTCTTAACTGTACACAGATAATAATTACAGATCGCAACCGCGATAGTTCTTTTAACTTTGTTAAGTGGGTAAGTCTGACAACTCAACTTTCAAAATGCACTCCTCTCGCAAAGCCCAAAATGCCAAAGAGGGTTAAGAACCAATCCAGCATCAATGACTACTTCAAGAGGAAGCAGGATAAGGTCAGTGACCTTAATCCAGCAATCTCTCTTCTAACAAACGTCACTGAGTCTGCGATCAGTGATACTAACTAAGTTTATAGATCATAAATGCACTAGATGATGCAGGTGTTGTTGTGCCTGCCGGCATGCTGCCGGTAACGAGACTCCTTACACCAGCTCAGAAGCTACGGAAAAAAGAACTGCGTGATGAACTTCACAGATTGCAGTTGCTGGAGGACGAATACCGCGAAGAATATAACAAGAAAAAAGAAGAGTGGACTTCCTCACGGAAGGAGTTGGTCGACCAACTTGCTGCTCACGACAAAGAGTACAAGACAGAGATCGAGCCCGATGAGAAACTGTTGACTGATGACAACGCGAACATCAAGGCTATTTATTTTCAGAGACCAAGACTTCATGAGCAAAAAACTGGGCATGTTAGGAGCATAATAATAGACAAAGAACAAGAAATTTAATACTCTCACAGGCAGCTAGCAGGCTGCATACACTCACTTACATCTGCTTAGTCTAGCCACGCCTTTACTTTCATTAATTAATCATATCCAGCTACAGAGACAACTTTCCTACGTCGCGACAAGCTATGCTTTTTGTGTTCTACGTGTCTCTACGAGTGTTTACTGCAAGTTTAAAGGATTTAAAGGCGTTCAGAGCCGTATTCTTTGCTTCAAACAGTGAAGCACCTACATAGCTAGCATCTAACTAAGCCGGCTCGATCGGATATAAGAATATGAATTAAATTGAGTTGACTTCATCGGCAGCACCATGGCTGGCAAACCGTCGGAAGAACTGGCAGTTGAACTTAAGTGGTCCGTTATAGATCTACATAGTAAAGAGCCGGGCGTAAATCCAATCAAGGCACTTGAAGGGATAGATATAACCGTAACCTAAGAGCTAAAGAATGAAGAGAAAAAAGAAAAAAAAAGAAAGAAAAGAAAAGAAAAAAGAAATAACAAAGAATATGAGACTGGAGGTAGAGGCCACAAAAGGCAGGGTATCAGGTGATGTGCCCACAGTAAGAGGACTGCATCTTTTGCTTCTCAATCTTCCGTCTCAGCTACCATCTCCATCATCCTCATCACCCCCACCATCACCACCACTACTACTACTACTACTACTACTACTACTACTACTACTACTACTACTACTACTACTACTACTACTACTACTACTACTACTACTACTACTACTAC